>NC_079372.1:19921236-21121236 GCF_021018895.1 Seriola aureovittata
TCAAGTTGGTCCTGACCTGCAGACGTTGCCTCGCAGTCGTCGTAAAGTGTGTTAATGTCAGAGTTGTGCAAGTAGTTTTTGGGTCTGAGTGTGTGGCCTGATCACAGCATGTTTAGCGAGGAATTCTTTATGTGATTACATCTTTTTTTATCGTATTTTTATCTTTTTATCTTCTTCATGTCACCCTTTTATTGCTTTTACTGTGTGTGTGTGTTTCTATACGGCATCTGCTCCCTCTAATTGTCCTTATTTATATTGAAATATATCATTTGTCCTGACGATCATTGTTGCTCTCTGTTTTTAAAAGGTGCCATACAAAATAAAGTTAATATTAGAGTTTATTAGAAGTAGCTGTTACAACATCTGGCACATGGTTGTTAACTACATCATGTTGACAAAGGTGACAGACAGACTTTAATCACAGACTTTAATCACACAGTGTCGGTGGGAGGAGTCATTCAAGGACGATGATTGTGTTCATCTCTGGAGCTCTGAATGAAATGATTCAGGCAGAGCCGAGATAAGACTGAACGCTTTCAGTGTTTGCCTCAGGTGAAGTTGGTTCACGCTGGGAGCTTAATGCACAGGGAGCAACATGTGATTCAATATTGACTTTTGACATGACGTTTGACTTGAGGTCTAAGCTTGGACGCTGATAGAGAGCCCTGCAGTCTGGAGTTGTAGAGTTATGTGGATCTGGCTCATCTTACAAGAGACTAGGGTTAGCGTTAGCAAACACAGGAAATGATCAAAGCTTCCCCACAACAATGCATCGTTATGATTCAACATAATGTCTTTACCTGAAACACTCAGTCCTCTTCAAGCGTCGGTAATGCGCTCACAGCTTCTTTTTTCTTTTTTCAGATAATGCGATAGGCCTGTTCAGTCCTTGAGCAACATCTACCAGGCTAAAAAAACAAAAAAATCAACCAACCAAGCGGAGGAAAAAAACAAAAAAAACAGCATGTTCCAAAACAAAGGGCAAAGTTCATATCAAACCAAATACTAAGAATTTGCCAGAAAAGGGTTTGATCCCCTGTTAGTGGGATGACGGCTTCGTGACACTCAGGATTTCAGAACTGGGACAACAGCAGCGTTAACGACTGAACTGGGAATCATACACGCAGGCGGCCAACATGTTTAAAAGTGGGCTGAAGATCATGGGGAGTGAGTATGAGAATTCACAGTGATTTGATGTGATAATCTGAAATGTACAGTACAGGACGTCTTCTCAGGGAACATGCTCTGCTCTGCTCTGCTTTGCTGTGGTGTGAGTTTTTGTAAAAGGCTCCAGGGATAAACTTTGCTGATAGGAACAATTCTGCTGGTATCAAGTTGCTTTTTGAATATTTAGTTGCAGCCATCGGACTCTGGAGGGACGGTTTAGGACGAAGGTGACAGTATTTGAAAATGGCAATGTAGTTAAAATTTGAATATGATGATGATTTGATTTTTGTTTGGTCTTGTACCAAACAAACATATATATATATATATATATATATATATATATATATATATACACCGGTTTCAAGCAATATGGGAAAGAAAAAGGATCTCTCTGCTGCCGAAAAGCGTCAAATAGTGCAATACCTTGGACAAGGTATGAAAACATTAGATATATCACGAAAACTTAAGCGTGATCATCGTACTGTAAAGACATTTGTGGCTGAGTCAGAGCACAGACGGGTTCGTGCAGATAAAGGCATAATGAGGAAGGTTTCTGCCAGACAAATTCATCGGATTAGGAGAGCAGCTGCTAAAATGCCATTACAAAGCAGCAAACAGGTATTTGAAGCCGCTGGTGCCTCTGGAGTCCCGCGAACCTCAAGGTGTAGGATCCTCCAGAGATTTGCAGTTGTGCATAAACCTGCTATTCGGCCACCCCTACAATGCTCACAAGCAGAAACGGTTGCAGTGGGCTCAGAAATACATGAAGACTAATTTTCAAACAGTCTTGTTTACTGATGAGTGCCGTGCAACCCTGGATGGTCCAGATGGATGGAGTAGTGGATGTTTGGTGGATGGCCACCATTTCCCAACAAGGCTGCGGCGTCAGCAAGGAGGTGGCGGAGTCATGTTTTGGGCCGGAATCATTGGGAGAGAGCTGGTGGGCCCCTTTAGGGTCCCTGAAGGTGTGAAAATGACCTCGGCAAAGTATGTAGAGTTTCTGACTGACCACTTTCTTCTGTGGTACAAAAATAAGAACCCTGCCTTCTGTAGCAAAATCATCTTCATGCATGACGATGCACCATCTCATGCTGCAAAGAACACCTCTGTGTCATTGGCTGCTATGGGCATAAAAGGAGAGAAACTCATGGTGTGGCCCCCATCTTCCCCTGACCTCAACCCTACTAAGAACCTTTGGAGCGTCCTCAAGCAAAAGATCTATGAGGGTGGGAGGCAGTTCACATCAAAACAGCAGATCTGGGACACTATTCTGATCCTGCAAAGAAATTCAAGCAGAAACTCTCCAAAAACTCAGAAGTTCAATGGATGCAAGAATTGTGAAGGTGATATCAAAGAAGGGGTCCTATGTTAACATGTAACTTGGCCTGTTAAGATGTTTTTGATTTAAATAGTTTTCAGTAAATATGACCTCCTAATGCTGCAAATTCAACAAATTACCATTTTTGGTTCTTTACAACCTATAAAATGTTTTGAAACTCTATTGTGCATAATGATTTGGAACAGTGCATTTTTACTTTTTTATTTAAAAAAAAATACTGTTATCATTGGGAGGTTTGTTCAGTAAAATTTTAATTATACTCTAACGGTTGATGACTTGAAAATTATACTGGCTGTCATTTGCATCGACTATTTAGGAAAATAGAAAAATAACTACAAAAATAATTTGGAACGCGCTGTATATATCTACATTTATATGTCTTTAATTAAAATCGTTGAGGGTAAATCCCTCATTTACAAAGACGTTGAGTAGATAAAAATACCAGTTTAAAAAGAACAAACGTAAAAATACAATTAATAAATAATGTAATGACAAGAATCAACTAAAACAGGTACAAACAGAAATTAAAAGGTCAGAGATTAAGAATCTAAAATGACCAAGAGTAACCAACAAATTCATTTTTAAAGTGCTTTGTAGTAGGGCTGCACAATATGTGAAAAAACAACATCATATTGTGATTATTTTGGCAGATATTGTGATTTCAGTTGGAAATTATCGTTTTTACATTTTACTGACGCTGACGCTGATGTGATCATCTTGTACCAAACAAACCTTTATGTCTGGAGAGTTTGATTTGTAGGCTGTAATGCACAATGCACAACAATGTCATGACACATTTTACCTTTATCAAGAAAGAAAACTGCAGCTCCTGTGATTTGGAAATTGCACTTTGCCATATTGTGATTATGATTATATTTTGATTAATTGTGCAGCACTACAATGTTGTAAACAATTGTTTATTTGTTTAATTACACGTGATCAATGTGAGTCATTTCCCACATAAGTCCAGTTTTGAGTGAGGTTTGAGAGGAGGTAGGTAGAGCCAAGCAGAAGCCTGAAGTGGAGAGTGTTATTTTAAGCCACTCGCCCACTCTGAAGAAATCTTTGTAAATGTGTTATGTACTCAGGGTCCTTATTGATTTTTCCCATCAGTCCCTGGGCCACCAGATGTTTCTGACACAAACCAGTTGCAGCAGGCTGATATTAAGGCTGATGAGGCTGAACTCATAGAGCTCGCGTGTAGATTACACTCTCGTTCAACAGCCTGTTCTTATTAGACATTAGGAGTGAGGACACAAACCAGTCAGACCACGTGTCACAGCACGTACAGCCCGAGCAGCACACGCTGTATCTAATGGCTCCGGTTCTGCCACTAATATTAATAATGATAATGATATTAATACTGCTGACTCATTTTCCATGTTGAAGCTGCTCAGTGATTATTATCAGTGTTCAGAACCGGATCTGTCTGTAGGTTGGATAAAGAACTACAAATATGCTTATCTGCTTATCACTTGTCATGTGTCTCCGCCTTCAGTGAAACCTTCAATGTCTGTAGGTAGTTTGTCGCTCCGGGGTAACAGGGACATGTGTACTGTTATAATTATTATTATCATTATTATTATTATTATTAATATTTGATTCTGAAATGTTTTGTGCAATTACCTCAGACCAGCAGCAGAGTTTGGTGATGGACTGTGTTCCTGTGCTGCACCTGCAAGATTCACAGTTCCACCGTCTCACTTCCTCTCGTTCAGGGGAGATTAGGATCACGTGGGACGGGTGGGATCCCAGTCTATCAGCACTACACTTAACACTGTGTGGTCTCAGTGAGGGGAAATGTGTACAAAGACAGATCACTGTAGACAGTAATGAAGTACATTTACTTAGTACTTAGTACTGTACTATATAGTATTTAGTTATGTAGTGTTTTTTATATTGAAAACTTTGATTGAGTCCTTGCATTTGTTGTTGTGGTCGAGCGCCTGGTTGTTTGTGTGAAGGAGGTTGACGTTGCCCTCCCAGATTGGCCCACAGCAGTGTGTGTGTGTGTGTGTGTGTGTGTGTGTGTGTGTGTGTGTGTGTGTGTGTGTGTGTGTGTGTGTGTGTGTGTGTGACGGAAGCCAGTCCATCTGTTATTGCAGGCAGAAAGCTGTAATCCTGCCTGTCTCAGCCCTCAGTTGCAGATTGGCAGCGACATTTCAGCAACACAGGTGGCCTGGTCATTCTACACACACACACACACACACACAAACACACACACACACACACACACACACACACAGAAAAGTAGAAGGAATGTAGACTGGACAGCCAACCTCTGGATGAACAGGGCTCATGCTGCAGCTGCACCTGTTGTATCCACATGGATGTTTTCCTGCGTCGTTGAAAAGAAGTGAAACTGACACCTGGACACTTTAATCCGTCATAGCTGCTGGTAAAATTTGACTTTTGTTGGATTTATTTATAACAGCTTCCTGCCAAACGTTTTCATACAACAACATTTTAATGGCTCATGCTTATAAAGCTGCCTGTTCTCACACTTTTATCAAATGCCGGTTCTTTGCCGACCATGTGCTGCACATTAAATCAATATGATGGCATCTGTTTTACCTGTTGTGTCATCTCAAATCTCAAAGCACTTTCCTTTGCTCCCTTGATCATGAGCTACGTTAAACAAAGATCTAAATATGATCTGAAGTTTAATATTAGAAACAGGATCTGGTTTAATGTCCAAAACATTTAACAAAATACATTTAAAAATGTTTTTGGACAGATGTAAAATTTGAATTTGTTTTCTTTTTAAAAAATAAAAGGCTTTGATATTTCACTTTAGAAGTAGACGGTTTTATGTTACAGTTTCAGGTAGACCACTTAAATCATCTTCAAGATTTCAGTGATTTTCAGTTCAGCGTTGAATGTGCTCCTGACAGTTGGTGAACTAGAAAACATCCATAACAATTTTTGTCATCACGTCCGTCGGCACAGTCCTGGAGTTCAGCCCGATGGCTGCTGCAGATAACGTTACACACCAGATATGGAAGTTCTTACGTAAATACAAGGAAGTGTAAATACAAGACCTGAAGTTCAGACCTGAGGTGTGTTTGTGCAAACACTTGTTGTGTTTAGAGAACTGTTACTTTTACATCCGCATTTATTTATCTTTTATATCTTTAAGCTCCTAAACATTGTCTTGAAAAACTTGCAGAAAGTTGTTTGTGGTAAAACCTGCAGGTTCTTTACTCTGCAACGCTTGTGAGGCTGCTTCACTCTTCTCTGTTTTCATGGTCTCAAATTTCATCCAGTAGTAACATCTTTATCGCTTACTGCGTTTAAAGATGTAGTTTTGGTTTTCAATTTTATTATCTCTCTACATTTTATGTGCAAAGAAGATTTTCTGGAAGTGACCATCTGCAGACACACACACAAAAAAACATGCATTGGGATTTAAAAAGATATTTTTATCAAATATTTTTGCCTTGCAAAGAAGAACATCCTGCACACTGCTCTTGCTCAGCATCACAATTTATTGATCGTCCAATATATATATATATATAACAGCATATATAAATATACAAAATACAAGAGAGGCATTAGATTAGATAGATTTAACCTGACAGTGGATCTCATCATTCAGTCCTTTGCAAAATGAATATCAAGTCTGCGTCTTTCATCAATGTTACCACCTCTTTCAGGTAGAGGCTCCTTTTCAACCCCTAAATGTTGAGATGTCATGTTTAAAAATGACGAACTCCTGTTGTGTAATCTCTATCTTATGGAGCTCTCGCGTTCACATATTCTCTGTTTTAGTGAACATGACGTTTGTCCAACACACAATAACCCACAGGGACATTTAATCATGCAGATTACATGTGAAGTGGAACATGTGATGACATCTTTGATAAAGAACTTTTCTTCGCAAATGCCAAACGCAGCTTGAGCTGTGGGATTCACACAGTGTGTATTTCTGAATGATGTTGTTAGAGAGACAAAAGATAAAAGCTGGCAGCACAGAATCGGTGTGGATCCCTGTAGATGTGGGATAGGAGCTTGTTGTGTGGGTAGTCGTCCCCTGACCCCCCCCCCCCCCCCCCCCCCCTGTGTTGTGTCTGCTTGTCGGTACCAGTCCTGGTCTGTTTAATAAAGATATCAGTGTTCAGCTTGGATTCTCTGTGGAGCGGCAGTGCGGGTGAGGTGGGTGGGTGGGTGGGGGGGGGGGGGTAGTTGGTAGCGGAGCTGTTTTAAATGTAGGTGGGAGGTTAGGTTTTCTAGGTTTTTTTTTTTTCTTTGTCTGTGTCTGTAAAACAATTCCTCAACCCAGAATGCAACACTGTGCTCCTGCTTTACTGCAAAACATTTTTTAAAAAGTAAGGCCTTTCTGAACTCGGTATTTCCTGCATTGTGTGTGTGTGTGTGTGTGTGTGTGTGTGTGTGTGTGTGTGTGTGTGTGTGTGTGTGTGTGTGTGTGTGTGTGTGTGTGTGTGTGTGTGTGTGTGTGTGTGTGTGTGAGAAGCCGTCCACTCCTCCTGACAGCTTCTCCGCTTCACGCTGAAACGATAAATGACTGGCTGGGATATTATTCCAGTGCATAAAAGAGGCTAAGCTGTCATTTTGGACAGAAAACGGAGTATAAGCAGGCTGCTTTCCCTCCTTTGATCCCCGGCATCCCATATGTTTTCATGCTTAAGCAGATGCCTTTAATACCTAAATGACATTGTAATCTTGATAAGCATGCGCGTGTAATCTCGGCCACATTACAGACATCTGCCCTCCCTGTTATTGAAAGATCTTTTTTTGTAAGTAAACCCTGTGGCTGAACTGTCAGGCTGTTTATACCAAAGAGCACATCGGGTGAAAGGTGCCAGGTGAATGGAGGTTGTTTTTTTTGTTTTTTTGGCTTATTCTCAGACGAATGTGGATGAACTTTTAAGACGGCGTTGAAACATGTTGAAAGTTTCCTGTCCACACCAGTGTTCGTAGATCATTTGTTCTCCGTCCACAGAAAAAAGGCTTAAGTCTCTTCATTGTCCTTCTAATTTAGATTAGTGCCTCTTGTAAACAGGGAAATGATGGATTACCAGCACCGTCTGTTCGGTGAGGTGCTCAGATCTGCGAGCTTTCTGACAAACATGGGACTTTGATTTCAGGTTATGGGACTTTTACAGGTGCTGTGAATTTGTTTGTATGGGCTGTTAATACAAAGCAGGAACCGTGAGGGTGAGTCCGTCCTTACGATGAGAAGTGACAGCAATTAGGACGTGTGCTCTACTTTCTGCAGGCACTGTGTGTCAGCCTGGTTTAACAGCACTTAGCTGAAAGATTTTTTATCATGGTCTGCCTTCCTCGTGTTGCAGATATCGTCGGCAAACTTTCCTCTTTCTTTTATCGCCGTTTTTAGGAAAGAGGCGTAAACACACAACGTGCTTTTTGTGGTTTGTTATTCGGAGCTGTAGTTATATGGACAAATGTTAGCTGCTGTTTTTGTTTTTTCCCTTTCTGCAACCTCACAAGTAATTCTACATAGCTCTGCAGGAAGTGCTTTTAAATCAGTTTTAAATTGATGTGAGAGTGTGAAAGAATATCTTCTGATGCGTCACATGTGATTAATGCTGCTGGTCGTGCTCCTTAGCAAAGGTTCATTTCCGTATCGCTGACTCAAGCTCCCACAGAAATGCTGCTTCCTTCCTGTTTTGAGCAGCCATTCAAAATCTGCAGTCTTCACACTCCAGGAGTTCAATTCTAGGCTTTTCAGGTTATTGTAGGAATTATAATGAGATCCAGGTAGGTCCAGTAGATACCTGAGATGTGCAGAGTACTGAGCATTGTCACTGACAGAGTTTTTGCTCATTAGCTTGAAGACGTTGTGTGTTATGATTCAGGTTTAGAGCATGAATGAAGCCCATAGACTGTCCTGCTATGGATGTCAGAACAAACTCACAGTACAAGTGTGTGTGTGTGTGTGTGTGTGTGTGTGTGTGTCTGTGTGTGTGTGTCAGGTCAGGGCTTGATTAGCTCAGCAGGGCGTAGCAGTCGAGTCCAGCTGCTCTCTCCAGAAATGTGCCATGACACACAGCGAGGCTTCCTGTGAACGATCCACTAGCGAAGAGAAGAACACAGCTCGGAAAATTAATAAGACACCTGGCATGTTGCTTTATTAATCCCTCAACAGCGACTGACAGACACGTAGTCAGACAACATGCATGGACCCTAAGTTTTCTGAGGCTCCTGTAAAGCTGTGACAGGTTCGCAGGGATCAGCTGTTTATGTTTAGTTCTGACTTTTTACTGCACTGTCATTGTTGTGTCTTTGTTTCCGTGTTTCCATTGACCTTCTATCTCCTTTGACCTCCAGTGACCCCTGATCTGTTCCCGGAAACACCCCTGGTGCCGTCCCTGCCCGCAATATCATCGGCACGAGCCGGCCCCGCCCCTCACAAGCCTCAGCGGCGCAGCAGCGGGAGTGACAGAGCCGCCAGGCCCCGCCCCTTGCGCTCAGCCCCCAGGCCAGGCCCCGACAGAGGCAGCATGGAGGTGGGCATGCGCGTGGTGCGCGGCCTGGACTGGAAGTGGGGAAACCAGGACGATGGCGAGGGCCACGTGGGGACTGTGGTGGAGATCGGGCGGCAGGGCAGCACCACCACACCAGACAAGACGGTGGTGGTGCAGTGGGACAGCGGCACACGCACCAACTACCGCACTGGATACCAGGGTGCCTACGACCTGCTGCTCTATGACAACGCTCAAATCGGTAAGAAGTGAAGACGAGGGTCATTAGGTCTCATTTCAAATTTGTCATTACTGCTATGAAAACCATATCTGAGGTTTGGTATGAGACCAGAACAATACTTTTTATATGTTACAGTAAACATTAAATTAAAGTTTAAATGTTTTTTCTACAAAACCTTTTTCATCTTAACAAAGCAGAACTTTGTTTTAATGAAATAAAGTTCAAAACAAGCGAAACCATCTTTCAAATCAGGAAATGTCCAATCACAGAATAAATAAACAAGACTAAGAACGTGATCAATCGTTCGATGATTCTTGCTAGTACTTTTACAAAGATGTTGGTTGCAGCTTTAAAACCCATTTTCTTCAGAGCCACTCAGGATCAACTTTGTCTTTTTGTGCCAAAGTGTTTTTTCCAAATTAAATATTAATTAATTTTAAATGCTGTTTTTATTGTAGCTGATGTGGCGCTTAATCATTGTATTAAAACAATAGATAGACACTGAGCTAAACAGAACCAGAATATCATGAATAATGCTGACCCAGTCAGTTGTACTGGTGTTTCTGGTTTGAGCCACTATAATGGTTTTTATGGAGCAGGACAAACATTTTAATGAAACCTCCTGCTGGACCGGATTATATGATAATAACTCGCAGCAACTGGACAATTATACGACGAGTCTTTGAAACAGGAAGCCTGAAGAACCTGATGAGGTTTTTCCAACAAACCTCTCTCTCTATGAAGTTTTCCATTGTGGCTCCCATAAATCCTCCCAGTCCCCTTTCTGCTCTAATTAAGTCTCCCTCCCTTTTCCCGTTTTTGTTTCACAAACAATAAGTCACATTTAGTTGTTGCAGACCCACTGTAAAGTTTTGATGGCATTCATTTCCCCTGTATTAATTGCTCAGTAAATCTTTTAAAAAATCGTTGTTATTAAAGTCAAACTGTTTAGAACTCTTCACAGACTCCTGATGAAGAATCGCACAGTTCGCTGTTGAGCCTCGTCCGTGTTGAAAAGCCGTTTCTCCATGTTTATCTCGTTCATTGTGATTGTTCACGCAGCATTCACAATGCCCATTTTCGAGTAAGCATGTAACTGTAAAGAACCATTTTTCATCGTCAGCCATCCAGCTCTATTTAGGACTTGAATGACACACACATTAATGAAGGACTCATTACCATTTTTGCTCCATTTAAAGTGACATTTTTCTGCCCGAGAAGCCGATCTTTCAATTAATGGAGCGAAAGAGGAGGAGGAGGGATGAGGGGCGAAGGGGGAGGGGGCGTTGTTGTCATGCTGTTTGTGCCTCAGCTCTTCCACATCTCATGATATCAGCCATTGTGATAAGTGACATCTGTAAAGACATGACATACGTCTTGTCTGCTTCAGTGACTTGTATACGGGAAAGACATAGATACTTTCTACACAGCACATGACAAATTCTTACCTGACATGAATTTCTTTGCAGAAATCCAATAGAAAGAAACAGAAACAGAGACTTCAGACATTTTAAATTGATGACTCCGCTCCCCTCTCCTTCCCCTCCAGGCGTGCGTCACTCCAACATCATCTGTGACAGCTGCAAGAAGCACGGCATCATGGGAATGCGATGGAAGTGCAAGGTGTGCTTCGACTACGACCTGTGCACCCAGTGTTACATGAACAACAAGCACGACCTGAGCCACGCGTTCGAGCGCTACGAGACGGCGCACTCCCAGCCGTGAGTACCGCACCGCCGCTTTCCCCCTGGCACAACCCCCCCTCCTCATTTAAATTCTAATTATGGTGTCGCCCGTCACCACGTCACTGTTTGACTAGCTCGCTCTGTTCAAATTCAGAGTCAGACGAGGTAAGCTCTTATTGGTGCTGCTTCCTCCATTTAACTTCCTTTAGTTTCTTTAGTTAATTTCAGGTTTCTGCTGGTAAACTAAGATCTCTGGCCGTTTTCTTCTCAGTTAAAGTTTCTCGTTGTTTTAAACTCTGTGAAAATCCTCTGCTGTGATTCATATTTTAGTTTTTATTTCACACATAAAAACTGGGTGTGAAGCACATCTACTCTTACTTCCTGGTTGAGAAATCTGGATCAGGCCTTGAGCCCCGCCCACCACCTCAGACTCAGCTGCATGTTTGAGCCTCAGTCAGACCCAGACTCAGAGGAGGAGTCTGTGGAGACCAGAACCAGAGACTAGCAGACGGGTCAGAACGTTTAGCTAGTTAGCATCTTTTCAGAGCGGTTAGCAGTTAGTGTTTATGTTGTTTGTTAGCTTGTAACTGACAGTGGCTGACACAGTGTTAGCAGTTGTGCTAATGCTAACTCTCTCTCTCTCTCTGTATTGACAAGGTGTCAGGTTTATTTAGCCCCGCCCCCCTGTCCCCACAAGTTGACAGGATTGGTTCCTTGGGTTTGTGACGTATGAAACCCTGAATCTGTTTTTATGAGACTGTCATTGGAAACACTGAGTCATGGTGTTGATGATTATTTCACTCATCATATGTCTTGTAATATATAAAAACATCATATGGACGTTAACAAGGTTAAACACTTCTTAAACTCAGGTATTTATTCTGAAGGGATGAGAGACGAGGGGAGGAGGTGTCTTGCGTCTGCTCTCTTTTCCTTAAGTACTTTTAACCAACAGCCAACGTTTTATCTGTGATTACATCAGGTTTCACTTTATTTTTGTCAATCACAGTGCAGTTTAGCCAACAGATAAATGAGAGTAAGGTAAATAATGTTTGATATTAACCAACGACTCCTGAACAGGTGCCATGGTGGTTATTAGAGCTACAGTAACACGTCAGTCGCTCTGCTGAATAAGTTAAAATCGCTATCTCGATTCATAACTCTCAACGCGACCTCATTTCTGAATGTCAGATCATTCTCAGCTGCATCAAAAACTAGCGCTCCTTCTTTCTCTCCCTCACAAAAAATAAACCCAGTGACAGCGAGTGAGAGGAAAGTTGTGTGAGGACAAATTAAAAAAAAAAAGACGACATAATGAATCCAGAATAAAAACCGAAGCGAGGGTTGTGTGTGGAAGAGAAGGCAAGAGACTGAAGTCTTCATGTACATGAGCAGGAAGCGCAGTTAAATTATAATTAATCGCACTGAGCAGGAAGTACTTGGTTATCTTCGTCGAAAACCTCGCTCGGCCTCGCCGTGGGTAGATGTTTGAGCCGGCTGATTCCACGTGTCCTCTCTCTGTGTGTCCACATTTACTGGAGTGAGTTCTCCTTTCAGAATCCACTCTTCTGCATCAGTTCACAGTAAAGCTCCAAACTGCCGCGGGCGCCGTCTGAATGTCAGCTGGATGGCCTGTTCTCATTTTAACGAGGTGATATGTATGACCCAGATTTCCTCTATAGTTCATCCTGGTCCAGGTCCAACGCTGCTCCATTTATTCTCCTGCGTCTGTCGTCCCCGCTGCAAATAGGTGCGTGAATCATGACTCGTCGCTCTTCAGCTTCAATGTGAGTTTAAAAAACGGTTATTTGAATCGGTCAGGAGTCAAAAGTGTGTGTTCGTTAAAGCCCCAGACAGGAGAACAAATTCACAGTTTTAATTTGTTATTCTTATAGTTTAATTGCAGTGCAACGGACGAATTGTTACACCTTAGCTTCGGATCTTTCCTGGTCATGATTTTGAACCCAGTATCTTTTCACTTCCTGTTTTCATTTGCTGTGATGGCGGTCTGGTGTGTGTTTGATTGTGTACCTCGTGGACTCGCAGCGGGTTTGAGCTCTTGGTGAAACCCGGCCTCTTCCAGTGAGACAGACCAGCGCAGTGATCGTTCCATCACTCTGACAGTAGTTGGAATCTCGTTTTGTCTCCCTCCTCTCTTTCCCACCAGAACTATTGATTTGTCATTGAGGCCCAAATGTTGTTTGGCTCAGCTGTGTCCTTCATTTAGGTGATAGTGTTTTTCATGGTGAGCGTCCAAACAGGTCACAGCTTTGAGTCAATCTTCATTTCAGTGAATTGGTAAAAATTTTCTTCTTATCTTGATGAAAATTTAAGTAAATGATGATTTTCAGTAATTTACAGTATTGACAGTTTCGGTTTCAGGATATCTTGATTTATAAATAAATTGAAACTTGATTAGAGCAGATAGTCTGGAAAAGAAAAAAAACTCTTCTCCTTCTTCTGTGTTTTATTTGAAGTGTTGATCCATAAGAAGATGTATTTGTAGTTTTACATCTCCTCTCTCAGGCTTCTCTCTGGAGCTCTAGTAACAACAGGTCGGTGAGCCAATCAGAAGAGAGGAGGCTCTGAGCCTCTCTTCTGATTGGCTGACTGTTTTTTGAGTGAACCAATAAAAATAAAGCAGATTTCAGGTAAAAACACTTAGAAAAAAACAAATCCTGTAAGGTTAGGATGGGGGGTCCAGGTGGGCGGGGCTTGGTGACTGCTTTGTTGTGACATCACAAAGTTCCAGAAGTCCTGACGGCTGGTTTTAAGGCTCAGTTTCTGAATACAGGCTGTGCGCATTTCTCTGTGGACTGAGGCTTTGATACTTTCACAGTATTAATATAGAACCTAGACCTGATCTATAATCAAAATACAGATGGACAGAGACCTTTTTAAAATATCAAATCAAATAGTGACACGATTATCATCTGTGCCTTTTAATCTGAGTTATTTAGAGGTTGTTTGTTATTCCATGAAACTGTGGCGTGTAACATCTGAGTGAGACAGAGCTAAACCTAGAAAACTAAAAATAACTGACTTCCTTCTTTCTTTGGATTGAGCCACCTTAATATCAGTGCTACCGTTTAAATGTGTAATGTGATGATGTAATGAAATGCTGTTGCTCAGTTGTTCTACAATAAACCTTTTCTAGTTTTAAGAGCTTATAACTTCCTGCTTCCCGCTGTAATAAATAATAATTTAATTGACATTCGCAGAGGTCACAATAAAAGCACAAGTGAAATGTGTCTCAAGCAGAAGTTAAACAGCACATTTTATGTTTTTGTGGTAAGAACACACAATAAGCTGCATAAAAACCTATTTATGAAATACTATTGTAGGGCGATTTAGTGCTACGTTATTCAAATGGATGAATATTGCCTTTCAAAATGTTGGCATCCCTTTAATTAGTTTCACTAATCTGAGTGATATTGAGAAAATTGAGCTCCATTCAAGAACTTGTGAATGAACTGACCTCACTGATAACGCACCGGGCCTCTCTCCTCACCGCGGCGCTCAGGGAGATTATTTTTATGGCGCCTGAAACATGAACGGTATATTAATGTCCACAAGTGGCAAAGAGGCCTGTGACTCATCTGAAGTCGAGTCAGGCAGCCGTGATGTGGATGAAGTCTTCTGTACAGAGCGGCTATGACTCTTTAGACGGTGTGTAGGATGGTGGTTCATCACTGGCCACCACATATGTAGTTTCTGACGGCAGTGCTGTGAACTCATTTGCATAAACTCCATCATGATTTTTTCCATCTCATCATCCACTCAGCCGTAGCACTGCTCCACTCAGTCTTCCTTTCATTCCTTTCATTTCTCCTGTTCATCAGTCAAAATTTAATTCCAGCTTTTATAAAAACGTATTTGTATCAACTATTGTTAGTGAACAAACTGTTTTAGTGTTAAATTGTATTGAAATCTCACCCACAGGGTAAGTAAGTAAAACTTTATTTATAAAGCAGCTTTTGAAACCTGGGTTACAAGGTGCTTTACAGTAATAACATTTGACAAACACATAAAAAGCGACGCCTCGGTGGGTCACCTGGTGGAGCGCGCACCACGAAGGCTTAGTCCTGACCGCGGCGGCCATGGGTTCGAGTCTGACAGGCGGGTCTTTGCTGCATGTCGTCCCCTGACTGTCCGGTCTCTCTTTCTCACTGTGAATATCACAATAAAGGCACAAATGCCCCCAAAAAATAACTTACCAGTGTAGATTTATAAACACTTGGTGTAATATGTGAGCTACGCTGTGTATTCCAACAGAGACACAGAAGAACGATTTAGGGAAGTGAACAGTGAATTGCAGAACATGGATGATTTTTTCTCTGGATCTGTCTTATTTTAGCAACGTTTCTCAACTGGAGGAAACTAGGTTGTTTTGCATGAAATGAAAACTTACGTCAAATGTTAAAGAATAGTTTATAATGATTTTTGGCTTGTTTCACTTTTTCCAGATTTTAAAATATTAGCAGTTTTGCTGTTTTGCTGTCCTGTAAAAAACATCCTTGCATCTATGACTTGTGTGTGTGTGTATGTGTGTATGTGTGTGTGTGTGTGTGTTTGTGCATTTTGGGTCCAGTATTAGTTTTTACACAGGAATTTCATTCATGCATTTGCATTCAGCACCAGTCAGTGCCGAGCTTGCCTGGTAGCGGTGATAAAAACAAATGCACGTCTGCAGGTTTTTGCAGCACAGCCGAGATAAATAAATGAAACGAGAGAATTTTTATCAATATAATTCACAATTCGCTGCTCGTCATAATAACGTGAAATTATTCATTCATAGCGCCGGGTGTTTGCGTTCTCTCTTCATCCTTTTTTATCAAAGAACATCTTTGCATAATTCCAGTGAAAACGGAGCGAGTGATTGTCGCCTGGCGCTGGGACAGAGTGTTTCATCTGGGAGAACATCACATGAAAGTCACTTCTTCTCTCGTCAGATGAGTGAAAGAGAGGAGCTCTGTGCAGTTCGTGCTACCCAACACACAGCACTTCTTTATTTCCAGACAAGCTGACCCATATTTCGCTGACAGCATTTCAAAAGACTGATTTATAATCTGGCAGTCATGAGACACTGATATTTGGCAAATTTAACTCGGTTTCATAATGAGTGTGACTTCTCGTTGTGCCCGCAGCGGTGTATGTGAGGAGACCGGGTTTGGCCTGAACATGGTAAAAAAGGGACTCCTTTCATGTGGACCAAACATGTGTGAGGGTTTAACGGCCACTGAATCAGGGCAGATCTATTTGGAGTTTATAACCACACTGGAGGCAGAAACTTTATTAGCGTCCTGAGGGAGCAATGGGAAGTTGTCGACACTATTAAAAGTGCTGCAGCGACGTGGTGTGCGAGACCTGAGCTGGATGTTCTGTGCATGTGTCTTCCATTGTAATCACAACAGATTTAACTGGATTAGCATTGTAGCATTCTCAGATGTGCAGATTAGCATGTTAACATTTTCATCCTTCAAGAACTCACATGTGTTAGATAACGTGTGCTGGATACAGATCAAATCAATGTGCAGTTTATTCACAGAATAAACCGGTGTTACCTTGTGTGACTCCTGTTGTTGCATATTTCCTCTGCACTGACTGAGGCCATTGTTTGTGACTTGAATCTTCAGGATATGACTTTGATTAAACTATTGTTGCAGTGTAATTACTCTGAACCAGACGCCGAGAGGTAGCGATGATTGATGTTTATTTACTGTGTTCGTTTGGAGACATGTTTGCACGACGACAGCGCTCAGGGCGACATATGTGTGTGCCATATGTTTACGAGGAGATAGTCGGTATGCAGTTGGTTAATCGGCTCTTCCACACATAAACAACACTCATGCACTTTCTAGGGAACGTATCAGGTCAAGTCGGTTTTGTAATCCTTCCCTTGCACATCAAGCTTTACTAGACCTCCTCAGTTCCCCACCCTGTCGTCACAGTTAAGAAACATCTGACCGGCCTCTCCCCACTCCTCTCCTGCAGAGTTTTCCACTGCTCCCTCTGTCTTCTTGCCAGATTTTTTTGTTTTTTTCTTTCAAAATGATTTTTTGGCCCTTTCTGGCTTCATTATGACAGAGACAGTCAGAGAGAGAGAGAGAGAGGAAAGTTAGGGAAGAGAGAGAGATGGGGTGACATACAGCAGAGGCCCACTGCGGTTGTCACTGAGTCTAAATGGTATGCGCTCTGCCAGGTGAACCACCGGGGCGACCCTGTCAGATTTGACTGGATTTTCCTGCTAAATTTGGTTTTATTAGGAGAAATGACAATTTCTCTGCTCATTTCTTGTCTGAAATGTATGTATGTTGATTTTGCACTTCTTCCTCATTTCCACTCCCACCACAAAATGGCTGTCCTCATAAATCTATTTGAAAAGACTTTCAGGGGGTTTGACATGGAAGGTGTGGATTAAAACAAAGTTGGTACAGATGATGAATCAATGTTCTGATGTATTTATAATTATGTGACTGATGATATTTCCACCACTGGTCAGTGGCGGTCTACCGAGGCCGCTCTGGTTTCCCAGCTGCTCTGGGAAGAAGAGGAGGAGCACTTCCAATACACTGAGCCTCGTGTCCTTCACAGCAAATAAACTACTTTGATTCCATGTTATTACTAAAGGAGACAGAGGAATAACTAAACATAAGACACACCGAACAGAGAGAGCAGGAGAGAGTGAGGTCATCAGTAACGTCTATGACCAACTCTACATATCAAACAGAGAGAGTTCGACATTAAAAACCTGCGTCTAATAAAAGTCTGCGACGTTCTGGACTTGAAGTAAATAAAGACTAAACTGTTGTGGATCCCAATGGAAAGATAGTCCATCTTCCAGATTTTGAGTTTGGGTTTGAGACCCTCTCTCTCTCACTATGACTGTAATAAGCAAATGCCTGAAAAAATAACAAAAAAAAAAAAAAGAAAGAGTCTGTCTCTTCTGACTTTCTCTCGGAGTGATCATGTTACAGTAAATCCATCTGAAATCACGGCTCAGTCTTTGTCTTTACTTTATGTGTTTGGTGATTTTTGTCAGATGACGTCACAGTTATAAAATCAGGATTTGACCAGAGGAGGTCTCTCACGTCTCTCGTGATTTCACATTTTCTTGATGATTTCTTGCTTCTGATTCCTGCCAAGATCCTTGAAAAACTGAGTAAGCAAACTGTATACAGGAAGAAAAATGGCGTTATTTTTAAAGCATCCTCACTTTGCTTTTAAACTTTTGCAAAGCGCCGTATAGACCTATATAAAAGGGTAAAGTTAGCTGCTAGCTCAACGTAACTTAAAGCTAAACTTGGTTTGTCCTCGTCCTCAAATCCTTATTTCATGTAAAGCACGCAAGCCTTGTGTAACTCACTCTGTAGTTCTATCATAAACATGTGGTTGTTCTGTGAATCCCATTGGCTTTATTTCAAAGATTAAAAGCTAGCCCTTGGCTGACTGTTGACCTGACTGTTGTGTCACTAGGTGTAGGTCTCCTGTTATCATCCTGTCTGGGAGCAGGGGTGACATCTGGCCGAGAAGGATTAGAAATCTTGATCCCTGGAAAGAGCTGTTTGTGTTTGTCAGAGTCGCTTCCCTGAGAGACAACACGTCACGTCAGACGCAGAGGTCACGTTGCTCTGGCGTGAAACAAGGACATCTGTTCGCTCACATCCTCTTTACTTTTGAAATCATTTTTCGGGTCACGCTATAGGAGCTGTCTCTTCTCATGCTGAATGAGCTTTCACGTCATTAACAGTTCTCTTGGTCGCGTTTCAGTTCTGAACTAAATCTGCTTTGTGCCGTCAGGAAATTGGCACACCTTGTTACATTTTCTCCTTGGCCCCTTAATACTGTGAGTTCAGGAAGTCTGTTACTATAACCAACTTTGTTTTAGTAAGTCTTATGACAATTACACCAAAAAAAAACACAAATTCATTGAAGAAATACAGACTCTATGTGCTGTATCTACAGCGTTTCCTCTTGTATCTCCATTATAAATAAATATAGGCGTTAATGCAGATGCACACACACACACACATGCTCCCTGCTTTGCCCTGTGGTGGCCTGCTTCCTGATAGCTCTGCTGTCCAGGGATTAGGCTCAAAGCTCTGCTCTCCGTTCTCAGAACAGACCCACACTGAGATTTACTGTTAAGAACCAAATGTGCGACTTGTTTCCTGCTCCAGCAACTGAGAACCTGACAAATCTGTCCGGGGGGGGGTTAGCCAAGGCTAACTTTAACCCTAACTCCAGTGTTAGAGAGATACGTGGAGGCAGCAAAGCCTCCATGAGGCTCCCTGAGGACTGCAGCTCTCACACGGCTCCTCTTCTTTTGATCACACTGGATTGTATATGATTTTGACTTCATCCGTGTTTGCTTGAGATGGAAGCTGCGGTTTGATCAAGACGAGTATCTCTTCGAGAAAGTATGGGAATAGGCAGCTCCTTTGCACCACGATCTGATCAAATCTTTACCATAAGGTACGTCAGATCCTGAGCAGGTGACTGTCTCAACTTTTAGAAGGCAGCTTTGTGTTGAGATTTGTTTTCGATCATCCTGAAATCCTGGCAGGAAAAAGCACCTTGTCTGAAGTAGGATATCCTCTTCAGCAAACTAGAGAGAAGTTGTCTGCCAGGCGGCGGAGCCAGGAGACATATCAGTATCAGCATTGATAGTTTGATGTGAGAGTGGAAGTCAACGAGGGTTTGACTTGTTGACTTCAGTGTGTGGTTGTTAGAGGCTGGATCAATAGATCAGTGTCAGCATGTCCCTGTGTGTCGTGTTCGACCGGCAGACGCAGCAGAGAGCGAGCTCTGTAGAAATCACTGCTAATGAGAGAGAGGAAAACTGAGGTGAACCACTCAGGTGTCAAAACAATTTAAAGAAAGATTATCGTAAGGCTGGAAACGTGTGCAACATGTTATGATACTCGTGTGTTTTGGTGATAAATATTAAATGTGTAAATGTGTGTTCTTCATGATACCGCTAATATCAACAGTAGTAATCTGTTGGAATTTGTTCTTTTTGTCCATCTGTTTATTGAATGTTGTTTGACAACAGTATTTTGTTCACTTGGTTCATGATTCATGCACCAAATGAACGTGGGTCATGCAGCAAATGTTGTTTATTTGTATTTCATAAGATTTTAATGATTAACTGATTATCAATGTGTAACCTTAAAAACTGTACGTTGTATTCTGTCCTAAATAATAATAATACAAGTAACAAAGTGCTTCACGAGTCGAATATAAAACATCAGAGTAAAATGTAAATGAGATTAAAAAGAGATCACACAATAAAAGCTTTTTTAATTTATTATATATTTTATTATTATTCTGTGCCACAGGTGACACATCTCAAGCAAACAGGATGCAACTGACACCTGAATACTTTTGTAAATGATGGATGTGTTAAGAAATGAGATAAAACAGGGACGTAACTTCAAAGTTCAGGGGCCCTGGATCTCATTAAAACAATTATAGAATCAATCCTAAAATAAACAGGCAGCCAGTGTAGAGATGCAGCAAACTAAATGTATTTAGTTTTCATTTATTTTTCCAAAATGTTGTTTTCTTTTTCTTTTTCTTTTCAGTCACAGATTGAAACTGTTAAATTTAAAATTTTTCTTAACCAGGGTTCATAATGAAGACAGGAAGTGTGTTGTTGGGGTTTTTTGCCAGTTGTTCAGCGGTGTCTCCGTGCTCTTATCACAGAGTGAGCTTGGCGCCGAGGCAGAACCTCCCGCGGATCATCCTTAAAGGAATCTTCCAGGGGGTTAAAGTTGTTCGTGGACCTGACTGGGACTGGGGCAACCAAGACGGTGAGTAGTGTGTGTGTGTGTGTGTGTGTGTGTGTGTGTGTGTGTGTGTGTGTGTGTGTGTGTGTGTGTGTGTGTGTGTGGTGAGACTGCTTCATTCCTCTAACCTGGCGCCGCCAACTCGACAGGCCCCCCTACCTGCTCGAGCATGGAGCCGTGCCTCTTCAAAGTGTTCCACCATAACAGCGCTCTAACCTCACGTCTCATTAACCTGAGAAACGTCTGATAACCGTGTGTCTGTGTGCAGTTATGTTGCCGGTGACTCATCGGAGTCTGTTCCACAGATGTTGTGTCCGTCTGTGTGAGTCCTTGTTCTGTAATGTTTACGTCCTTTTTTTTAGTTTTTCTTCTTCCAGCCAAAAAAAAAAAAAAAAAACTGAGAAGCTCCTTCACTGCAAACACAGTCTGTGGTGAAAGTGTTGAGAAAGTGTGTGTTTGTGTGTCGCCTGCAGCTTCACATCATGTGGTCTACGCTGTCGTTCAGACACAAGTGGCGCCGGCTGATGTTTTGAAATAGTTTAGATAGTAAATGAAAACAATCTTCCACATCAGCAAACCCTCGACTGCTCCCTTTGGGGGGGGAGAGGGGAATGTTAATATGTCTTTCTGTCTCCTGGTCATCGTTGTCTCTGAGAATAGAAAACGCAGCTTCCTTTTCTGGGCGAGAGAGAATGAGTCAAAATGTCCTTTTGGTGTCTTTGAAACCGACGCCCCCCCGGGGTCCGGTTAAGTCACTCATCGGGCTTAAATGTGTGTGCAGTAAGTGCATACGTGATGCTCTGAGCATGCTCACAAATACCCCGAGCCTTCCATGATGTAGTCTTAACGGGTCACTGGTTTAGCTGGTGTGGTTATCGACTGAGGCAGCTTGAGGACTTTAATGACTTAACAAGGGTTTTCTTTCCTCTCATAAAAAAAAAAAAGCTGATGTGTGGATGTGAAACAATCCTGTGAAATGTTGAATGTGTTTTTATATGTTTTGTCAGGGAAAATGTCTCATCTCATTTGTCTCACACGTCTGTCAAATATTGTGCTTGGGAATTTTGTACTTCATATATTTTCTTACAAAATCCTCTCTCTTTATCTAACCTGATTTTTTTTCTTTAACGAGCTGATACGTTACTGTTTTTTTGCATATTTGTGTGTGTGTGTGTAGGCGGGGAGGGTAAGGTTGGGAAGGTAGTGGATATTCGCGGCTGGGACACAGAGTCTGGTCGCAGCGTGGCCAGTGTCACCTGGTCTAACGGCACCACTAATGTCTACCGAATGGGCCACAAGGGCAAGGTAGACCTCAAGTACGTGTCCGACGGCCAGGGAGGCTTCTACTACAAAGACCACCTACCGAAGCTCGGTAAGATGCGCAGAGTCCCGCTTCCAGTGTTTGAATTACTTTGACAAAAAATCAGATTGTGGTTTAGATTCTAGTCTTTTTTTTTTTGTGAGGTAGGAAGACGTTAATCAGACATCATTGGGTGACAGTTCAGCTGTGTCCCAATTCAGGGGGACTTGGTCTACGAAGTTGTGGCCGAACCGAAATGAGACGGCTCCCGTTTTCACAGACACTTGAGGTTTTAAGGTCCGTGGTTTTTAACAGTTGTACCTGTGAGCTGTTGAACTGAGCTGGAACAAAACACTGACATTTAAAAGGGTAATCTTCTTCCTCACTGTCGGTGGTGATTACTTTCATTACCGGAGCGCAATGAATCTTGGGATTTTTCTCAGGAAAAGAAGGAGCCTTTGAAATGAGACAGTCTAGTTTCGGCCCCTGAATTGTGACACAGCTTTTGTGTTAAGGAACTATTTAAAGCTCTTAAAGTTGACTTTTTATCATTGTAATGTTTGCAGATATTTGTATGTGACATTTTTAGACATTACAAAGACGTAAATATGACACACTGATTTCAAACCCAAACTATTATTATAACACAAGTCGGATCCTCTTTGTTGATGCTGACTGACACCTGTTGATCCAGGAGAGCACGCAGAGCTGCAGCGCCAGGAGAGTGCAGACGGACACTCCTTCCAGCAGGGGGACAAGGTCAAGTGTCTCCTGGAGGTGGACATCCTGCGACAGATGCAGGAGGGTCACGGAGGGTGGAACCCCAAAATGGCAGAGGTACTGAAGTCTTCCCGTCTGACCGAGAGACAACAGACTCTCTGTTGAGTTCCTCTATAATGCAGAAGTACAACGTGTACACTGGGAGTATTCGCACCTTTCTGAATGCTCTATTGTGTCGTAGATCAATCTGTCCTCAATGACCCATAATGACAAAGTGAAAACTTGTTTTTACTCATGAAAAATGAAGAACTGAAATCTGTAATAACAAAAGGTGTTCAGTACGTTGTGAAAGCCCCTTTGGCTCCATCGTGGGCGAGTCTCTTCAGGCTTTGGGCAGTTTATCTCGCTGCTCCCTGCAGATCCTCTCGGGCTCCGTCACATCGGATGAGAAGCGTCTGAACTGCTGTGAATCTTAAGTCTGGACTTTGGCAGGTTCCGCTCAAGGACAGTCAGACTCGTGTTGACTCGTGTTGTCTTGGCTGTTTGCTTCAGGTCACTGTTGAGCTGAACTGTGACCCCCACCCTCAGCTCTCGTGCTCTTTGGAGCATGTTTTCTTCTCTGTGTTCTCTGGCTGCTCTCTTCCATTATTGACACCAGTGTGCTGCTGGGAACTCTCAAAGCTTTAGCTCCGACCACAGTTTTAGTTTTTTTTTTTTTTAAATCTCTGTTTATTGCATTTCTTAAATGATGAGCACACAAAAACAAATACAACCCCCCTCTCCCCCCACGCACATACAAAGTAAATAGATAAGTAAATAATTAAGTTCAAGAGAGACTTTCCTAGTTCTCAGGGTCCAACAGATCGATATCCTATAATCACGTTTACACTCAGGATTTTCATTACATATCTCAGAAAAGGTTTCCATATTTGACAAAATTTACCAGGTGAGCCTCATTTTCTCCTGCCTCATATGACATAAGATATTATTGAGCCACTGCGATTGATTTGAAGGAGTCACATCCGTCTATTCCTGTAGAATCAGACGACGGGCGGCAGCGTTGAGAATCCAAGAAGTCACAGTGGGGAATGTTCAAAGATCAGAGGGTTCTGCAGAGACAGCTGTGAGAGGAGGTCTATAGTGACTTCAGGGACTTCTGAAAGGGTCTTAAACACTCAAGTCCAGGTGTGAGCCTCTCTAAACTCTGTCTCGTCAATTCAGTTTGAAGTTCTAGACACATGTCAAGGATAATTAAAGCAAAGAGGAAGCAACTGACCAGAGATTGGAGCCAGAGAAAAGTTAAAAATATTGTTTAAAATGTTTTCACTTTGTCATTATGAGTTACTGACACATTAAATCATCGAGTGTGCAGAACAGTGAGGGGGTCTGAATACTTCCTGAAGCGTATGTACTCATGGACTCTTTGCACTGTGTGCACAGTTCATATTTTTTATGCTTTATACATACACGGCCTCACAGTCAAAACACACACACGGCTCTTGAACCTGGCATACACAGTATTTATATAAGTGGCTCAGATGGACGTCGATGTGCAACAGAGTGAAAAGACACAGAGCATCCGACTCTGGAATCACAGCTGCCGGAGGGAACATTAAGGTCACAGCCATGCAGAGGGAGAGACCCGGGGTGAAAAAGCCTGTTTGTGTTTGCAGTACATTTGCCGGATCGGGACCGTTCATAGGATCACTGACCGAGGAGACGTCAGAGTCCAGTACAGCAACAACATCCGCTGGACTTTCCATCCCGGGGCCCTCACCAAGGTACTGAGCCTCAGATCAGTTGCTACCAGAGGATCCTGCAGCAGGTTCTCACTCAGTTCACAGCTTCAGATGATCGTAACAGCTCATCCACTTTGTTAATAATGTGTCCGTGTGTGTTTCTCCCCCCCCAGGTGAACACTTTTGGAGTGGGTGAACTGGTGAGAGTGCTGGAGGACATGGAGAGTGTGAAAAGACTGCAGGCCGGACATGGAGAGTGGACAGACAGCATGGCTCCTGTATGCTCATTCAGCCTCATGATGATAATGATAATCATAATAATAATGATAATAAATAACACTAACTCTTCACTGTGTTTTAGCTTCAGCTAACAATGCTCAGTTAACACCATGTTCCTGCAGAGGTGTGGACTTCAGTCTGACTTTAAACCTTCACTTTCCTGACAACTGTGATGATTTGATTTGGTCTGATGGTAGCCGGTCACATTTTGTGAGCAGAAGGGAAAGTTTGGTAGCTGAAGTTATCAGAGACACAAGCTGAGGAAATGTGAGACAGATTTTTAAAGTGAAACTGCTTCATGAGTGTTTCTACTGGTTTTAATCCCCTGGTGTGTTTGTTCTGGAGAGGAGGACGCATCATTCAGCTGCTGGTAAAAACCTGCTGAACGTCTGTTTCATGAGTTATCAGAGAAACAATAAGAACAAAGGTTAGCATCAATCTCCGCTCCGACTCCTTGACGTCTCTGTCCTCCGTACAGCGTCGCTCAAACTCTGACTTTAAATGTCAAACTGCTTCTGAATCACTAAATCACCGGGTCAGTTTGATTTCCTGAACCACTGACGCTGAGGGAAACCAAACCGGGAGGAGCTTATGGCAATGGTGGTCCCATGATCCCACGCCGTATTTTGGTATTGTTTTAATTGAGAGAGGCAGAAGTTATAGACTATGCGTTTAATATTATAAAAAGTTCAGTACGTAATACACAACAAATCAATTATGATTCCTGAAAATGTACTATTCTAACTCTCACATTTTACAAACAACTGTGCTTTATTTTGAAGTGGCTCCTGACTCCGGACTAACTCTTGACGTGCAGAGCGATGACTTTGTCCTACCTCTGTGTTCTGGTAGCCTCGGGTTACTCGTTGTCTGAGTGCATGATATCAACTGTGTCACTTGCTAAAGAAAGGCCTTTAGACATCCCTCTGAATGAAGAGTGACCTACTTCATGGAGATTGGTTGAACATCAGGAAGTAGTCGAGTTCAGAGCCGCTTCCTCGACTGCAGACTGATTATTTTTATTAAGTTACAGAAACAGTTTTTCCCTGTTCCCTGTCACCCCCCCCCCCCGATCCGCCCACGCCACGTCCATCTTACTTACTGCTTTTTGTCCTAGGTGCTCGGGCAGGTCGGGAAGGTGTTGAAAGTATACGCAGACGGCGACCTGCGGGTGGCGTTCGGAGTTCAGACGTGGACGTTCAATCCGGCGTGCCTCTCGGCGCAGCCCGTGGAGGTGGACGCCAACCTCATGACGGCCGAGAACCCCACCGAATCTGGAAGTAAGGCGTCTGCCGTGACGAGGGGGCTTCATCTCAAACACTCCAGCTCCAGCTTCCTCCCCCACCTCCCTCTGCATGCAGTCATTGGTCCGCCCTCCCCCCCTCCACATTTCAGCTCTGTGTCCGCCCTGCATGCTCTCACATACGACAAGCTGCAACTGGTCACAGCCATTCCCTGTCTGTCTGTCTGTCTGTCTGTCTGTCTGTCTGTCTGTCTGTCTGTCTGTCTGTCTGTCTGTCTGTCTGTTTATCTGTCTGTCTGTCTGTCTGTGTCTGTCTGTCTTTTCCAGCGCTGTGTGGACAGGGTGTCCATGTCCTGAGCTGTTCTTCTCTGTAGCATGTCCTCCGATCCTGCATGTTGACGGCCAGAGGCTCTGGCAGCTCAGCAGACATTTGTCTTCATGTCAGAAGTTCTCAGCAGTCTCTATAATCGCAGCCGAGTCCGTTCTGTGCATGTGTTCGCCTCGGCGGACGGGAGGGTGACATCAGATTGACGTCTGTGTGTGTGTGTGTGTGTGTGTGTGCATGTGTGTGTGTGTGGTCAGATTTTGCTGCATGGAGGGACATTTTGACTCATTCCTGTGGTTTTTTTCATTGAGCTCAGCCTCGACAAACATTAACCAGTGTGACTTTTGTGGTGCTGTTCTGCTTTCTGCAAGTCTTTGCGACAACATTTCTAATCCTGGTGTTCACATCCGACTGATTAAACTAAATGAATCTTTGTCTCTCTTGTCTGCCCTCCCTCCCCTCTCCCCACCCTGCCCTCCCCCTCCCTTCCCCAGGTACTGTCATCTCAGTGTTGGAGAAGCTGCTGTCTCAGTCCACAGAGCAGGACAACCCCGGCCGGTTGGTCATCGAGGCAGCACACGGCAGTGCCAACAAAGTGCGGGAATTGGTGCAGAAATATCCTGACAAGGTTAGTGCAGCACTCCTTCTCTCTGCTGCAGTCCACAGCTCCTTCCAAGAGCTCCTTCCACCAGGGCGGGGAATTTAAGGAACAGAGTAACTTAGTGAGCCGGATAAGGAGACCGGATACAGATGAAGTTAAAGACTGAAATAATGGACTGTTAAAATGTTCACACTGCACATCACTCCAGTGTTTCTCTCCTCTTATCTCGGCGCTGCTATCCCACAACGCAGCACCAGAACGTGGGTCTCTGTTCAGACCTGGTATACACATCCGTCTCAGGTGGACGCAGGTGTGAAGGTTCCCAAGACCTCTCAGTCTTAGGTACATTCAGAGATGCTACTAACCACAAATGTGAAAATAATGTAAAACACACATACATAAAAAAATATATATATATATATATATCTATATATATGTATATACCAGATAAAACAATTACAATATAAAGTAAGGTTGGTAATTTTTCTTCTCGACTTGCACTTCTACGTCTCCGTGCTTCTCCACGATTACATAACGTGTGAGGATTATGTATCAGGTGCATGACGCTGGTTGTTGTTCATGCTCAGATTATTTCCAGTCAGTCTTATGCTCGGGTGTGTTGGTGTGTCCAGGCCTCCGCTGTTTTGTGATGAATCTTCAACCGTTCTTTGGTTCCTGGCAGGTGGATATAAAGAACCAGGGCAAGACGGCGCTGCAGGTGGCCGCTCACCAGGGCCACATGGAGGTGGTGAAGGCCCTGCTTCAGGCCAACAGCTCCATCGAGGTCAAGGATGAAGACGGAGACACAGCATTACACTACACTGCCTTCGGGTGAGCACACACACACTCTCAGTTTTCTTGCATACATACACAGATTTCAAAATACAAAGGTGACTCTCTCTCTCTCTCTCTCACACATACTCACAGTGCTTGAGTTCACAGTCAGGTGCAGCTCTAGAAACCTGGTCTGACAGATGTACAGCAGAGCTCCGGCCTGTCTCTTCCCATGTAATGTGATAATCCATTCACAGCAGTGACGGCATTAAAGTGTTGCCTAATCAGCCGGCCTCATCTCCTCCTCTTAACCACATTAACACACGCTCAGGAAGTCCAGCTTTTGACAATAATAATAATAATAAGAATAAGAATAATAACTTTGTGTTGCTGATATCCTGCTGCAGCGGTTTAAGTTATCACGCAACCCTGGAGCTGTGTGTAGCTTCCCAGTGGGCTTTCATGTGAGATTTCATACACTGGTTTGAATTAGCTTAATTCAAAACACAGATGGAATCAATCA
This sequence comes from Seriola aureovittata, assembly GCF_021018895.1. Lineage (NCBI taxonomy): Eukaryota > Metazoa > Chordata > Actinopteri > Carangiformes > Carangidae > Seriola > Seriola aureovittata. The sequence goes on from NC_079372.1 coordinate 19,949,410, forward strand.
ACATCAAACGAAGCACAGGAAAGGATTAATCTCTCTCTGTTTGTGCCGTCTCCACCGTTTAGCAATCAGGCAGAGATCGCACGGCTGCTGTTGAGCAAGGGGGCGAATGTCAACCTCCTGAACAACTCCATGTGCACGGCGCTCCACATCGCTGTCAACAAGGGCTTCACTGACGTGGTGCGAGTACTGACCGAACACTCGGCTGATGTCAATCTCCAGGTGAGAGGACCTCCACTGTTAATGACTGATTCACATTCACTCCTTATTGTCCGTCTTCTTTGATTCTGCACTGTGGCATAAAGAACAAGTGGGAACCAGCTCTGTGCCAGGTTTAGTAGCGAACAGCAGAGTTAGACTTTGTAAACATGAAATGATTAGCCAGCTGTGATAAGAGAGAGTCAGTTCATGCTCTCACCTACACCTGTGATTTTAATCCATGGATCACAATGTCATATATGGAAATAAAAGCACATATGTAAAAAATTATATATAGAACCTATTAGATATTGGATTGAAATATATTTGAAATATATGTGTAGCCCATACAAATATGTTATGCCATATAAAAGAATTCACCTTATAAATATATCATGAATTTCCCCTAGGGGATAAATAAAGTATCTATCTATCTATCTATCTATCTATCTATCTGTCTAATATACACACTGTACCACTACACTCCAGTTTTATCCTTATTTTGTCCCAAACGTGTATTTTTTAAATATATTTCTAAGGAAACATCCTCAGTAAAAACATGAAATACTCGTCTCAGGCCAACAGGACTGATTACAGAGTAAGTTCATGTCCAACATGTAGCCACTGACTGAGGTTTAACCACTGACTGAACATCTGGGCAGCAATAAGCCAAACCTCTCTGGCACATATCACAACAAACACACACACACACACACACACACACACACACACACACACACACACACACACACACACACACTGCCCTTTCACTCAGCTGTAAACACACACATTCAAACTTGTCCTGGTGTTCGACTGTGGCCCTGCTTCACTCCGGCCCTCAGCCTCATTAAGGCAGTTTAGTTTCTCCTTTAAGGGCATTTTTCAGACGGTCTAACTTGCCTGCAACCAGCCCCAGAATCCACTAGCTAACTCATTTTGTTCTGCTTGAGCAGTGAGACTGCTCGGCCAAAAACACGCCAGACCGGAGTTTGTTTTGTGTGCGGCAAATGTGGACTGTTTGTGTGTGTTGTTTTTTTATTTATTTGACTAGAGACAAAATGATTAAGAGCATGTTCTAATAAAAAAAAAAACAGGATTACAACAAACTGTAGTGGATAAAATCATGTTAAGTTTACAGATCAACACCTTTGTGATATAAAGATATTCTAGTGTAGAGATTCAATGGTTAATGATGCTGTTTTGAACATTTCACAAGAAAATAAAAACCTGTAGCACCAATCTGAACGCATGGAACAACCTCGCTCACTGTGCTGCATGTTCATCTTTGTTTTCTTTCTCCCCCACTCAGGATTCATACGGGGACACGCCTCTCCATGACGCCATCGCTAAAGATTTCCGCAATATCATCGAGATCCTGGTTGTGGTGCCCAACATTGACTTCACTCAGCAGAACCACAGAGGCTTCAACCTGCTGCACCACGCCGCCCTCAAAGGAAACAAACTGTGAGTAGAAATCATGAACTGTATAAAAACATTTCTGAGTGGGATTATTGAACTTTTACAAAGGCTTAAAGTTTCTCTCCAGACACGTTTTAAACTTAATAAAAATGATTAATATTTACTTTAACAAAAAATCAAAAACTGTGTGAGGTCATCTCCTCTCACTTCCTGATTGAGCCTTGAGTCCCGCCCACCACCTGCTGGCTCCAGGTGGACAGGTGAAAGAGCAGAGAGTATAAAGATGGTGAGAGGAGGAAACATCAGAGAGACTCGGCCACATGTTTGAGCCTCAGTCAGACCCAGACTCAGAGGAGGAGTCTGAGACCAGAACCAGAGACTAGCAGACGGGTCAGAACTGTTAGCATAGTTAGCATCTTTTCAGAATGGTTGGCGCAGGGTTTGTAACTGGCAGTGGCTGACACGGTGTTAGCGGTTGTGCAAATGCTAACTCTCTCTCTCGCTCTCTCTCTGTACTGACACGGTGTCAGGTTTATTTAGCCCTGCCCCCCATCCCCACAAGTTGACAGGATTGGTTCCTTGGGTTTGTGACGTATGAAACCCTGGCTGTCTGAATCTGTGTTTATGAGTCTGTCATTGGTTCACTGCAGTTCAAGGTGGAAACACTCAGTCATGGTGTTGATGATTATTTCACTCATCATGTGTCTGTATTATATAAAAATATCATGATAACAAGGTTAAACACTTGGTTTTCATTGTAGGTGGTTTGCAAACATTCGGCCTTTCACATTCGACTTACCATAATGAGTGATTGTAAATAATGACAATAATGGAAAATGTGGTCAAAAGGGTCGTAGTGAGAACAAAGCAGCATTAGTTTGAGTTAATGGTAATGATTACCTAATGACACTCTCTATGGACAATGCCACAGTTTCCAGGTGTGCATTCCCCAAATCTAGTTTGTCATCAAGTGTGTGTTCACCAAATAAATCCAACTATGTGTCAATAGAGGACAAAATCCAGTTCTCATGTCCGCTCCTTTTCCTCAGCTCGGTCATTCTCATGTGTCTATGGGCGTGTGTGTGGGAATCTCTCCCCGTGTGTTCAGATGAGGAGTCAAAGGTCAACTCTCAGCGCTATCCGTTACAAATACAGAGCTCATCTCCCACACAGCCTGCGCCTCTGTCAGCCGCCTCGCAGTCGATATCAGGCGAAAAAAAGGCAGCAACGTTTACTCCTGCACGTCAACTCGTCCTCCAAATTCTCCACAAACCATATTTAGTCTGGTTATAAGTGATGCATATGTGGGATTCAACAGAGGACAGAGATCCAAACAAACTCTAAACAGTGTGGCAGACCGACAGTACTCAGGTTGTGTCACTGTGTCATGGCGTCATAAAAGACTGCGTGCTCTTACTTTGAAAAGCAGAAAATGGCCTCATCGGCAGCCAATCACACATTTACACATGGATTGTCGACACAAATCTACCTCCGTACAGTGGTTTCCTCTTTTAGAACTGAGCACAGTTCTCAGTAGAAGTCTGAATCTATTTTAAAATCATTGTCCTTCTATTGTTCTTTATTTTACTTTACTAGTTCATGTTTTTATTGTAAAGCACTTTGAGTTACATCTCTCGTATGAAAAGTGCTCTACAGCTTATTATTATTATTATTATTATTAAAATGATGCTATTGAAAAATTTAAAACATAAATGTGATATATTACTGCAATACAAATTATATAATGTATTATACTGTCATTAATCTCAGTCACCCTCTACTTTAAACCTTTCTCTACAGTTGTGCAATCTGTCACAGATGATAATCAAAGACTATTTCGGTTGTGCATCATTTATACAATTTAGAATATTAATTTCCCAACGTTTTCAGCAGTAGATTTCATTCATTACTGTGTAGAGCCTCATAAACCACCTTAACAGGAGATTTATTCACATTATTTACACATAAATTGTTATTTTTCACGCCGACAGACTTGAACGTTTGATAGATGACTGTACTGACATAAAGAAAATATCTTTTTTTTTTTCCACCTTTGTGTGAAAATGAATCAAATATTGAGTCTGACTTGATATTTTTTACAGTGTACTGAGTCTTCCTGACCGTGGTGAGGTTCCTGCTTCTTTGCTCCAGGGCTTTTACAACCTCATCTGAACTTTCCATCCCAAATTATAACAAAACCATGTAATGGAAAATTGTCCCCGGCTCCTTTTTTAAAGAGGTGCCATAAAGGAGAGGAAGCAAGAATGAAAAACACCAGCTTCACCAAAAAAACAAAAGAAGAAAAATCCCCCTCCCTTAAGCGATGCCACACAATTACGGTAGTTCAATTAGAGATTATTATTCCAAAGAGTGGGTTCTCTGTTATTGTCATCAGTAAAGATTTTAAGGCTGTGAGTAGATTACCACAGTCTCTCCATCATCTTCTTATGCCATCAGTCAAGTACTAAACTAAAACTGAGCACACATCAGTCCGTTTTCCTCATCAAAGGAAAGCTTTGAAGTGTTAATGTCTGACCTCCCGACTTCACCTTCCAGTGACCCACATTCCCTTCATCAGTCTCCCCCTCACCCACCCCACGTCTGAGTAACCCTCCCACAAAAAAATAAATAATCTGAGGTCGGGACGCCCCCGAACACGAGCGTAACATGTGGATGAATGTCGACGGAGCAAGCAAGAGAGGAAAGACGCTGTGGCAGACGGTCATTTAATAAAACGTCCGATCTGTTCTGGCAAGTGTCATATGTGCAGCGCTGGGAGTTTTTCGGGGGCCGCGCTCCCTGGCATTCATTTAGCCTGACATCAGCCGCTGCGCCAAAAACTAGAGACACAGGATTTACAGTGTTCAAGGATCAGCAGTTCATTCATATATCACCGTGCAGGCCTACAGCACACTGACACAGTCCTGCTGCAGCGCCTTCTCTGTATGTTCTCCCACTTTGTTTTGGCTTTAATGCAAATTTTAACCTCCAGTTTGAATCAGATTGAGTTTGACTTTAAACATTGTGGAGTGAATTAAAGATTAATATTATTTTAATGGGTTTTTATTAGCACAGAAATCTGACTTGTAACCTCTGTTTTGTTTCCTCTGTTTGTTAAATTGATGAACCATGCATAAAAGTATATATGGTTCTCTGTGTGGAGTCCCCTCCGAGCCGCTGGGACCCTCAGTTGTTTTTTAGTGACAGAAAGAGGAGAATGTTTTGTTTATTAGAGTATTTATTTATTGTGAGGAAATGGAAAAAGAGGGCTAGAGGCCAAGTTCACAAACAGTCCTGGGAAAGAAATGAGACGAGGCAAGAGGCCAGATTTTTTATTTGGGGGGGCAGAAGAAGTAAATGGATGTACAGGATGGTCGGTCTGTTTACTGTATTTACTGGAGAAAACGAGCGCTCCTCGTAGCTTCTTTGTTTTCTCCTCTCTTTCACCCGGTCGCTTTTGTTCCCAACTATTTCTTCTGTTCTTCTGATTCTCCTGTCGTTCAGCGTAAACTGAGATATATTTCAGAACACACTGATTGTTCATCAGAATCCTTTCTTTTCATTCCTTTTTTCATTTTCCAGAATTTGTACTGGTCATGGTACATTCCTTCTGCTTTTACCAAAGAGTCAAGTTAAAAACAAGTGTGATGTAAACCCCCCGAAAATAACCAAAGATGACTTCAGCCTCCAGAAAAGTCATTACCAGCAGCTTTCCCAAGATGCCCTCTGGTTGTTGTGTGTGTGAAGGCGAGTTTGTACAAAAACTGCCTAAAAACGTCTGAATATTCATGAACACACAGGAGTAACGATTATGGAAATGATACAGAGGAGTGAGGCATTGTGGGTACAGAAGTGACACAACTGACACGGCTGTTATCTAATGTGAGAGACTCCTTCAGAGCAGCGAGGGCGAGCGCTTTAAGCTAACGAAGGCGCTCTGGAGCAGGGACAGTATTTCCTCCTATCAATACCTCCACCACACACACACACACACACACACACACACACACACACACACACACACGCAGCTGCATTGCAGGTACCAATGACCTCCAACTCAGCGTCTCCTTAACAGCCTTCATCCTTAATAACACACCCAGAGGAGATCCCGACCACACGTGACCACACGTAAAAAAAAAAAAAGAAAACGTTAAAATGTTTCTGCAATGTGCTTTTAATGAGCCTGTAAACGCGCTAATTTGTAAGTTATCATAATTAAAGCTGCATTAAAACTGGTCCCTGTTCCCTGCTCAAAAATTATTGCATGTCTCATGTTCCTTCCACGAGAGCTGAGAGCGTTCGCACAGTGTGACACAGTAGAGATGAGATGCACCATTCAGGAGAGTGGAGTCCATGATTTTGTCGTCATGTGTCTGAGGTCGTAAACAGACTGAACTCAAGCTTCCAGACGGATCCTTGAAGTCACAGATTAAGTGTTTTAACTGAGCTCTTGTTTCCTCAGTGAGGGAAATATGGAGGACCAGGGATGTCAGTTTTATATTTTAATAGGCATTAAAAATAGGAATTGTAAAGTGTATTATAAATGAATGATTAATCCATTAATATAAATACATTAGATTTAAGAAAACGGATTACAGAAACAGCATAAATAAACCATTTATAAATACATTTATTCATTCTAATTAAATAATAGAATTTTACAAACTATTTGAAAAGGCAGTTTTGAAAGGGGAATTTCCATTTCCCTTTTCCAGCTGCTTTTCCTTTTCCTGTTAGCTAATTGATTAGCTTAGTCATTTAGCTTCTCCAATTATAACAATCTCAATTGGATTCATGGGTCATGAGGTGGAACAAGCTCCCTGATTGGTTGGAGAGCTAACCAGTCGTATCGGGTCTTACCAGCACTGAAGGCCCAGAGTGTCATAGAAAGGCTAAATGACTAAGCTAATTGATTAGCTAACAGGAAGAGGAAAAGCAGTTTTTAAAATGCCTTTTCAATTCTGGTTTTTCACTTTCAATTATTTATTCATGAATTAATAAATGTATTTATTGAGTGTTTTGTGCTGTTTTTGTAAGTTCATTTTTAAAGCTGAAGTATTTATTGATGGATTGATAGTTCATTTATAAAATATTTTTATAAACAACGGCGGTGTCTTAAGAAAGCAGGATTTCAAAGCCGAACAATTCAGGTAGAGATTTGTTTTATTTATTTGTTTATTTGTTTATTTATTTATTACAACATATTAACATAAAAGGTAGATACATATTCACACCTGTGATGTACGTATCTTCCCTAAAGCATATTATCTAATAATTTGGTCAATGATGTGCAAAAGACAAATCAATACAATCAATACATTCAAACACATATAAATACTGTAAACACGCTGTAGCAATAAATGCATGACAATAGTAAGAGAATGAAAAGCAAATAAATCTAAAAAATAAGAAAAATGAAAATATTAGAAAAATAATTACATTATATTTTTAGTAGCTGGAAGAAGGATGGTTCCAAGTTGGTCCTAGATAAAGAGATTTATTAATATTATCAATTATTAAGAATTATTAATTAATCATCATCATCATCAAATTCTTTTTAAATGACATGTTTTCTGTTGCTCATTTGTTCCCCAGCTGTAAACTTTGCTGAAGTCTGAGTCCTTCCTGTTCTCTGGACATTCTTTGCTCCCTGTTGTATGTGTTGATTGTTTATTGCTGTTATGATCGTGTTCTGTTGTGCAGTAATAAGCTTTTTATGGCTGGATGGGCTATGATCTATCTTAGATTGATATCATATTTATTGGTAACTCATCGGTTGTGCATCCTGTTTACATCCTGAGCTGTCCGTCTGTGCGGTGACCGAGTCGAGCAGTGAATGTAAAGCAGGGAACAATAAGCCTCCGTCAGTGTGCTGTCCATCATCCGTCTGCTTCCTGTTGAAAACACAGCATCATCTATCAACTTGAGCGACAGCAGGGTTCACACACGTTACAATCCTGCCGAGCGCACGTTAAAATCCACAGAAAGTTAGGGTCATGTCACACTGAAGCCTCCATGGCGGCGGAGCCCGGCGTCCTGGGCGCCTACCAACGCTGTCAGCTTCAATTTCACACGTCATGAAGCAAACTCGGCTGCAGAGCAGAGGACGAGGCGACGGTGCAACCCGGCCCGGCTCTGCAGCGCCGTCCCGCTGTATGAGTCACAATAAAAAAAAGTTCTAATAGTCTCACACCAAATAATGATCTGCAGCTGAACTATGTCGACCTCACGTTGAAGACAAACAGGCTGTGACCCAGAAAACTAAATGGAAGCCAAAGAACATAGTTCACATTTATGACCTTGACAGATGATGCGTTTAATGTCCTCAGTCGTGTCAGACGTTGTCTTATTACTCTGTAGTAAACACTGAATATGACGGTCAGCTTTAAGGTTTAAAGCAACAGTTTAGATGCCACGCTGTGGGAAGGGCAGAGCTGCAGCCACATCAGGAGGTCACTTGACTATATTTAGTGCAGACCGGCTGCCTGTGGTGCCTCAGTGTTTTCCTGTCTTATTAACAGTCGACAGCTGCGTCTCTGTCGAGTGCAGCGTGACCCAGGATGAGCCTCATACTCCGACAGGTTCACGTTGCGTTCATGCTGCAGCAGCCTGCAATTAGTTCAAGTGTGTGAGACAATAAAAAGCAGCGGAGCAGCTATTACACATTATATTAAGTGTTCTTAATCGAAGCTGTGAGGGCTGTTGTGCTAACTGAGTCTCGTGTTGTTTGTCCCGGCCGCAGGGCCACAGAGAAGATCCTGGGTCGAGCACGGCAGCTGGTGGACGTTAAGAAGGAAGACGGCTTCTCCGCGGTGCATCTGGCCGCCCTCAACAACCACAGAGACGTCGCCGAGATCCTCATCAAGGAGGTGAGGTGTCTTCTCTTTCTCCATCATAGTTCTTTATTTTTAAATTAAAACACAACAGGAGTATTCAACCACCATTTTTTTACACATTTAATTTTATCATTTAATGCGACTTTTAATTTTCTGGTGGGGAATTTAAATGTTATTTTTCTCCTACCTCCTCCTCCACAGGGTCGCTGCGACATCAACATCCGCAACAACCGCAACCAGACGCCGCTGCAGCTGGCGGTCACGCAGGGCCACACCGACCTGGTGCAGCTGCTGGTTGCCGAGGGCGCCGATGTCAACATGGAGGACGAGGACGGGGACACGGCCATGCACGTGGCCCTCCTCCGCCCGCAGCTGGCCAACGTTATGCTCAGCCCCACTGTGGGAACCAGCAGCACGGAGGAGAGCAGCGAGGGCTGTGCCTCCTCGTCGCTCTACTGCAGGGTGAGGCTGGAGGGGAAGTGGCATGTCGGCGACTTATTTTTTATTTTAAAGACTTAACGTTTCTCCTAGGGGGAGCAATTAGTTAAATCAAGAGCAATAAAATGATTTTCAAAATAATCTGTTTTCAAATAGACCATATTCACACTGCGGCCATTTTCCTTTGTGCGTGAACGATGAGATGGTCGAAACACCTTCACGTTTCTTTGACCACGATAAACAGGCAGATGAATTTTCCAAATGTTGAAAGTAAAGATGACGCAGGGAGAAATGGTGGCTTAATAAATAAAGTAAGTAAATTAAGACTGAAGGTGGGAGGAGGGATTAATAGTGTGAAGGAGGAAGGTGGAATGGAAGGTAAGAGGAGGGAGAAGGAGTGAGTCAGACAGGAAGACATTAAAGCGGGGGTTGATTTCAGTTTATTGTGTAAACAGAGCAGGTGGGAGGGGTTAAGAGGTTGTTTTTTTCCGGAAACACACAAGCTGAAAACAGAGTCTTAGATCTTAATAACCACATGAGTTTTAACCTTTCAGGATTTTTAATTTTGTTCTTAGAAATAGAGATTACTTCATTCTTCGGCTTTAATCCCGAGGTGCAGCTTTAAAAGAACGTACTGTCAAAAGACGAAGCGATGGTGTAATGAAGGGGAAGAGGGGGGGGTGGGGGTGGGGGTGGGGGTGGGGGGCCCTCTCAGTGTGGCAGTACAGATTTGGCAGAGATGAAGCTCCAGTTAAGATTTCTGTGATGAATTTTAGGAGCGCGGTGTAAACATGTTGTTTTTCTCCAGAGGACGGCGCTCCATTAATCCAGGGATTATAAAAGAAAGCGTGTGGAGTTATTCATCCTCAAAGACACTGAAATTACTGACCGAGTCCTCGGGTCTTTTAACGTGACACTTTAACATTTTGAATCGTCGTCAGTTTCTCTCTCTAAAGTCATTTTGTGGAGGAAAGAGTCCGTGTATCACGACTGCTGTCAACAACGACAACAACGACCACCTATGGCAGTTTGAATATTCATTAATGAAAGAGAATGCTGCCTCCGGCGATCCATGACAGTTTAGTCACATTAAACTGGCGATATTGATTTTTTTTTGCCAAGCTGTAAACAAATCACTGACAGATCATCACCTTGTGAAGTCTTTATGGTGAACGTGTTATTGAACAGAAAACCCAGAGGAGCATTAGAGCAGCGTTCATCTGGAGTTTCATTTCAAACGACCAAATCCGTATCCCTCCACCAACCAGTCAACCTGCAGGAATTTTTGCTGTAACGTCCTGAGTTACAGCATTAAATAATGGCCAGAAGTGGTTTTGCAGAACATTATGACATCACAATGAAATTGACCATTGACCGTTTAGATATAAAATATCATCAATTCATCTTATCCTTATAGACTATTCAGTTTAACTGTGTCATAATTAATGAATGAATTTGTGATTTATGGTCAAAAACGTGTTTTGTAAGGTCATCGCAACCTTGACCTTTGACCTGTAGCTACCAAAATCTAATCAGTTCACCCCTGAGTCCAAGTGAATGTTTGTGCCAAATTTGAAGACGTTCTGTCAAGGCACTGCTGAGATGTTGTGTCCTCGAGAACGGGACGGACGGACAAGGTGAAAACTAAATATCGATTGATAAAAATATTGATCAGTGCAGCTTTAAACACCTGCTGAAGGTTTTCTCCACACTGTCACCGTGTCCACCTGCTAAAGGGGATCACAATTTCAACGTCCCAGCTTCTCTCTTTTTTAATCTGCTTCATGTTTTCAGAGCCACTAACGCACAAGAACTTTGTTCGTTCTATAATCCTCGTTAAAACGCCTCGACTTTTTATACGGGCGCTTTAAACACCGTTAACACCCGTCTGCGCTGATATCACAGCGCTGGTGAAGATCGTCCTTTCCAGTCTACATGACCGCAAACACTGCAGCTCCACTCAACACCCTGGGAGCCTGCCAAGCCAGCACACACACACACACACACACACACACACACACACACACACACGCACACACACACACACACACACTCGCAGCCTTGAAGGTGGTTAGACTTAAGTGCTCAGGGCGGCTTTGTCCACTGTCAGCAGATGAGTTATCGGGGAGTTCTTCGCTGCTGATTAGATTTGGGGTTGTGAATCTGTGTTAGCTGCATCGCACTGGTTTTACTTCAGCTACATCTTTTGTTTTTCATGATCAGCTGAAGTTCTACTTCTTATTCTCACTCCAGCCTTATGTAGAGAAGGCTCTGCTTAATAATCATTAACTCCAACATACTCCATCATGTGTCTCCACAGCTGAGCGCGTCGGGTCTTCTGGGGAACACGGAGCTGAGCGTCGGAGCAGCTATGGCTTGTTTTCTAGCACAGGAAGGCGCCGACATCAACTACGCCAACCACAAGGGCAAGAGTCCTCTTGACCTGGTGGCAGACAGCACCATGCTGCAGCTCATCAAGAGCTTCTCAGAGAAGCACAGGTAGGTGTATGATGCGTATTTTGTGAAATATGTTCGTTGATGAATATCGTTTATATGCAGATGAAGAGAAATCGACCGAAGAGGAAGTTTCTGTGTGAGAATCATTCGGTTTTGTGTGTTGTGTGTCAGGTTGCAGCGTCTGCAGGCCATCACATGCGGACAGGGCCTGAGCAGCGCCAGCCTGCGGCGGGTCCACACTACGCCCAACACCATGACCAACCTGGTTCTTCCCACGCCGCCGGGGCCCAGCGAATGCCTCATCTGCTCCGAGCTAGCTCTGCTGGTTCTGTTCTGCCCCTGCCAGCACAGCGTGGCCTGTGAAGGTGGGTTTGAAAGGAGGTCACAGATAACACTCAGTGAACCATGAAAATAAAGATAGAAAATGAGCAAAACAAATAGAAAATAAGTTACTAAATGAGCCCATAAATAGTTTTCTACGGTCTCATATTGATAAATAATGTGGACAAAGTCTTTACAGCTGCTTTTTGTTATCTTTGTATTTCTTGTGTCTTTACTTACCTACTCCTCGTCTGAACAGAATGCGCCCATCGAATGAAGAAATGCATCAAATGCCAAGTTACAATCACCAAGAAAATTAGACAAGGTGAGAAAGATTCTTCTGCATGTAAACGTTTTACTGTTACCTGATGTTCATTCATGAGTTTCAGTGATTTTTAAACTGACATACAGTTGCATTTTCTAGGAGCCTAGATCGCAATCTGACATAAATGGTTATTATTAAATACTACTTCCTGTCTTATGGTTGCAGTATGGTGGCAGTTTTATTGTTTAAATAGCATCATTAGGTAATTATGTTACAGTGCATGAGTGGCAGGATCTCTGTCCCTCAGCTCCTCTTCCCTGGAGATGAAAGATGAAAGAAAACAACATTGATACTAATTTAATACAAATTTCTTTCAATTTAGTAGTTTAATGTTGCTAATATATGAGATATATGAGATTATGTTCCTGCAGCAGCTGACAGCCGTTTCAGGACCACGATTGTGTATTATTGATAATAGATAATTTTATTGTAAAATTAATAAAGTAATTATTTGGCTACTTCTATGATATTTCCAAGAGCTGTCGTACGCGTCCATCTGCGGTCCGGTCACAAAAAATTAGTGTCCTGAAACTGCAGCCTGCGGTTTTTTTTGTTTTGTTTTCTAACGTGATGGTCCCAGAGAGAACAGAAACAGTCAAAGACACGGCTCTGGTTGGTGGATTAAAGCACGTTTCTGTCGAGAACAAGCCACCAGTGACATTTAGAGGCATGTTGTAGTTTCTCTTCTACACAGCCATCTTTGCTCCAGCAGCACAGTGACACAGCAGGACAGTGTGAGCTTGTATTAGACTGCATAGCGTGCATGAATTTCACTTCTGTTAACGTCACAAAGCAATAACCCACAGTTATTGTCTAAGTCTGTAAATTCAGTTCCTCATTGAATGCCCCCCCCCCTCCCCGCAGACCAAACAGAGGTGGATTGCAGTCCTGGCAATGAGAACTCGGAGCAGCACAACCTGCTGGAGCAGCTGCAGTCACGCTACCGTCAGATGGAGGAGCGTATCACCTGCCCCATCTGCATCGACAACCACATCAAACTGGTCTTCCAGTGCGGACACGCCTCCTGCATCGACTGCAGCGCTGCGCTCAAGACCTGCCCCATCTGCCGGCAGACCATCCGCGAGCGGATCCAGCTGTTTGTCTGAGCCTCTCTGTCCTCTCAGCTCTTCACGTTGGAGGGGAGTTTGGAGAGAAGTGAGGATGGGGGTGGGGGTGGGGGTGGGGGCAGGGTGGGGGGTTCAGCTGTTAACTCTGGGAAGAAGGCTCAGTGACCTGTCGCACCCTCCTGCTCATTCCCACCCCACCCAAGTACTCACTCAGCCCATGTTGCTTAACGATGAGACGCTGTGTTACGTCGCTGAGAGTCCAGTTTGTTACGTTTCGAGTGGTTCCCTCTGGAGCAGCGCCGGTGGGAACTCGTCGATCACTTTCACTTTATTTTCAGTATCAGAACTGATCGTCGAAGTCGTGAGGGGATGCTGCCACTTTGAATACTCTGATTGGTAAGCTGAGAGAAAAAAAGCCCACCCACTCCCCTCCCTGCTCCTGTAATCTGTCCTATCTTTGCTGCTTTAAGTGGATGTCTGTTACCCATCATCCTCTCTGGCCTCTTCTGTTTACAAGGCTGCACAGAATCAGTCCCCGTGTTCTCGCCCCCTCGGCCTGTCCTGTGAATTATGTTTGCTCTCATTCGTATCAATCTCTTAATAACCAGTGTTAGTCTCTGCAGAGGGAGTTGGTATAACTAAAGGCTCTCTCTATAGTCCCCAACCACCCGCCTGTATGCAAGGGGAAATACATACTATATATGCATGAGTATATGCATATTGTAAAGCTGAAAATGACTGTGTCGTCATGGGTGATTTGTCGTTGTTGTTGTTTTATTTCTCTCTGGTTACATTTGTGGTTTTTCATGTACCGATAAGTACAGGTTTTTATTTATGTGTGAAAGGTGGTGTTAGTAATGTCTTCTTCTCAGTTGGTGTTTGCTTGGCAAAAATGTTTTTGTTTCTACTGAAATTCACCCCAAGCCTATGTCCTCTACTCAGGGTATCAAATTATTGAAAGCACTTGTGATATCCATAAAGGTTAAACAGCCCCCCCTCCCTCCCTGGCCCCACACACACCCACCATCATAGAGCTACAGTGTCAGATCATTTTAGTGACGGGTCACTGAAAGAAAAGGTAATTCATAACTAATCCTAAAACTATGGATAGTGACTCAAAATTACAGAAAAAAAATCTACTTTACTAACCCAGATTTTTTTTCTCATTAGTGACATGAATGTTTGCAGAGGACTTTCTGCAACAATTTTTATTTTTTACTCAAAAAAAAATGCAAAAAAATTTTAAAAAAGCACCACTCAGCTGTATTTCTGTGACAGAAAGCATCTGCCTGTTTGTGTCTGGAGACCACAGGGGTGTAGAGACCCCCGTTTAAAGGCGGATATCCTGGTGTTTTGTTGTTTATCCACCAGACATATTGTGAGGTAAAGAATCAGAAGGGCAAAAAAAACATGATTATTATTGTGTTGCATCTCTAGTTCCTCGTCTATTCTCCTAGTCGAGTCTTTTCAGAATAAACCCCCCCTCTCTCCTCTGGAGTACTGGATTGTAGATCATCTTCATCCTCTCTAATGTTTTGGTGTGTTTTCTTGAAGGGCTTATGCATATGAGAAAATAAAATCTTATCTATTTTAATCTTTATTTAATTTTTATTTTCTACAATAAACTTCCAGAGACAGGAGTTTTTTTTTTTTTGTCCTCATTAGATCCCAAATTTTGGGAGAGCCAATGTTAAAGATGTACATTTGAATGTCGGGGAAAAAAATGTATCCTGTCTCACTCTGCCTTTTTTTATGTGTAAAGTACAACAAAAAAAAAAGATGTAAGAGAAGGAGCTGGAGAGACTGAGATGTGTTTACCACGAGGTTTACTTTGAGGAAAGAACTTTTACATCTGTGCCAAATCGCATGAGGATGTGCATGGGCATGCACGCCCGAATTTATCTAGGCGCACTACGCTAAACCCCTCCAAGCTCAAGCGAGGGTTCAATTATTCCAGCAGTGTGAAGTAAAGTAAAAGCAAACTTTTAACATTTAATGTTTTTGTTTTTTTTAGTTCAAAATCAAAAGTATTATCTCAGCACACTCGGTTTCAGTACTGGCATTAGCAGTCGAGCTAACTTTAGCTGTAGTGCTCCGAACCTCCTCATGTTCTCAGTGACAAGTGACGCTACTCTCTCTTCCAAAATACTATCAGTCCCGTATTGTTTGGAGCTTTTTACAAGTATATATATTTATATTTTGTGAGACATTATCAATCGAGCAACAAGTTTCTTATAGAAATTTCAACCATTTTACGGATTGTCCATTGGTGTTTAAGTTGATGGATTTACAGGCAAAGGCAATAATATTTTAGAAAAATGGGGATGAAGTTTGAGTTCTTTATTTCTGCCCCTTGAGGTTGCTGCGAGGGCGGGAAAAAATTTATGTATAAAAACACTATTAAAGCAGCAAACGTTACTATTGGTGTTTGTACAGTTCAGCTCTTGGAGTTCTGATGTTGGCCTTACTGTCCATTCCTCCTCTGTTGATGTTTTTTCAGTTGTATTCTGTACAAAAATATTTTGCAATAAATATGGAACTGTTTTCTAAGGACTTGGTGGAGAGTTTTGATTTAATCTTTTTTTTTTTTTTCCGGGAAGTTTGGAAGTCATTTTAAAATCGTCTCATAAATGTACAGAAGCATTATGCATTCGCTTAAGAAAAAAATGTTTTTAATTGTACACTTTAGCATCGTAGGTTGAAAAGCAGTGGTTATGCTTATCTCACCTATTTGTTAAGCAGTGTCATTGTAAAGTATTTTCAATTGAGAAATATTTTTGAATTTAATTTGAACAGAAGAACAAGTATTGAAGAAATCTCAGTTGTGAGTAGTGATGTCACATTAACCCATACGCTTGGTGCCAATGCCAAAATGTTCTAATATCAAGTCCCTCATTTAAGTTGTTTCTAATTGATCTTGAACATTACTTTGAGTCCATGTCAGCAGTTAATATATATATTCTGAAATGTTTGTCTGAAGAAGCCTGACACTTTTTGTTGGTTTTTTTTTTTATTTATGTAATGGTTCTTTTTTTAAAAAAATAATTTTTCGTCTTTTTTTGTTGAATTTTTTTCTGTTTCTTTTCTCTAAGAACTGATATGTCCGATCGTTTGTAAAATTTACAATTTAAATAAAGGTTAAAAAAAAGTGATGCCAAAATTCTAAAAATGTTATGGTACTTGTTTTTGTACAGTACCATAAATACAATAAGCAGCAAGTGCACGTGCCAGCAACAGGTCGGCGGCGACTTGTGGCGAACAAAAACCACCATGACTGTTGTATGGAGATTTCTTACATTTGACGCAGATCATCGGGGACAAGTTATAGACAACGAGAAGCTAGTATGCTAACAGTGCTACAGGAGGAAACACCTGAAACTGATCCGAGCAGCTCAAAGACAGGCACACAGGTACGCAGAGTTCAAGGTGGGTGAGTTTCAGTTGTTAGCGTTATATTAACAACATGTTTTTTCTCCTGAAATGTTTCCGTTATTGTTTGTGAATTGTGACAGCGCCACGCACAACGTTCAGAATGGCTAACGTTAGCTCGTTTAGTAACGTTAGCAACGTAGTTGACAGCTCTTAATGTGCGCCGGATGCTAGCAACATTAGCAGCTACAGTCGTTATCATTTAATCCGTCAAAATATGAGGCTGACTTTTTTAATTAATATTTTCGCGCCATGGGTCTGTCATCTTGTTAGTTAGTTTAAACTGCTGTTGTAGACTGACTATGTGTGTGCGTGAATGCCTGCACGCATGGTATCGATTTTGATATTGATTCTGGTATCAAACAACAGAAAATGGCTAACTTTTGCTAACGTTAGCCACCGAAGTCACCTTGTCATACCAGGATGTAGCAGCAAAAGAATGACTATGTTGAATTGAGCAAGAACGAGTTGAATGTGAATTTGTATTTGAATATGAAATCAAGTGTTCATTTCTAAGAGGAAGTGTGAGATATTCTTCTATAGACATAATTTAAAGAGTGAACAAATCTGAAAAAGCCGATTCAGCGAAGCACCATCTTTGTTTACTCCAGGAAATTAAACAGTAAATCCTGTAGATTTACTTTGAGACCACACTCCTTTTGATAGTGTTGGTAGTTAATAGCCAAGATGCTTTTAAGTATTTTTGCAGTTTTATTTTGCATAGTCCTGTATTGCCTCTGTTGTAAACTGATATTTTACCTCCAGTGATGACACCTGAGTATTTTAGTGATTTATTTAAAGTAGATTATTACATCATGACATCATAGTTAAGATGGTGTCTTCCAAACCACCATTATTCATATTATTAATAGTGTTGTGTTTAAGATATTTAGACATGTTCAAAGGTAATTTTCACATCCATCATCTGTCTTCCTCTACAAACTTTGTTTTTCAGATTTCCAAATATGTAATACAGTACGAAAAACAAGCTTACGATAATTATATATTTATCTCATTTATTGATGTAACAATTGTTTTGATAAAAATGATACATTTTCTGATTTGATAGGACCATCAAAATGAAGCTTTAAAGATTTTGTTAAAAAAAAATTGAATGTGTAATATTTGAACATTTCTCTACATATTTCAAATTCACATCCTCAACCTGAGTTTCTCTACAGTCGATGTAAACACCATGAGGCGAGCAGGTTGTGTTTTCTGTAACCCGTTTAGACTGGCTGCTATCTGTGCAGCGTCTCCTGTGAAATGCTGCTGTGTGCCACTTCTTAGTCCTAATTGTCTTACGGCTCAGATGGCTTTGGCATATGACTCAGCGCTTTAGCAGTGACGTCCTCTCTGAGGACAGGGTGACAGCTTTGAACACTGGGAACAACCACAGAGCCTCAACTCTCTGCCACAAATTTCCTGCTTTCTTTGATATTCACGAAGCTATAAAGAAAATCTGTAAAAATAACCTGTGTGCATTCAGTGTAACATCAGTAGGTTGTGCTAATATAAGTACAGTTCACTCAGTACATTGTTTGGTAAACAACTCTCAACCCTGAAAGCCTAATCATTTCTATATTCAAAATATCTTACACATATTTGTGTTTATATTCTGAGAGACCAAAACAGGGACATGATGTCTTTTAATGACTAATGTTCTAACCTATATTTCTGCTAATTCCCTCTTAAGATGGAAAAATATATTCACAAATTCTAGAAGAGTTACATAATGTGATTTAATGGTGATAAACAGCCAACCTTTTATTTTCACTTTTGAAATATAACATGAAATGAAATGTGGTGTCACACACGCTAATCTTGGTGAAATATAGTGTTGTCCCATAGATTCAAATGAACTGACTCAAAACATTAAGGTGGGAAACACACTTCAGTGGATAAAAATTTAGCAAAAGAAAAAAATTTCAAAATGAGGAATTGCTTTTAAAAGATGTTTCAGCAACTTCAAAAAAACTATTGAATTATAAGCTTATGTCAATATTTCTTCTTCAAAAAGAGACACTTTAGAAATGAAAGTACATTTCCACTGAGTGAATTATTTCAAATCAGTTTGGAATAAAATCTGTGTAATTAGCTCTGTTTGGTTTGACCCATTAGACTTTTCACAAAATGAAATAAATAGATATTTACATAGTTTAAACCCTACACAGATTATATGGAATATTTGGAAAGATAAACTATTTTAATTTATACATATTTATATAAATGTATGTTCTTTTCTATCTTTCTACTGGTTTCTACTGTTCCTATCTATCTCTTTGTGATGTGATGCAGGTGGATATTATAACGCATAACATGCAATCTAATACAATAACGCTGCAAACAGTTGAATCTGTGACACAGTCCAAAAAAACCTGAGCCTAATAATTTCTATATTCTCTGAGCCTGTGTGGACAGGATGGGATGAGAGCGCCATCTAGTGACACCTGGAAAATATAAGATATGCATGATGTTTCCTGTCGTGCGATTTCACAGATAATCAAACCAAACACTAAAAACCACTTCCTGTCAGAATACACACACAGTCGTGGAGCTCAATACTTTTAATGTATATGAGATTCTTCTAATGATATTAGTGCATTTCTATTGAGTGAGTGTCAGTTTGTGCAGAACACCTGCACAATTCGATGAATATTCATGTAATTCTCTTTAGTGGACTGCGTGTGGAGCTTTAACTCAGTTTCAGCAGGTTAAAAGCAGCAGTTTATATCAACACCTCGGCCTCAGGTCACCTACAGGGGGCGGTCTTGCTCAAAGATCTGCTCCCTGAGCCCCATGTAAGCTGAAGCCGCCTCCTCCCATGAACCTAGTGGCTCATTTCCCCTCAGTAGTCTCCTTGTAGCTCGCTATCAGCATTAGCTGCTCTCCTGCGCAGCACATCCACATCAACAGTGTGTCAAATACTCATTTTTTACCAGAATGTTTAGATGGAGTTAAATGAGGTTACATTGAATGCCACAGGGATCCACTGGTTTCTGATTCAACAAAGAAAAGAGGACTTCTCTGCATGATATTAGATGTTGAGATATATTATATTGAGCTGGTGTATTTACAGCGTTTCTAGATTCTAGGTTATTTTCCTGCTGCTTTTGTTTTGTCACTTGTTCCTGTTTTCTTTCTGAAAACTCTTGTCATGGATAGAAGAGATTATTCCCAACAATCAATCAATCTATCAATCCTCTTTTCATCCTGCTATCAATAGGTTATCTGTCACCCAATTTTGCTTAGTCACTTTTTCAAACAGGTTTTTCGTACCATTGGCTCAGGTCTGCTCATTATTGTTATCAGCTCTCTTTCCTCTGGCTCTGCGCCTGAATATTTTAACCATTCATTGTCCACCTTGTAAAGAAACCAACCCTTGACCCACGACTACACAGTAATTACAGACCTGTCGGGCCCCCCCCCCCCCCCCAGCTCTTGTCTGAATTACATCCACAAAGAGGCAGATTCTGGCAGGTGGTTGGTTAACACTACCTCTGACTCTGTAACGTGTGAAATGACAAACTAAAGAAGTCGATCTGTGGTTTTGTCTTTGAATGGTTTCTCAACATGAACAGGAAGTTCTCTGTTTCATATATTTGTATACTGAGGATCCATCCTTGGTCCGGTCTCCTTTTCTATAGTATTATACTGTATGTAACCGTTGGCAACACACTATGTAAACACATGGTACATAGTTGTTTGTTCTTTCTTTCTTTCTTTCTTTCTTTCTTTCTTTCTTTCTCTTTCTTTTGATACATAGTCATATCTTTCTTTCCTTCCTTCCTTCTACATGACATTCTCTGTAATATTAAGAGGTGAATGATCCAAAACAATTTGTATAGATTATTGATTATTATTGGCTCAGACATTCACTGTGTTTAGAGTGTTGCCTGGTTACTGTCAATAACCTGGTTGAGTCGAAGTGGGATTGACTGTTGGCAGTTGATGCCTCTCTCTGTTCCTTGTTTGGAGTGTGGAGACATATTTGATCATTTGCTGAAAGAAGGCCATTGGCAATAGTCAAAAGCACCGTCAAGTACCTTGAGTTTGGAATATTTTATCTCAGGTGGTGTGTTTGTATGTTTTAATCATTGTAACAAATAATCTGACTTTTAACAGAATTTGTTTTGTACAGTAACAGGGGGAATATGTGTCACCACAGAATAAGAGAAGGAGGTGTTAAGCTGTGTTTTCTGATGATTTGTTGGCACACGAGTAAATTAAAAATCTAATGAAAGATGCTGATTGTACACATTATGGGTGTGTGCTTGATTCCCATTTCCAGAAAAAAGAAAATACAAGAAGTGCAGTTTGTATTTACATCCCAACCCGACATCAATCAAACGTAAATCTTTGTGTTCATGAGCCTGATGCAGTTCAGATAATCAGATTATTTTCTTTAAATAATAGGTCCCATATCTGGAGTGTCGCCTGGTCCCTGACAATCAGCTGTGTTACAAGGTGTGGCACCCTGAGTCAACCCACATACTGGTGAGTTAGTGACATAATGTTTGGTTATTTATCACACTGACACAATACGATCTCCTCCGCCTTTGCTCCTGTTTGTCCTCTGGACTTCACGCAGTCAGTCAGTCAGGTTTAGATGTTTTGGTGGACAACACCACAGGATGCTGAGAGTTTGTGGTTTTATTGATTCGACTCTGGTGCTGCAGGAAGAAACCAGCAATTCAAGATGAGGTGGCTTTGTTTACACTGTCACTACACACCTGTTGTTCCATCAACAAGTTGCGCCGCATCGGTGGCTTTTCATTGCGCGCACAAACACGAGATCACCAGCAGTTGAACAGTCGCTGATGTGGTTTGTGTCATGAAACTGGGTTGTTTGGGCGGAGGGAAGAAAATGTTGCTGTTGTTTTTGTGAATGCAGCAACTGAGTGTTTCCTGCACAGATCACCTTACTTGTCTAAAATGTCTAATGCAACAGAGCAGTTGTTGATTTTAAGAGGTGGAAATTCTTTTATTTCTGATCAGGATTTTAAAAATTCAGAGCTGCAGCATCAGTAAAATAAGAGAAAAGACGGAGGATGAACAAAGGCAGGAAGACATGACATCATCATCATCCACCCCTTAGCACACACAGTCAACACCAACTGTCTTTTCCACTTTTTACATCAGATAAAGATTTATTTGAATGAATAATTTCAGTTTATCACTTCAACACTTCATTAAGTTTTTTTGTCACATAGAAATAGAAATAATACATGTGTATGGTTGATATCTTCAACCTATGCTCTTTATTCATCAGTTACTGTTATTGAGGGCAGGTACAGTGGTGACAGTGCTGACTCTAGTGAAAAGAGGCTTTACTCCTTTATATCAGATATTCACTTCACTACAACACCACCTCTGTCTTTGTAAATCGTGCCACTTAAAGCCATTTTCACCACTGTTTATCGTACACAAACGCACATGTGCACGCCCTAATGATGTCATCAGGATTTAACCAGACAGGCTGCGTCACAAACTGGAGGTGTGGAGCTTAACTTTTCTACAGGCTTTGATATAATAATAATAATAATAATAATAATGTAATAATAATAAACTTTATTTACAGAGTATTTTTCATGCAAGAGATGTTGCTCAATGTGCTTTACAATAAAAAATCAAATAGTACAGTAAAATAAAAGCGAATAGAAGGACAATTTTAATACAGTAGATGATAAAATATGTAAATGAAAAATAAAAACAGAAACCGGTAAGAATATTAGAATATGAAAGCCAAGTTAAATAGACAGGTTTTCAGCTGTCATTAAAAGATATTTACTGAGCATCTCTTACAGCTCATGACAGGGTTTTTCCATAGTTTGAGAACTCGTGAAAGATTATAAACCGACAAAGAATCTGCAGTGTAGGCCGGAACCAAACCGTGAAGAGCTTTAAAAACTAATGATAAGACCTTAAAATCTTTTCTAAAAGACACTGAAACAGTTGAGTGAAGCTAAAACCGGAGTGATATGATCTCTCTTCCTTGTTTTAGTTAAAAGTCCAGCAGCAGCACAGTTCTGAATAAACTGAAGTCTTTCAATGGACTGTTTTGGGAAACCAGTAAAAAGAGGTTTTGCAATAATCTGATCTATTTGAAATAAAAGCATGAATGTGTTTTTCAGCATCTTTATGGATTCACAGCAGCTGTACTTTGGCAATATTTATTAAATGATAAGAAGCCATTTTGTTCACCTTCTTTTGTGAGTCTAAAATTAAAGATAATACTCCGGGGTTTTTAGTTTTACTTGAACCTACTGGGAACTAAAAATCGGGATATATTTTTACTATGTTTATTTTAATCTGTCTCTCTGCACACGAGCCCCTTCAACACTGAACGTTAATGAAAGATACCTGACATCGAAGAACCAAACTGTCACAGCTATAGAATAGAATAGAATAGGAAAGAAAGCCTTTATTATCATTGTAAGCTCTGCATCAACAAAAAGTTGTATAATATTGCACAATAATAAATAATATTCATAAAAATAGTTTTGCACCTGAATAAATAGCAGTGTGACATGAATAGCAGTTGAGTTGGTGATTATTACAGATTCAGACAACACCTAATTGGCTTTTTTCACCTCAAACATGAAAGTAAATTCCATAACTTTATCTGTGATATCACATGAATAACACATGATCCACAATAAGAGGATAAATGGCCTGACATAGGCCCAGGATGAAAGACGATTCAGACATGTGCTTGGAAAAAAGTCCCTGCTGAAAGTGAGTATGAGTATATTTATGGCCTGACTATTACCAGTCACAGTTAATTCTTTGTCACTGCTGGTTAATGATTAATGACACTCGGGTTTATTGTGCTTTGTTCTGTGTTGTAATGACCCAATCAGAGCTCCTCGAGTAAAACAGAAACTACATGTACAGTAGATATGAATAATATAGGAGCGTATGTATGTGTTGGATTTGAAATGATCCTGTTCTCATCAGGAGGTGAGATGTAAAGTAAGCACCTTGTTTTTGTCCCCCTCCTCACCCTTCCCACCCACCCACCCTTTCCTCTCCGGCCTCTTAGGCTCGCTGCAGGCACCTGGTTGCTATGATGAGATTCCCACTGATGCAATATCAGCCAAGCTCAGCGCCACTCTCTAGATACCTGAGCGCGGTCTAATTTTGGTCTGAGGTGTTTTTGCTCACCAGTAGATCGTCTCCATGTCTCCACTCCATAGCTGCTATAAAGTAAATATCACACCTTCAATCCACTTCAGTGTGACATTAAGTTGCCTGAACCGCCATGTTTTTGATGTATAGCCTTCTTTTAACTCCGTGCAGACCAACCCCACCTTTGTGTTCCCGCTTAACACTTCAATAGCCCGCCCATGCCACAACTCGCAAGCCCCCCTCCTCCTCCATCCTGCCCTCATTGTAGTCATCCTGCTGTTGAGGCCTCTGTCACTGCGGATTTATTAAGAAAGGTGGTCATTACATTTCCTATAGGAGAATACAGCCCATATGTAGAGAGACTCACCACAGCAGATGGGTAAATTGGGTGGGAAGCAGGTTAATTAACGCCCGATGACATGTGCCGCCCTTTCTTTGGAGATTACTTAACGTAAATGCAAATATACGGCGGTGGTGTTTTCATGTCCAATCTGTCAAAGTGTTTGGATTTTCTTTGAGGGGGCTGTTAGGTTCATGTCCATTTAAAATATATATATTTTAAAAACATTTTAAGACATTCTGATGATGCTATAATTTTTCATACATTTCCCAGACCTAAGAAAAAGGCTCAACCTCGTTGTCACTGAGCTCAGAGTCACAGCAGCTGCTCGTCTCAATCGGTTTCCCTTTATGAACTGCAGTCAATAAAAGGTGCCGTCTCTGTGATGTCTGCTGCTGAGGCCGGTTTTGCATCTTGGTTTGATTTAAACAAAAGAGGACAGGAAGAGACCTGATCATGACAGAGCAGCCTTGTCTCCTGCAGCCGTTACTGCATCCGCTCAGTGAATGCAAAGTTATTTGCGTAGGAAAATGCAAGTGAAGTCTTTGGGAGTAGGGGAGTTGGAGTTGCGCCATCGCTGGAGGATTCAGTTTAGAGAAAAAGGTTGATATATATACTTATATTATTCTATACTGTGCTGTAGAAAACATTTTATTGCATATTACTGTGACTTTATCCATCCTCATGGCTAAACATTTCACTTTTAAAGTTTAATTAATACAGGACGTGATATACAAGTGACCGACAGGATGAGAGTTACTGGGAAACAGGTTCAGAAAGACATCCGCTTCCTCACTGCTGCAAAATATGGTTCATATGTTCTGCTGCTGTGTAGCTACAGCTCTGCTGGTGAAGACACACACACACACACACACATACATACACACACACACACACACACACACACATACATACAAACACACACACACACACACATACATACACACACACACACACACACAACACACACACACACACACACACAGACTCATGCAAATAGACTGATGCAAATATCAACTGAAGACGTGCTGCAGTGATGACGTAGCTCAGACAGCAGAAAAAAAGAAGTTGCTTCAGGCAGTCAGGACATTTTCTGTTCACCTGCTGAACACCTGGTCTCGTTATGTTCAGTTTTTAACCATAATTAACTGAATTATCTCAAATTCATACTTATATATGTAACAGTGATGTTAGGGGATTTGCATTTACTGAGTTATGTGCAATAAAATACTAATGTTTGGACCGTCTTGAGGTAACTTTCAGACCTGACAGCTGTAACAATAAGTGTGACCATTAAAGTAGTAAACTTTTAATCCTTAGCTCATCTATTGTCTGATGACACTGGTGCTACTTCCCTGAGATCATGTGTCACATGTGTCAGCCGAACAGAGAGCTTGTTTATCTGTGGTCAAAAACTGGTTGTTATTTTGACATGATGTTGAGTTATCTGCCAGTCAGACATTTGATTTGATCCCTGTGCATCATGTTTAGTGTAGCTCTAAAAAAACAGAGAGAAACATATCACTGTCCTGAGAGCAATAAAAGATCTTTTCACAGTGACAAAGCTGTAGTGTAACACATGCTGTGATCCCATCGAGATGAATGACAGAGTTTTTCTCATGTATTGAGCATGGCCTAAGTCTTTAACAGCACACCCTCCTCCCAGGATGATAACAGCCGCACAACTTACAACACAATGTTTGTGTAGTTTAATATCACAAAATGAATAATTTCTTCAACAATGGCCTGTGACAGAATTTTAAGATCAGTGATTAGATCTGTTTTTGCCTAAATGCACCCTGGGAGTTGTAGTTCACTTCTTCCCCACAAAAAGTTTGACCCTTCTACTTTTTAATCAGGAAATCGGATATTTTCTAACTCAGATGTTGAATCGTTTGGTCCGAAGTGCTCCAACTGTGAATCACGTTAACATCGTCTCTAGGAAGAATGAATGGGATTGGGAGGAATAGCTCCTCACACAACTACTTCCATCATGTTTCATGGCGGCACCAGGAATGAGAGATTGTCCAAAATGAGTTTGATTCATTGCATCTCTCTGACGATAGGCTTTACACGGTGCCTTCAAGTGTTGCATTCGGAGCAGGAATAAACACATTCAGCTCTACGCATGGTCCACAGTCCACAATTCAATATATAGAAGATTGGAAACTCCACGTAGTGACGACTTTGCTCTCGTCTGTGTATTGAATTGTGAACTGTTGCATAGCGAATTGATATCGGTTTATCGTTGTCTACCACTTCACATGGGAGAAGTCTCCTTATTGTTGGAAAACCGTTTCTGTGATGAAGGTCTAGGACCGAACATTGCATTAAATTGTTTGCAGTTTGTTCGATTTTCAGTCCCACTTCAGATCCACTCATCCGGTTCCTACGCATCTGCCTCACAAAATATGTGGGAAGTTTTCTCCTGCTCTATGCATGGTTTGACAATCATTTGGTACAAACTGGTTTGTTTTGAGGATAAACTGGTCTGTAGGAGCCGTCAACAGGTGCCAGACGGGTAAGTGCTGTTTGTTCCAACTGTGTAACAGCTTCTAAAACTTTCATTTTTACATTAGTGAACAGGGTACACCACGTATATCTGATCTGAGCTGCTTGTGCTAAGCTAGCTAAACTAACCTGTTCTCTGTACCTGACACACAGAGATAAAAGTGATATCAATCTTCTGATGCAAGACAATAAACAAGGGTATTTCCTTAAACTGTTTTTTTTAAAGTGCACGGCCTGTGTGAAATCCTGGAAACCTCGTTGTTACACACCGTCCCTGTGAATAATAAAACATCAGGTTATGTCAATAGATGCTGATTACTTTGTGAATAAAATAATGTTGTATGATTGTAATAATAGTGTGAATCTGCTGGCAGTAGCACACACAAATGTATACACACCTTCCTTTGAAGTGTGTGTGTGTATATGTTGGCGTGGTCCCTGTCTGCGGTCACCCCCCCGCCCCCCCACATGAATAGAGTCGGGCCCTGTGCAGTCGACAGCTGTCTCCTTTGAACCCCCAAAGACAAAAAGCCTTAAATCCAGCGACCTCCCTCTTTCATGTGTTCATCTGATACCACTCTTCCTCACCTCACTGTCACTCCATTCAGCCCCGTGGCCCGAGGCTGCAGCTCATTACCGCGCTGCGTTCAACCTCTGGAGTCCATGGGCTCATTTGCTCTCCCCCTGAATGTTTATAGGCAAGAGAGAGAGAGAGAGAGAGAACACAAAGAACAAAGTGCAGCTGCATGGAAATGAGTTGTGTTGTATCAGAACTGCTTCTTCGCTGATCATGTTAAAGATTGTGACTTTAGATTAAAACTTGTTCTTTGATGTAAAAAGAGACGACGACGTCAAATTCTAATTCAGTCCAAACTTAACAACGTAAACACTTGAGGAGATACATTATCCATTTGGTTTAGGGTTGAATGTTTTCACATGATTTCAGAATGATTACCTTGTGGGAATATAATATGTGTATATTGGGGCACATGCTTTTTCCACGGCCCAAAATGATGAATGTCAGATGCTACTTCAACCAATACATTTCTGGCGTACACATAGAAAGTCTTCTGACTGTCAGTCAGTAACGGAGGACAATCTTTTAGGAGAATAAAACGCAGCATCACAATGTGGTAATGAGATATAGAGAGGGTGTTACTGTTTCTGAACATACAATATCCTTATGTGTAAAAATCCCATAAAACAAATAAGGCCTGATGATGCATGATCAAATATTGTTGTTGAGCTGCCTTCATTAATAATTTGTCATATTACTTTTCTGTAGCATTTTTCTGATTCAAGTTGTTTTAATCAAATGACCAAAGACTAATTGAAAAGGCTTTTTGTAACTTTTCTCTGCTGCTAAACGTGGTCTCTTGCCTGGAGCGGGTGGTGGTGATTGTCACTTGACAATACCTTCGGCCATTCGCTGTGTTTTTAAGACGAGGTTATAATACGTCCTCTGAGCAGACTGGAGGCTACAGTGAGTCGCTATCGGAAAGTGACGAGACGGGCCGGGGCTAGCTGGTTAGCGTGCTAACGTGATAGAGACAAGAGTTAACTGGTGTTTCTTTCCATCCCCAGAGAGCTGTCCCTGTAGGTTAGTAAAGGAATTAAGTTTGATGCTGAACTCACGTCTCTTCTAGACTGGTAAGTGAACAGCTCTTAATGCTAACGTTAGCTTTGTGGCAAGAGCAAAATTTAAAAATAGATACTTTAAGACACAGAAAACCTGGGGTGATAGGAATAGAGCCTCAGGGGTCAACAGCAAACCAGCAGCATGTTTCCTTTTTTTGCCCTGAGGCCTCCTGATGTTTTAATCCAGTCATGGTGGTGAGACACAAGACACCAGGAAAAAGTTAAGATATCTTCAGGAATAGTCAACAAGTGTCTAGTTTAATGGATAAAATGAAAAGAGAAGCATACAAAACCATCCAACCAATAAAGAGGCTTTCCCCCTGTTGCTGACTTTATTTGCCAGATGTATGGTATTTTTCTTTTTCCATTTAAGAGCTTGTACTTGAACATGTCAAGACTTCTGTTTATTTAGATGGAGCACATCTACTGATGACTTCCTCTGGCAAGGAGAAGCAACTGGCAGCAAACGCTTTAAAGAAGAGCTTTTATTTTGGCTCAGGCCACAAACGAGGCCTTCTCCTCACTGTGCCTCCCATACACCTCATGCCCTCTGAGGAAAACGTGCCATAGATGAAAGCTAAAAATAGGAAATTCGGAAGAAGAATGGGGAGTCTTGGTGGTTATGTGTGATAACCCAGGCAGTCTCCGTTTGTCTGTCTGCCTCCCATTCACTGAGGGTAATTATAAAATCCTCAGGGCAGGATCTGCTTGTCTGTGTGTGTGTGTCTGTGTGTACCAACATGCCGTTGAGTGTGTGTTCAGCCTGTGCATAAGGAGGCTAAGGCCCAACACTGTACCAGGCAAAGGTTTCCACCGGACCGTTCTTGCATAACTCAGTGAGTGATAACACCGGTGCATTCCTCTCAACACACATCACAGCTGCCAGCATCTTTGCCTTGGTTTTCTCCCAGTTCACGGTTAAATACAGTCTGTCTCGCGGCTCTGCACGAGCTGCAGTTTCCCGCTCTAAGCTGGTCAAGTGGAGACTGGAGTTAAGGCGACGTGTTTGAAGATGCTTTGCTTTGTCTTGAGGAGACGGAGAGATTGGGTGACCTGCCGTGGCAGAGGTCACGTTCATCAAGAGGTAGGTCAGCGGGGGTTAAAGCTGAAGGTGTTCCCACATCTATTGAGTGTCTATACCCTCCAACCTGATGGGAAACAGACTGTGGAGATAGGGCAGGGAGGTTTGACTCATGGGAAATGTAGCCCATCGGCTCATATTTTCTTGTTAAGATGCAGGTATGAAGTTTTACTCAGAGATATAAAGATTAGATGAAGGTCGGTCAGATGGATGCATTTGTAAATTCAAGCTGTTGCTATGCAGCATAGGATGTTTTGTGCTCTTTTGCTTGCAGCTAACTTGCAGCAAAATGTTGATTCGGAGCCTCTTTGACACCGATGTCTTCCTGAATGAACAGGGATTAGACACTATAAACACTCAGTGTACTGGCTGTAAAACACCAGCATCACACCGGGTATGTGTATACACGCTACCTGCACCCTCAACACTTCCTCACCCATCACTGTTCTCGATGAACAGCTGGTCTCCATGGCTCCTGCTCTCCCATAGGCTCCCAGGGGGCTGTGTCGCACCTAGCTGCTTCTCTCTGATTGGCTGGGAGGACCAGATGAACCTAAGAGCCTGGCGTCTGGAGACTGCAGTGTTGACAGAGCGGCACCCACATCCAAAGGGTGTGTTTGGAGGGTTGTAAAAACCCTGGCTGAGCTCTGAGAAAGCTGCTACGCTGGATGTGTTAATGTGTAGCTCTCGTACAGTGACGGGCCTGTGTTGTGTAGCAGAGAGGCCCAGGTAATGTTTAGGCCTGTGGACTTTGACACTCATTTCTTCCTCATTCATACAAAAGAACGAAATCTGCCGATCATTTACTTGCAGACTGAACCATATTAATTCATGACAGATTCAGAGTCAGCCTCTGTCCAAGCTGACGTGCTTTGGGAGTATGATGCCTTCAACCTCACATCCATTTAACCCTTCATATAAGCCCAATATTCTGTCTGTAGTTCATGGCTATATATACATTACATCACACTGACGGTTTTCTGTTCAAGTTCATCATGCTCGTTATACAATCACAGTAACAGGTGTTTCTGGTGTAACAGCACCGTGCTGGACAGGTGACAGGTGTGTCGACAGTATCTGTGTGTTCTGAAAAACGTCCATGCTGATCGGAGCCGGAGCTGATAAATACCAGTGTCTACTGCAGAGTCATTTTACCCGGCTGTGAATGCCGATTGTAGCCTTTTCCATTACCGACAAAAGCCTGATGTTAGGTCTTAGCTGATTTTTTTGACCAGTGGAAAATGACTATGACTCTTGCAAAGATACATTCGCACCTGCAAGCATATAAGCCTATTACTTGCTCTATGCCAGCACATCTGATGTAATAAATTCTATAAAACAGCCTACACACAAATGTATGAGAATTAAATCAGAAGGAAAGCACGTCAGGCTGCCTACGAGGGATTGAGTCCTCATCAACACCGCTTAAAGTTACCCATCACAGCAGCAACACACATACAGTATCTGATCTGATTTATGTACAGTGCCCACCTGTGAGCCATTGAGTCCCTGAAGTTTCATCAAAAGAGGGAGCTTTCTATAAGCCAGCCTCTCCTCGGCCAGCATCGACTTTGTTTGGTGGAATCCCCTTTTGCTTGATTGATGCGACTTCAGTAGTCCTCTTGTGTGCTAGGCTATCCCGATGTTTGTATATCATTGTGCACCGCCACGCTTTGATGGTGATGGCAAGAATTTTATAAGTATATAATAGTGATACATCGCCATCATGCTTGAATGATACATTAGCATTGCATTTTACATATGATCCATGTGCATTTCACAAATCATGTTTTCAGGGGAGCCCATGTCTTGTGAAGAGCTCCCTCATAGTTCCGACATTGAGCTCCTGATGTTCATCATCATATTGTGACATAACTGCACAATAGAATTTAATCACTGCAGAGGGAAATCAGTTTCCTCTGAAATATCTACTCAATTACCTTTTTCGTCGTTTACAATTACAGGAACATGAGCATTGTCTGCATGAGGAACAAAAGCTACAGATGTAACCGTCATTAGATTTACCTGCATGGTTAAGATCTGCAGTTAGCTGTCAGTAACACTTTCTTTTTAGAGTTACGCAGGTCAGAAGAGGTACAGACTGACCGTAATAACCTTTTATAATGAACATGATCAGTAAGAATCTTTCCTTCTCCTGCTTTTGAAGATCTCTGATATTCTCCTCCCTTAAAATCATCTTGTCCTTTTTAAGTGGGCAGGTTGAATATCCTGGTATCTCCCTGCCCACCTCGCTGTAGCTTAGGTCAGATGTATATTTTGGCCGTGGTTATCAGCATTACCAAGAACAGTAAATTTCTCAGAGCTATAAATCTTACTTAATTGCAACCCTCTTACATTTACTGCCAACAGACAGTGATGGGAAGCAATGCTTTCATGATGGTTTTATAGGCTGAAATCAAGCAGGAACATAAAACACAACAGCAAGAGAGTGGGGGTGTGTGATGTACATAGAGTATATGCAAAGAAAAACACAGTCGGATATCTTTCTGGTTTCTACTGCCAGAGTAGATTTTAGATGAATCTTCCTGTACAAGAACAAGCTAACAATGACATACACTTTCAGTCAGTGTCACCTGATGTGTTTGACTGGGCAGCATTCAGCATTCAAGTAATTACCATGAAGAAACAAGACCATTATTGACAAGTCTGACAGCTGCTACCCATTGTGCAATTGAGGGGATCTGACCCCTCTGATTAAGACATTGTCTTTAACTGTCTGCTCTTGTGTGTTGCACAAGCAAATTGAGACACTGTAGATAAACATACTGTTAGTAGCAGTAGCTAACTATCTAGCTTGTTTAATACATACTAATATCTTACCCTCTGAGTTTCTGAATTAGATTGTATCAAGTACAGTACTACAGATGGACGCTAATGTTAGCTAGTTTCTAACTTTAGCATTAAGTTATAGTTTAGCTAACTTGTGTTAGCTAGTTTCTAACCTTAGCTTTTAGTTACAGTTAAACTAACTAATGTGAGCTAGTTTCTAACTTTAGCCTCAAGCTACAGTTTAACTAACTAATGTTAGCTAGTTTCTGACTTTAGCCTCAAGTTACAGTTTAGCTAACTAATGTTAGCTAGTTTCTAACTTTGACCTCAAGTTATAGTGTAGCTTACTAGTGTTAGCTAGTCTCTAACTTTAACCTTAAGTTATAGTGTAGCTAACTAGTGTTAGTTAGTTTAACTTTAGCCTCAAGTTACAGTTTAGCTAACTAATGTTAGCTAGTTTCTAACTTTAGCCTCAAGTTACAGGTTAGCTAACTAATGTTAGCTAGCTGATAGCGCACTTTTTCATTTTCAATGTTAGTTTGTCATTTCATTGCCAATATAAAATGTCATATATGATATAATGTTAGCAGACACTGGTGCTCAGTCATGAGCAGTGAGACACTGGAGGATTAGCTGTTGTAGAGAGACGTTTTGACCAATATCAACTGTGATCAATACACAGTTTATTATTTTATTTGGTGTGGTGGTGTAGTCTTTTACCTTTAACATTAGTTTTTATAATAGACACTCGCTTCGTTTTCACTCAGGAATTCAGGAGTTTTGACCTATTGGGTCTTTGAACAATATTAAAAATTTATGTGACCAACCCCTCAGATCACTGAAGCTCTGCCTGCGCTGCACTGGGCTCCCTTTCACCCTGGAGAAATATTTGACCCCCCCTGATTGTTATAGTATAATTAGCACTATGCGTCTACCTGTGTTTACACTGTATTTAATATTGTGTGCCGCTGGGTTAGATGTTGTTTTACAATGAAAACAGAGAAAAGGGGGATCTTTTTCAATGAAAGGAAGTCTGTCCCGACATGGTGATTGTTTTCAGTTAAGCAAATGATTCAGGAAGAGCCGGGGAGAGTTCTGGGAAATGTGGTCATATGGTAATGAGCCTACACTATGTTGTTGCTGTTTATTTGACAATAATATGTAGAACCTACGTTTTCACATTTAACTAGATTTAATCTCACTGTCTGATTTCCAGTTTTAAAATGTCTGATAAAGTCTACGATTTTGTTTTTGTCACAGCCCTCACCCTGAGACACACACACACACACACACACACACACACAGAGGAAGTGGAGAGGTGCGGTACAGGTGAGGATGTTGGGTGGTACAGGGCTGTGTTTCTTGGTAACTGGTCCCAGTGGGACGCTTCCTGACTCTGTCTTCACCTGAACCCTGCCTCCCCAGAGAGCCCTCCACATCATAAACATGTCTTGCATCATTAGCAGGACCTGCTGTTATCCTGCAGCCAGACCCCATGATACACTCTGTGGGAGAGATCAGTCATTACCCAACACACAGTGAATGAACTGTACGAGTCGGGGCTTTATATGAAACAGTAGAAACAGACAGAAAAATGTAGCTTCACATTAAAGGTTGTAACGTTATAAAGTGATAATAAGACATTTCATTACATACACATCCATCATTTAACTCTTCTATAATGTGGGTTATAGGAACGTTTCACTAAAATGTGTCCTATGATTATATTACGATAATATATATTACGAATACATATAGTTATACATTATATGATTACTTTATATAGTATGTGAGGGGATTTTAAAAACTGACATCAACACAATTCTTCCAGAATCAAGGAATCCACTGGATTTTGATTTCTGAGACAATAAAGTTCATACTGAAAATATATTTGATATCACCACAGAATATAAACGGTCAGCATATTCAATGCAAACATAGTCGAATTAATCTTTAAAACCACCGTATTGTTGCCTATTGTTCTTCCAAATGTGCTTTCTACTTGTCCCACTGAGAATTTACTCCTGAGACGTGTCTTGGCCGCCCGGTTTAAATTCCATAGCTTGCATATAAACAGCATATAAAGTATATAAAGATCACAGTTCTCATATACATTACATTTATACATTCATTGACGTTAAAAGTAATTAAATCCCCCATAACCCCTGAATCAGCTGACCCTAGTTCCTCTTAGCATATTGTCTTAGGGCCCCTTAAAATGAAGCAATGTCTGATTTGCCCCCTTGTCTCTGGCGGCGTGTTTCCACTTTCACTGACCATTTTAACCAAAGAGAGATTGAATGCTTTAAGAGGCTTAAAGAGATAAAAATAATTCAGTAATTCACAAGAAAAAAAACTTAATTTCGTACAGAAGAAGTGAGTTTTTATTCAGCTTTTAGCCTGCTAATCATCTCAGATCCCTTCAGATTTACCTTGTGACTCTTGGTGGATGTCCCAGTCCCCAGGTTGGGAACCACTGCTCTGCAGCGTGTGAACAGACTTGAACAGAGGGGGGATGTGACGCTGACAATGAAACACAATGAGCAGCACAAATCTGTCTAACAGATGAAAAAAAATTACTTTATTCTTGGGTGTTCGGGACCTCGATACAAACTGTATTAGTGCAAGTGCTAATGCTCCAAAACTATGGAACCAGTTACCATTAGAAATCAGTCGTGCTCCCTCCATCTACTTTCAAATCTAATCTAAAGACACATTTTTATTCACTGGCCTTTTTAGTTCACTCACCTTTCAGTCCATTGTCATGTTCATAATTGTGTATTTGCTCCTTTTTATTGTCTTGTTTTGTTAGTATGTTTATATGTTTCTGTATACAGTATATTTACTGTGCTTTCCTTGTGTTTTATTTATTCTTTACATTTGTTTCACTTGCTTTTGTCCATTTTAATAATCCTTTGTACGACACTCTCATCAGCTAAAGCTGTGTTTAAATGAGCTCTAGAAATACACTTGACTTGACTTGAATATTTAGAGTAGTGAAAACTAGTCACATTAACTCTATTTAACCTTTCGCACCTGTAGTATTGAATGATTAATGATTAAAAATAATGCAGTCAGTGTTCACACAGCCAAGTAGATGAAGCTGCTGAGACGCTCAGACTCAGGTGAGGTGTTAAATGGCAGCTGCTCCAGTTGGAGTTGGTTTTAAAATCAGATTATCACAGCAGATGTCAAGTGTGTGATGCATTTATAAGCCAAAGCAATGCTGGTTATTTTCTTCCCTTTGATACTGGCTCATGTAGACCTTTTCTATAACATGAACTTTACCTGGAGGTTTTTTTTTAGGAACTTAGGGACACCTGCATTTCAGTCGGGACACCTGCATTTCAGTCTGCCCCCAAAAAGCCCCTGATTCAGAGGTGGTACTGGACCCAGGAAATGTCATGCAACAGCAGCATTAATTCAGACAGGAAGCCAGTACAGTAAGTGGTGCCTGTCAGTAGTATCAGTAAGTGAGGACTTTTCTTTTCATGTTGATTGACATTCAGAACTCATGTAGTGAACGTCCTGTCAGTTAACTAAAGGAACAGTGTGATGACTCTGTCTTCTTGTTTCATCATGAGTAAAAACTGCAGCTCAAACCAAGCTTTAACTGAAAATCAAAAGTGAAAGTATTAACATGTTGTCATGCCTGGTGAGCACAGAGGCCAAACCAGACACTTTAGCCACAGTTCTTACAATCACACTTTGATCTTCCCAAGGTTTTTTTCTGAACCAGCTCTGCTTCCTGTACAAAAAAAAAACACAGTTCACTGGATTCACTGTGAGAAACAGAACTTCAAAAACATCTTTACAGTTTCTGCCTCTGCTTCTTCTACCGTCGCAAAACATTCAAAACTAAAGAATAAAAAAAAAAAGAAGTGTCAGGACTGAGTCAGGATCACATGGATCAGAGGAGACTATTTCACCCTCCATACATAGGGTGGGTGCAGCAGTGAAACGCCATGAAGTACCAGACATAAGATGCTGCATTAATGATGTAATCTTCATATCTTGAATGTATTTGCATAGAGGCAGCACTGACTAAAATGTTATTTTGAAATTCACAGCAAGAATTTAATAGAAGCACAATATAAATAGTTTTTGCCCAATAATAATCACTAACTTGAGTTTGGAACATTAGGTGAATAGGAAAGGTAAACATCATCCATGTTAAATTATAATTCTTTGTAGGTTTCCATGTGACGTGGTGGTAGTTGAAACCTTTTTTGATTCATTGCTTTTTAAGTTGTATTGCGGTTCAGTTTGTGTCCAGTGTCCAGGTTGTAATGTTGTTCTGTAAAGTTAATGATTTTAAACACAGCCGTAAAGTTCAGCGGAGAAATGCATGATGGGATCATGAGGTGCGGTGACAAAGACAAACTGTCGCTGTGAAGCTGCCAGTCTTTGTTGGTTAAGTTCCATGTCTCTGAATGAATTCCTGTCTTTCTTAAACCTACATGTGCGCACACATACACACACACACACACACACACACACACACACTCTCTCTCTCTCACTGTCAAACACACCTGCAGAGCTGCCGGCTGGGTCAAGTTTCAGTCATTCACGTTTGAGATGTTGCAGTTTGTTTAGGAAATGAGCGTAAACGCTGACCTCAAGGTCATCATTCATTGTGCCCAACTTTAAATAGCATGTCAGCTTTGCGTGCCTCACAGCCAAATTTGGCATTGTCAAGCTGCAAAGGGCTTGTGTGTGTGTGTTCATTTGAGGCCATTATGAGGTGCTATGATAGTGTACCATCTCCAAACACACCTGCCTGTTTCTTCCATAAGACTCTCTGTTTGGTCTCATGTAATTAGCTTGTCGTCTAATGTGTTTACCGAGGCATTAAGCATGCGGGGAACGACAATGATTTTCAGAGAAAGAGCTATATGCTTTAGTTTACGTGTATGCTGAATTCATCCAGGCATGAGAAAATATGAATGGCACTAAAACAGAGTGAGAGCTCATCACACGAAACGTCCTCCTGTGAAGATGTACATGCAGCTGAGTTTCCATGAGTGAATT
This sequence comes from Seriola aureovittata, assembly GCF_021018895.1. Lineage (NCBI taxonomy): Eukaryota > Metazoa > Chordata > Actinopteri > Carangiformes > Carangidae > Seriola > Seriola aureovittata. The sequence continues at coordinate 19,986,419 of NC_079372.1, forward strand.
CACAGTTAATTATTACAAAAGTTTGTAATAATAATAATAATCTATGTAGGAGGAACTCTTTTCTCTTCCAGGTCAGTCCAGTGAACTGTTTCAGAAAATCCTTGGTAAGATCAAAGTCTGATTGAAAGTGTCTGGTTTGGCCTCTGTGGTTTTCAGGCATGAAAACATCTTACTACTTTCACTTTTGATTTTCAGTTGAAGCTAGGTTTGAGTCGCTTTTTTTTTTTTTCGCTCACGATGAAACAAGAAGACAGAGTCATCACATTGTTCTTGATACTTTTCCAACTTCTCCACATAACAGCAAAAATTTGGCTAACTTGTCAAAACGTCTACTTAATAATTTTAATGGAATAAAAAAAGGTTCAGTGGAATGTGCCTAATGCGAACAGAGACAGAAAAGTGTCTTGAGTGAATAATTTTCCTTTAGTTTTATTAATTATTTCTAAGTCATGTTGACAAAACAAACAACAAAAAAAGAGCATGTGTACATATACATATTATACATATAGTAATTCCTGGTATATTGTACCTATCTATAAAAATGAACTACCATACAAGTGAAAACAATAAACAAGCATGCATACTGTATACCTTAGCTCGGGACATGTGTACAGGTTGATATATACCTGCATCGTCTTAATTCATATACACACGTATGCACATAGAAGATTGTGGCTTGAAGGAATCATTTTCCTTTTTAAAAATGATCATTGAATGTCATTCAGTGGAAATGTTATTACATTTATTTATTTTTTTATGTCTATATTTATACATTTAGGGTTTTGGTGGTGTGCTGTGTAGAGCGAGAGTGGTGGTGGATTTTCCTTCAACACCAGCGTCCCAGATCACATCCTGTTTGTTTTTCCATATAGCAAAGTGACTTTAGCTCTAAACCTGTAAATAACTCCAATTTAATTTGCAATTTATTAAAATAATAACCAACTCTGAAATGTTAATAGTGAAAAAACTAGAGCCATTTTTTTAGAGCCACATTTCCCCAAAACCCTATTTCGCAAAAGCGAATGGAAGAATATGAATGTGGGGATGTGAATTCTACATTTATATATCTTTAGGGTGGATTTTGATAAATGAATTTTACTGAATATAACTCAGTTTTTCTCATGGCTGGTCCCTGATGTCAGACTCGTTGCAGCAGCAGTTTGGCTCCAAACCAGCAGATGAGCCAAACAGGTGTGTTGTGGAATAAGATGCAATAATAATTGGTATGCTTCACTCTGCTTCTCTATGGTAACGTGCCCCGTTGGAGATTATGGGATACGACCGCGCCATCCACACTCACCATCCCGCCCTAAATCCTTCGGGGGCCAATTACCCGCCGCTGGTGGCAGGCGGCAAGTCAGAGCACGGCTGCGGCTGCCAGACCGCCGGTGTGCACGCTGCTCCCCTGGTGATTCTCCGGCTTTGTGAAAAGAAATGAGGCTTGGATCAGCCTCACGACCGGGGCAAAACGCGAAAGACGAAGAAAGTTCAATATATAATTTTAAATATTGTAATGGAGAGAGAAAAAAAAATCCAACCTAAAAACAATGTGATGTATTCCATATTTTCTGTATCTACGCAGGCGAAGGGGCTCTGCTGCTGTAGCGAGGCAGACAAGGAGCTAATTGGCGAGAGACTTGGTAAAAATCAGTGGTTGAGTGCTGATCAGTGTAATGAGGGGCCTTTAAACATCACACCTGGGCTAAGTCCTCCAATTTCCTCTAAGACAATGTAAATCTCTGTAATTATCCCATAGTCACCTGAGCAGAAGGGCCGGCCGAGGAGACAGGTGGATAAAACAACAGAAAGCTCTGAACAGACAGATGCTGCATTTTGAGCGATGAGGCCTCTAATTTGGGGAAACCTACATGAATAGCAGCTATTGATGGATTAACACTGTGTCTATGACTTTTTCAGAGACCATGGAAAGATTGTTATTCATTATTCATCACTGATGAATATGTTATAACACAGGCTATAGTTCAGGATCAGTTTCATGTGCTGTCTGGTTTACAGTACAAGGTGTCTGTTTACTAAAGGACATGCAAAGTTAAGTATCAGCACACAGCCTCATCAGAGGGATCTTATCTATTACGTTATACATTTACAGGATTAATAATTATAATCAATTGTTGTCAGTTCTCATGTCTTCAATCATCAATCTGTGTCTTGAGACGGTTTTTCTGTTGTGGGTGTTGTGACTTGTCTCTGATGTCACACCTGCGTTGTCATTGACAAGTGCAGGTATTTTCCACAATGAAGAATCCTCATGTAAGACGTGTCATTTGATGCACAAATGTTTAAACAGATATCATAATTTCATAGGTAGCTGTAACGTTGTACAAGAATATTTTGTCTACAACTCTGAGACAAAAAAATATATAGTCATGTTAGTCACATTTCCGCCATTAGCAGGTCCAAAAGAGGTCAAGACAACAGTTTAAGGAGGGTTGAAACATATATATTACTTGCCTGTAAATATATTTCCCGTATTCATGCATGGAAGAGTCTTGTACTTTGATTTCATACAGCCCTAAAGTGGACCGTACCATTTCTTAACCTTGATATTAGCTGAACATCTGGTCTGCCTGCCTCACTCCATCGGTGGCTCACGTCCTCAGATCTCTTCTCCAATGCGTTCTGCACACACTCTAGCTAAACGTCAGTAGCTAACTATCTAGCCGGTTTAACACACTTTCCTTTTCTTACCCTCAGAGTTTCTGAATTAGATCGTGTCAAGTATCTACGGGTGGACACTAATGTTAGCTTTAGTTTATAACTTTAGCCTTAAGGTACCATTTAGCTAACTGATGTAAGCTAGCTGATAGCACGCCCTTTCATTTCCAGGACTGTAAGGACTGACACCTGTGTTCACTCAAACGTCCATATAGATATAGTCTTATTCACAGGTTGGAAGAGGGAAGGAAGGACACACACACACACACACACACACACACACACACACACACACACACACTGTTAATCACAAAACAAATTATAACAACGCCTCTAAAAGCACAGACCACATCTCTTCACATCAGTTATATAACATATAACAAAACCAGGTGAAAATAGGTCACAGGTCATGATGTGACATAATGATCGAGTCATGCTTTTACAGCCTGATAGTCAAAGTGAAATGATTAATTCACAGATGTTTATATGCGTTTTATGAACGCTTAGACCTTCTTGTGTTTTAAGAAGGTCACCTGTTGTGTTGTGATTCTCAGTTGACTGAGCACCGTAAGAGCTACATCATGATTCAGTTAAAGGCCTCAGGGCAGATGCATGTCAACCTTCGCTAGTAACCTTGGATACTGAATGCAGATTAGTGAAGGGCTACATGGAAATGTTCTGCAACAGCACATGAGGACAGATAAAAACGAATATGAGTCATTCTGACATAGATCCAAACTGTGGGCCACACGTCTGCTGACGGGTGACTGTAAAAGAAAAAATGCACATAAACTTGTCAAACTGTCCAGTATTTGTCGTGAAGTGTTACACACCGAGCATGATTTTACTTGTCACAGGTTTGTCCCATCTGATCTTTTAATCCCCAGGATGTCTGGTTTCAGGATTACAGCGTAAATCAGACAATCAGTAAAGATATAAAACTAAGAGCTAAAGCTGCGGGGGGTGAGTCAGGGAAAGGGGCGTCGGAATTCAAAACTGTAATTCCAAACTCAAGAAAAAAAACTAAAAAGTTAAAACATCTGTACGTATTATAATGTATAAAGCAAGGGTCTGTCATCATGTATTTTTAATTTACTTTTATTTGCATGATCAGCTGTAGTTACCAGTTACTTTTCAGATTAAGATTTTACATTTAAAAAAAAACATGACAAACCTTTAAAATACACAAGATTGCTAAAGATTAAAGCAGTAGTTCCTGAATATTTTGGCTTGTGATTCATTTAAAAAAAAAAAAAGACAAGTTTTCACAGTTTTCACAAAAAAAAAGCAACGATTAGACACGAGTCCAAAACTTAATTCAAATTGTGTAACAGTTTTTTTCTTCTTTTCTACTTTATCAATCATCTTCATCTTCATCTTCGTCCCATCAGATTCATCTTGTGCCCCTTTAGAGAACCGCTGGACTAAACTACTGAAAACTGAACTGTAGAGAAAGCAGATGAAACTAGCTCCATTTTCAGTTTGATTCTTAATGCAGGACTTTTTACTTTTATGAAGTATTTTTACATCTAACTAAAGGATCTGAGTACTTCTACATGTGCATGTATATACGTATATGTCAGTCCAGTCATTTCCATCAAAGCCGTGGAGCAGCGTCTTGTTAGCAGTTGTTAGTTTGAACATATGAATGCATGTAGATGTGTTTGCTTCTGCTTCTGTGTGCTTGTGTTTGCGATGCAGCTGTTGCTGGGTCAGTGCTGCTGATGGATATCCTGACATCCTGCCTTGCGTGACCTGCCGGTCAGATAGCCATCAGTACCCAAATAAGTTCAGGTCAGGCCCCTGTGCTTCATTCCAACCCTCATTTGGTATGCAAATGAAAAGCCTTAACAAGGCAAACCTTTCAGGCCAGAGCGATTTAATGACTTCTCCCTTTGAAGAGACTGAGCTTCAGTCAGGGCTGATGTGGTGACAGACAGAAAAAAAAAAGCTAATAGGTTACTTTTAAACGTATATTTCCTGTCACTATTAAGAAGTGTAAGTCTGATGGTCTGGGTCTGGGAATTTTTTTTTTGTTCATTTTTCTGATTTTCAGGAGTGAAGTGTGTACAAGGGTTTTCTGTTGAGGAGAGATAACCAACCACCTGAATCAGCTCATTATCCACAGTGACATTAGAACTGAGGCTCCACGTGGAGCTTCATTGTAAAAACTGTCCCAGAATTTAAAGGTAAATCTGATGATGAGTGATTTTACTGTAGTTTGGCTCAGTATTTCACACACTACTGTTTGTTTTATGACTTACTAATTCAAACAATCGCCTTCCTCCATCTTTGCCGGCGTTTTTCTGCAGTAACCTGTGCCACGCCCCTGCTGAAACAGGATACGGCTCTGGCATTGTGCTCATTGTTGAGAGACTAATCCCGACAATTACACCTCGAGACCGAAAGTGGTTGCCTTGCCCAGCATCCAGCCAGGACCTGGCCAGGCTTTGGATTAGGTCTTTGCTTGCCCTCAGGGGGCCAAGACCCCCACCAGCCCCCCTAGGTTGCTGCTCCCCCTCAAACCTCCCACTACTCAGAATATGACCTCAAACTGCTGGTGTGTCTTTCTGAAGTTTTACTCACCTGCACTTTGTTCACCTGTCGCTCTCGCTGTAACTCAGCCGGGTTATTGTTGGGACAAAAAAGGTGTGTGGACACAAAGGGAAGCAGAGGGGAAGGCATGAGAGCAAAGGGCAGGTATTTCAGGTTATGGCGGGCTCGCACAGCTGAGAAGTGGGTAAAGGTTTATCCGTCTGATAATACCTCACAGATACATGTTGAACACCGGGCCCTGTGACCTGGGCCTTGGGCCTCATGATTTACTTTCTGAGCTCGGACAGGATGGGTGTGTTCGACAGTTGAGGATGATGGTGGTTGAGCTGTTTTCTCTGTTGTAATAGGAACAGAAGAGGTCGTTCCCACAGAAGCTTGAGCTGACATCATAAAAAACACACAACAAGGTACCTGGGGGCCGATCGGGGGGGTGTGGGGGGGTGGAGGTGGGCGAACCGGTGAGGTGGGAGTGGGAGGGAGGGGTCGCGGGGGTTTGGGTTTCGTCTCACCCACGATTGGCTGAAGGCAGCACGGGGGACACACCTGTGAGCGCCAGAGGCTAAGGACATTGGCTGCAACCTGAAATTACACCTGTGGGGGAAAATGGGAGGGGGGCGGGGGGGGGGGGGGGGGTCAGGCTACATGTAAACCAAGCCCTTTACAAATTCAGCCTCTGTGTGCTTGAGGAGCTTAACCGCCTAACACCACCGACGAGAGCTCCTGGAAAAAAACAAGTTCTGCTCAGGCAGCAGGAAGATAGCTGACGTGCTTCAAACTGGTTGGTTTTGTTCCGGGGTTTGTCTACGGCTGCATCTACCTGAAAGGGACGGCTCTTTTTTTCCTCCCTCCTAACCACCACTCCAGAGGTCGACTGTCCTTCAGCAGGAGCAGGAAAGAGGAAGACTAGCCAACGGGGCGTCAAGAGCCCTCATACAATGATGCCTCTTGTCTTGGGTTTATGGCTCGGCGACCACACCTGGGAAAGACGGGGTAAAGTCACAAACGTGATCCCTTCTTTGTCTTCATTCTCCATCTTTTAAGACTTGTGAGCTGTCGTCATTACCTGTCTCTCAGCGACGGCATAGTTAAAACTTTAAGGACGTTTGTTCGTCGGCTAAGATCAGGAAATGTGCGGTCGAGCAAAATTAGATCATTGTGCGAAGCCCCCCGGCGATTGTGTGCTGATCTAGGAGGGTATAGGTAGTTTCGATGGGAAGCGAAAATAACGTGTATCGAATTCCAGCTCCATTTAACCAGAGAGAAAGAAGAGGAAACAATAGAAGCCAACGCTCATTCCTAAACTGGATAGACCAGTTGGGGCAGGTAAAGGCAAACTGCCAGACTTGTCAAAGGATATGAAGACAGAGGCTGACTCCGTCTTTTAGAGCGTTAAAATGTGCTTTACAAGGAGACGTCCAGCAAATGACGGTATGAAACCGCTTTACAATTTAATACTTGATTAGTTTAACAAACATTATTGTTAAGTGATAATTATATGAGTGCAGAACTCATTCAGAAACTTTTCTTTAAAAACCTGTTGAGCTGTAAAGCCTCGGTTATCTCTTCAGATATTATCTAGACTTTTCATTCAGCCTCTTACTTCTTTTCGTTTTTTAAACATAGAGATGTGATTGAACAATGGTCGTTTTGTTCACTTCTAGAATGGGGGGAAAAAAAAGGAAGTCTATTACGAAGTGGATGTGTGTCGAACATAAAATGTCTGCTCATCTGTTTTCCTTGCCTCTGAGGTTTTGCTGCAGACAGACAGACAGACAGACAGCAGTGTCAGACTTATCAGAGCAGAGAATTTCCACTAGATAGACGCAGGTATCGGTGACTGAAGTTTTCTAGGGTCTAGATATTTTTAAGCAGACGAGGACTGTTGCAGTCTGGGAAGAAGAAGAAGAAGCAGCAGGGGGGAAAATGGAGGGAAAATGTCGACCACATACTGTACAGCGGCGGCTACTGAGCGAGGTGGAAGGTTGTGATTGGTGGAAAGAGAAACATTTGTTCATTTCTTTCATAAACCTTGAATAGCTGCAGGTCACATGAGCGCCAGTCGCCCTGCCGGTGTGCACGGCAACAGGGCGGGAAGGGCAGAGCAGGATTTTGACCGAAAGCGAGGTTTAATGAGACGAAATGGTGGACTGATCTAATGTTTGTTCGTGTTTGAGTGGCAGGTCTGAAATGAAAGGGAAGTGAAGCTCTTATCACCTTCACGGGGTGAGAGGTGAAGCTAAAGCTGCAGTTTGATTCAGCTGATAGGGCGAGTGACACCGCTGCATTATGGGCCATTTGTAAAAGTTAATGCTGAGCTAATGTTTGAAGAACGCTGTTTACTTTTCTTCATTAAGGAGCCATGATGATGAGATGAGGAAATATGGTTTAAGATATTTTATTTTTATAGTTTTAAATAAAAAAACAATAATTTCCTTTTTTTTTCAAATTTTTTAATTTCTTACAGATTCTTTTTTTTTTTTTTTTTTTTTTTTTTTAATTAATTAATTAATTAATTAAATTTATTTTTAAGATCAGACCAGAAAGGCGAAAGGAACCTGCCAGTAAGGAGGATTAGTGGACAGGTACTTTTTTTTTTTTTTTTTTTTTTTTTTTTTTTTTTTTAAATTTGAGCAGGAAAGGAAAAGTACAAACCCCCTTTGATAATCAAATCTGTTGAATATTTTAGTCCTTCACCTGAAATATTCAAAACAGAGGGGGAGGAGCAACTAGCTCTATAATTATATATGTAAATAATATGTGTTTAAGTATACATTTAACAAGTAGCTGCAGCAGCCCATGGGTGATAAGCAGTCGTATCACAAGCTACCTGCTGCTGCTGCTGCTCAGTCGACTGAAGGCCCAGTTAGGTGGCACTGCGATAACCGCCCGAGTTAAATAAGGTTTTGGGTTTCCCCCCCCCGCCATTGTTTCCTCACAAAGACAGCGACTATTGATTAAGGGCCAGGCCAGTTTACCTATCGGGTTGTGCACTTCGCAGCGGAGTCACATTCCAGCACAGAGGGCAGAGTTACCTGATCTCGCCTCACTTTGAACAGGCAGAAAAGCGTGGGCCAGCCGCGAGTGGTTGAGACTCCCACCTGCTCAGACTACCATGTACAACAATGGGGGAAAAAACTCTGCAGTGCATAGCCTAACCTTGACCAGGAGCAGAGGAGGAAGTATTTGGACAATTTGAGGGGAAGTTTGTTGGACGCAGGGGTTGGTTAGACATTTCGAAAAAAGGTAACACAGGACGTGCTTCTCCTTTGATCAGGTACTGTTATTTTCACAGCTCGTTTCCACCAGCTACAATTTTCTGGGCTAATCTTTTTTCACTCTTTCTTTTCTCTCTCTCTCCCTCTTGTCTTCCTCAGAGGGCCCGCAGCACTGGTTTATAATGCTGATGATTAACTAAATAGAGTCTGGGAGAGCAGGTCTGCTTGGCTTTCTCATTTCATGGGGGCCTGACTGACCGGGAGGAAGACGGAGCATTCTCAGGCAGCGGGCTGGAAATTCAAGATCTTTTTTTTTTCTCTTTTCTTTTCTTCAGCCCCCTCCCTCCAAAATATACTCACTTTACTTTGGTTTTGTTGCATTCTTTCCTTGGGGGTACCTTTCATGACGGTAAGGTTACAGGTGCATTCTCCATTTTCCTTCTCCACCTTCTCTCCCTGAACTTTTCCCTCCCTTACACTCGCTTTTCTTTCTCTCTCCTTCTCCCCCCCCTCCACCCCCCCCCACCCCCTCTCTCCTGTGCTCTACTTTTGCATTGCTTGCAGGATGACTGGAAACCTGTTCTTCTTACTGAACACAATAATGTCTCACCTTTTCATTTGAGATTCAGTATTTTAAAGAAGAGAGAGGGTTGATTGTCACTAGTTTTAAACATTAAGACGGGAACAAAAATCTGCACTTAACAATCAAATCTCTGTTGAAAGAAAAGGGGAACTCTCCACTGTTAACCTACATGTTATTTAATTAAATGTTTTGTATATTGAAAGCGACGGTGAAATATAGTAAAATGGCTGTGTAGGGATCACTGGATGGATGAATGGATTAAAAAAACTCCCTTAATGTTTAAGTTAGAAAACAATAATGTACATTAAAGCGTCAGTTCGCAGGGTGTGAGGATTTCACGCGGTGTACCTGTGAATGATCCACGTTATTCAGTAAACGAAGGGCTGTTTCAAGTGACCTTCTGCACACACAGCGTCAGGCTCAGGTCGGGCTGAGCAGCATTCCTTCAGCCTTTCATCACTCAGCAAACACAAAGACAACGGCCTGAGAGGTCCACCAACGGAAAACAGAAAAAGGAAAAACTTGGCTTTTTCCTTTTCTTCCATTCCGCGAAAAAAACATCTGTCGAAACGGACCTGACAGCGCCGCTTTATTAGAGCCAGGAGCGGCGTGTTGCAACATATTTAAAAAAAAAAAAACGAAACACACACAGTTACCCATCTGCCGGGATTCAGTACAGTGTGGGACAAAAACACAAAAACAGCTCCCTGAGGCTGGCTCGCTTTTTGACTTGGTGGCTTTGGAGTACGTGTGTGTGTGTGTGTGTGTGTGTGTGTGTTCGTGTGTGTGTGTGTGTGTGTGTGTGTGTGTGTGTGTTTGTTTGAAATCGGTAACTGCCGTGTATTGTGTGAAAAGCAGCAACCCTCCCAACCTTGCCGTGCCATAGATTTAGACTAGTTGGAACAGGTTTGGGCAATCATTAACAACTACTGTGGCCCAGTCTTCTGTGACAGCAAGTTTAAGCTAAAATCCCACAATAAGGGCTCAGCAGTTATACCATGGAGAGGTGGTCTCCAAATATGGACTTTACTACTCCTACTTACGGCTCAGTTTGCCGCCATAAATCTACGTGACTTAAATAGATTAGTGGAGGGGAAAAGTTGTATATTTTAGTGTTAAAAACTCACTTATTTCACACTTAAGTTCAAATTTCCTCCGGTAATTTAAGGGTGAGTTCCCGTTTTCTCCTTCAGACAAAGGTATTTCAGCTTTGGTGCACAGCTCACACCCACAATGATTCATTCATTAACCTTTAATAATTGGTCGCTGACATCACATCCTGTTCTACCCAGCCTCAGTATCAGTCAGTGCAGGTGACGTTAGGAGTGTAGTTACAAGACGTCTGGTGTTTGGGTGATTATCTCCATCTTACGAGGCAGCATTGGATATCATCACTCTCTCTAATACTGCCTGGTAATGATGATGATAGTCATCCGTGGACTGCAACCAGACAAACCACTTTTAGCAATGTTAGCAGCAGCAGCAGCAGCAGCGTTAGCTCCTGGCCCCTGGATCGGCTCTTTAATGCTTGAGCAGCAACAGAAATGGCTCTCAGGATCCATCTTACCTGACAGTGCTGGATTGTACAACTGTTGTTCTAACACTGTCTGGTAACGATGTTTCCTGGGTGACTCCGTGTTCACCGGCGTGACTCTCGATTAGCTGTTTATCTTTAAATCCGTAAATGTTAATCACTGTTGAAATGTGTCAGACTCCTTTTGATGTCGTCACTGAGGTCGCACGAGTTGCCTCACCTTCTTTCTTTTTTTTTTTACTCTGAAGTTAAATCCAAGAAAGGGTTAACTGTCTTCTGTTTACTATACACTTCTCTTGGTGGATGCCCCCGGGGCTGCATCGCATGTGGATCAGTCACAGCAGAAGAGGAAAAGCGGCGCAGATGATACACAGTGTTGACAGACAGGGCAATAGTTTGTATAAAAGTACATGAACATTTATGAGCCTTTCATTTTCTAAAAAGTCTACGAGAGATCTTTGATGTCGTAACAGCCCTAAAGGTCAGCCTTTACTTCCCTGTACCTTTATTTATTTTTTTAACTTTTATGGCAACTCCACCGCACCCAAGTTAAAGAATAGCAGTCGGTTGATGGTTCCACCGGTCCTGCAGGGCCTTATTTCCTTGTTCCCTCCCCCTGAACAGTGTTGCTCTTTGTGTTGTGTGGCAGTGATTGGTCCAACTAGCTTTACCTGCGTGGCACATCCTGAAACTGACACATGAGCTCACCTGAGAGTGATTTACTCTCTTTTACTCTCAGGGTTTTTCCAACTTTTATCCACAAAAAGACAATTAAATGAAAATACCTTAATGCTCCAGGCAGACACTAATTGCAGTTATTGCAAAAGCAGACATTAGGTGTTTGAAAAATGTAAAACAAGCACTGATTTAATTGAGATGAAATATGACTTAACTGAAGACAATTTCCATCATTGTTCTGGACAGAAATGTGAGTTTAATGGGCACAGCCTTTCAACACAGATCAGAAACAAGGACAAATAATAGAGCAGAAAACCAATGTTTGTTTAAGGAGGGAGAATTACCCCGCAAAGATGGAGCCACACCTTTATTTGCCCACCCAGCTCCATTATCCCAGCCGCAGAAACACGGTATATCTTTTTTTTTCCCCCAGTCATCCCTCCTTTGTGCCGGCGTCACATATTTGTGTATTAATGCAATAATATAGAAAGATTTTACCGAGCTTACTTTGCTTCTTTTCCTTGGTCTGTTTACTCTTTGGCTTTTTCATTCTCTCTCTGCATGACTGGCCAATTTAAAAACAAAAAAAACATATGAATTAATGAATGAAAGGAAAGCGTAGGGTTTACAGAATCTGTCATGGCGACAAAAAAAGAGGAACTGCTTGTTTCATTTCACCCTGGTTCTGCCGAGCTGTTCTGTTTCCTCTTCCTCTTTGCACAGGTGAAAGCTCAGAGCTCGTCCTTCCAGCCTGTTGATAGGCGTCTTACCAGACATGGTTAGATTTAATTATTGGTGTCTAATACTGTCTGGTAATGCCGTCCATTGAATGGCATTACCTTCTGCTCTCTTAACTCCCCCCCCCCTCTCGCTCTCGTGCGTCTGACATGCAGTGTATTGACAAAGGGCAGGCCAGGGAAGCACATCAACATATTTATAGTAGTGGCAGATGGGGGCTGACTGATGATGACTATGGAACTATGATCCTTGCACTGGAAGATTGAGTGACTTCTCGGGGGTTTCTTCCATGTGACTTGAGTCAGAGTTTCTTCACTGAGCAGCAGTCCGGCGTTCCGACCGCTCCGCTCAACAATACGTTTTCCTGACGAATCATGCGCCGCAAATTAGTTTTTACTAGCGGGAATGTTAATGTAGGTAATGTATTATAGAAAATACTTTTATCTGTCGAAAGATCTGCTTTATTCCTCTTACCGCAATAAGTGAATTCCTCCCTGGCACCTGGCTTTTCTCCAGCTGAAGTAGAACAATGTCTTGTGTGAAAACTTCATCATCTACGACACTCTCTGTACATGTTAACTGGATTCACGGTGATATGATGTTATGTGATGTAAACAAAAAAGATTAAATAAAGTTGGATGAAAATTTGAAATGTCTCTCCTGTTCATTTTCTCCTCGTTTATTTATTAATTCATTCAGACCTCCTGAGCACCGGCTCTTTGTAGCAGTTTCTCTGGTAATTGTGAACTCTTTCCTCGGCCAGACCGGAATGCCGAGCTCCAGTCAGGTGTGGATCAGGTTACCGCTGAACAGAGCTTCTTTTTAAATGCCTCGATTTACCCATGAGGTCCCCTGTCTCCCCCCCCCCCCCACACACACACACACACACACACACACACACACACACACACACATCAGCTAAGCCCTCATTGTGTCCCAGTCTATGGCAGTATCACAGTAGGCTAGCTTGATAAGCCGAGAAGCACAAGGTGTGTTTTCACCGCCAGGAACCGGGCAACTTACAGTAGATACTGAAATCCATACACAGTTTTTGTTTGGTCACTGGTTTACATTCGCTGACTCACATGGGAAGGTTACACTGGTCTGTTCCTGTCTTTAGACAGAGCCAATAGGTGTATGGCTATGGTGTTTAATTAAGCCTGTTAGCTCATGGCTTCAGTCGACTGGTTAAACGCAGCTCTGATTTTATCAGTTGAAACACAAACACAAAATCCATTTAGCCGTTTAACATAAAGGGCCTGAGGCGTCATTGATCTCCCACGCCGGGGGGGGCTCAAGGCTTAAGAAGGAGAAGAGCTTCTCTGTGCCAGAAACATTACATCCCAGACTTTCTGAATTTTTATGTTATTTTTATAAATAGCAAATTCGAGGAATTCATGTGAAATTAAGCTAACTAGCATCATGCTAGCAGGCCATGCTAACCAATGAGCAAAACAAACTTTTCTCTGCTCATTGTAAGCTGTGTGAAAAAACAAGAAAAACTAAATACCCTCACTGTAGCTAGAGCAGTCTGTTCCCCCTTTCTAATATAATACTGATTTAAAATCTTAAAAATGTTAAAATGGTGTTGAATAACAGCTTATACAAATGAGGAATTAAGTTATGTAAAGAAGACAAAAGTGATCAAAAAGTGTTTAGGGGAAGTTTGCTGATAGCTCTTTTTGGTAATATATTATTTGATTTCTGATATTGATCATTTATGGCCATGTCTAACAAGCCTTCCTTTTTCACAGAAGACATTTTGACATTTCGCATTAGGAAAAACACATGAAACAATAAGATGTCTGAATTCAGTTTCAGGGTCCTTGTACTGCAAAAGAGCAGAGCCACCTGTTCATCTTCTTCTTTATGTCAAAATGTAAAAAGGCCTATTATCCAGACTCAAACGTACGTAACTAAAAAACAATTTGGTCTAAACATTATATTAGAGTTGGTGGAACGAGGATGCTCAAAATCCAGACTCAATGCTGAGCTCAGCATTTTGCTTAATGTACCAAAATATCTAAAAAAAACCAAAAAACAAACAGCTACTTGACGATAAATTGTGGGAAAATATTGAGTCGAGTAAAACACACATGTTCATTTCAATCTACATTAGTCAATAATGTTATTACTAAGACCGACTGGTAGATAAAGTCAAGTGTATAGTTTATTTTACTTTACTAGCTTTTATTTTTGCCAGGATGGAGAGGATTTTTTGCTTTTGCGTTGACAGTGCAGATTAAAACTAATTAATTCCTACTAACTATTTCAACTATTATAAAAAAAAAACAGCACTGCAAATATTGTTATGGATTAAAATATATTGTTAAATTGCTTTATTAAAAAATTAATTTTTTATCTTTTATAAATGACCTTGTATGTCACCAAAAAGAAATCTCTCACCCACCTCCGGGTCTCAGCTGGATCTCACATGGTTTTACATTGCAGCAAAGACACAAAACTTTAATGTAATGTATCAGTAAAATTATAAAATAACCACTGTCAGGTAACAGGAGGTAACTGTAATGAATTACTTCCCCTCCCTCTGTGACGTCACGCCACTGAATCACATTCCTGACTGGCAGAGCGCCTGTCGAGGATTCCTGCGCTGGTCTGTGCATGCTTGGTGCAGTCAGACCAGATTCCTGCTCCACTGCTGGCTGTGGATGGGGAGGCTCAGTTCACTTCAACTGGGTTTGTCACTGGGGTGGAACAGCATCACAACTGAGGTTAAACGGCTGCATACCTGCGCTGACTTACATTAAAAGTGACAAGCTGTCACTCACTCACCTACGGAGGGAATTCCTTTAAGAGTTGGTCACAGAGGAAGGGAACAGATTCAAGGTAAGGGCAAGAATCCCTGTGGGAAAATGTGTCCTATCCTCAGTATTTATGAGCAGTGAGCAGCACCAGGACCAACTCTGAGGTCAGTGCTTTGGTCAAGGACAAAGGGATTACTGAGCTCCCACCACTCCAATCGCACACTTGTATGTATTGTATATTTACAGGAAACACCGGTGTCAAAATGAATCGCTTCACTGCTTGGAAAATGGTTTTCCACATTAGAGCCTCAATGTCAAAACACAGGACACATATTAGAAATGAACGTGCAAATATTCAGCTTCGAAGCACAAAATGTGTTTGGTCATTTTCTACGGTGGCCCAGACGGATCAAAACAAATACAGAGCCACAACATGAATGCAAATGAAGCCACAAGGGAAGTGAGCAGAGGTCCGTCCCTTCTATTACTATTAAAATATTTATAATAGCGACATCAATCAGTCAGTAACCCCCCCCCCGTCACAAGTGAGCAACATTTTCCACTGTTTTTATATTTTCTTATTTATGTACTTTGTCATAATTTTTTCATTTTCATATTTATTGTTATATTTATTGTAGTAATAATATAGACGGACCGCTGCTCACTTCTGTTGCGGGTTAATTTGAATTCATGTTTTGGCTTTTATATTTGTGTCTTGGCTTTTGCATTCTTGTTGATCCGTCTGGGCCACCGTTAATTTTCACATACATTCAGTGAGAATATTGTGGCATCAGCTTATTTTTCACTTACTAGGTGACCGAGACGGCCTCCTCTCAAACCTGGGGCTCCTGAGCAGCATTAGACTCAAAAATAGTTTTACACACTCCACCCACTGTCCCCATTCTTATAGCACAAATGTTCAGATGTGGTATCACGTGGGTGGTATCTTTCAATTAAAAAGAAATAAGCTATACATCAAGATCTCAGTGCATTATCAACTGCTTTTCATAGTTCCATCTTTTGTATCATTTATGTTCAGCCCTTTTCTGATATTTCTGAAAGACATTAAAGGCAGCATAATGGTGCCTGTTACAATGACTCCATGTTTGAACAGAAGAATGTAGCTGGCAGACAAATACATAAAAGATCACAGCACATACACACCTGTGTGCAGTTGGCAGGTCACGTACTCATTTATTACATCTTCCACCAAGATATTAAATAATTAGTGAGTAGGGTTGAAATACGTGGTTTAGCTGGGTTATTATCAAAACCACTGTGGCTTTAATTCTCATGTTTATACCTGATTTTATTAGAAGAACTTTAGTATTCTATCAAAATGTATTATTATACCTGGTTTTATTACTGTAAACGCTGTTTTATCACAGCGTCTCACATTCAACATGTGATCCTAGGCATGTTTTATATAATAATAATAATATTAATAATAACTTTTATTTATAAAGCACAGAAAAATAAAACCAGATAAATGAAAAGGTCAAAGAATCTGAGCATAGTGAAAGAATAGAACAGCATAAATAAAAACATATCATATATCAACATTATACAAAAGGATCTGACAGTAAGAATAAAATGTGAAAACCAATAATTAGGGATGAAACAATGTAAATAAAACACGTATTAAACATTACCAAAGGTTAAGATAAAGAAATGCGTTTTAAGAAGAGATTTAAAGGAAGTTAATGAGTTTAATTTCAGGCGGTATAGGTTGTGTAGGTTTGTGTGTGTGATTTAAGCGCATGTGCATTGTCACATTGCTGTGTTACGTGGCTTAGCTTAGAGCCCAAGATGGGTTTTCCCTGCGGAACAATAAATACCTAACCTTATGACAGATAACCAAATAACACGGGTTTTACTTACCCAGAAAACATCAGTGCTTTATGCCTCTGTTTAGGTCTTTCCTTTGTTTTTTATCCTGGAAGGGAAACGTTTGCTATCATTATGAAAGATTTTACCTGTACATCCAGCATTATCCAGCTTTTCCTAAAATATCTATCCTAAAAAGTGATCATAAGTGACCTGATCACCTGTGATGCCAAAAGTTGCTCCGCAAACACTGAAATTTTCACCACTTCTCAAAAGTAATTTTAGCATGCTAACATTTGGTTTGTATGTAGCAACAACAATTTAACAATGGCTTCTTTTTGTGCTCTTGGAAAGGAGTGAAAGGAAGAGGAAGTGTGAAGCAGTGTTCACATCCAAACCACCTGCAGGAGAAATTAGGTCACCATGGCTTAATTCAAAACAATGCAAATGTAGTTTGCTAATTAGCAACTCTTAGCAGCTACACAAGCTTACTTTCACAACCATGACCACAGCAAAAGTAGCCTGTCATATACATATACACATACACATACACATACGCAGGTCTATGCGACAGAAACTTAAATTAAACCAAGCACAGTTGGAGTGCCACTAGCAGGCTGGATGCTAGCTTAGCTTTGTCAGCCTTATCCCCCTCTGTTGCAGTTCCTCCTCTGGGGTAGACTGTGGCTTTTACAAATGCAGTGACAATATGCCATATAATATATATTACTACCACTATTTTTTTATTTTTTTATTTATACTTTTTCAGTGCAATAATGTGTTTCTTTGCAATTTACTGTTGTTAACGCTAGCTTGTTTTGTTGTAGCTTGTTAGCTAGCAGAGCTAACGACCCTTTCAAATCACCAAAAGAATAATGACTGTTAGTTGTTGGCTGTCGGTAAGTTTTATGTTCGACTGTAATGTGCAACAAAGTGAAAGGATTTGGGTTACAATTATCAAAGTGATGTTGTAACATGTAGCTATTTAAGCTAACAACCGCTTTAGCATTAGATTATAGTAATAGTAAACAACCACCTGATTTGACTTGTCCTGTCAAATGTAATTTGGATTTTAGCCTTCTGGCAAACATTGTGTGTCAGGTTTCTGTGGCTAAGCTCATGTACACAAACAAACCCAGCGACATTAAGGGCATTAGCACGCTTGCCAATATATTTCTAATATGCTCCTGGTTTCACTCTGAACAGGTCCTTCTGCAGAGTTGGCTGCCGTCCCTTCATAACTCCTGGTAAATTTCCATAGTAGCTTAATGGACTCGCCTCAGGTACATAGAAATTCAGCCTACTATCGGTAGTTAACAGGTATAAGAATGCATGAGCTTTAATGGTTTTCGTGTTTTTATGGATGAATTTTGCAGATATAAATATGATTTGGGTTTTAATTACAAATAAGATATGTTTCCCTATTTTTATTTCTTTTTAAACTGGGGTGGAGCTATATATTGGTGTTGTTCATGTCCCATTAATTAAGGTCTAAGTAATCGGCCAGATAAACAGACACCACCAGCATTTAGAAACCCTGTATATATCTGTGATATTGCCATTTCTGAGCTGATTTGCTGACTGACTGACTGACTGACTGACTTGGCTGACCTCTGAAGTACTGACCAGTGAAGTGGCCCATTGCGTTAAGCACACTCCTCTTCAGTTGACGTATTTTAAGGCTTTTTGCTAAACCTGGAGCATCTCTGCCTCCACTCCGCTATACCAGCTCTCCCTATTCTGTGACGTTCCCGTCTGTTGCTGAGTTATCGGTGAGTCATTTTCCACTTCAGAATCAAATATTCCTTTTCCTTTTCATAGCTCTAGAGGGTGTAACCAACATCCCGAGTGATGTTGTTCCAGGAGGATGCCATCTGTATGTATCACGTCCAGAAAACAAGCACCCTGCATATTTCTTTGCATTTACAGTGACCACAGTCTGGGGCATCCATCTCCTAGAGCTCATCATTTGACGTACTAAAGCTGCATGGACTAATTTACTTAAGAGTCATACAGGGATTTTTTATATGATATTTATCACTTAATCCACACATTTTCTTAAAGTTAAGTTTCGTGATGACTCATCACTTAAATGGGATTAAACTGGATCAGGATCCGAAAATGTCAAACGCTGTCAAACAGCACTCAGATTTGCTGCAGTAGTGTTAAAACACAGATAGAAGCCTGTGGAGAAATTAAGTCAACAAAGATAGCACACAGACGCCTCATTAATGGAGCTATAAGTACAATACAAGTCTGACTTAATAATGTTAATTATTTTTTTCATCTGAGGACAAAAATCGTGTACATTTTCCCATGTTAAAGTCAGTGTTAGTGAAAATCAATATCTTTGTGTCTCCATCTTGCGTTTGTCACCAGTGGGAATGAGTGAATACAGACCCTGGGAACGTGGTGTCGCACCCCTACCGCAACAACCCCCCTTCCACTTTACTGGTGTAACTCTATAAGGAAATCATGAATAGCGGGAGAGAGCGAGAGAGACCCTATTGAGATGAGCTCTTCTTTACATTGTAATTTAACTCCATCCCTTCCACTATAACACCTTGACAAGGAGAATCCCTCCAAATAATGGGTTGTGTAGGGACACCATTGCTGCAGGCTGCATCCCTGTAATTGCTGAGCACTTCCTGGTACAGACGGCAGTTAAGATGACATGGGAATGGGCGAGTCTCCAAAGACACACACACCTTATGGTGTCACCGCCCCGAGACTGAGCCAGACAGGTACACAAACACACACACACACACACACAGATACATTTTAGATAATGATAAATATGTTATGTTTGCCTGATAAAACATATTACTTATGTGGAATATCCTTTTGATTTCTCCCAGGAAGTGATGTGGTGATATAGTGTATTTTATGTGACATAAAGAAAAGGGGAGAGGAAAGGTAAAAAAATGTGACACAACAGTATTTGATTAACGGAGCTCAAATCAAAATAGGAAAGTTATTAATTAACATTTTAATCATTAAACATGTAGTACAACAAAATACGTGTATTTTCATATACAAACACACACACACACACAAACACACACTTGGCAGATGGTGAACCATGAGGTCGACAGGGCTGTAAAACAAGCCTGTTCTCTTTGTCCACCTACGCAGCACTTTGCACAGTGTGTCTATCAGATGGTGGCTTTTTATCAAGGTGTGGCTGACGCTGGCTCCACACAAAGCTCTGTTAAACAGGAATATGGGAGGCCCCCGCTGCTAATAACTGGGGTGCCACGGCTGGACTCACATCTCTCTCATATCGCTGCCATTTTGCACTCAGCCACCCACAGTAAACGGGACATTTACAGCCGTGTGTGTGTGTGTGTGTGTGTGTGTGTGTGTGTATGTGTGTAAATGACTGAACTGACAAGACTGTCTGGTGACTGTTGCTTCTTTCTGGTAAATTTAGTCGCGTGACGGGTGTCAACACATAACTGCAGGGTCTGATGACACCTACTGTATGTCTTTGATCTGAACCATGGAGGAACCGTTGACTTATTTATTTCATTGGGTTTTAAGTACATATCACTCAGTTACAAGCAAACAGAAGCTTGAGACACAGGTCACATGGATTGTGAAGTTGCTTGGTTATTGGATGTAGTTTGGTAACTTGTCCTAAAGCATCTTAGCATCTTAGCTTGTTCAGCAGCTAACACCACTCTCCTCTTATACCCACAAACCCTTGCATTTAACACCTTAACCTGTAAACCCATGCATTTTTGCCATTTTGTTGGTGAGTTTGTCTGACCTGCTCTGAACGCGTTCTGAATGCGCTCCGCTATAGGCATGATTGTGCACTAAAACTACATCAGTGTGAGATGTATGAGCTGCTCGTGGTTAGCTGACTATATGTGTAATTACACAGTCGCATTGATGCACCCACCCCAATTACCGGGCTGTTGGGAGGAAGAGGGGAGATTATGCATAATTGCCAACTGTGGCTGGGCCTGGGTGTTTCCTCCTGAGTCAAATCACTGAGACAGAAGGTGATTAGTGGATTTACCATGCGAGCAGACAAATACTATGTTGCTCAACTGCATACTTGCTACTGGATTTGGCACTAGACAATATGATTAGTGTTGATGTCTGCCATAAAGCTAATGAGTCCAAGAATGATTCAGCAAGATGAATTAATGTTAAAAAAATTTTTTTTTTAAAGTAAAATAATATCTGGAGGTATTTTGCACTTGAGAGATTTGAAAATGGGATTAATTTTGATCCTTTTTGTGCTTATAATGAATTATTTATTCACTTTCCTGACAGAATCTGAAGCTTACAGAGAAATAACTGTTAAAGTTTGAAGGTTTATTGGAGTAATAGATACAGGGAAGCAAAGGAAACAGTCGACCAGTGTGTAAAATGTGAGGTTGATACCAGCTTATCTACATTAAAACATGTCCCCAGGACACTTCTTCTTTTTTTAGGACACTTTACGAAACAAATGGCAGAAAATATTATTTTACCTTTTGTGTCAGGAGATAATACCCTGGAAAATCCATTTTGATTGACACTCTGCTCTCATGTTACCATAGGGTTCACACAACAAGAGGCCTACAGGCAATTAATATTGAATGAAGCTAAACTTAGAAGTGGGGTGGGTGTGGGATACATAACCTTGAGTAGTTAGTTTGTCTTGAGCTGCTGTTGTTGTAAGATTCAGTCCACAAGAGGCAACTGTTGCTAAGCGTCCCATTACCCGAGTAACCAGTGATTGTTTACTTTGGTCTGGTGGGTTTGCTCACTCACAGCGTGGTAGACTACGGCTGACTTCAGACAGGCCATGTGATTCAGCCTCTGTCCAGTCCAGTCCCTCAGTCTGTGGGTTTGCTGTTTGGCAGAAAAAGAGTGGACTGAGTTCATGGAGTCTGGCTGCTCATGTGTGTGACACTGGAGTTGCAGGTAAAACCGCTTTGTTTCTAAATGTATAAGGTCGAAGTTCAGCTCCTGTCTTCTATTACAAAAACACATTTTCTTCACATGACGTCTTCTTTTGAAATCATAATGACAAATGTATTTGACCTATACAAAAATGTAGAAACAAAAGTCTTGAGCCTGTTCTGATGGTGGTGCTGGTGGAAAGGTCATGGGGTCATTGAGTTACAATGGGACTATGATAAGTGATCATTTTTGTCTCCAAAGTATATTTATTGAGTTTTGTTATTTTTTTTAACAACAACTAGGAGCTCAGCACAACATTGGTCGACACAATCAGCATTAATACAAATGATAGTTAGAAATATATGGTGAAGAAAAACAAATTAGTAAATAAAAATAATGAATGAAATAAGTGGAAATTTAACAGCAATTTGTTTGTTAGATTGTGAGATCTTGAAAACATAATAAAAGATGCTAACTACACTAACCGTTCTGAAAAGATGCTAACTAGCTAACCGTTTTGAAAAGATGATAACTAGCTAACCGTTCTAAAAAGATGCTAACTAGCTAACCGTTCTGAAAAGATGTTAACTAGCTAACTGTTTTGACCCGTCTGCTAGTCTCTGGTTCTGGTCTCCACAGACTCCTCCTCTGAGTCTGGGTCTGACTGAGGCTCAAACATGTGGCTGAGTCTCTCTGATGTTTCCTCCTCTCACCATCTTGATGCTCTCTGCTCTTTCACCTGTCCACCTGGAGCCGGCAGGTGGTGGGCGGGGCTCAAGGCCTGATCCAGATTCCTCACTCAGGAAGTGAGAGGAGACGAGCTTCAGACCCAGTTTTTGTGTGAAAAACCATGTTAGACAAAATATTAATCATAGCAGATTTCTAGTTAGTTAGCATGCTAACATTTGCCATGCTAACATAAAGCACAGCTGAGGCTGTTGGTAACGTCATTAGTTTTGCAGGTATTTGTTCATAAATCAAAATATTAAACAAATTAAAAATCTGACTTAATGATATTAAAGTTATTACAATAACAGTCCACCTGTCCTCCGCTTTGACCCACAGTCTCTGCTCCAGCTCGAGGTCATGTCATCTGAGACCAGGGTGGAGTCCTGCAGCGAGGGCCAGGGAGAGGACGCCAGGCTGGAGAGGAAACAAGATGAGGAAACAGATAGAGAGGAAGTGGAGGTTCCCTGTGAGGAAAACCATCCCACAGAAAGCCTGAGGCAAGAGGAGTCTTCGTCACTCGACCATAGTGACACGTATGTAGTGACATCAGAAGGCGGAGTGGAGGAGGAGACGAAAGAGAGCCGAGCTCGAGGGTCAGGTGTGTTGGTTTGTGATCATTGCATCATTCAGAAAACACTTGTGTCCATGTAAGTGCAGCAACACAACATACTGACATGCACGTGATAGAGCACAAGTGTCTGTGAATCTGTGAATGATTCTGTGTGTGTGTGTGTGTGTGTGTGTGGAAAAATAACAGGTGTGTGTTCGGTGGAGCGACATGTCCGCAGGTCCCTCCCAAGGGGCTTGTCGACCTGCTCTTTCCCAGGCAAGGACAGGGAGCGGCAGGCAGAGGAGCCACGAGGGCCTGGCCCTTTCTACTACTTCGGAGGAACTAATGGGGCTGAAATGTAAATGCAAAAATATGAAATAAAAACTGTTGGATTTTCTTTCAAATATGTTTTATTGAGCCAAAGAAAATTACACATACAGTAAAATGTTTTCATAATAAGAAAGGATTATAAAATTATCTGAATGTACATTTGCAGGTATAAAACA
Source organism: Seriola aureovittata (assembly GCF_021018895.1). NCBI lineage: Eukaryota > Metazoa > Chordata > Actinopteri > Carangiformes > Carangidae > Seriola > Seriola aureovittata. The sequence continues at coordinate 20,009,678 of NC_079372.1, forward strand.
GATGATATAAAGGTATAAGGATTGTCCGTGGGATGTGAACATTTTTCAAGATAAACAATTGAAAAGAAAGGAGAAATAAAACAAACAAAATAAATAAACGATTAATAAGTAGAATAAATGAAAATTGACAAAAATAAATAATCTGAACCTAAGCGTGGAAACAACTCAGATAAGGAAGCCCAGGAGTTGCAGTTTTCTACTTTTATCTTAGATTTCCTCAGTTCCCAAATCTCTCCTGTCCCCTTCATTTAAAAGTGTTGAATTTCAAATATTTAAAAAAAAATGTGAGCGTGTGAAGTTTTCTATTTCTTCAGAGAGTTGAAAACTTTCTTAACATCATATATCATCAAACATCATTCAGGTGATTTATATTTTATTAATTTTTTCGTTTGACGTCTTCCTCCTGTCGTCTTTTCCCTCAGAGTGAGCAGCTACTGTGAGAGCAGAGGATGGAAGAGGATTCACAACAAGCACAGGGAGGACTTTAAACTCAAGTGGTGTGAAACCAAATCATCAGCCAACTACTGCAACTTCAGAGAAGGTAGAAAGAGAGAGAGAGAGAGCACAGGACATAATCTGGATCCTGTGATTTACTATATTTAGATTACATCTGTATCTCAAAAATATATCTGGTGTTTGGTAGAAACAGGTTTGCTGTGACAGGAAGAAAAGGCTGAACTCCTCATGTGTTGTTTCCAGGTGAACAGTTGGTGTACCAGGTTCCTAACAACAAGGTGCTGACCACTAAGATCGGCCTCCTCAGCAGTCTGCGAGAGTACGAGCGAGTCAGCAGCAAAGTCAACCACGGCCGAGGACTGAGGTGACGTGGTCGGCTGTTTTCCTGCCGTGTTTGTCTGCTATTCATCTCTTATCCAGACGGGCTGTGTCTATCAAAAGCAGACAGATATAACAGTCTATTTCCTTTATAAAAATGTACGGTAGTGTCACAGATCTCCTAGCAACCATTTGGTGCCAACATGGAGGGTTGGTTCTGCAAATACTGACTGAGAGACAGACTGTGTCAGATTGCGCTAACATCTTACAAACAGACAAATTGCATCATCAGGAATCAAGTCCGCGCTTTGAATCACACAAGCTTGGCAATGAGTATTTTGTGTGGCAACCGTATAAACTAGTTAATTATTAATAACCTGATTCTTCAGACCAACACATGAAATGTCAGCCCAGTTGCAATACCTGCTTGGCCCACCAGGGAACTTGTTTGTTTGAGCTGATTTTATGACATCACAACTTGTCACCGTCCAATATGTGACTTACCCAAGTGTCATGTGACAACATGACACCTCCAGTGCACATAAACTTCAAATGTTTTTTTTTTGTAGTAGTTAAACTTTTGAAAGAAAGAGGAGTAGATCCAATTTTACTGAACTGAGCTAACTGAACTTTTGTCTGTTGTGAAAAATTATTTGGAAAAAACGAATAATTTTATTAATTTTTTTGTGTATTACAGGAAAAGTTTGACATTTCGGGAACTCCCGTCATTCGATTTCTTGTTTAGTTGGATGTGAAGGTTGATAACTCTGTCATCTCTCTGTAGCTAAATGTGAAGCTGTAGCCAGGAGACAGTTAGTTTAGCTTATAGCTTAGCATTAAGACAGGAAACAGCTAGCTTGGCTCAGCTAACCAGTACGTCTAGCACTCACTAGTCAACATGTCATATCTCTTGTTTAATTCAAACAGAAACCAAAGGGCAGAAACAAAATATTTTACTTTAGCCACAAATGTGCATTTTTAAAATGATTAATTAACCTACTACAACAGATTTTGAAACAATAATATAATAATAATAATAATTAGCTGAAAACAGCAATTTAATATCTAATATTTTCTCACTGGATAACCTTAACCATTTACAAGAAATGCTAAAAAAACAAACATACTGTCTGATTTTTTTATTTGATGACTTCCATTCTGTTGGAAAATCAGTTTTCAGAGATGAACTTGCTTATGTCGACCGATCACAGTGAATACCTACACCTACAGCTCACAAACAGGATGATCTCTGTAATGGATCATCACACTGAAACAAGTTTTTATACTGTAGTTTAATACAGTAATTGGGAACCAAGGCTGAAACACTGGTATAGTTCTTTAAGCACTTAACATTTTCAGTTTAAGGGAAACTTTTATTTCTCAGGCTGTTTCAGTTTTCACTATATGACTCTTTCTTTCTAACTCTACCTTAAAGGCAGATTCAAACAGCTGAGGACACACACACACACACACACACACACACACACACACACACACACACACACACACACGCTCATCTGTGGCTCCTCCTTGTTGTGTTGCACTTTACAGGAGGCTGAAAATGGAAGAGTTCATGCCCACCACCTTCCGCATGGACGTGAGGGAAGAGAGAGACGCCTTCTTCGCCCAGCAGGAGGGTACAATCTCCAAACTTACATTCATCTCCGACACATTTGCATCCTGAAGCAAAAGCAAACACGACACTGGTTTAACTGGATCTGTGTTTTGTTAGTGTTCAATATAAGATAAATCAAACGTGTCCTGATGTGCATCCAACAATGAAAAGCCACAGAACAGTTTGTGCTCGTGGGTGTTAAGACAACAGTTGCCTTGGTGATTGTTTAATCAAGAGGTTCAGGACGTTGGAAAATAATGCACTTCACCTCCCATAAGGCCCTGATAAAATCACCAGGGGAACATGCTGTTTCCATAGAGATGAGTCAGCAGAGGGCAGGGCTGAGGCACAAACACAGAGACAGAGACTCAACAGGATCTGATGTAGAGCTGCTGCAGGACTGAGGCGAATGATATACATTTAATGTTCTAACACAGAAACTGGCAGACGTTTTGTCATTAGTGCTGCAGACGGAGTGTGAAATGATTCACTTGGTTCAGCGTTATGATAACCGGCGCACAGGTTATGACAAACACGGTTATCACTAAGTCAACAGGAGAAAAGACTCAGACAGGTGGTTTAGATTTCTGGGTGACAGATGAATCTGTCGGAAGAGAAGAAGAAACAGAAATGTAAGAGGATCAAAAAATAATTCTCTTGCCTGTTTTCCACAGACTGGAACAAACAGAAATTTAAATGGCGGAGGATATATCTTACTTGCCTTCAGCTTTTATGCTCCAAACCACTGGAACCTGCTACTTAATCACATTAATAATGATCCTGCTGGTCTCGAGCTGCACGATATGCAAAAAGAAAAAGTAAAAATGACGGTCTTATGATTTTTGTTGGATGTTGTACCAAACAAACATGTTGCTTTTCTTCTGGAGAACATGATTTGTAGGTCGGGGCGTCTCTGTAGCAGCACAACACTGATGGTGCTGACAAAACACAACAATGTCACACATTTAACCTTTATCAAAAAAACTGCAGCTCCTGCGATTTGAAATTAATTTACCATTTTATTTTATTTTTATTCCTTTTATAGGTTTAATATGTGTTTTTATTGGCCTAATTATTATTTTATTTAATTATATCTTATTCCTACTTTTTAATAGTTTCAGTTTACATATCTTATTTTTACTGATCGGTTGTTGGTCTTAATTATTATATATTTTTATAATGGTTTTTAATTCATACATAATTTGTGTCTAACGTTTTATCTTTACACCGTCCACATAGTTTTCAACTTCCGCGATGATAACTCACGCTTCGTGCAACACATTGTGCTTTCACCTGGGATGAAATGTGCTTTTAAATAAAGCATCATAGTCCTGCATCATAATGTTTCCTAAGTACATTTACAAAAGTGTTATTTGCAAACATAAAGTCCTCATCAGACAGAAGTCAGAGCATCATATTATCTGTACTGTATATATTATATATACTGCAGGACTCGAGTAGATTTAAAGCTTCACTACTACATAATGCTAATTTATGCATCTTGCAGAGGTGAAGAATTGCATCGTGGGTTTTTTGCAGGCACAATGTTCTGCAGAGGTTTCACACTTCAGATTTAAACACTGGTGGAAAGTAAATGAAGTGATTCATCCAGAGAATAAAAAAGGAACCAAGATCTTAACAAAGCTAGAGATTAACAACAACACTGTATTTTAAAACCTGTGTAGAACAGGAGACCGTGGAGCACATCAAACATTAAGTCTCATTCACAACATCTCTAAACAGATCAGGACTTTATGTTTCACACCTGTGTATGTTATGTATTTTTATAATATCATTTACCTGATGTATCTTTGTGACTGGGACCAGGTGTGAGGAACAACGAGGGTCGCATGTGGATCTGTAAACCCACGGGTCTGAACCAGGGCAGAGGGATCTTTCTGCTGAAGAGCCAGGAAGAGCTGACCGCCTTCAGACTGAAGCTGCAGCACCTCGAGGAGAGTCAGGCCCACAGGAGGATGCGTCACTGCCGGCCTCAGGCTCGCATCGTCCAACAGTGGGTCAATCATCATGTTCACTAAGTTTGGACGAGTTTAACGAGCACCAACAGACTCATACAGAGACGTTTAATCCTGAAACCAAAACTGCAGTTTCACCTTTGACCCTGAAGAATAAGAACATACAGTATTTGAAAGGAGCAAATGAAAAAGAAGCATAAATACTTGTCAATATCTTTTAATTTCCATAGAGGGTCGACTTACTGATTTATTTCATTTTGCTCTCAGGTACATTCAGAGCCCGCTGCTGCTGAAGGGGAAGAAGTTTGACGTTCGCTCTTACCTGCTGATCGCCTGCACCGCACCTTACATGGTCTTCTTCCGCCACGGTTATGTGCGACTGACCTGCGACCTCTACGACCCCAGCTCCAACAACCTCTCCGCCCACCTGACCAATCAGGTAAGACCCCAACACTGCGCGCGCTCTGTCGAAATATCCAGGGGGATGATGGTCTTTCTTTTTGTTATTGTGCAATATTTTGACGCCACACTGCTAAAAGAAGATTTAAGTTAAATACTGACGTCACTGTTTTCATCTTAAGTTCATTTTCAGACTTTTAAGGCGCTCTGTCAGTCATTCACAGTCTTTAATTAATTACTAAACTGGTAATTTAGGTCCTAATTTCACTCCAATATTATATCATCCAATATTTTATGGTAACTGCATGAAGGATTTCCGTGGTTAAAACAAACTCATACAATACAAAATTATTGTAATGTAATTATAATGATGAAACTGAATAAAAGCAGTTTCTAATTAGGGTTTCCCTCCAGAGTTGTTTGTATCCCACATCCCTCTTCATAGTAATAATAATAATAATAATAATAATAATAATAATACACTTTTTTATATAGCACCTTAAGACATAAAATGAACATAAAACATTTTAAAAACCTTGATGTAAATAAAAACATTAATGTAAAGAGAGATTGAATAACATTAAAATAATAACATAGAAATGATGAATAATTAAAATAAGTTAATAAAATACAGTATTTATTTTCACTTAACGTAAATACGTAATTACTTGTGTACTTTTTATTTGTTTTTATTTCTTTATTTATTTTTCTGTCACTTGTTCACCTTGGATAATTTTCAAATCCCAAGGACAATCCTTATACCATCATATCATATGTTTTTATAAATGTGGATATATATTAAAATCATTTTGTAATTCTTTTTTATTATGAAAACAAGCTCAACAAAACATATTTGAAAATAAAATTTAAAAAATGAGTTGTATAAATCATCAGCTGTGGCTCCGTCCACTGACCGCTCCATGTGTCTCTGGTCCCCCTGCTGTCCGTCCCCAGTACATGCAGAAGAAGAACCCGCTGTACAGCCAGCTGAAGGAGGACACTGTGTGGTCCATGGAGAACTTCAACACCTACGTCAACGACAGGTTTCGCGTTGCCAAGGGTCTGCCCAGGGACTGGGTGCTGGGCGCCTTCGCAGTGAGTGCTGCTGTGTTGTAGCTCTCGGGGACCAATTACCATTTTTAATGATGGTTGTTGGTGCTCGCTGCTAATTGAGGCTGTGGTTCAGGTTTGGGTGATGTCATCGCGGTCTGAGGAAGCATCATCTCGATACTTCAATGAAATATCACACTTGCTGTTTTGCAATTGTTTCTATCCATAGCACCTGTTACTATAACAAACTACACACGCATTTTTAGCTTCTGCACACGTCAGAATGAAACCTCAAACCCTGATAGTGACAGACTTTGAAGTTTATAGAATTAACCACAGTGTGGCTGTTTGGTGCAACAGAAACCCGCTCAGTCTGTACAGAAGTCAAACTGAGCGTGCTCAGAGGAAGACTGGTCTCAGCTGAGAGTCACAGATTTGTTTTCATGCCTGTTCCCCTCTGTCCTACTCTACATGAAGGTTAAAGTAAAAAAACAAACAGAAACCAGGCTGAGAAGCTCTAATGAAAGATGATTAAATCCAGTGTTCAGTCAGGACAACTCTTCCTCTGCCGCTTCAGTTTGATCCATTCTTTTAAAAATCTCAAAAGTCAATCAATCTTCAAAAGTCTCACGAATCCCTCAACTTCATGGAAGAGCAATGTTAAATCACTTTCAAATCAAAAGCTGTTCTAACAACCCATGTACTGCGGTGTGATGAAAGATACTACACTGTTACTATAGCAACAGTGCTACAGTGTAATCCAGTGTTGCCTTAAGAAGGTCTCGAAATTACATTAAACTTTAAATCAGGCGTCTCCAAACTTCTTTCACTCCTCATGTCTCATATTACTGCAAACATTTATTCATATATCGTATCAAAACACTCTCTGATGAATAAGATCACTTAGCAAGTCGTCAAATATCAACATCCAAAACTCACATTTTGTACCAAAAACAAAAACATCTGAAACTCACATCAGACCTGAACACACAGACATGAAAACAACCCTGCAAATAAACCTCCATAAATCTGAGTAGAAACCAGAGAAAGACAAACAAAAACAAACTGAGTGAAGTTTTGTTGCTCAATTTAACTTAAAATAATCATATATGATTTTATTCTCAAAATTATGACTTTATTCTTGAAATTTCAGATTTTTTTTTCCTCAATGTGACCCTAATACTCCATCGTACAGATCAGCTGAGATGAGTGAAAACTGCACTTCCATTCATCAGGTGGCCACAAACAGATCTCCAAATGAACGATACAAAGCCATGTCAGGTTTAGTTTATTCTGCTGCCCCCAAGTGGCCAACAAAGTCAATTAATGCTGCTTTAAGCCAGAAATCACTCAGTTAAATAAATCATCTCTCCGTCTTAAAGAAATACAACCTCTAGAGCTGCAGACCTCTGAAGTGGCTGCAGGAGGAAGTATCTGTAGTATTCTGCGTGTCACTCTGAAGCCTAACGATCAGCTGACAGGTTGTTTTTCCCTCTTCCTGCATCAGAGGCGGATGCAGCAGATCATGAAGCAGTGCTTCTTTGCGGTCAAATCCAAGTTAGACCGCCGCCTCGGCCTCTTCGACCTGATCGGCTGCGACTTCATGGTGGACGAGGGCTTCAAGGTGGGTGAGGCGGCGCGTGAACGTCTGAACGGAGGTCAGAGGTCAACGCGTGTGAGTGAACGACGTCCTCTCTGTTGGTCCTCACAGGTGTGGCTGCTGGAGATGAACTGTAACCCAGCTCTCCACACGAACTGCAAGGTCCTGAAGGAGGTGATACCCAGCACTGTTGTGGAGACGATGGGTACCATCATCATCATCATCATCATCATCATCATCATCACCACCATCTAATTACATTTCACAGACCAGAAACTCTTCACAGTCGTAGTTCTCTTTATTAAATGTTGAACTTTGCAGTAACAGGCTGATGTGTGACAACACCCGTGTGTTTGTTTTGTTTTTTTAAATCTGCTGTTTCTCTTTCATGCTCTTCTCTAGATTTGACTCTGGAGATCTTCAACAAGTGTCGTCTCCGGCAGAGGATCCTTCCTTTGTCCGGTCAGAGGGAGTTTGTGCTGCTCTACAGTGGAGCTTCACCTCCGGGGTCAGAGCCGACCTGCAACAAGAGAAAAACCACCAAAAAGACCCAGAAGACTGAAGCCAGGAGGTGTAAGTCGGGAGTTGAGGGTAAAAATGCGTCCCCAGCATCCCCTGGTAACGTCTCAGGGAGCGGTGAAGGACGGGGCAGTTCAAAGTCTGGCCTCCATCGCTCCGCTTCCACCGCCACCTCGCCTCTCTTTCAAAACTCATCATCAGTGCAGAGACCTTCACATTCAGACAGCAGCTTACAGACGGTGAGGAGTAAGACCCCCGGGCCTCGGGTCCATCTCAAGCTCACCACGTGCACTTTGCGTCACCACCCGAAGGCCGCGGACGACCCGAAGCTGTTGACGCTGGCGCTCGAGACGAGGCCGTTCCCTCCTTGTGCCAGAACTCCAGTGCGTGAGGATGGACGAGAAGGAGGAGAGGAAGCGGGTGAGGAGGAGCTCAGAGAGGAGCCGGAGAGTTTAGTGTTTGTGAGGAAAGAGGAAGTGTGAAGCATGTGAGCAAACAGCTGTGAGACGATAGACCCACACAGAGGACAGACACCTGGAGCTGCTTGATTTTCAGAGAAGAAGAAGAAATGTTTAACGTTGCAATAAAGAATCAATAACTGGTTTCATTTCCATGTTGTTCTGTAAGAAAAGATCCTCTTTAATTTCAGTTTAAAAACAGCTTCATCTAATCAGACTCCCCTTATAAAGGATGTATGAATGGTTTATAACTAGTTTATTAATCAGCTTGTTGACACTTAGATAAAAACATTAAATAAAACGGGCAACGGTGACGTGCTTCTCCATCACGTGTTTGTTCGGTTACCAACAATGAACCAGCGTCAGCATCTTAATGGTCAAAAAGTTTCATTTAACAGATCAAATAACGGCAGATCACATGATCATATCACATGACCAGATTCTTCCTCTGAGGTTTACCTTTGTCCCACTGTTCACGTCTCTGTGATTCTCCCTCCATCCATCTTCAGGTTTCTTCATCTCATTTTTACAACCTATTGGCAATAATCCTATTTACCAATTATAATAATTTTTTTATTGATCAAATGACACATATAATAAATCAGGTAAAACAACAGCACATAGAAATCATAATTTAACTGATATAAGTACAACAGGTGAAAAATAAATGAATGAAAATCTAAAAAATATATATATTTTAAATAAAATAAAATAAGTAAATTAACACAGGGGGCACATAAATAAATACACAAATAATTATTTTTTCAGTAGCAGGGAGAAATAATCCATAATTGTCAAAAGTTTATTACTCATTTTGTTGTTTATTAAACTGATTGATTAGATAAAAGAATTTAGTTCTGGGAGATAGGGTTTGTGGATAAAGAATTTAACAATTTATTAGATTTAGAAATAAATTGTAAATGGTAGTGAAGCATAAGTAAGATTAATGTATTATAATTTGTTTATTTATGATTTATAAAGTGTTAACAAACTAATTAATAACCTAATTACAAACCATTTATAAATCCTTTACGAGTTTAGTCTTATTGTGAAGTGGTGCAACTTTTTCCTCCCGTCCCGGAGGATTTGTTTTCTGTAACTGAAGCACATGAGCTTCATCCTTGAATCAACAGCAAGTGTCAGATGGAAAAACCCCGTCCATCAGTCGTCTTACATCAAGTTGCGTTACTTCACAGACGCAGAAGAAAAGCTCAGAAACAGTCACAGGTGATTGTGAAGAAACCCTGCCTCCAAATTACTGTAACTCGAACCAGGAAGATCAACACATGGCTCCACACTACAGTTGTTGTGGCTTGTTGTTTTGGCTGCAGCCCTTCACCCCTCTGTTTCATAACTCATAATTACCCACGTTCAGACTCTGTGCACGTAAACACGGCATGCTCCCATCTTTCCTAACAGGACGTTTGCTTCGTCCACGTTTCAGCCTGACATCAACATGAGGAAGGTGTCTGCTCGTCTCTGAATGACATTCTGGCCAAATGACGCTTCTTTTTTCTTTTTTTCTTTTTCTCTTTGTCATACTGAAGCATCAGCAGGTTCCCTGTGTGGCTCAGAGTGTAAATCACCAAACTGAGGAAGCTGCTCAGCTCAGTGCAGACAGCCAACCGACAGGAAGGAAGGAACAACTACAACGCTGCAACTCGACAAAAACTTTTATCTCCAATTCCTCTTCAAAAGCTTCAACATCTTTCCTTCTCGGGGCTTTTTGGAAATCTCTACACGCTGGAGAAAAGGGGGAACTAGAGCTTAGCTGCACCCCCCCCTTTTCTCCTCCTCCTCTCCCTCCCCTTCTCCAGCACTCAATATCCTCTTTTGGACCCAACCAGCCCCCGTTTTTATGTTATCTCTTTGGTTTTAGTGTGGCACACACACACACACACACCACACCGCACACACACGGTGGGGATGACTGCCTGGGCAGATGGTGCTCAGTGTGTGGACTAGGAGCTGAGACAAGGACAAGACTCCCCGTCCAACATGGGATGCTGCAGTGTGACCCAGAGGCATACTGGAGTGGATGAGGTGGGCCCCGACGAGATCGAGCTCCTGGAACTCTCTGGAGACAATTTAGGGTAAGACACGAACACAGAGTCACAGTTTGAAGTTACAAAAAAAATTAGAAAAAGCGCCAGTGGAAAATGTACATACTTCTGACTGTGTTTTGATCCTTGAACAAAACATTACAATGGAAAAAAAGAAGGGGATACCAGCTTTACCTCCTCCAGAATGGGATTCAGTAATCTTGTCATCATAGCTTTAGAACAAGAGTCTCGTTTGGGTTTTTTCAAAATGTGGTTTTGTGTATCAGTGAGTTCTAGAGGAGGAAGCGGTGGCTGTGTCGTGAAGTGAAAATTGCACCGTCCTTTCAGCAGCTTCTCTTCCGACCTCTGTGGTGTTCTTAGGCGTTTAATGTGTCACGTTTTTGGGGCTGAAAAATTGCCAAACAGACGAGAGGAGGTCGCCTCCTGAGTAGAACCTGTGTCAGAGCTGCAGAGTGTTCACACCAGCATTTACACGCCACATGCTCGTCGTCGCATGTTAACAGGATGTAACTTCACACAGAAAAAACTTCCAGGTTCTGTAGTGAAGAAATATAAAGAACCACCTGCAGAACGACAGAGAACATGCATATGATTTCCCTCCATCACGACAACAAGGCAAGACAACTAATTGGCTCCTATTTAGTCAACATGAACTTGGGAACTCAGTGATGCTGCACTGATGTGATTAGCAGATTATTATAAGACAATGGCTGCAGCATGGAGAGGAGTTTACTGCAGAGTCAAGGCGGGACAAATCTCCACTGGCTCCCAGGCTGAGGGATTAGCAGAGGCTAATCACAACAGTAACTACCAGTCCTTATGTGTGGCTGTTTATTGATTACTACTTCAGGCCACTCGTATTAGTGTTTTATGACATCAACGAAGACGAGCATCGTACAAATTCACACTCAGAGATGTGAGTAGCGTGTCCTGAGATACAAATGTACATGTAAATCCACAACTGGGCCTTTATTCTATATAAAGTAATTGTTCATGTCCGAAAAAAAAAACAAAAAAAACTGCAATTGCACCAACAGGAAATTATATTTGTGCACCAATAGCATGATGCCACCCAAACTGAATATGTGGTGCAGTGACACTTCTGAAAGAGAGAGAAGATTCTCCAACATGCCGCAACCACCATCAACAATTATTTAATTCATTCAGTATTTATTTTTATGGTCATGGGGACAAGAATGTAGCATCAGCAGCATAAGCCACAACATTTATAGCCTTTACTCCCACAACAGGATGATTATCAATAAGGAAATCAAATTATAAAACACAAAACACAAATAATGACACAAGTCAAAGTGACATATGACATGATATGATCTCTCTTCAAAGCTGTTGCAGTATGACTGTGAAATGATCCCGCTCATGATTCATTTTCAGTCTTGTGGGTGAAGTGTAGAGTTACTGAGAATTCTCAATTTAGTAAAAGATAATTGTGGTGGGATCGTACTCTTACCGACTGTTTTAACGATGCTTCATTTAGTCTCTTTGCTCCACAGCACATGCTCAGACCCTGCGAACAGTTAGCATGTTGGTATGAAGCTTCTGTCTGTAACAGACAAAGGCTGCAGAACACAGTGGTGAAGGGTCAGCAGGTGGGTCTGTCTCTGCTGTAACTACTGTAAGCAGATTATGTCTAGCTGCTGCTGGGGGGTGGGGGGGTGTCAGGACACCGTCATTGAAATTGTGATATCTTCCATTGCTTATTTTTGTCAATGGATGTTTCTATTAATATCTTTGGGATAGTTCATTGTAGAAATGTGGTTTAAATGTTCTTAGAATCTGCAGACTCTCCACTTTCCCTTATGTATTCTTGTGAGATCATACGTGACTCTTAGCCTTTAAAATACGGTTAAAGTTGAGTGACATTTTAAATTACATTTAAAGCATTTACTATTCATTTTTCTGCTATTTTATTCATACATTGGACTATTTTTTATGAACCTTTAGACTTTGGTAAACCCCATTTGAAGCACCGAAAACAATTCATCCACAACAGTAAACACCTTGTTTCATGAAATATTTGAAGAATTTAAAAACATTTTCAGCATTTTGGCCAAATTATAGCTGAGATTGTTCCTACCATTGTGATATAATCCACTTGGGTATTATGTTATATGAAAGAACCCTTTAAAAGGCAAATTTAAGAAATAATGTAGAAATCGACACCTCAGAGGTTTTTAACTGAAGTCTGCAGCCAGTTCAAACACACACACACACACTCACACATAGAGACTCATGGGACCAGAAACCACATCCCTTCTACATGACATCTTTAAACTAACCACTGAGCTGCTGCAATGATGTCTTATTAATTTTTTTTCATGCATGTGTGTGTGTGTGTGTGTGTGTGTGTGTGTGTGTTTATTCAGGGTGTGGAGTCTGGGAGAAACCAGGCTTCAGCTGACAGTGAGGAGCAGCAGAGATGAGCAGCAGCCGCTACCGCCACCACCTCCACCACCGCGATACCCTTCAATGCGACACTTGGAACAAGAGGTCAACATGTGTTTGCGTGTGTGTGTGTGTGTGTGTGTGTGTGTGTGTGTGTTTGTAGTGCAGGGCAGTTGCAAGTGGAAACTTCAGTTGTGCACTTCTCACAACAGGATCACAGTGTGAAGATCACGAAGTGCTAGGTTAAACATTTTGCTGGTGTTTGAGCGGAGTGTGGTGAGATGTGCATCACATGAATATCAACAATTTCCACTCAGTGCTGTTATTTGTGTTGTAGCCAGACGCACTGTACACACACACTGTACAAACAAACACACGAACACACACACACATATGCACACACACTGTCGGAATTTCCATGACAAAGGCGAGAGATGCCGCATTCCCTGTTTGGTGTGATTCAAACTTTACAGGAAATAAAGGAGGGAGGAAACAATACCACACAAACGTTTTTCCACTGAACTGAGAAATTAAATTCTCTTAAGACAAATCCCTCAGAAACACTGTTTTCAAATTTATATCTCATATTCTCCTCACTGTGCAACATTTTGCTCAAACAACAACAACAACTGCACCAGTGAATCACACTTAAGTTTGCTGTGTGAACCATGTTCATACTGATGGGAGCAGTGACAGTTATTTTTTACATGTGTAAAAATAAATGTGTCAAATAAAAATGAACAGATGTGGGCTGATGTTGCGGTCTGTGTCTACAGGTGGCGCTGTGGGGCCGGAGCAGAGACGAGCTGTGCCACAGGATCTACTCCCAGCAGCCAATCAGAGGCTGGGAGGGTCAACCTGCCCACATGTATGGAGAGGTGATCCACTCCTCCCTGGCATCTCTCTACAACAAATACACACAGGTAACAGTCGGCTGGGACTCATCCTAAACCTAATATTGAAAGATCATTTGAAAATCCCCTGAGCGGGAAATCCTAAAAAACACTTTTTATAGTTTGTTGATTTTATTTTTTTGTCAAGGTTACGAAGTCTAAATCTGTCCTTAAAGAGCAGCAATTCTCTAAAGCCATCACTCATATGAGTAATCTGTAGTAACACTGCATAGAAGCAATGTTTAATTAATTAATTTCATTTTTATTTTCCTTGTGCACATGGTGTTGTCTTTGCTGTGTGTTAAATGTGTGTGTGTAAAACTGATGACAGTTTTTACTGCAAACCAAATTTACCTACAGGTACAAATAAAGTTACCCAACCCAATCTAACTTAACCTAGTTCTCAGGTTGTTGGACTCTGAGTGTTAAAAAACAAACTTCTGTGTGACATCTTATGTTGAAAAATAGTAAAACACCTGTTTTATTTTGACAGATTTATTTATTTATTTATTTGGATCCCCATCAGCCAAGAAGTAAAGTAAACATGACATCATAATGCAAAACAATAATGTGAATTAAAATCAAAAACAAAAAAGGAAACAATAAATACAAACAACAGGAAAACTACCAATAAAATGAATAACAACAGTGACAAGTTCCACACTTTCTCTAAAGTAAAAGTAAAACATTTGATAAAGCTCAGAAACCAATAATATCACTAAAAACAGCAGATACAGTGACTGAAGAATAAAATGAGGTTGAAAAAGGAAAACAAAGAAAGGAAAGATGGGAGCTCCTGATCAAACTGTTGAATTCATGAGCTGCTGAGTCAAGTGTTGACGCTTCATCATGTTTGTCTCTGCAGGAAATCAGCGAACACTTCCTGGTGTTGTTTTCATTTCACCTGCTGATCCTCTCTGTGGACCATGCTCGACAGGACTTCATCTATCAGGTAAAAAGAAAACTGTTCAGAAACGTCAAATAAAACTGAACACATGACATAACATTTCCAGATGTTTTAAAATCCTCTGCTGTGATTCATGTTTAGTTTCACATGTTTTCACACATAAAAACTGGGTCTGAAGCTCATCTACTCAAACTTCCTGATTGAGAAACCTGGATCAGGTCTTGAGCCCCGCCCACCACCTGCTGGCTCCATGTGGACAGGTGAAAGAGCAGAGAGCATCATGATGGTGAGAGGAGGAAACATCAGAGAGATTCAGCCATGTGTTTGAGCCTCCTTCAGACCCAGACTCAGAGCCAGCGGCTAGCAGACGGATCAGAACCGTTAGCATCTTTTCAGAACAGTTAGCATAGTTAGCATATTTTTAGAATGGTTATCGTAGTTGGAATCTTTTCAGAACGGTTAGTGTAATTAGCATCTTTTATTTGTTTATGTTGTTTGTTAGCTTGTAACTGGCAGTGGCTGACACAGTGTTAGCGGCTATGCTAATGCTAACTCTCTCTGTCTGTCCTGACAAGGTGTCAGGTTTATTTAGGCCCCCCCCCCCCCCCCCCCGTACCCACAAGTTGACACGATTAGTTCCTGAGGTTTGTGACGTATGAAACTCTGAATCTGTTTTAATGAGACGGTCATTGGTTCACTGCAGGTCAAGGTGGAAACACTCAGTCATGGTGCTGACTTGCACAATGACAGCCATGATTTTTTTCTTTCTCTCTCTCTTCTCTTCACTCACAGGGCATCCTCCCTCTCTCCGGACTCACCTTCCAGGCCGTCTCCTTGGACCCTGACACGTCACATTCACCGCACATGTTTGAGATCAGCGGTGAGTCAGTGGAAATTACCTAGTTCAGCTAAAGATATGGTAAAACACTTGATTCATGTTGTTCCCTCTTTCATTCAGGTCCAATGGTGGATTCCAAGGTGTTCATATGTGCCAGCGCTGCAGAGCTGCAGAAATGGATGCAGCAAGCAGAAGACAGGCGATACAAGTCGATTACACAACCCATGAGCCCCTCTCACTGCGCCCTCTCCTACCTGGTAACTGACTCTTCTCTATTTGGTTGTAATTATAAACCAGTCTGATTAAGTTTTAGTTAATAACTTGTTCACATATTTCTCCTCTAGTTACCGTGTGATGTGCGCTGGAAAAGAGAAGAGCTGCTTGAATACTTACTACAAGCTCCAATATGGCAGTGGGAGGGTTTGCCCATTCAACACATGGGTCAGCCAGGATACATATCCCTCGTCCATATAATCAACTCACAGAGACAGGTAATCAATACTCCCTCACTCTGCAGTAATAATCAGTTCTGTGGTATTTTTCTCAATTGCTTTAATGCAATTCTCACAACAGAAACGTCATTCTCACCACTCGAAATGCAGTTCTCAAAACATTAAATCACCTGTGCAAAAGCCTCGAAACCTTGTTCACAAGTTGAAACACACAAAGTCAGTCAGTAACTTCAATATTGTCACAAATGAATTAAATCTTTTCACCTGAGCTGCAAGACTTAGACGCCAAATGTTTTTATATTTTGATACAAACCTGACTGACTGACTGCAGAAAATATAAAATAAGGAAATATTCAGACACACAACACTGTATTACAGTTACAACAGTAACTTTTAAGAAAATAACTATTCTTTTTCATGGCATTTAGTGTTTACTGTACTGTGTACATATCAACCCTCTCAACAGATTATTGTATTGTCAATTAGAAAACAAGCCTATGGAAAACAGAAGAGCATTAGATTTAGAACATGGTTTATCTAAAAATGTACTTTAATGAAGAAAGTGTTAATATTTGATATTTAAATGTTTTTACTTCATGATATTTTCAATGCAGCAGATATGTGGGACTTGCAATTTACTTGCAATTTACTTTTATCAAAACTTTACACACAAGAGTTTTGATAAAATATGACCTTGTTTACAAAAATGTGTGAAAGCAGTCTGTAAATTCACACAATATAACTGCTGTAACTGAGGAAATGATAAACATGGAACTATGAATTGAAAAATAAACAGAAAAATATGCAATCAAACTTAGAACATCAATTATATTACAGTAAATTCACACCACGTACAGTGTGTGTTTGTGTGACTGGCCGTGGTCTTTCATACATATTTGAAGAAAGTTTAATGTGATTTGATTGAAAACACTGATGCAGGACTGTATCAAAGTGAGTGACAGGTCTGTTATTCTATCTGACGAACATCAGCATTAAGAGTTGTGAGAACGACGTTTCTGGTGTGTGAATTTCATCAAAGCGATCTGTAATTCTTTAGTATTTTGACATGTTGAAGTGAAACATCTCAGTGGTGGAACAGAGATGAAGTGTGTTGTTTCCTCTCATGATTAAATAACACTGACATTAGAAGCCTGAAAAAAATTTGTCTGAAGATTAAAATATTTCTTTGTTAAACAAACAAAACAATTATTTGGTGAGAAAACTGGATGAGTTAATATGTCAAGATCAAATTAGTTGTTATGCCGTGAAAAATAGGATCAGCTGTTTGTCACCAATACAAGCTTATTTTGTTAAAATCACAAAATACATTCTGTGCAGGAGGCAACTATGGATATGTCATGCTGTTGAAAAAGGATTAAAGGATTAAGTTGTGTGCACAAAATCAGATATTCATGCTGTCAAATTATTTAGTTCATGAGCATGACTCAAGCAATTATAACTAAGATAAGAGTGTGTGGTGTATTTGTATTTTGCACACAGGGAAAATGTGCAGTAAATTCACAAATGTGTAAAGAAATATACTTTTACACTCATGTCCTCTCTGGTTGTCCATAAAAACCATATTGTACCAGAGGCAACACCACTTCTTATTTTTGTCTGAGTATGTGAAAATCATAACCACATTTCCCACAAGGCCACTTCCTTTCTGCTGAAATGAGATTATATATTAGTTATCTTTCTGAGGTGGATAAACAAGAGGCTCTGTTCGCACGCTGTTTATGTTCTCAGTGATGATCTCATTTATTTAACAAAAACTGTACCAATACCTCAAATTATCATGGAAAACAAAAAGATTTATTACAGCTGTTGTCTTATTTGACTAGTTTCTTGCAATCTTCTCTGTGAAAAGTCTTATGGGGTAAGAAATATAGGCAGTCAGACGATGAGAACTGAACAGATTATCTACACAACTTTATTTATCAACTTTATTTATTTTTTGAACAAACCCGCAAACACAAAAGCACACTGAACATCTTCATACTCCCCATCCCTCCCCTCCTCCCCTGAAAAGGAAATGAAACACAAGAAAAGAGAAAGATAGGTCATTTATACATAAACCTACTCAACCTATGATGTTTTTATGCCTAACTATACTATGATGGTTCTTGACATTTTTCTTCCTTGGTTAAGATGATGTTTTTTGATGTTTTTATGCCTTACTATATTATGAAATTTTAATGCCATGTTTTAATATGATGTTTTTTCACATTTTTAGTTCTTACTATACTATGACGTTTCCTGACATTTATATTCCTTACTATACAATGATGTTTTTTGAAGTTTCTATCCCTTATTATACATACATACATACACATACATATGCATTTTTTCACCTTTTAATGCCTCAATATAATGTGACATTTTTATGTCTTATTATAGTATGACGTTTTATACCTTGCTGTACTGTGACATTTTTTTAGGTATTTATGTAGTATACTATGACGATTTCTGATGTTTTTATTATACTATGATGTTTTTTTTCACACTTTTATGCCTTATTATACTATACTATTTCTTGACATTTCTATACCTTAATACAATATGAATTTTTTTCAAATTTTGATGACTTACTATAATATGACATCTTTTGACGTATTTATGCCTTACTATACAATGATGTTTCTCAACATTTTTATAGTTCAGTAGAATATGACATTTTTGCACATTTTCATACTTAACTATAACATGAAGATTTTTTACACATTTTTCTGCCTTATTATACTATGACATTTTTCACATTTTAATGCCTCAATATATTGACATTTTTATGTTTTCTTATACTATGACGTTTTTTGATGTATACATGCCTTACTATACGATGATGTTTTATGCCATAATATACTATGATATTTTTTCACATTTTTATGCCTTATTATAATATAATGTTTTTAGACGTATTCATGCCTTACTATACTATGATGTTTTTATGCCATAATATACTATGATGTTTTTTCACATTTTTATACCTGACTATACTATGACGTTTCTTGACATTTTTATACCATAGTAGGATATGACGTTTTATCACATTTTTGTGCCTCAGTATACTATAATGTTTTTTGACATATTTGTGCCTTACTATAATACTATGATGTTTCTTGATATTTTTCTGCCTTAGTATACTATGACGTTTTCTGATGTTTTTATGCCTTATTATACTATGATATTTTTTCACATTTTTATGCCTTACTATACTATGATGTTTTTATGACATAATATACTATGATGTTTTTTTACATTTTTATACCTGACTATACTGTGACATTTCTTGACATTTTTATACCATAGTAGAATATGACTATTTTTCAAATTTTTATCCCTCAGTATACTATGACATTTTTATGACTAACTATACAATGACATTTTTATGCCTTAAAATACTATGACATTTTATGGCATTTTGGTGTCTCAGTATACTATGATGTTTTATGACATATTTATACTATGCTATAATATGACGTTTTTTGAAAGTTTTATGCCTTACTGCACTATGATTGTTATTGAAAATTTTATGCCATACTATACTATGACCTTTTTTGACGTTTTATGCCATACTCTACAATGACGTTTTATGACATATTTATGCCATACCATACTATGACGTGTTTTGACAATTTTATGCCTGATTATACTATGACCTTTTTTGACGTTTTATGCCATAATATACTATGACGTTTTTTCACATTATTTTGCCTTATTATACTATGACATTTAATGATATATTTATGCCATACTATACTATTACGTTTTTTTAAGATTTTATGTCTTACTATAGTATGACGTTTTATGTCTTACTATACTGTGATGTTTTATTCCTTACTATGGAATTTTTTGAAAATTTCTATCCTTACTATACTATGATGTTTTATGAGATATTTATGCCATATTATACTATGACCTTTTTTGATAATTTTATGCCTTACTATACTATGTCGTTTTTATGACTTTTTATGCCTTACGATACTATGACTTTTTATGCCTTGCTATACTATGTCGTTTTTATGACTTTTTATGCCTTACGATACTATGACTTTTTATGACTTTTTATGCCTTACGATACTATGACTTTTTATGCCTTGCTATACTATGTCGTTTTTATGACTTTTTATGCCTTACGATACTATAACTTTTTATGCCTTACTATACTATGTCATTTATGACTTTTTATGCCTTACTATACTATGATGTTTTTATGACTTTTTATGCCTTACTATACTATGATGTTTTTATGACTTTTTATGCCTTACTATACTATGTCGTTTTTATGACTTTTTGTGCCTCACTATACTATCACTTTTTATGCCTAACTATACTATGACGTTTTATGCCTTACTATATTATGAAGTTTTTATGACTTTTTATGTCTTACTCTACTATGTCGTTTTTATGACTTTTTATACTTTTCTATACTATGATTTTTTATGCCTTACTATACTATGACGTTTTTAGACTTTTTATGCCTCACTATACTATGACTTTTTATGCCTAACTATACTATGACGTTTTTAAGAGTTTTTATGCCTTACTATACTATGTCGTTTTCATGACTTTTTATGCCATAATATACTATGATGTTTTTATGATTTTTTTATGCCTTACTATATTATGACTTTTTATGACTTTTTATGCCCTACTTTACTATGATGTTTATATGCATTACTATACTATGATGTTTTTATGACTTTTTATGCCTTAATATACTATGACGTTTTTTTGACTTTTTAGGCCTGACTTTACTATGACGTTTTTATGACTTTTTATGTCTTAATATAATGACTTTTTTTTGCCTTGCTATACTATGACGTTTTTATGACTTTTTATGCCTGACTTTACTATGACGTTTTTATGACTTTTATGCCTTACTGTACTATATCGTTTTCATGACTTTTTATGCCCTACTATACTATGATGTTTTTATACCTAACTATATTATGACGTTTTATGCCTTGCAATACTATGACTTTTTATGCACTACTACACTGTGACTTTTTATGCCCTACTATATTATGTTTTTATGCCTTACTATACTATGTCGTTTTTATGACATTTTATGCCTTATTTTACTATGACATTTTTCTGACTTTTTATGCCTTACTATACTATGTCATTTTTGGGACTTTTTATGCCTTACAATACTATGACTTTTTATGCCTTACTATACTATGTCGTTTTTATGATTTTTTTTATGCCATACTATATTATGTCGTTTTTAGGACATTTTATGTCTCACTATACTATGACTTTTTATTCCTTACTATACTATGATGTTTTTATGCCTTACTATATTATGACATTTTATGCCTTGCAATACTATGACTTTTTATGCACTACTATACTATGACTTTTTATGCCCTACTATACTATGTCGTTTTTATGACTTACTATACTATGTCGTTTTTATGACTTTTTATGCCTTACTATACTATATTTTTATGCCTTACTATACTAAGTCGTTTTTATGACTTTTTATGCCTTACGATACTATGACTCTTTATGCCTTACTATACTATATTTTTATGCCTTACTATACTAAGTCGTTTTTATGACTTTTTATGCCTTACGATACTATGACTCTTTATGCCTTACTATACTATATTTTTATGCCTTACTATACTAAGTCGTTTTTATGACTTTTTATGCCTTACGATACTATGACTCTTTATGCCTTGCTATACTATGACGTTTTTATGACTTTTTATGCCTTACTATACTATGACGTTTTTATGACTTTTTATGCCTTACTATACTATGACGTTTTTATGACTTTTTATGCCATACTATACTAAGACTTTTTATGCCTTGCTATACTATGACGTTTTTATGACTTTTTATGACTTACGATACTATGACTTTTTATGCCTTGCTATACTATGTCATTTTTTTGACTTTTTATGCCTTACGATACTATGACTTTTTATGCCTTGCTATACTATGTCATTTTTGTGACTTTTTATGCCTTACAATACTATGACTTTTTATGCCTTACTATACTATGTCGTTTTTATGACTTTTCTTGCCTAACTATACTATGACTTTTTATGCCTTGCTATACTATGTCATTTACGGCTTTTTATATCTTACTATACTATGTTGTTTTTATGACTTTTTATGCCATACTATACTATGATGTTTTTATGACTTTTTATGCCTTACTATACTATGTCGTTTTTATGATTTTTTGATGCCATACTATACTATGACGTTTTCATGACTTTTTATGCCTTTCTATACTATGTTTTTTTCAGGACATTTTATGTCTTACTATACTATGATTTTTTATGCCTTGCTGTACTATGACTTTTTTTTGACTTTTTATGCCTTACAATACTATGACTTTTTATGCCTTACTATACTATGACTTTTTATATCTTACTATACTGTGTCGTTTTTATGACTTTTTGTGCCTTTCTATACTATGACGTTTTATGCCTTACTATATTATGACGTTTTATGCCTAACTATACTATGACGTTTTTTTGACTTTTTATGCCTCACTATACTTTGACTTTTTATGCCTAACTATACTATGACGTTTTTAAGAGTTTTTATGCCTTACTATACAATGTCGTTTTCATAACTTTATATGCCATAATATACTATGACGTTTTATGCCTATCTATACTATGACGTTTTTTTGACTTTTTATGCTTCACTATACTATGACTTTTTATGCCTAACTATACTATGACGTTTTTAAGAGTTTTTATGCCTTACTATACTATGTCGTTTTCATGCCTTTTTATGCCATAATATACTATGACGTTTTTATGATTTTTTTATGCCTTACTATACTATGACTTTTTATGACTTTTTATGCCCTACTATACTATGATGTTTATATGCCTTACTATACGATGACGTTTTATGCCTCACTATACTATGACGTTTTTTTTACTTTTTAGGCTATACTATCCTATGTCGTTTTTATGACTTTTTATGTCTTAATATACTATGACTTTTAATGCGTTGCTATACTATGACGTTTTTATGACTTTTTATGCCTGACTATACTATGACTTTTTATGCCCTACTATATTATGTTTTTATGCCTTACTATACTATGTCGTTTTTATGACTTTTTGTGCCTTACAATACTATGACTTTTTATGCCTTACTATACTATGACTTTTTATGCCTTACTATACTATGTTTTTATGACTTTTTATATCTTACTATTGAAGGAGCTTTTGCTGTTTAGAGAAAAAAACTCTCACCCCCACAGGGTGAGTGCAGTGTTCAAAATACTCAAAAGACCAGTGAATGTCCACACCAAAGAATTTAGTTCAAATTGTTTAGTGAATCTTTTCAGCAAGCAATTAACAATTACAGAATTCTGGATCAGATGTGTCTTTTCCTAACCAATAACAAGTGTTGGTCAGTCCACAGTCTGACAAACTAACTTTCCCTGATCCAGTGTATTTATACAAGTACAAACAAAGAAATGTGCATGGGCGTTTTGTCATCTTCTGATTGGCTCTGCTGGCTTCCTCCTTCCCGTCTGACTCCGACCTCAAGTGTAACCTAAAGCTCAGCATGCTCAAAGGAAGACAGTTAATGTATACATATAAATTACCAATTATCTACCTCTGTTACCTCCGGCTGCCCCCCCCTACACATGCCCATAGGGTGATCTTTATCAGTGGTTGTAAATAGTTTCCCTGAGTCAGATGTTTAAACAAAAACTCACCCTTAGCACCTAAATATCCACTAGCATAAATCATTAAACAGTTTTAACTTTAATAGCCTGAAATACTACAACACTATACTGTGTCGTTTTTATGACTTTTTGTGCCTTTCTATACTATGACATATTATGCCATACTATACTATGACGTTTTCATGACTTTTTATGCCTTTCTATACTATGACATATTATGCCATACTATACTGTGTCGTTTTCATGTGTTTTTATGCCTTACTATACTATCACTTTTTATGCCCTACTATACTATGACTTTTTATGCCTTACTATACTATGACATTTTTATGACTTTATATGCCATACTATACTATGACATTTTTATGACTTTTTATGCCTAACTATACTATGTAATTTTAGGCCTTACAATACTATGTCGTTTTTATGACTTTTCATGACTTACTATGTTGTTTTTACGAATTTTTATGCCTTACTATACTATGACTTTTTATGCCTTACTATACTATGTCGTTTATTTGACTTTTTATACCTTACTATACTATGAAGTTTTTATGACTTTTTATGCCTTACTATACTATGATGTTTTATGGTTTTTTATGCCTTACTTTATTATGACTTTTGATGCCTTTCTATACTATGACTTTTTATAACTTACTATACTATGACATTTTTATAACTTTTTATGCCTTACTATACTATGTAGTTTTTATGACTTTTTATGCCTTACTATGCTATTTCTTTTTATGACTTTTTATGCCTTACTATACTATGACTTTTTATGCCTTACTATACTATGTCGTTTTTATGACTTTTTATGCCTTACTATACTATGTTGTTTTTATGACTTTTTATGCCTTACTATGCTATTTCGTTTTTATGACTTTTTATGCCTTACTATACTATGACTTTTTATGCCTTACTATACTATGTCGTTTTTATGACTTTTTATGCCTTACTATACTATGTCGTTTTTATGACTTTTTATGCCTTACTATGCTATTTCGTTTTTATGACTTTTTATGCCTTACTATACTATGACTTTTTATGCCTTACTATACTATGTCGTTTTTATGACTTTTTATGCCTTACTATGCTATTTCGTTTTTATGACTTTTTATGCCTTACTATACTATGACTTTTTATGCCTTACTATGCTATTTCGTTTTTATGACTTTTTATGCCTTACTATACTATGACTTTTTATGCCTTACTATACTATGTCGTTTTTATGACTTTTTATGCCTTACTATGCTATTTCGTTTTTATGACTTTTTATGCCTTACTATACTATGACTTTTTATGCCTTACTATACTATGTCGTTTTTATGACTTTTTATGCCTTACTATACCATGACTTTTTTATGAGTTTTTATGCCTTACTATACTATGACTTTACATGCCTTACTATACTATGTCGTTTCTATGACTTTTTACGCCATATTAACCTATGTCGTTTTTATGACTTTTTATGCCTTACTATACTATGACTTTTTATGCCTTACTATACCATGACTTTTTTATGACTTTTTATGCCTTACTATACTATGACTTTACATGCCTTACTATACTATGTCGTTTCTATGACTTTTTACGCCATACTAACCTATGTCGTTTTTATGACTTTTTATGCCTTACTATACTATGACTTTTTATTCCTTACTATACTATGTTGTTTTTATGACTTTTTATGACTTATTATACTATGACGTTTTTAGGACTTTTTATGCCTTACTATACTATGACTTTTTATGCCTTACTATATTATGTCGTTTTTGTGACTTTTTATGCCGTACTATACTATGACTTTTTATGCCTTACTATAATATGACGTTTTTATGACTTTTTATGACTTATTATACTATGACGTTTTTAGGACTTTTTATGCCTTACTATACTATGACTTTCGTGCCTTACTATACTATGTTGTTTTTTTGCCTTACTATACTATGACTTTTCATGCCTTACTATACTATGTCGTTTTTACGACTTTTTATGCCTTACTATACTATGATGTTTTTATGACTTTTTAGGTCATACTATCCTATGACATTTTTATGACTTTTTATGCCATACTATACTATGTCGTTTTCATGAATTTTTATGCCTTACTTTATTACGACTTTTTATGCCTTTCTATACTATAACTTTTTATGTCTTTCTATACTATGACTTTTTTATGCCTTACAATACTATGACGTTTCTATGACTTTTTTATGACTTTTTACGCCTTACTATACTATGACGTTTTATGCCTTACTATACTAATACGTTTTTATGACTTTTTATGCCTTACTATACTATGTCGTTTTTATGACTTTTTATGCCTTACTTTACTACGACTTTTTATGCCTTTCTATACTACAACTTTTTATGCCTTTCTATACTATGACTTTTTATGACTTTTTATGCCATACTATACTATGACTTTTTATGCCTTACTATACTGTCATTTTTGTGACTTTTTATGCCTTACTATGCTATGACTTTTCATGCCTTACTATACTGTCATTTTTGTGACTTTTTATGCCTTACTATGCTATGACTTTTCATGCCTTACTATACTATGACTTTTTTATGACTTTTTATGCCTTACTATACTATGTCATTTTTGTGACTTTTTATGCCTTACTATACTATGTCGTTTTTATGACTTTTTATGCCTTACAATACTATGACGTTTTATGCCTTACTATACGATGACGTTTTTATGACTTTTTATGCCATACTATACTATGTCGTTTTTATGACTTTTTATGCCTTACTATACTATGTTGTTTTTATGACTTTTTATGCCTTACTATACTATGACTTTACATGCCTTACTATACTATGTTGTTTCTATGACTTTTTACGCCATACTAACCTATGTCGTTTCTATGACTTTTTACGCCATACTAACCTATGTCGTTTTTTATGACTTTTTACGCCTTACTATACTATGTCTTTTTTATGACTTTTTATGCCTTACTATGCTATGACTTTTCATGCCTTACTATACTATGACTTTTTATGCCTTACTATACTATGTCATTTTTGTGACTTTTTATGCCTTACTATACTATGTCGTTTTTATGACTTTTTATGCCTTACTATACTATGACGTTTTTATGACTTTTTATGCCTTACTATATTATGACTTTTTTATGACTTTTTATGCCTTACTATACTATGACTTTACATGCCTTACTATACTATGTCGTTTCTATGACTTTTTACGCCATACTAACCTATGTCGTTTCTATGACTATTTACGCCATACTAACCTGTCGTTTTTTATGACTTTTTACGCCTTACTATACTATGTCTTTTTATAACTTTTCATGCCTTACTATACTATGACTTTTTATGCCTTACTATACTATGTCATTTTTGTGACTTTTTATGCCTCACTATACTATGACTTTTTATGCCTTACTATACTATGACGTTTTTATGACTTTTTATGACTTATTATACTATGACCTTTTTAGGACTTTTTATGCCCATGACTTTCGTGCCTTACTATACTATGTTGTTTTTTTGCCTTACTATACTATGACTTTTCATGCCTTACTATACTATGTCGTTCTTATGACTTTTTATGCCTTACTATACTATGACTTTTTATGCCTTACTATACTATGTCGTTTTTATGACTTTTTATGCCTTACTATACTATGACTTTTTTATGACTTTTTATGCCTTACTATACTATGACTTTTTTATGACTTACTATACTATTTCGTTTCTATGACTTTTTACGCCATACTAACCTATGTCGTTTCTATGACTTTTTACGCCATACTAACCTATGTCGTTTTTTATGACTTTTTACGCCTTACTATACTATGTCTTTTTTATGACTTTTCATGCCTTACTATACTATGACTTTTTATGCCTTACTATACTATGTCATTTTTGTGACTTTTTATGCCTTACTATACTATGACTTTTTATGCCTTATTATACTATAACTTTTTATGCCTTACTATACTATGACGTTTTTATGACTTTTTATGACTTATTATACTATGACCTTTTTAGGACTTTTTATGCCTTACTATACTATGACTTTCGTGCCTTACTATACTATGTTGTTTTTTTGCCTTACTATACTATGACTTTTCATGCCTTACTATACTATGTCGTTTTTATGACTTTTTATGCCTTACTATACTATGTCGTTTTTATGACTTTTTATGCCTTACTTTATTACGACTTTTTATGCCTTTCTATACTATAACTTTTTATGCCTTTCTATACTATGACGTTTTTATGACTTTTTATGCCATACTATATACTATGTCGTTTTTATGACTTTTTACGCCTTACTATAGTATGACTTTTTACGCCATACTATACTATGACATTTTTATTACTTTTTAGGCCATACTATCCTATGTCGTTTTTATGACTTTTTATGCCTTATTATACTATGAAGTTTTTATGACTTTTTATGCCATACTATACTATGTCGTTTTCATGACTTTTTATGCCTTACTATATTATGTCGTTTTTATGACTTTTTATGCCTTACTTTATTACGACTTTTTATGCCTTTCAATACTACAACTTTTTATGCCTTTCTATACTATGACGTTTTTATGACTTTTTATGCCATACTATACTATGTCGTTTTTATGACTTTTTACGCCTTACTATACTATGACGTTTTTATTACTTTTTATGCCATACTATACTGACGTTTTTATGACTTTTTATGCCATACTATACTGTCGTTTTTATGACTTTTTATGCCTTACTATACTATGACTTTTTATGCCTTACTATACTAGGTCATTTTTGTGACTTTTTATGCCTTACTATGCTATGACTTTTTATGCCTTACTATACTGTCGTTTTTATGACTTTTCATGCCTTACTATACTATGACTTTTTATGCCTTACTATACTATGTCATTTTTGTGACTTTTTATGCCTTACTATACTATGTCGTTTTTATGACTTTTTATGCCTTACAATACTATGACGTTTTATGCCTTACTATACTATGACGTTTTTATGACTTTTTATGCCATACTATACTATGTCGTTTTTATGACTTTTTATGCCTTACTATACTATGTCGTTTTTATGACTTTTTATGCCTTACTATACTATGACTTTTTTATGACTTTTTATGCCTTACTATACTATGACTTTACATGCCTTACTATACTATGTTGTTTCTATGACTTTTTACGCCATACTAACCTATGTCGTTTCTATGACTTTTTACGCCATATTAACCTATGTCGCTTTTTATGACTTTTTACGCCTTACTATACTATGTCTTTTTTATGACTTTTTATGACTTTTTATGCCTTACTATGCTATGACTTTTCATGCCTTACTATACTATGACTTTTTATGCCTTACTATACTATGTCATTTTTGTGACTTTTTATGCCTTACTATACTATGTCGTTTTTATGACTTTTTATGCCTTACAATACTATGACTTTTTATGCCTTACTATACTATGTCGTTTTTATGACTTTTTATGACTTTTTATGCCTTACTATACTATGACTTTTTTATGACTTTTTATGCCTTACAATACTATGACATTTTATGCCTTACTATACTGACGTTTTTATGACTTTTTATGCCTTACTATACTATGACTTTTTTATGACTTTTTATGCCTTACTATACTATGACTTTACATGCCTTACTATACTATGTCGTTTCTATGACTTTTTACGCCATACTAACCTATGTCGTTTCTATGACTTTTTACGCCATACTAACCTATGTCGTTTTTTATGACTTTTTACGCCTTACTATACTATGTCTTTTTTATAACTTTTCATGCCTTACTATACTATGACTTTTTATGCCTTACTATACTATGACGTTTTTATGACTTTTTATGACTTATTATACTATGACCTTTTTAGGACTTTTTATGCCTTACTATACTATGACTTTCGTGCCTTACTATACTATGTCATTTTTATGACTTTTTATGCCTTACTATACTATGACTTTTTATGCCTTACTATACTATGTCGTTTTTATGACTTTTTATGCCTTACTATACTATGACTTTTTTATGAGTTTTTATGCCTTACTATACTATGACTTTTTTATGACTTAATATACTATTTCGTTTCTATGACTTTTTACGCCATACTAACCTATGTCGTTTCTATGACTTTTTACGCCATACTAACCTGTGTCGTTTTTTATGACTTTTTACGCCTTACTATACTATGACTTTTTATGCCTTACTATACTATGTCATTTTTGTGACTTTTTATGCCTTACTATACTATAACTTTTTATGCCTTACTATACTATGATGTTTTTATGACTTTTTATGACTTATTATACTATGACCTTTTTAGGACTTTTTATGCCTTACTATACTATGACTTTCGTGCCTTACTATACTATGTTGTTTTTTTGCCTTACTATACTATGACTTTTCATGCCTTACTATACTATGTCGTTTTTATGACTTTTTATGCCTTACTATACTATGTCGTTTTTATGACTTTTTATGCCTTACTTTATTACGACTTTTTATGCCTTTCTATACTATGACGTTTTTATGACTTTTTATGCCATACTATATACTATGTCGTTTTTATGACTTTATACGCCTTACTATAGTATGACTTTTTATGCCATACTATACTATGACATTTTTATTACTTTTTAGGCCATACTATCCTATGTCGTTTTTATGACTTTTTATGCCTTATTATACTATGAAGTTTTTATGATTTTTTATGCCATATTATACTATGTCGTTTTCATGACTTTTTATGCCTTACTATATTATGTCGTTTTTATGACTTTTTATGCCTTACTTTATTACGACTTTTTATGCCTTTCTATACTACAACTTTTTATGCCTTTCTATACTATGACGTTTTTATGACTTTTTATGCCATACTATACTATGTCGTTTTTATGACTTTTTACGCCTTACTATGCTATGACGTTTTTATGACTTTTTACGCCTTACTATACTATGTCTTTTTTATGACTTTTTATGCCTTACTATGCTATGACTTTTCATGCCTTACTATACTATGACTTTTTATGCCTTACTATACTATGTCATTTTTGTGACTTTTTATGCCTTACTATACTATGTCGTTTTTATGACTTTTTATGCCTTACAATACTATGATGTTTTATGCCTTACTATACTATGACCTTTTTATGACTTTTTATGCCTTACTATACTATGACTTTTTTGACTTTTTAAGCCTTACTATACTATGACTTTACATGCCTTACTATACTATGTCGTTTCTATGACTTTTTACGCCATACTAACCTATGTCGTTTCTATGACTTTTTACGCCATACTAACCTATGTCGTTTTTTATGACTTTTTACGCCTTACTATACTATGTCATTTTTGTGACTTTTTATGCCTCACTATACTATGACTTTTTATGCCTTACTATACTATGACTTTACATGCCTTACTATACTATGTCGTTTCTATGACTTTTTACGCCATACTAACCTATGTCGTTTCTATGACTTTTTACGCCATACTAACCTATGTCGTTTTTTATGACTTTTTACGCCTTACTATACTATGTCTTTTTTATAACTTTTCATGCCTTACTATACTATGACTTTTTATGCCTTACTATACTATGTCATTTTTGTGACTTTTTATGCCTCACTATACTATGACTTTTTATGCCTTACTATACTATGACGTTTTTATGACTTTTTATGACTTATTATACTATGACTTTCGTGCCTTACTATACTATGTTGTTTTTTTGCCTTACTATACTATGACTTTTTTGACTTTTTATGCCTTACTATACTATGACTTTACATGCCTTACTATACTATGACTTTACATGCCTTACTATACTATGTCGTTTCTATGACTTTTTACGCCATACTAACCTATGTCGTTTCTATGACTTTTTACGCCATACTAACCTATGTCGTTTTTTATGACTTTTTACGCCTTACTATACTATGTCATTTTTGTGACTTTTTATGCCTCACTATACTATGACTTTTTATGCCTTACTATACTATGACTTTTTATGCCTTACTATACTATGTCATTTTTGTGACTTTTTATGCCTCACTATACTATGACTTTTTATGCCTTACTATACTATGACCTTTTTAGGACTTTTTATGCCTTACTATACTATGACTTTCGTGCCTTACTATACTATGTTGTTTTTTTAACCTTACTATACTATGACTTTTCATGCCTTACTATACTATGTCGTTTTTATGACTTTTTATGCCTTACTATACTATGTCGTTTTTATGACTTTTTATGCCTTACTTTATTACGACTTTTTATGCCTTTCTATACTATAACTTTTTATGCCTTTCTATACTATGACATTTTGATGACTTTTTATGCCATACTATATACTATGTCGTTTTTATGACTTTATACGCCTTACTATAGTATGACTTTTTATGCCATACTATACTATGACATTTTTATTACTTTTTAGGCCATACTATCCTATGTCGTTTTTATGACTTTTTATGCCTTATTATACTATGAAGTTTTTATGACTTTTTATGCCATATTATACTATGTCGTTTTCATGACTTTTTATGCCTTACTATATTATGTCGTTTTTATGACTTTTTATGCCTTACTTTATTACGACTTTTTACGCCTTTCTATACTACAACTTTTTATGCCTTTTTATACTATGACGTTTTTATGACTTTTTATGCCATACTATACTATGTCGTTTTTATGACTTTTTACGCCTTACTATACTATAACGTTTTTATGACTTTTTACGCCTTACTATACTGTGTCTTTTTTATGACTTTTTATGCATTACTATGCTATGACTTTTCATGCCTTACTATACTATGACTTTTTATGCCTTACTATACTATGACTTTTCATGCCTTACTATACTATGTCGTTTTTATGACTTTTTATGACTTATTATACTATGACCTTTTTAGGACTTTTTATGCCTTACTATACTATGACTTTCGTGCCTTACTATACTATGTTGTTTTTTTGCCTTACTATACTATGACTTTTCATGCCTTACTATACTATGTCGTTTTTATGACTTTTTATGCCTTACTATACTATGACTTTTTATGCCTTACTATACTATGTCGTTTTTATGACTTTTTATGCCTTACTATACTATGACTTTTTTATGACTTTTTATGCCTTACTATACTATGACTTTTTTATGACTTAATATACTATTTCGTTTCTATGACTTTTTACGCCATACTAACCTATGTCGTTTCTATGACTTTTTACGCCATACTAACCTGTGTCGTTTCTATGACTTTTTACGCCATACTAACCTGTGTCGTTTTTTATGACTTTTTACGCCTTACTATACTATGACTTTTTATGCCTTACTATACTATGTCATTTTTGTGACTTTTTATGCCTCACTATACTATGACTTTTTATGCCTTACTATACTATGACGTTTTTATGACTTTTTATGACTTATTATACTATGACGTTTTTATGACTTTTTACGCCTTACTATACTATGTCTTTTTTATGACTTTTTATGCCTTACTATGCTATGACTTTTCATGCCTTACTATACTATGACTTTTTATGCCTTACTATACTATGTCATTTTTGTGACTTTTTATGCCTTACTATACTATGTCGTTTTTATGACTTTTTATGCCTTACAATACTATGACGTTTTATGCCTTACTATACTATGACCTTTTTATGACTTTTTATGCCTTACTATACTATGACTTTTTTGACTTTTTATGCCTTACTATACTATGACTTTACATGCCTTACTATACTATGTCGTTTCTATGACTTTTTACGCCATACTAACCTATGTCGTTTCTATGACTTTTTACGCCATACTAACCTATGTCGTTTTTTATGACTTTTTACGCCTTACTATACTATGTCTTTTTTATAACTTTTCATGCCTTACTATACTATGACTTTTTATGCCTTACTATACTATGTCATTTTTGTGACTTTTTATGCCTCACTATACTATGACTTTTTATGCCTTACTATACTATGACGTTTTTATGACTTTTTATGACTTATTATACTATGACCTTTTTAGGACTTTTTATGCCTTACTATACTATGACTTTCGTGCCTTACTATACTATGTTGTTTTTTTGCCTTACTATACTATGACTTTTCATGCCTTACTATACTATGTCGTTTTTATGACTTTTTATGCCTTACTATACTATGTCGTTTTTTATGACTTTTTATGCCTTACTTTATTACGACTTTTTATGCCTTTCTATACTATAACTTTTTATGCCTTTCTATACTATGACGTTTTGATGACTTTTTATGCCATACTATATACTATGTCGTTTTTATGACTTTATACGCCTTACTATAGTATGACTTTTTATGCCATACTATACTATGACATTTTTATTACTTTTTAGGCCATACTATCCTATGTCGTTTTTATGACTTTTTATGCCTTATTATACTATGAAGTTTTTATGACTTTTTATGCCATACTATACTATGTCGTTTTTATGACTTTTTATGCCTTACTATACTATGACGTTTTATGCCTTACTATACTAATACGTTTTTAAGACTTTTTATGCCATACTATACTATGTCGTTTTCATGACTTTTTATGCCTTACTATACTATGTCGTTTTTATGACTTTTTATGCCTTTCTATACTATGACGTTTTTATGACTTTTTATGCCATACTATACTATGTTGTTTTTATGACTTTTTATGCCTTACTATACTATGACGTTTTTATGACTTTTTATGCCATACTATACTATGTCGTTTTTATGACTTTTTATGCCTTACTATACTATGACTTTTTATGCCTTACTATACTAATACGTTTTTAAGACTTTTTATGCCATACTATACTATGTCGTTTTCATGACTTTTTATGCCTTACTATACTATGTCGTTTTTATGACTTTTTATGCCTTTCTATACTATGACGTTTTTATGACTTTTTATGCCATACTATACTATGTTGTTTTTATGACTTTTTATGCCTTACTATACTATGACGTTTTTATGACTTTTTATGCCATACTATACTATGTCGTTTTTATGACTTTTTATGCCTTACTATACTATGACTTTTTATGCCTTACTATACTAATACGTTTTTAAGACTTTTTATGCCATACTATACTATGTCGTTTTCATGACTTTTTATGCCTTACTATACTATGTCGTTTTTATGACTTTTTATGCCATACTATACTATGTCGTTTCTATGACTTTTTACGCCTTACTATACTATGACGTTTTTATTACTTTTTAGGCCATACTATACTATGACGTTTTTATGATTTTGTATGCAGTATTCTATACTATGATTTTCTATGCCTTACTATACTAACATGTTTCTATGACTTTTTATGCCATACTATACTATGTCGTTTTTATGACTTTTTATGCCATACTATACTATGTCGATTTTATGACTTTTTATGCCATACTATACTATGACGTTTTTATGACTTTTTATGCCATACTATACTATGTCGTTTTCATGACTTTTCATGCCATACTATACTATGACTTTTTTTATGACTTCTCATGACTTACTATACTATGTCGTTTTCATGACTTTTTATGCCTTACTATACTATGACTTTTATGCCTTAATATACTATGTCGTTTTCATGACGTTTTATGCCTTACTATAACATGACGTCTTTTTAAAATTTTATGCCTTACTATATTATGACGTTTTTTGAAAATTTTATGACTTACTATACTATAACGTTTCATGATAATTTTATGCCTTACTATATTATGATGTTTTTTGATCATTTTAAGTCTTATCATACTATGACCTTTTTTGACGTTTTATGCCATACTATACTATGACGTTTTTTTAATATCGTATGTCTTATTATACTATGTTTTTTGATAATTTTATGTCTCACTATACTATGACTTTTTTTGAAAATCTTGTCATATTATACTATGACTTTTTAAAAATATTTTATATCTTACTATACTACTACTTTTTATGCCTTACTATATCATGATGTTTTTTGAAAATTTTATCCCTTACTATACTATGACATTTTTTGAAGATTTTTTGCCACACTATACTATTACATTTTCATGACTTATTATAGCATGACATTTTACAGGAGGGCAGCATTTTGAAATCTTCTGTTTATTCACTGGTTCATTCACCCCTAAATTAATAAACATGTACTGTATTGAACCGTAAGAGGGAAAACAATGTTGTGTCTTTGTTACTGATACAACATTAACAGTGATTGCGTTCTCTTAGGGACGCCAGGAGAGACTGATGGTTCTCTTCCCTCAAGACGTCGTGCTGCTGTCCTTGGACAATAAGCGTCTGAACATAACATACGAGGTAGTGTAACATTACTCTCCACTGTTGCACAACTGTAAACTTCTTGTAAAGATGGAACATTTTCTAACTCAAACATGCTGCCTGAAACGTCAGTAAATTCATTTCAACTAAGAAGCTAAAATGAAACACTCACTCCACAGTCATTTTATTGTCATCTTTAACAGGGCAGGTTGCCCCGACATGGCATCAGAGCCGTAGAGCGGTCAACCCTGTCCGGACGGCTGGAGTTTGAGCTGATAGGTAAACTGTACAAAGCTGTGACACCAGTCCTCTTTTACCTGCAGTGATGGTTACAGTCATCTTATGTAATCACTGTTTTGTTTCAGGTGAGCTGGTGGACCCCTTGCAAGTTTCATGCACCTGCTTGGAGGATTATCAGAACTGGATTTTTCACTTACAACAGGTCAGACTCTAGAACATATAAGACTACCACTAATACGGTCCTTTGAACTTGACATAAACAAGAGATACACAACTGATTTAATATCATTCAAAGCTGCATTAAATTATCTTTTGGCCACTCAGGGGCAGCAGAATTTTGTTCCATTTCTTGATTTAGGGAAAAACAATACTTTCTGCAGTCCTGTTTGAAAGAAATATTCATGAGGGCCCAAGGTGACATCTCGTCGCAACTGTGCATCAACAAGGTTTTTGTCTTTGATCTGCAGCCAGACAGAAGCAGCATCCCTGCGAGTCAGGCTGCTCCTCCAATCGTGCCAAAGCTGCAGAGGAGCAGGAAGGAGTCCCAGGAGCCGATGATTCTTGCCGACCAATGTCAAATCAATGGACGCAGCTGACTCATCAGAAAGCTTGAAATTTTCCTGTAATTACAAAATATAAAACTGTGTAGATAGCATGTACATATTACTTTTATGTCTAATTGTGCCACAAAATGGAGACACAGCAGTGAAAAGGTTCTGAAATGTGATATATTTGGGTGATTTCATCTCTCTGAGAGACTGAAGAGATACTTTTAGTTCTTCTTTCATGTGGGGACAAACTGAAACAAGGCCATGACCTAGATTAAGAGCAGATCACAGCTGAGGAAATGTTAGATGAAGAGATTGTAGAGCTGTAGAGGAACAGACTGTACATACAGGCATACACATGATAGTTTACCTTTTCAGAATAAACTGTTTAAAAGTGGGGTTAGAGAAAATCATTATTTCAACACAAAATAAAATGGAAGAATCAGTTTTTATTTCAGTGGTTAAACATTTACAGTAGTGTGGAGAAATCCAGTAAACATCCAGTGTATTACAGTATTTATATTCATCATGGTATTAGAAATTACTCTGACTGCAACGTTTATAGATATGGAATGTCATAATATCTGTTACATCTTTTTTTCATATAAATTATCTTCAAAAAAAAAGTAAATGAACCATTTTCTACGCTTTATACATGAAGCCATCTACAGTAAAATTCAATTTACATCAGAATCTCCTTAGAGAACAACCAGCTAGAGGAGTATAAATACACATGCTGCAACAGCAACCACTTAAATTACAACTAACAACTTAGATATAGAAAAAAAAAGTAGGGTTACAAACATTTCATGTGCCACTGGTCGAGTTTTTGAATGTTGATTATAGTGGTTCATTAACAACAGGTCTCAGCTCAGTTACACTGTGCTATTGATCATCTGGGGATTTCTACATTTAACGAGGGGAATGGTGTGAATGACGTCGGCCTCAATATGAATCAGTGCTTTTTGTAAAACTGCATTATTTTATTCTGTATTATTAGTGTAATACAATAATGTCGAGCTTTCATTCAACTGGTGCTAAACTGGGGCTTGTCAAAGTTTTATAATTAGTACATTTGAAGATAAATTTGCATATTTACCACACAGGTGGGTAACGTTAATGCGTTCCAAGGTAAATTTGGTATTTTTTTTCCACTTCCCAGTTTTAAAGGGCAAAGCTAGAGTCAGTTTATTTACTTTTACTGTCAACAAATGCCATGAAAAGATCAAAACCTACAATGTGTAAGTTCATTTCTTCACTTTCCAATGTACGTTTCAGCCCCAAACTCATTTGTTCCTACTGAAGGTGTAAGGTCTTTAAAAACAGACACGTCACAAACATAAAGTTTAATTTATTTTAACAAAAAATCTCTATAATATCCAGTATCTGGACACTAGGACTGCACGATACGAAAAAAACTCATATTGTGATTTTTGTGAAGATATTGTGATTGTGATCTGAGTCATGATTTCAGTTGGAATTTTTAGTTTTTGTAAAAATGTAAAAATGCTGGTGATGTGATTTTTGTTGGTCTTGTACAAAACAAACATTTTTCCTTTACATCTGGAGAATATGATTTGTAGGTTGTGGAGTCTCTGTAGCACCACAACACTGATGGTAATAACAATGCACAACAATGTGACACATTTTACCTTTATCAGAAGAACTCCTGCAATTTGGATATTGCACTTTGCCAAATTGTGATTTCAATTATATTTGGATTAGTTGTGCAGCCTAAACTGGGAACTGTAGTTCTTAGCAAATGTTACTCAAACAGGAGTGAACTGTGAAACTGTCAAGGACTAGTTTCAGCGGTGGATTAATACACATTAGATGCTCTAGTCCAGTGGTTCCCAACCTTTTCCAACTCATGGCACCACTTCTGACTCGGTAACTTTTTATTTTAAAGGTAATGATCAAACATTTAGGACTGAACTGAAAACAGGATAATACTGTTTTAAAATATTTAAAAACTGTATTTATATTTTCATTTATTTATCCATTTATTTATGATTACATCTTTTCACCAAAATTGTTCTGTTTTGCAAATGAATTTTTCGGGCCACTTGCAATACCTTCAGCGCCCACCAGTGGGCCCTGGACCACAGGTTGGGAACTGCTGCTCTAGTCAGTATTTACAGCAGCAGGATGTGTGAGTGGATTTCACTATGGAACAGAGGAATAAGCACCATTAAGCTGCGACAGACAAAACATGTAGGCTCTGGTCTGTTCATGGACTTTGTTGACGATAATAAAAATACAGAATATAGTCGGACTAATCCTTTAATGGGATTACAGCGCTGACAAAAAAAGTATTAGTGTAGTGCAGCCTTGTAAAGAGGATCATCTGCTCTTCATTCATGTTACAGCAGAACTGTGAAATTCATCTTTAAACCACCATGTGCATGCAGTAACTACAAACCATTTACAGTCCATACAGGGTGGGGGTCATCCTTTCTAATGGAGCTTATTTTAACAAGGAGGGAAATGAACTGATACGCTGTAGTGCAGTGAAATTAAAGCAGCGAGAACAAAGATGAAAGATTAAAAAGCCTTTGAAGTGTCTGATCAGCTCAGCAGCAGGTGTGTGGGTGACTGTTGTGTGGTAGCGAAACATGAATGAATCTCCTGCACTGCTCAGAGTTTACTGCACAAAGAGGGGCTGAAGTCTGCAGTCACAGACTCCGAGTTAGCCTCATGCTACGTGCTACGAGCTGCTTACTCGTACTGGCTGTGCTGCTGAATGTGCAACAGAGATGCTTGAAGTTTTTCTCTGATTTTAAAATGGTGTTGAAATGCATACCCAGAAAGCATGCATAAAGTAATTGCACATACAAAGTGTAGGAAGTGCAGAGCGGCGAAAACTGCTGATAAAATGTGAATCAACAGACTTTTATTGTATAAAAGCCTGTTATACTAAACTTGTAAAGGAGCAGTAGAAGCTTTTAAAATGTATCCACAGCTAGCATGCTAAAGGAAATGAGACAGCTAAAAATATTAGCTTGTTTTAGAACCTGCATACCACATACGAAGGTCCCACCATCCATCTAAAATCAAAACAATGATCCAGAAGCTTAAAAATGAAACTTAGCTAACTGAAATGCACCTTCAGGAGAAGTGGTCAGTCCTCTCCCTCCAGTTTCTGTGTGACACATTTGATGCGGATGTTTTCCCGGAGGTTTCGGAGGCGCGCGCTGCGACTCGTGATTTCCTCCACGTAGGTTTTGGGGAACCAGCCCCGCTCCCCGTCTGACAGTCTGATGCCCTCCACCCAGCCTGGTGGATCAAACAAAACACGGCGTCTTATTATCTCCTGCTTGGTTAAAGTTCAGCGAGTGAGAAACAGAAAATTAACTTCTTTATCCAGATCCTTACCGTCACTCGTCATGGTCTTAGCGTGGAGGATGTCGGCCTTCTCCAGCGTTAGCTCGTCGTGCTCTTGGGCCTGATAGCTTTTGATGCACTGAACTTGGGATATGTCTGAGAGGAAAAAAAAACAAAATTTAAAAAAAGATGAATGAGAGGAGTGAGAGGTTTCATTCATGGTGAACTTCCAGCTCTCTACTCACCGTCGTTCTCACTGGCCTGCTCGATGTCTTCGAGCGGATCAGATGGAAACATCGCTGTGATCCATCTCTGCTTCCCGCTCCTTCACAGACACAAAACAAACCAGTTGGCCCGTTAGAGCACCGTCTGCCGAAGCGTCTAGAAGTTAGTGAGTTTTGTTGTTACTCACTCGGTGTGTGATTTGAGCAGGATCTGGTGTTTGAGCTGCTGGCCTTCACACAGCTGCAGGTGGAAGATGAAGCCTGAGATGCCCTGCAGCTTCTGACTGAGATCCTTCACTTTCAGCTCTCCTATCTTGGCGTGTACAAACACCATGAACTTCCAAGTACTGTCACAAACAAAAAAAGAAGAAAAGAAAAGCCATGTAACTATCACTGACAGCAAACAGTGCAGAGTTTGTGTTTTGCAGAAAATGAAACAATCCTGATGGAGAGCGGTGCAATCGTGTTGCTTTCAGCCCGTTTACTGTCACTGGCCTCAGGTCAGATCCATGGTGGAGGGCAGTTGTGTGCATTGCTGTCAGTTACAGGGTTGTTTTTGACACAACCACTGGGAGGCGCCAAAGTTGGAAATGTTTAAATCCTTCACATGATTGCTATAAAAGCCATTACTATGCCCCAGTTTAAAACACGACTCAAAAGTTCCTTGATTTCAGTGCTTTTATCTTTGGTTTTTACTTTTGGTTTTATTTTCTTTTGTCTGTTTTATTGATTTAATTGTTTTAAAATGTATTTGTAATTCTCTCTGATGCTAATCGACTCTTTGTTTCTCTCCTCTGTGTCTTTGTCGTTTTGTTTTTATGTTTGTACAACACTTTGTAACTCAGTTTAGAAAAGTGCTTTATAAATAAAGTTATTATTCTATGGAACTAGAGCACAGCTAGCAGCTGATTATCTTAGATTAGCTTATCTGGAGTCTGTGCTAGCTGCACGTCAATGTCATAAACAACAAGAGTCCCGGAGGTCAGCGCAACGGACTTATTTTTACACTTCACTTTTTATACGGATTAAACAAAATAATATATAAAGTGTTGACAGAGCCAGGCTAGCAGTTGCACCCAGCTCCCAGCCTTTATCCAGCTGCAGAGTTAGCATACAGCTCTTTGCAAGTGTTGTGACATTACAAAGTTCCAGAAGTCCTGACGGCTGGTTTTAAGGCTCAGTTTTTTTTTTTTGCATTTCTTTGTGGACTGAGGCTTTGATACTTTCACAGTATTAATACAGAACCTAGACCTGATCTATAATCACACTACACATGGACAGAGACCTTTAGACTGGATGGAGCTTTAAATGCTCACTGTGTCTGCTCTATATGTTTAAACTTAAGACTATTAAGGCTCATATTAGCTGTGACTTTTGATATTAGTCCTTGGTCTCTGTATCAACTGAACATCACTCACTCCTTCCTCCTGGACAGCAGGAGACAGTCATTGAACAGGTGGAGGTACACGGGCTTGGTGGGTAACTTCAGCTTCGATCCAGAGATGCTCATGGTCTGAGTGTCGACCTCCAGGAGTTCGCCGTGTTTCACCAGCCAGCGGGACTGAGAGATCAGAGGGAAGATCTGCAGAGAAAAGACATGATAAACAAAAATGTTAAAATATGAAGACAAACAAAAAGAAGGAAGTGAATCCTGAACAACAAAGATTCAGTCACCTTTCCCTCAAAATGAATTTTCTTATTGAGGTGAATAAGTTCCTCCATCCTCTTCATTGACTGCACACTGGAGTTACATTCTTTGATGATCTAAGAAGACACATACCAACACAGTCATTACTGCTGTGCCTCACCAGTGATGATGATACTGGTGCTCATCCAACTGGCTATTAAGGCTTTATAATCACCACCTTTTTCAGCTCGTTGAAAGCTTTCGTGGCGGTGTCCTCATCCCGAGAGCCCGGCGTCGTCCTCTTCAAGATATTCTGAAAAATAAAGACATTTTTGAAAATACGCCAGGGAGTGAATAATCCTCCTGTCATGCTCCACTGGGGAAAGAACCTGCTGCGGCAAACTGCTCGTCCAGTCCCGATATTACCTCATTTACAGTTTCACGTAATTGAGTTTCAAGTGCGAACACGAATGAATTCTGCGGCAAACGTTTAATCACGTACCTCCACCAGCATTTTAAGCCGTGTGATCCTCTGAAATGGGAGGATTAGAAAAGAGGTCAGAGGAAGTCTTTGGCAGATGGGGTCCTCCTCCAAACGAGCAAGGATGCCGGGGAAACGAGGGTTGTCGTGCCTGAGAGGACGAGACGAGGAAACTTACAGAAACACTTTAATGACTTTTAGAGAAGCTGAGTGAAAATTACAGCAAGTTATTTTATCCTGACAAAGACATAAAAAAAAAAAAGAAAAATCTGATGCTCAACTCAAAACAAACCATCTGCAAGTCAAGTCATGCAGGTGTAAAACCACACCTGAGCACCATCAGAGGAAGTTATGGACATCCAGCATGAAACAATAGGACTTTATTCACTGCAGCCATGAATGTGCACAGAGAGATCGTTCCTGCATATGCATATATGCATCTATATATATCTTCCTGTTTGCTGGAGAAACTATGGAAATCAAAATGCAAACCACATTTTCTTTGACTGTCCTGTCATCAGAAACTATTAGAGAAAGATACAAAAGATGTTTTCTAATGTGAAATCCCTCTAGAAATGAAGACGATATATTTTGGATATAAACCTGAAGAAAGGCTGAAAAGACATAAATATTAAATGAACATACTGCTGGTGGCTGGTAAAAAGAATCTTACCAGGAAATGGTTTTCACAGGAGAGCCCAACTCTAAATGTGTGAACGGACTTTTATAAAATGAAGAAAACAGCATTTGTCAACAAATTGGAACAATGTATATGGGCCTGATTTTATTTTCACAAATCAATAATTTCGTATAAAGAAAAGAATCACTCTCTACCGGTTCATGGTTCTTTTTCATTGACGTTTTTTTTTTCCTTTTTATATAAATAAACTTTGTTAAGAAGTATTCTGAGATCTGAGTCAAACCAGTGAGTATATGTCAAATACATTCAGTCTGAAATCTGAGGGACAAACATCTGACAGAGACTGAGAGTCAACACACTCAACATGTTGTGAATAAGACTAGTTTCACATGCTAGAACATATATTCTTCATGCAAATAGAAAATAATGATTAAAATGTTGTGCAGATGTGCTCATTTCCAGGTGATAATAAACCTCATATGATCAATATCTGTCCGAGAAGTCTGAGTGTCAGTGCTGCACAAATACACTGTATGAAATATAATAAAGGAAATATTTGTTTGATGCTGAATGTCAATAAAAAAAAACAAATTAAAATAAGTTCAGGTTTGTTTTCCACATCAGGCTCTGGTTTCTTATGAAGCAGTTACTCACAACAAACGCTGGTATGTCTGCTCCTGGTAAGCCTGGTTGGTCACATAAGGTAAATAAACCCTTCTCAGAGCCGGGCAGTGATTCAGGACAATGTCACACACATCGAAACGCAGGATGTCTTCCTCCAGTCTGTGTTCCAGGTCCTGAAGAAACCTGCCAGCAACAGGTGAGCAGGAAAACACACTCAGGAGGAGGAGACGCGATAACGGAGGTGTGAACACAAAGGGAGGTATCGTGGCATTTCACCTCACCTCTCACTGACGTCTTTGACCTCAGGCAGCTTGGAGAAGAGCCACTGCTTATCCTGCGCTCCGAGACAGTCGGCGAGCTCCTGCGACAACATGAAGTGGTCCACGGCGATGGTCAAGCTGCGGATGTACGACGCTTCAGAAGTCACC
Organism: Seriola aureovittata; assembly: GCF_021018895.1. NCBI lineage: Eukaryota > Metazoa > Chordata > Actinopteri > Carangiformes > Carangidae > Seriola > Seriola aureovittata. The sequence goes on from NC_079372.1 coordinate 20,053,736, forward strand.
AGCTCAAACTTTGCCTGAGTTTGACGAGGACACAGGAAGTCAGCGAAACAGATAAAAACCAAGAATTATAAGAACCTGTGATGAGTCTCACTCACCTCCTGTAACTTCCTCTCCTCGTTGCTGAAGTTGTCGAGCTGGCCGCTGGTTCGTACGTCAGGTATGTCCTGCCACAGCGCGAAGGCAGAACCTCGGGAGGAGCGAAAGGAGCTGGATGGAGACAGATTCGATGGAGACGGCGTCCCGTCGGACCCCTCGTCCCTCAGCCCCTCCTCCTCTGTGCCCGGCTCCTTCCCTTGTTGCCTCTGGATCTCTCTGTTGATGGCGACGTCACTGTATTCCTGGTACAGAATCGCTGCAGGAGTCAAACAGAAGAAACGTTGACATTCAGAAAGACGGTTACAGAGGAATGTGTAGAAAGTTTAAATAAATGCTATAGCAACAATTTCTTTTAGGGAAACTTACAACTAGGCAGAAACCTTGACAAGCGATTGGAGGTTCCAACAGTTGGAAGCGTGCTGAAGTCTTCTTCTATGGATTTCTTTCTCATGCTGTGAAGAAAATGTGAAAAGGCTTTAACACACGACCTTTAATTTTCCTACTCGTTATATTGAAATATTTTAAGTGTGTGTTTACCTGAGTTTTGTGCTCCACCGATGCAGAGGCATCCCACTGTCACTGCTGGGCAGAGGAGGCGCGGGTCCTACAGGACTGTGGGGGGCGCTATCACTAGAGCCTCCTGAGCTGCGGTGCTTAGAGTTGTTCTTATCTGGAGACGATAAACAGCAGGTCGTGCAGAAGTAAGGTCAAAGGAAGAGGTGAGACGCCTCGTGTGTTAAAGGGTCTTGACATGTTGTTGTTGTTAAAGGCTCCTGTTTGGCAATGCACCAAACATATACATTTCATAGCCTTTTAAGGAGAGGTGACAAGAAATAAAGATGGAGATGAAGTGCAACAAAGGTCTCCTAGTAGGGATGCAGCAATGCCAACATCTTACAGGATAGGTTCCTGTTTTTTCAAGTCTGTCTTAAAGAAACAGTTACATCCATCCGTGCTCTCGAACATGCTTCCAATGGGAGTGATGGGAGACAAAATCCACTGTCCTGTCTCTGTGAAAATTATATTTCAAAGTTTATCTGAAGTTTAAGTTTATTAAATCAAGTGGATATATTCCAAAAAATTAAACTAAATATTTCAGTGCAAAATTCACTCTCTGTATTTCCATGTGTGTTCCATTCAGTTTATACTGAAACAAAAAAGAGAAAACATTTGCATTTGAGAAGCTGGTACCAGCAAATGTTGGTCATTAATTAATAAATTCTCAAAAATGTTGATTGATCTTCTGTCAGTACATATGAAGTCTGATTTAAGTTTATTAAGTGATGTTTGTGGAGCTCTAATACTAAACTAAACATTCACGACAAATTGAAGGAAAGTCCTGAATAAATAAGTAAAGTGTGTTTAATGACACTGAGTTTGAACAGAAGGTTTGATGAGTATGAAGACAGACTGCGCTCCAGTGAAATGTCCCCGTGGTGTTGGATGTGTCGTGTACTCACAGTCAGGGTTGGGGCTGAGGCTGTTGGAGCTCTGTCTGTCCCTGGAGGCCACCCGAGCCGACAGAGACTTCCCCAGCTTCAGGGTGAAGGAGTTCTTCCTCTGAGACAGCTGAAGTCTGGAGATGAGCTCCGAGGCCGAGAAGCGCCGCCGCTCCTGGTCCCCCTGACGGCCGCGTGACAAACAGCTCCCCCCTGCGGCACTCGACGTCTCCACGCTCCCGCCGTCCTCCCTCGCCCCCAGTATCGAGTCCTCTATTATCTGCAGTGGTTCTGCAGGCAGATTAAAAATGTCATCTGCTGTGCCGTCTGTGGATGACGGACTCGAAACGGCCTCCAGGGAAGATAATCCACTGAGGTCCTCCTCCAGGAAAGATGCAAAGGGTCCAGGGAAGATGTAGTCTGCATCCAGGATCGGGCTGCCGAGAGATTCATCGCTTGGGCTGTCGGGAGAATAAACCTGCATCTTTCGCCCTGGAAACAAACAGGAAACATTTAAAGTGTTTTAAAGCCTCATCTGTGAATGTCAACTTCAAAAATGAAATAAGCTGCACACTCACGGATTGACTTCTCCTTCAGTGAACCTTGTGATGTCCTCCTCTGTGGCCGGCGGGAGCCCGGGCTCTGTAACTCAGGACCTTCAGGTGAGGAAGGTAACTGAGATTCCCACGAGTCTGTGTTTGTGTACAGAGAGGACAGAGGGAACGACAGAGGGAGGCTCAGAGCTGCGTGGAGAGGACGACATACTGTGGTGACGGTTCGTGGCTTTTCAGTCCCATTGCGGCGTTCACGCTCTCCATCAGCAGCAGCTGTATGAGAGTTCAAAGTCAGTGTTTCATGTTCATTTTCTGCCCCGTGGCAGCCGTTCTGCATGTCATTCAGTTCATTCAGCGTGTGTCTGAAACCATTCAGTGGCAGCGAGTGTGTTTTATATTGTGCATCTGGAACAACAGCTGGCCTCGGAGAGCCCAGGCCGTTCAGTTTAGGAGTCACTGGTGGTTGGAGCTCAATAAAAGCCAGGGTTTCCTGCTGGCACACGGCGACATGCTTGTGATGGCACGGGTGGAGGAGAGGCCTGTCGTCCTGGGCCTCGCTCAGAGCCTGGGACTCTCCTGAGCCAGGGATCCACATGCTGGGACTCTCTCCTCGGCTGCGAAAAGCGTGAAGGTGGGGCTGGAAATCAGGAAAAGGTGAGAATCCATACCCGGGGAGCATGGCCGAACGAACACATGGGAGCTGCAGGAGGAGAGAGGGGGAAAGAAAACTTAGATTCAAGCCAAGTGAACACTGAAGGTTAATGCCCATAAGCTATAAACTATTCAGAAAAGTTGGCATAGGAATGACTTTCTGTAAGCTCACAGACAGACAGACAGACAGACAGACAGACAGACAGACAGTCCTAGACTTAGCAAGATGGACCCTGAAACTATTGACACGTGCAGGATGTTTCCCAGTCTTCACACACACACACACACACACACACACACACACACACACACACACACACACACACACACACACACACACACACAATCACACACACTTAAGTCTAGAGTAGTGTGTCTCCTGAGCTGTGTCTTCCTGCTCTAATTAAAGACCTCTCTACACACACCATTCAGCCCCTGTACTTAACATCTTTCTCTCTGTCACACACACACACACACACACACACACACACACACACACACACACACACACACACACACACACACACACACACACACACACACACCACACACACACACACACACACACACACACACACACACACACAAAAAGAAACACACCAGCTCCAGACCGAATACCACAACAGACAAGAGGAAGAGCGCACATCCTCAGCACTCTCACCTTTCACCTGAGATCTATAGTCATCAATCACTCTGGTTGTCGGTCTACCTTCCTGTCGGGCCTACGTTAGCGAGCAGGCTCCTTCTCTGGCTGAATATTTACAGTGAACGTCTGTTGAAAACCCAGTAGTGGGTTATAAAATTAGCTCCTGTGACAGGCTGTTTAAACACACCAGTGGAGCTCCGTCTCTTCTTACCCTGCTGCTTCCTGAGCAGGTAATCCTCAACGTCTGACTTAAACACCAGGTGAAATGAATGGTACAGACACACACACACACACACACACACACACACGCACACACACACACACACACACACACACACTCACATGCACAGTGGGACACAGAGGTAAATCGGTTTAATATTTTGTATTTTGATCAAACAGCTAAGACATTTAGTATTTGTTCTCTGGGGTCTTAAACCTTTGTGTTTTCGTGAAGCTGCAGCATGTACCTAGCATGCTACATACTAGCTAGCATGTATGTAGCATAGCAACTTTTCAAAGCTGATTTCCTGTGTTAATATGGAGGTTGTATGGAGGACCAGGAATGTCACAAGAAAAGTAGAAAAAGCATTTTCTTAATTTCATATTTTAATTATTAAGCATTAAAATAAAATAATTTATAAATGAATGATTATTCCATCAATAAGTACTTGAGATTTAAAAATGGCAGCATAAAACTCATTAAATACACCATTTAGAAATATATTTAGTAAATCATGAATAAATAATAGAATTTGAAAAACTATTTTAAAAAGGCATTTTACAAATGGGAACACATACTTGGATTCCCTCTTCAATTTCCATTTCCTTTTCCTATTAGCTAATCTATTTGCTTAGTCATTTAGCTTCTCCTTCTAGCCTCTCCATTTACCCAAGCTAAACCAGGCAAAACAATCCCAACTGGCCATGAGATGGAACAAGCTCTCTGATTGGTTGGAGAGCTAAAGGGTCTTATAGGGTTTTACAGCACTGAACGCCTAGAGTGTCACAGAAGGGCTGAATAGAGAAGCTAAATGGCTAAGCTAATCAATTAGCTAATAGGCAAAGGAAAAGCAGCTGGAAAAAGGAAATGGAAATTGTAGAGGGAATCCAGGTATGTATTTTCTTTTTTTTGGAAAACGTTTTTTCATATTTCTGCTACCGATCAAATAAAAGTATAGGCATTGCCATTGGCCAATCGTCACTGTTGTACCTGTTTTCATACGTTTGCGGACACAGGATTGGACATAACCAGGAAGAAAACAGAAAAGCAGTAAAAGGAAACAAATTGGGTTTATTTGAAACTATGAAATTTGTGCATTTTCAAAAAAAAAAAAAAAAAAAACTGGGAAAATTTGTGTCCCAGGAAAAAGTATTAATTTTCTGGGACAGTGGCTCAAAAAAGAAAACAAACCCTGGGAAAACCAGGAAGTGTAGCAACCCTAGCTACAGTATGTAGATAGCATTTAGCCAAAAGAGCTGATTTCCTGTGTAAATATTGAGCTTTTAATGGTGTGTCTCCTTTTTTTCTATTTGTTCAGAGAGTGCAAAAACAACACAAGAAATACACACATATAACTACAAACACAAGTCAGTTAGCGACAGCTCGAGCCAAATGCAGAAGTTACTCTTTAGTTTCAGTTCTCCAGACATTTTTTTTTCCAGGTTTTTTCCCCCACAAAATACAAAAAATACAAAAATTAACTATTTGCTCTCTGAGGTCAGTCTCATCCCTGTGGCTTTATTTGAGTCAACAAGGAAAGCTAGGTAACATTTACACAGCAATAAGTTAGCTTAGCCAAATTAGCTGACAAAATTAGCTTACTGTGACCCAGTTGAAAACCTTGACAGACTAGTTTTGTCTTTAACGAGACAAAATGTGAAGACCGAAAGTTCATTCCTGATATTGGAAACAGCAGTTGATAAAAGACATTCTCACACAAGGTCCATTTAGTAGCTTTTCTGGAGCTTTTGTTTATATCATATGATCTTTCTCAGCAGCAAACTTATCTCACTTTTAAAAATGGAAAAATTGTTTGTTGCGATAAAATGTCATATGAAGCGTATGAGATAATAAAACTGTTGTTGACAGGGCAGTCACACTGCTTTCCATCTTATGTTTCTCCATAAGCCCCCCCCCCCAAATTACTATTGTGTGGTGCATTGTGGGAGAAAACTACAAACTAAACTCTGATTTTTCTAAGCACACTTCCCTTCATCATTATTCCACTATAAACTGCTACATACTCTCTAAAAAATACTTTACTGTACGGTGTCAAGGTCACACTGGGACTGTTAATTGTTAACTTTTTTATCTCTTTTATGTATTTGTTCACACACACGAACACAAACACACACACACACCACCCACCCACACACACACACACATAGATCATAGATAACCCTAAGGAATTATACCCGTCAATTCATGTATTTTTTAATTTGTAATTTAGAGTTTAATTATCATAGTGACATGCTGTAAATCTTTATGAGATACATATATTTTACGTTATAGTTAGCAGTATCACATTAAACTGTACACCTGTAATTTACATGAGCGTGTGGGGGTGTCACTTTAGAGGATAAAGACATAGATTAATGCTTTTCCTGAAAGTATAACTGTTTATAATGATGTTTGTTTGCCTTGAGAATCAGACTGTAAATCATAGTTTACCTTTTTATTGCATGCACATGTGCTGTATGATGTGAATGCGGGGCTGCTGAAAAGCCACACCTGTTCTTGTAGCAATGGTAGGCTGCCCTGTCAGTCCTACCGCACATGCACGCACGCACATACACACAAACACACACACACACACACACTCACACACACACACACACACACACACACACACACACACACACACACACACACACACACACACACACACACACACACACACACGGTAGTCCAGGCACAAATGGTTACCTGTTTCCCGCTGCAGACAAAGGCAGCCTTTATCTGTGTGCCTGGGCCAGGCTGCCCTGAGCACAGGACACCTGAGAGGGTGTGGGAACTGCTTATACTAATCCACTCGTATAGTGCAGCCACTGAGCCATATAAACACATCCAGAGCACAGCTGCATAATGAAACAAGCTTATTGGTGTCTGGAAGTGATTACTGCCTGGTTATGCTGTAATCCTGCTGTAGATGTACAGCATTATCTAAACTTTAGTTACCTCTATCTCTGTCCTATGAGATCCAGTGTGAATTATTTCCTTGTTTACAGTGTAGGAATAGTATTTTAGTTTGTATCCTAATGAATGAATGTTCACATAATCCTCCACCAACAGACAACTCATCATAAATCAACAAACTCTTTGTTGAAAATTAGTTACGTGCTCATTCGATTGAGATCCCAAAAACTGACAATAAGCCTCCTCGACACATTTATCAAAACACAAAAGCATCCGATTACACGTACTGCACATTCCTCGCGCCGATACAATTATATCACGCTATTAAAATTTCAATTCCAAAGAGGTGTAATTTCCCTTGTCATAGCAGGGTGTTATTTGTGACTGTTATGGACTTTGCTGCCAGTGTCTCCCCCCTGTAATTTCACTAGGCTGCTCTAAGACGGCGTGTCTGCGTACGGCAGTTAATGAATGGCACTGTTGCATGCCTTTAATGCCAGCGGCCATGTGAGGAGCATTTTTTTTTTTTTTTTTTAATTGTGATAGTCTTCATCTTAAAGGACTCAGAATAATCCTTTAATGGAGCGCATCACAGAAATATGAGCATAAATCAACTGCTGATTCAGCGTCATGACAGAGTCCAATGTTGTGTAATTGAGTAATTAAAGTTTGTTTGATGTTTGGGGGGAGGGGAGGGGGTGGGGGTGTTAAAACAAATGGATTCTCTGTTGGAGCTGTTTGTGGTTCAGGAAGGTGAAGACATTTCTACACTGTTTATGTTTCCAGTGTTAGGGAGTGCGATGTTTTAAAGGGGCAGGATGGAAGACGTCTAATGTTTCACAGACGACAGTGATCATTGTAAATTAAGAGCTTAATTCATTTAAAGAAATACCTCGCCTCTGAACATAATGCAGCCAGAAATGACATATTTTCTGTAGCAGTTAAGTCGTATAGAAAACATAATTTCTAGGAGACTGGGTCGCTGTCTAATAAGATGGAAACAGCAGTCAGCTTTGTTCAGTGTCGTCCTACAGATCCGACTGTCAGACGTCAATATATCATGCAAATATCAACATCAAGCATCAGACAAGTGAAACACGAGTCTGGCTGTGATCGTTTGGCTCTGACTTTCAAACTCAAAATAAAAAAACAAAACAAACATGGCAGCTGATCTAGAAATCTCAATTTATATCTAAACTACCAAATCAACTTCTAATAGTTTATTAAACACTTTTCACATTTCTGACCAACTCACTGACACTTTTCACGTCCTCAGTTTGGGGTTTTCCCAGGAATAAGTGTTCTATATTTTTCTTTCTGTCAAAAATAAATCCCATGAAAAGATAAGAAAACAACAACAAACTGATCCAACTATGAATATGAGAATTTTAGTTCATTAATTTAATCTATTCCCACATATAAAGTCCCACTGCACTAAACAGTAACAAGAGCCACAAAACTGTACGAACCCACAGATGAAAATAGTCAAACAAACAAATGCATTTCAGTTACATTTGCCAAAAACTGCAGCTCCCCGAAATAATTGAGCTTTTTTCTTTTAATTTAAACTATATATTTGTGAAAAACGTTAAAAGATAAACAGTTTCTTTAGTCCTTTGGAGAAGTGAAGTCAGAAACTAATGAGAGACGAAGAAACGCATGACAAAAACACAGAATATAAGCAGCCTGATCCGTTAATCATGACGGACTCACGGTCGGATTAACAGTGCTGACCGGTGCTGCTGGGGCTCGGCCTGGTGGCAGCGTTGATCGTGACCAACCCTTAACCCTGAACTAAGAATCAGATCTCACTGAAATGATTTTTGTCACTGTATCAGTGTTAAAAAATAAACATTTGCACTTTCTCAGGCTTATGATGAGTTGTGTGTGTGTTTGTAGTTGCTGTGTGAGGGGTGGGTGCAGGGTTTGTCAGTGGTTTATTTTGTTGGTCTCCACAGTCTGTTCAGGCTGAAACTGAGCTTCTGAAACTAAGTCTGGCTTTGGAAGGACAGAGATTTCAAACTGTTAAAAGTCACTTTCAGTCCTTTAGGTTGATATGAAACAATAATCCAAAAACCTTTTGAGTTTCAAGACATTTCCAAACTTCCTACTGACTTTTCAGCTGCATCAACCGAGAAGAAACATTTCAGCTTTAAAGACAGAAAAGCCTCATAGTGAAGTCAACAACACAACAAATACTAAAGCAGTGTTACTGTTCAAATACTTCTTCAAATACAAGGTGATCTCTATGTACGTAACCTGGTTCCTGGCCTCTTTAAATAAAGGTCGAAGCACTGATGCTGCGTCTCTGGTCGGAAAAAACAACAGAGCCAATCAGAGCTTCGCTGGCGGGACGAAGTGACATTATGTTCCTGTGCCAGAAGTTAAATTATTGACTTAAGTTAAATCAAAGAAACAATAGTCTGCGTTGTACTGACCGTGTACTGTAATCAGAATGTCAGTGGTTTGATTCTGACCTGGGACCTCGGCTATCAAATAAAGATAAATACATCCCAAAATCAAACACTTACATCTGTGTATTTCTTCAGTTGTGTTCAAGAATGTTAAGCTAGCGGCTCCGAGCGATCTATTCTATTTAAATGTTTATTCATTCAGCTTGTGAGATCATTAAACGTCCTGTAAACGTCAAACTGATGGATCATTCTGAGTCGTTTTCACTGTTGACACATGGCTGATTAAAATCTGGACGTCCAGCCGACTTACATTTGATCAAATCACGTTTAAACCTCCTGCAGGAAAATGACAGCGTCTTCCCCCCTCCCCCACACGCTCTCCGCCCGTGAGCATGAGCCCGGTGTGTTTGGTCAGACGGACCGGAGTGTCCTGACAGTGTGGTGCGACCAGCTCGTGTGTGTGTGTGAGATCGCAGGTTAACTCAGTCGCATCAGGCCACTAATTGCCAACCAGTAGACTAAAGAGCCCAGCATTGTCTGCAGGGACAAGACATGACATCACCCAGCGTCACCGCCCTCCTGCGCTCAGTGGGTTTTTTTCACGAAACCGAGTTTTTGTAACACAAAAGTTAAAAGTGTTTGTGTTACTTCTCAGCAGAGGAAATATGAACACTCCCTTGTGTTTACTGAGGCCGTGTAGTTACGCTGAGTTATTGCCGGCTGCTGCCTTGATACACAAACCTCAAATCTTCCTCTGCGCTGGTTCTCCTCCAATTTATTTTGATGCGAATTATGACGTGTTGACATAAAAACGATCAGGGGCAACTTGCAACTTGCTGTTTTAATTCAGACATTATGCAATAAATTCCTCTGCTTGTTTGAAGCTGGCAGGTTTAATAAATAATGTGGTTTTGAAAATTTTTGGACCAGTAAAACTTCCCTTTTGTTAACTGATCTGACAGTGAACATCTATAAGACCTGGATGGAAAGCCAGGAAGTATCTGCATCGGTATTTTAATGGGCTTCATTTAAATCTCTCTGTCAAAACTCCTCAGCCTGAATTCCAGTCGCAGAGAAAAAACAACAGACGTCAAGGTGACGTCTGTTGTTTTTTTCTTCCTGTAAGGTCAGATGCCAGTTGAGTGAATTCAGGTCAGGGAGTTTCTTGGTATTCGTTCCTCTTCCATCCTCCACCCACTGAGACAGGTGAGCACCCCAGAGGCTACAGAGGAGGCGGTTTTTGGGTGGGGGGTTGGGGGGGGTTACCCAAATGTTTACACATGGTGTGGGTCCTCCTAATCCTCCTCTAAAGCCTCAGGCAACTTACCCACGACCTTCTAAGACACCATGAAGATGCACACTGACAACATGGCTTACGGTCACACAAAGCTATAACACACACACACACACCTGAATGAGTGTGTTTGTGTGTGTGTGTGTGTGTGTGTGTGTGTGTGTGTGTGTGTGAGATGCTATCAGCCTTTAAATGAAGGAGACAAGCCGTGCGATGCCTTCCCTGACCTCGTCTCGCTCAGCGCCAACAGGAAGGGACAAACAGCAATCTCTCATTTAAAAGCCTGAAAAAATGGCGACCATCTCACACGTAAACGCCAAGACTTTTGGACCTTTAACCTCCCGCTCCCCCCCCTCCCCCCTTCACTTCACTCTGCCACCATAACAACTGCAGTCAGATAAGCTGAAACAGAGCAGACGCACAACCTCGACAGTAAAAGACACAAAGGAGCTATTGACAAACTTATGGAAATAACCAGATCTAATTATGGTGCTTTGTCATAAGTCACAAAAGCTACAGAGCTGATGGAGGAGGCCGAGGATCCAACACACAGTAAATCCAGAAAATCTCATAATGAGTACCTCCTGACACACAGCGGTGATCCGTGTGCAGCGAGATCCTAAGAAAAGGAGTTGCTGATTCAGGATTTTCTTTTGGCAGGTTACATGAACATATGAAAAGTTAAATCCGGCACATTTTAAGCCACAGTGAGAGAGAGAGAGAGAGAGAGAGAGAGAGAGAGAGAGAGAGAGAGAGAGCGAGAGAGCGAGAGAGAGAGAGAGAGAGAGAGGGGACAACATGCAGCAAAGGGCCACAGGTCGGACCCGGAGCTGGGACCTGACAGGTGCTCCACCAGGTGAGAATATTTCTTGATGGATCACGGTGATCAAAACATTCAAAAACATGCTCCACTCTATCCGCAAAAACAAAAATCTTTTACAAACAACTCGACATGAGTCAGTTTCATGAACAATTTCTTCAACAACATGTGGAATAATCGGGACAGGGTGGGGAGGTTTTGGGATTTGGTGACAATAAGAAAATAGGAAATATAACCCACCTCCACCATTCGCTGCCAATCAAGAATGCCGAGCCTTATCCTTTAATCCATCCTCATAATTAAAGTGATAATTAAAGTTTTCCATTGTTCAACCAATCATGTCAGCGGCAGATGTTTTTGTAGTAACTGAGTCACGTCAAAGGAAGAAGGTGCCGCGGTGAGTGTGTTTCAGATTTGTTTGTTCGGGTCTAAATTCATTGAGGAGGAGGAGGCTGGCTTTGCTGTGCTCAAACTGTCAATCACTTTGCACTTTGATTCTGATCTGATCCTTTGCCACCGAGCTTTCAAGAGGCTGACCTACTTTGCAACAAACTGCTGATGCATCTTTCGCGTTCATCTGCTCTTGTTCACTCGCGTGCTTCTTCCTTTGCTGCTTTTGAACGCTCTGCTCCACTTCTTTTTTTCCCCAGCTGAGCACCAGCAGTTCCCCCCCACCCCCCACCCCCCACCCCCCACCCCCATCTCCACCTCCTCCTCCTCCTTCTCCTCCTCCACTTCACTTCTTGCTTTTATTATCTGGACAGGTATGCACAAGCAATCCGCTGGGCTGCTTGTTGTTTTGAAATGTGATCGGGTAAAAGTGGAACACACCTAACGAGCTGACCATCCAGAAACAAATCCACTTTAGCCCACAGCTAAAGCTATAAACTATTCAAAACCAAAGCTCTGAATACCAGCTGTGTCATCAGCATTAGAGCGATGAACTGAGAGAAAGAGAAAGAGAGAGCTGCCTGAAAGAGAAGAGTTGCAACACCTGGTTTGTGTTTTTCTTTTCCAAAGAGCAAAGAGACACAAAAGACAAGCGTTTTAAAGTCTCCTAAGCCAGAAACTTATTATCTTGCATGAGTACAAATGTGAAACACACACCGCGTTGTATTGGCCAAGTCACCATGTGAAATAGCCCGAGGGCTACAGTGCTAGACAGGTGTGCAGCAACGCAGCCAGGGCAGTGATCGGCACTCATCACCTCAGGGCTCAAGTTTTTAACCCTCTGACTGTTTGAATATTCTCACACACGCAGATTTAATAATAAATGACAATGACAAGATAAAAAGTGAATGATTTGTGCTTCCAAAGAGTCAAAGCCAAACACGTTCTTGTATTATTATGAACTGAATGCACAGGGAGCAGCTCGGTCGGTGGTCTGTCTGTTTTATAGTCCAGGTTTGAAGACAAGTTCATGTCCTACTTCAGAGGCGCCCAACCCCCTGAAGATGAAACCTCCCTGACACGCAGAGACACTCTTCCACATTCCCTGGATGACTCGGCGCGCTCATTCCTCTGAAATTGACCAGTAAGTCGAGGCAGGAGACAAACAAAGAAACTCAGCCGTACACGTGCGGGAGCGAGGGCTGCTATTATGGGCCATTAGGAGCCGCTGCTATTTAGGCCACAAGCCAAAAAGGGCTTCAGGAAAGTGACTGAGCTTCCTGAAAATAACAGCGTCACTGATGTTAAAAAGGTCAAGTCACTTTCAGTCAATGACGCCTAATGATTTTAGCCTAGTTTCCATCAGAGCGAGTCAGAGCGTGGACACAGAGTCACGTTCAGGGGAGCAGCTGGGCATGTGCATGTAAACACCATGAGGAGCACAAGCAGCATTAGTGTGCAGGGTCACACACACACACACACACACACACACACACACACACACACACACACACACACACACACACACTCAGACAGCCACTGTCTGAGTGGCAGGTGATGGGGCAGGTGCTCTCCAGACATACAGTTGTGGAGGGGGGGGGGGGGGGGGGGGAGGTTATAAATCTGTGAGTGATATGAGCAGACACGCAGAGTGAAATAAAATCTACAGTGGTGTGACTTTACAGAAACTATTTTTATTTTCAATTTGATGACTATTAAAAAATTTTAAAAAGTTTTGTTATCAGGAGTCTGCCCTCACGCGGGGGATCTCCAGTCTGTCATAAAGTGCAGCGACACTGTTCAAAGTCCTGATTTATGCTTCGTCCTGGTGCACGTCTCCGCAGCGTGCAGGTGGTGAGTTTGACTCAGACGTAGCGTAGTAAATCAGATAATCCAGAAAAAAACACCCACAGCTATCTAATTCTGCTCCAGCCAAAATATGAACCTCCCAGACAATCCAGGAATCCATACACAGCCGCAGCCGCAGTAGACTCACATGACGATACACTGACTCATCAGGACGGCAGACATCACCTCAGCTCACCCTCTTTGCTGATGGTGTTTGAAAGATACTTGAGAATAAGTCTGGACGCTGATAATCTATTTCAGATGTTTATGTCGCAATCACCTCACAGAGAAGGAGGGAGCGAGTTTCCATACTTTTAAAAAATGTAAAACCCGCTTCCTGATTGTCATCATTACGTTGTTGTTTATCCCTCATGAGGAAGTGTCAACAACTGGAGCAGCTGGAGGCTCCACATGAGCGAACAAACAAACAGTGAGAAAAGGGTGAAAGAAAATCCAACCTACTGCTGCATGCACGCACATGCACGCACGCACAAACACACACACACACAGATCCGATCACAGGCCTCAGTTAACAACCCGAGGTTCTGGCAAGAGAAGGTGTTCGACTTTTATGCTAAAATGTCCCACAGAGGAGAAGCAGTGTGTGTGTGTGCGTGTGTGTGTGTGTGTGTGTGTGTGTGTGTGTGTGTGTGTGTGTGCGTGTGTGTTTGTATGTGCCGCGGCGCCAAGTTTCAGCCATGTACAGTTTTTAACAACCCCTCATCCAACATACTCCAGACATGCACTTACCTGCCCTGCTCTGCAACAACTCATTGCTGCACTGTAACCATCACATTCAAGGCTTGTCTCCCTCTGCACTGCCTAGGGAGCTGCTGGAAACATTACTGATGCAAGCAGCCACTTCTTCCAAGGGAATAAATGAATAGAGAAGCTAATGATGCCACTGGCAGGATGTATGCATCTACTTGAGCTGGATACGTGCAACTTTTTTGTGTTGCAGGAAAGTGAAAAACAAACTGTAACGTTTTACATTTGAATCCTGCGTGTTCTGTGCTGCATTTAAATGTCTGGATTTGTGTTTTGTCTCCACTCACAAAACACAAATCCACGCAAACAGAGTCCAGATAGCTCATGTCATGGTGGTGTTGTTGTTTTCCTGAATCACATACACAAACAGCATCTAGGCTTTGTTTCCAGAAACATATGTGCTGTCAGAAAACATGCAGTGCACCTGACAAGCTGCACAGCTCTACTTTCTCCAAGTTGCACGACACAAAGCGAAACCTGCACGCTCGGACAAATGACACAGCTCCACTTTCTATCCCAGCAGCTAAATTCTCCAACTCGGAGCAGAAAGGTTTTGACAGGAATGTGGAGTGTGTGTGCAGCTTTCTCTGTTTTGTTCATTTATTTTCTGTGTAAAGGACTTAGTGTGTGTGTGTGTGTGTGTGTGTGTGTCAGTACTGTACCTCATTGGCGTTAGCGGTCTAGTGTGTGTGCTGGCTGGTGGCCAGCAGCAGTGTGTGAATCCAGGCCATCCCAGGGTCAGACTGAGCCACTCTGCTATCCATTGCTGCCTTGTGTTCCTCCTGGCTTCTTTCCTCCCGTCTCCTCCTTCAGCTTCTTCTTTTGTTCTTTTAAAACACAGCTCAGCTTTTCTCAGATCTCCGCTCCTACGCCTGATTCTTCTTCTTCTCCTTGTTCTGCTGCTCCACGAGAAAACAAAAACAGGCTGAAAAATGTCCACCACTTGCTGCTCTCAGAGCTACTTACAATTCAGATCCTCTCTCTAAGCTCCTCTGCTCTCCCTTCTCTCTCACTCCTTTTCCCTCCCTCCCTCCCTCCCTCCCTGCTACTGTTGGGGAAATGCTCTCTCATTTTCTCTCTTTCTCCTCCCCCTCTCTTGCCCTTCCTCTCTAACTCTAATAGTTATTTAGTGTCTCTGCGTGCAGCTTTCACTGAACGTCAGACTGTGCGATGGTGACAGAAAGAAGCTGCGAAGGCTCGAACTCTCTCATCTCTTTCAGTGCTGCCCGCTCGCTGCTGTATCAACTATGTTCACTAATCAAACATGAAAAGAATGGTGAAGGGGCGGTGGTGGTGGTGGTGGTGGTGGTGGTGGTGGGGGGGTTAGTTACCTCGGGACAGCAGTTTACGCAGCAGTACTGGATGTCTAATTGTCCCCATTTTTTGTCAGAGGAAAACAGGTCACTGAAAGCTTCAGAGTTGTTTGTGATTTTTCTCTTTTATCATTGAAAAAATATTTTTGTGGCGATACTTAATTTGAACTTAGGCAATGACAATCTGAAGTATTTCTTGGTTGGTTAATTATGATTTAAAATTAGTCAATTAACGTGTGACAGGTGAGGCTCACACAGCTATTTTACCTCTAACTAGCTTTAAAGCTGCACTAATAATTCTTATATTAACAAAGTATGAAATGAAATTAGATAGATCATTAGATTTAAAAAAAAATATGTTTTTGGTTTTTTTTGGCTTTGTCAAACTATTTCACCAATATGCTTTATGTTAAGACCTGTCAACTATGTCATCTTATAGATGTTTGTTGACACATTATTTCACCTATTAAACACAAAACAACAACAACAAGCAGTGAAGGTGGAGACCAAATCAGAGCAAAAAAGACAGTGAGCATTAGACCTCGATTTGACAGTTAGACACAAACATGAGTCAAAAACAATGCTGATGTTGCTCTGCATCACATTCATGTGTAAAAGCAACTGTTTACTAAAGCCCTGTTGACATTATGTTTTTAGTTCAGCTGCCATGAAGCAGGGAAACAAAATCTGCAGCTTTATTATTCCCCTCTGTATGATAGTGTTTATATGTATTCTGTTGGTCGGCTTGTTGCAGCTTTAAAGTGAATCTTCAAATCTCAAGTTCATGTTATTCATGGCTGCACCAGCACATATTAAATATTATAAATATTCTAGTTGTCTTGTGCATCATTTTATCAAAATTCAGCCTGATTTATTTGGAGTCTTCACTGGAGTATCAAATAAAGTTTTGTGGCTTTGAACGATGTTCGGCTGCAGGGCATAAGTTTGCAAAGACTTCTCAACAGACAGGGCTGTGGGGTTTATTATCAATAATCTAATTTCTTTGTTTTGTTTTCAATATGAAGCCTTTTTCAAGTGACAATAATTCAAAGTGATTGATTATCATTAGTCACTGTCCTCATTAAAGCTCCTATTGCATGATGCAGGATTTTTGTGATTTTATGGGTAAAAATTTACCAATTAATTGTACTGCATTATATAATAATAGCATGTTACTGATTTCAGATACATCATGCAGCCCTGGAGTATATATACAACCATACTTAATATCTCATAAATGGACCAGAAATGTAAATAAAAGATGTTTTCCAAAGCAGGTTGTGGTGTATTTCACTCGGTGTCTTGTTCGCTGCACTGTTACCTTGTGGCTGACTCTGGGCTCTGTTCTGCAGCCTGTGCATGCGAGCGCCTCCCTCCTTAATCCATCGCAGGGTGAATGAGCCAGCCGGTGTCCACGGCGCATACCTGTGCTCACTGACATGTACTAACTCACTCTTCCTGCAGGCCATGGCAGAGGAACGCACAGCAATCATAACAATCAGAAGATGAATGTGGCCAAGGGAGAGAAAGGGAGGGAGAGAACGTATATCAAAGAAATAAATAAATAAGAAGACAAGGATGAAATAAGAGAGCGAGGGAGGAGAGAGCGGTGAAAAGGAGAGGGGAAAAGGTAATGAGGAAGAGCAGAGGAGATAAAATAAAAGTCAGGAGTTGCCCAAGGCCACGACCATTTGAGTTAGTGTGAGAGAGTGAAGGGAGAATCATTAACGAACACCTGTCTGTTTCTGACTCCTAATAAATCAGCGTCCTCTGTATCTGTCTGCAGGTCTCTGCTGTTTGGAGAAAGTTACTGTACATCCTGCGAGATGGGGGGGGTGGGGTGGAGAGGAGAAGGAGAAAGTGGAGACGGCAGGTGAAGAGGAATGATAAGTTCATCCCCACAGCACAAAGAGTGCAGGATCTCCCGGCTGACACATCAGCATTTCAGAATCCCACGCTGGAGGAGGAGGAGGAGGCATTTGATTCACGTTCATCAAACTGGATTTATTTTGTTCTAAAAGATCGAAACGCAAAACAGCTCACACACAAAATACGTATCACATCGAGGTGCTGTTTCACTCCTGTTCTGTACATTAGCAGCTCTCTGAAATCCTCCACATGAACACTGTGCAGATTCAAGTAAAAAGACAGGCATGCTCAGCATTCATGGACAGTAAACATGTACAGTATATGTGCATTGCATGGACATATTGCATACATTTCAGATGCGGGTGTAGTGTATGTCTGCAGAGGTTTTTTTTGGTTTTTTTTATCCCATAGTGAAGACAACAGATAATCTATGTAATAATAACACATCTGTCTCACAACCACAGCCTATTGAAAATCAGCTTAAAAAAACAAAAGTGCGGTGTTTGTAACAGCCGTGTACTTAAACCTCACATCAGTGGTCATCATAAGGGAAAAATAAAACACTATTTAAACTCAGATTAAAGGAGCACTCCACTGACAAAGAGACTGTGCTACAAACTGGAGCCTGAAAAACATTTACCGAGCAGCGAGAGTCTGATCAAGCTGCTAACAGTCAAGTGAGAGCAGCACCACAGATGTTTCTGAGACCCACTGTCACTACGGAGAAGAACCCAGTTAGTTAGCAAATTCAAAACACTGATCCCTGTTGTCGTTGGGAACACAACAAGGCACCATAGTTAACAAATTCATCTGAAATTGATTCTGAATTTGAAAGTGAATTTGTTTTTTATCACTTATGGTTCCCTTCCAAAATGAACCTTGTGAGTTTTTTCTCTCCACAGGTTTGTAACCAGATCAAACTTTTACCTCTGGATCCTCAGATTCACAAAAATAAACTCCTCCCACTTTATTAAAATCTTTTCAGGTTGAATCAGGGCGTGTGTCCATGTAGCGTGTTTTTTTTTTCTTGAGTGCTAGCATCTTTTTTCAATTGTTTGCAGTGAAGACGGAGCATATGTGAGTGTTACTATTATTGGATTTTTAAATGTGATGCTTTGGTGTATCCACGTCTTAATGAGGAAATAGATTTCAGACCATTGGTATCCTTTTTATCCTTCTATCTTTTTATTGATTATAATGATTATTGTAACTAATATCTTGTTGTTTACACAGCCTACTTGTTATATATTATATGAAAACTGTCTCTCTGATATGAGCTAACACAATAAATGCATTTAAACTACTGTATACCCTTGGCTTTGTGGAAGTGTGCCTGAAGTAAGCCCAGTAGCTTCCTTTTGTCCCTGTTAACCAATCAGATGGGGTGAGACTCGGTGAGTCTCGCTGCCCTTGTAAACAAGAAAATGGAGGAGAAGCCTGTTGTGGGCGTGCCCGTCTGGCCCGAGATGTAACGATCACAACGAAGACAGAAAGGCTCATCTGTGCTGGTTGGTGTTGTGCTTTTATCATGACGTTTAGTCATGCACCCACATCCTCCTCGCTCTGCAGCTCATCCATACAAACTATGAGGGCGAGCATCCTCTGGTTGGAGCTCATGGTGAAAAAACAATATCAAACAAATAGTAATAAAATGCAAAGGGCCGATGCTGCTCTATCATATAACAGCAGTGGTGATATGTTGTCGGGACATTATTCCCAGAGACCTGCCAGCTCTTTTCTGTCAGAGAAAAACACTACATGGACACATGGCCTTATGGGAAATGTTTTTGGAGTTTGACCCACACTAAACGTCAGGATGCCTCAGCCTCTGCTGTATTGCCCCCTCCCCAGTGCAGAGTGCCCCTTTAATGTCTTTAAAAACACATAACATCGATTTAACATTACGGTATTCACTGTGATGCGAGGGGTAGTAGAGGTCACTGGACAAACCTGAACCCCAGTGGGACCAATCAGGGTCTTGGGTCCACGCTTTCTAGTTCACCTTGGGACAAATCTGACTCACGCTGCTGTGTTGAAACCTGACGATAGTAGCATTAACAATACATGCTGCAACTTCAGTTAACCAGTCACAAACACAACGCACTGATATGGATTTAGAGTCGATACTGTGCCTCTTACTTTTAGCTTTACCTTTAAATTTCAGACAAAAAAACAAAAACAAATAAATGTCCCAGTAACATCATACTGCGATAATGCTGAAGTAAACGGGTAATTATCAATTTATCAATATGTTAATCACATTTTTAAAGATGTGTTAGTTTGCTCAGGCTGTAGGTCAGATTGTGAAGATGTAACTTGTGTAGGCCTAGCGTGAATATAAGTGGACTTTGAGTGAGTCTGCCTGAAAATGAAAAGGTGATTAAACTGAGTCTCAGCCTCCATTACATACCTGTTTATCATAACGTCTGTGCAGCAGTATGCGTTAGTAAAATAATAAAGAATCCCGGTGTCAGGCGGTATTCCACTCAGGGAAGAAGTTCATTCATTGTTATTCCAGATATAAAGGTGTGTCTTTAATTTCCCTCCCACCGCTCCTCTTCCACGATAGAGTCCTAACTCATGTTTCCAAAGGACGCGTCACTTGCTTCAGGGGAGGCAGCGCAGTTGGGTTTGGACAAGGAAGGAATGGGGAAGGAGCAGAGAGACAGAGGAGAGAATTAATTCTGTCAAACATATCACTGTGAGAGGTATATGCTGCTAAATAAGAAAAAAAGCTGACACATACAATCTTTGCTGCAACATGCTGCTGAATGACAGCCTGCTACCAGTGGCAAATACCGGTCATAACAGCGACACTGGCAATAAAACGTATTACTTATGACATTTTAGGGAAATATGCTAATTTATGTTCTTTGAAGAAGTGAGAAATGTCTGTGTGTTCTAGCCTAGCTTAGCATGAAGACTGGAAACAGCTAGCCTAGCTCTGTCCAAAGCTAACAAGATGCACATACCAGCAGCTCTAAAGCTCACTAATTAACATGTTATATCTTGTTTCTTTAAAGGAGCTATTTGTAAGTTTTGCTATTGCTACATGGCTAACTTCAGCATTAGCAGCTGTTTACTTACCAGTCTAGAAGACACATTGTAAGGTCAGCATTAAACTTTATTCCTTTACTCACCAAGAGCTGTCTCCAGCAGTGGGAGGCAACCCTCTTGTTTTTTGCTTCTATTTCTATCTCTTCTTTTCTTCTACTGAAGCTAGCATGCTAACCAGCTAGCCTCGGCGGAAAGTGGACAGTCTCATCACTTTCTGATACTGAGTCACTGTAGCTTCCAGTCTGCCCTGAAGAAGTATTGCTGCTCAGAGGACGTATTATAACCTCTTGTTATTAAAAGCGACAAAGGCGGAAGCATTGGGCAAAGACTGGTAAGTAAACAGCCGTTAATGTTAATGCTGGCTAGCAAAAACATTACAGATAGCTCCTTTAGTCAATACAAAAAACAATCCACCATTTTAAGGGAGTTTTGTTTCCGACTGGTTCTTTGCTTTCATGGCTGTTTGTCACCAGGCAACCTGCAGAGACTCCAGGAAGTTACTGGTCCCTGTTTCCAGTCTTTGTGCTAAGCTAAGCTAAACAGCTGTTGGCTGTAGCCTCGTATTTAACATCAATATAGGGGAGTTACTATTGTAATAATAAGATAATACTGTGTTATCGTCTTATAACATTATGCCGTCCAAACAAATAGTTTCCACACATTTGAAAAGTTGAATATGATATAAAATACAGTGGAATAGAGTTGACAGGATTGAACATCAAGTTAATTTCTTTTCTTGTGATTTATTATGTACTAAAATATAATATTTGAAATAAATGTATATGATTTTGAAGTTGTGGTAGTAGATGAGGTGTAACTGTACAGTAGTACTGTATGTACTTTATACTTTAAGATGAATAAATGCCACTGAATGTGTTATAAACTGGAGTTCGTTTTAATTTGATCTCTTCTGCCGTCGTTGCCTAAATAATGACGTCCTTCTCGGGAACGTTGTTTACTTACCTGTGTGTAGTCGTGTGGAACTCACCTGTCCTCATCCAGCAACATTCACTACTTGAGACACACGACAACAGCATGGGTCAGAGCACAGGGACACACACACAGATGAGGATGAATATACACTCTATGGGACTATTTTTTTCTTCACGAGCCAAATGTTACTGTACCAGGCCGTGAACCTGTGGTGCAGAATTTGAACTGTTCTACTTTTTCTTTACTTCCTGCTTGAATATAATGATTTAATGATCTCTTTCAAAGTCATTTCTGTCATACTTTAAAGCTCAGCATTAACAGCCGTGTTAATAGAGGGAATAATAAGCGATGTCAACAGACATCAGCCATCAGCCTATGGATGTAATCAAACTCATCTGACACAGATATGTTTTGGCTCAGGTCCCACACAGATTACCTTTAATGACCATGTTGTGTGCAGTGTAGCAAGTTCAAGTTTACGACGGCGAGTCGAGACGCAGGTGCTCTGTGGAGGTGTGAAGCTTTTAAAAGCCTTTAAAATGTGGAATTTATTTATGAGGATCAACAGGTTTAACACCGTGAACTCTGCTGGCGCATTGTTTTATTGATCGCCTGTGTGGAATCATAGAAACAACAACATACTGCAGAACATATATGATTCTGATATTTAGGTCAGATATCATGAAGTTAAACTGAAGTAAATTAGTGTTTTATTAGAAGACAGAAAACTGAGGTCTGTGAATTATCCAGAGTAGCAAAGGAATTATTTCTAGAGGTAGATATCAGAAAACTTCAACATGTACAACAGAAACAATCTTCAATCAAAGGGTCATGAGCCTCATATTTCCGACATCAAAACATCTGTAGACGCCTGATCCAGAAACCCTAAGAGTCAAAGCTGGTTCTTGCCTTAAATATTTGATTAAAGAATTTAAAGAGTGTCAGGTTTTATGAACAAGTGTGTTGCATGGGATTGTTTGTGTGTGTGTGTGTGTGTGTCCCATGTTCTACTGACCTGGGCTGGAGGTGCCTGGGGTGACAGTGGCGGCCCCTCGGCCTCGACTCACCAACAGGGCCTCTTGGTTTTCAGCCAGAGCTTGCTTGGCCAGGTAGCGCTCCCTCTTGATCTTCAGCTCCAGGGACTCGGGGACGTCAGGTACGATCCAGTCGATGGCTCGCAGCACAAAGAACACCACATGCTGGAGGGAGGGGGCGAGACGTTTGACCTCAACATCAGACTGAAGAAAAATGTCTGTCCCGTCACAATCTCTAAAGTTTGAACTGTGAGTGTACGAGCAAGTTATACAAGCGTCACATATAAAGACGTGGAAATTTGTGTTTTCTTAACTCAAGCTCCACTGTGTAGATTTCTACCAGAGCTTTCACCCACTCCTCAGCAGATGGAGGTGTTGAATTATCTCCATGACAAGTGAACAAACTCCATCTGCTGATGAGGACCAGAAGATGTGGCTGAAATCGCCACTACTGAATGATTCCCAGGTTTAATTACTTTTCTGATAATCTCACATCATTTTGTGATATTTCCCAATCCCCTGGATGATATAATTGATTTCAAACTGTCCCGTTCTGAGATATTCTGACAGTTTTCTCGTACATTTGTTCAGTGGTTGGAGGAGAAATACTTGTCCTTCTTAGGTCTGGTTGTGTGGAATTTGCAGCGAATGCGTATGAATTTAAGTTTATTCTACTCATGCATCTCGAATGACGGTGTCAGCTAGACAGCAGACATGTCAGTGTAAACAAAGAGGGAGGGCAGATGGAAGGTGAAAACTGGAGGGAGACCGTTTTAAGTTTGAGGGGAAGATGAAGCAAAAAGGAAAACAGAGGAAGTATCTTAGGTAATATGGTGCATGTCAACTATGAAATAACAGAATATGAAAGAGTGATTTGGACAAACATCGCACTGACTGAAACAGACACTGAGAGAGGGTTAAATAACCAGAAGTTCAAGTATGCACCTGACAACAGAGGCACAACTGGCCATAGAAAAGTGGGTGAAAGATAAAAATGAATAAAATGTTGGAATTAAATTCACTGAAACGGGCAAAATATAACAAACAGAGAGAAAACAGCTCCTTCGTACCTCAAAGGCAATGATGAAGCCGAGTCTGACAGCAAGGAGCTCCCAGTAGAACAGTGTGTAGTTTCCATTGTTGTCTCTGTAAGCTTTATATCTGAAATAAAAGAACAGTTACTGCATAACAATAAGTGTGTAATGGCTGTGATGTGTGTGTGATATACAACAGAACAAACACCAGTCACACCACCCTCTGTTGGTCAAGTCTATGATCTGAAGTCAACAGGGTAGAGAAGTGAAACCCTGACAGGAGACGATGAGTCTCAGATTACATACATGCAGCGTACAGCGTACCTGCACATGGGGTACTCGGTGTAGTTAAGGGGGGCATGGGCCAAGGTAAAGTTGACGTATCCGTTGAGGTCATTATCGAACTTGTACTGGTAGAGCAGTCGAGGTAAAAAATCAGACGTGAACGCGATCAGAAAAGCCTGTGGAAAGATCAAATACAGTGTTAGAGTAAAGAAGCCGTCACCGTGACGCTCGTGATAACGACGGCGACCCGCGATGATGTCGTTATCAGTCGACTCGACTCACATTGGCGATGACGGACAGGTGCGACAGGGCTTCCAGTATGTTGAACCAGACTCCGATGTTCTGGGCGCGCTCGGCCACCGGCCTCCGGTACTCGCACACAAACTTGTGGGCGTCCAGACGGATTTCCACCCAGTTGTTGAGGAGGGCGAAGAGTGGGGCGAGGGGGAACGCCGCCACGAAGATGGTGATGAACCCGAACTGGAGCACTGCAGCACAAGAGGGTTTGTTTTAATTACAACAACTTGAACATGCACTGACGTCGTCACGTGCCTCATAAATCCAGTTCCAGACGCTCACCCATCTCCAGATACTCCTCAAAGAGGCCTTCACATTCCACCAGCTGGTAGTCTTCCTCCCACCGCCGAGGCTCCCGGGACGCCTTGTCCCCCAGCACCTTGGCCAGAGTTCTCTTCTGGCGCCAGGCCTTCACTTTCCTGTCCGAGCGGAGAAACAGGTAGGTCAGAGGTCAGGCTCTCAGCAGATTCCGGTGTTTCATTTGATTCTGACTGAATGTGTGTATTTTTTACGTTTATCATTTATTTCACACAGTTGTCTTCTGTTGCGAACCAGGATTTAAAACTGTCATGAGCATGGGGTTTTCATTTGTTCGGAGCTGGATTCATTTGCAGCAGTTGTCATAGCAACACGTCCCTCAGACTGAATCCTTCAAAAGTAGCTGCGGATTTCTCTTATTATGGCTTTTCTTTTTTTGTCATCTCAGCAGCTCATTCTCGTTTTGCTGTGACACAAATCTGCCTCAAAACCCACCGCACATGTCAAACGTTTTTTGAGACAACGGCACAAGCTTCTGCCGATAATCAGCAATCCCCAGGAGAAACAAACGAGAGACACCACACCCGGTCCTCCGTGTCGAGCTGTCGCAGGTCAAAGCAGTTAAAACTGATCGAGTGTTCAACAGGTTTCATTTAAACATTGCTCCCCCCTTCATCTACTCAGTGGCAGCCATCCTCTCAGATATCAACAAGAAACGACAACTGGAACAAGCGTGTTGATCCAAAGACGAAGACGCCGCCGCCCGAAGGAAGCCCCGCCAATGTCAGAGTTAGATTAAACCAGCGGGTAGACGACAGGATAAACCCTGTGGGCCGTGTTCCTCAAGGGATTTGGGTCCTAAATTTGGATGCAGCTACAGTTTAGAAAAAAGAAAAGTGAAAACCACTTGGACGAGCAGACTCAACCTGACTGCCGACTCACGCACTCAGCTCCAATCCATCATTTAATCAGTCTAACAGCAGCTGCACTTTAGACCTCACTATGTGGGACATTAAATACAGTATACACTGCTGTGTTTTCCCCCTGCTCATGTACAACACATCATATCCCAATACAAGATGACTACCCATAATGCCTTACAGGGAGCGCTAAAAGAAAAAAAAGTAGTAATACTAACAAGAAGTAATTATAATAATAATAAGTAATTATGCAATATCAGACTGGGTGTGATCTGTGTGTCTCATAATTTGTGGTTTGCCAGTAAGTAGTAAAATGCCATTTGAACATTTTCTGTTGGAGTAAATGGAGCTCTGCGGTCGGCCATTTTTTATTTTTTATTTGAAAAAAGTCTTAATTTACCCAGAATTCACTGTACCACCGTCCAGATTTAGATGGTCAAGAACTTAACTGCTTTGTGCAACGGAGGAATTTAGACTGAAGAAGTCTGACTATCTGTTATATTTAAGACACAGTGATATTATTCTAATTCTAAGTTTAAAAAGGTCTGATCCCTTTAGACTGATCAGTAACAGCAGGGGAAAGCTGTGTTGGAAATAGACAACATAATATTTGCAGTAGACTAATGGACATCTGATCTAATGGAAACGCCCAGTCAAACGGAAACATACGGGATAATGAACTCCTGAATGTTGTTGATGAGTTGCTTTCCCACCATGATGATGAAGAGTTGTTCGGCCAGTTCGATGAGACAACCACCAGGACCACACTGCAATATGAAAACACACAGAAACACACGGAGCAGGATCCGTAAAATCTTCCTGCAGGTTAATTATATATTATCTAAAAGCAGAGGCAGGAACTCACATCTTCATTTCTCATCCCAAACAAGGTCCCATAGTTGGTGGGATAACCCACAAACCTGAACACATGGATAAGAAAGACATTTAAAATCTTATTGGTGAGTGTGACAAAATGATCTTACTATCTGAATCATTTCTGTGTCTGTCGATACTCGTGTCTCACCTTCCTTTAAAGAAAGCCACGTAGAAAGGAGAAGAGTAGAAGTTGACAAACTGGAAGATGAACACCTTGAAGATGAAGGCGTTGTCGTACTGGGTTTGTGTTCTGTGCATCTCTGCCACAAAGAAAACAAAGACACACACCATTAAAGACATAAAACCCTTGATAATAATTTTACCGTTTGACACATGTGGCTGCTGTGAGATGTCAAAAACACAGCAACAAAGACAGTGTAGTGTGTCACATGTACCCAGCGCTGTGTGACACTCTGCACATGTGTTTTTATTGCCTTTAGTGAGAGACTATTTTTACCCCAGATGATGGGATCAAATTCAAAACGTGGTCTCCTCTGTGTCTTCAGTCAGAGCAGATCCAAATATCAATATACAGTACTGAGGTTTGAGGTGTTGGAGAGCTGTATTGATTCTTACCCCATTTAGTGAGCTGCTCAGCTAATGCAGTGTAGACCCGGCCCATCAACAGGATGAGGCCCAGATTTACAATACTGCTGGAGATGTTGGCGATGGTCCCTGCCTGATGAGGAAGTCACACACATGTATAAATGTACACAAATAAACACACACATACTCAAAGGATGCTGGGCTGTACTTCACACACAGACTTACAGTAAAGTCTATTAATGTAGTTATTACAAGAACAAATGAAATGCACACATCCTCCGTAGACACCCTGTGCAGCTCTGATATACCTCTGTTCGCAGGACGGGGCTCCCGGTATGAAACATCATCACGCTGATGATACCGCGGCACATGACCACCGTCACCAGGAAGATCATCACCACACAGAGCTGAGAGGGAAGACGCAGGGATGTTTGGTCAAAGGAAAAGTAAAAAAAATACCAAACAAATAAAATAAAAAATACCCAAGACATAAAAAAAATACCAAAGAAAACAAACAAACAAATAAAAAAAAAAATGTATATATAAATATATATATATATATAAATATATAAATACCAATTTTTTTTTTTTAAATATCAGAGAAATAAAAAAATACCAAAGAATATAAAAATCCCCCCCCCAAAAAAACCCCCCAAAAAAACCCAAAATTTAAAAAAAATCCCCCCAAAAAATAAAAATAAAAAAACCAAAGAAACATAAAAAATACCAAAAAATATTTAAAAAAAAACAAAAAACATAAAAACAAACAAATTAAAAAATACCAAAGAAATAAAAAAATACCAAAAAAAAAATGTAAAAAATACCACGGAAATAACACAGAGATGAAGCAGTTCCTCATGATGTTCAGAAGAAGCTTGTCATTCGTTACTACACTGATTCAGTTTCATCACCAACAGTGTCAGGTGATAGCCAATCAGAGGTCTCGTAGGAAGTACTGATAAGATATCTTCTCCATGGACATCAGCCAGAATAAAATAAAATAAAATAAAATACATATCATCTTTTTCGTGATGTCCATGTTTGTTGTCTGTGTTTGACTGATAACAGATTCTGTTTAGCAGCAAAGAAACACAGAAACACACCAGACCAGCAGATTTACACAAATTCACTTGCATTTAAATCAGTGGGTGCAAGGTTGGCAGTATTTGCCCAGTTAAAGCTAAAAATAGACATCAATTAGAACGATACTGAAGTAGAAGTGATACCTCTCTTTACATCTGATCCCAGAACAGCGATCTGTCCCTTTAAGGATGTTGCCTGTTTGCATTCATCATGTAATTTCCCGCCCCCTGTTGTGGCAGCAGGGTATTGTCCCTGAAGCTAGCCTGACTTCCAGCTGTTGTATCTATCGTTTCTGTCATTTTCATGGGTGTGACTGTGTCCCGTTGAATAGCTATGACCAAGGTGAGCTTGGACTCAGCTTCTACCGTTCTGAGATCAGTAATGATATTTCAGCATTATAGGTAGACGTGTGTGGAAACTAAACTAAACAGTAGCAAGTAAACGAACAGATTACACCGATTTATCATCCGTGTGAGATCTGCAGTAGGTCTGAGACAGAATAATGTTACAGGAGTAGAGCAGCTCCTTTCAGGAATAGATCAGTACGCAGGTTGTGGGCGTAGCGAGCGAGAAAGAGAGTTGGCTGCTTGGTTCTGCTTCCCCATCTGTAAAAGTCACCGAACGCCACTGAGTTCAACTGATTCTGTGATTGAGAAACCCTCATTAGCAAAATGTTTCTTATGTTTCCAAGGCCAATCCACAACGAACCAGTTCTCAGAGTTTCTGAACTGGGAAAAGAAATTGTTTTGCATAGATAGATATAAATGGTATTAATTAGACTGTATATTGTAAAACAATTAAAGACTAATTTTGTTCATTTCAGCAGGAAACAGCTGCTTGCCTCGTTAAAAATAAGCTTCCTGACTGACTGGCTTCAGCCTCAGTCACTCTTCTCGGATCGATTTCTAGATCACTGGTCACAGATACTGTTCTGTGCAGTTAGCCTTTACACATCATGTGTGTTGGTGCCATGGCAGCATTTTCAATTTTCCACCTTTGTCACTATTGTCAGAGAAGGGCTGGAGTAAAGCTGATCCTCGGGTCCCTGTCCAAGAAGAAGTTAATCCAGTGTATGGCCGAGATTATCAGATCGAATCTAACCCTGTGGGCAAATGACCTGGATTCATTATTAGAACAGGGGTTCAGTTACCACTGTAGGTGGAACAGCACACAGGTGTAAACTCCACCTCTCTTTCTCTTCAGGATCTCAAGAGTAAAAGCTCAAAAGACACTGAGACTCTTCACTGAAGAATATAAGAAAAGGGGAGCAGGTCTGTTCATACGTGTGTGGAAGCTGATCAGGATGTCGCATTAGATTCACATCATGATATGTGAAGAATGAGTTTCATTAGATTAGAAGTAAGTGACATTGAGTCGCCACAATTGTAAATAATATTGATCTATTCCTGCAATAAAAAGGTTACACAAGTCAAAGAGACACCTGGAACTCAGAGACAGCTCAACAGCTTCTCTCTAAAACATTTTTAAACATTGTCTCACCATCATGATGATGACCATGGAGCCGGTGAACATGCGGGACAGCCTGGTCTTCTCAGGGAAGTAGGGCTCTTTGACCCCAGTCACTGGATTCTGCTCCATCGTTGGGGCCATGGCTGCGAACTCTGGCCGAGGACGTTCCTGAGGGAACACAGAGATGACGTCAGCCTCGGTGGACTCACTCTTTACCGGTGTGCTGAGAGCAGTCCAGTCTATGTACCATGGAAAATTAGCTTGGTGTGGTATTTGTCTCACAACTAAACTCTAAAAATCACTTTGCAAAAGAGGTTTATGTTTTAGGTTTTATTCCAGAGGTAATATAATCTATAATCTTGATTTACAACATCCTGTTTTCTCCATCAGGCCAACATCACCTACACTTTATCTAATGTCAAGCATTTTATCTTCAAGTTTATTTGCCTATCTTAGTAATTAAAACAAAACACTCAACAGGAAACTAGAATCCCCGCCTCGTGGTTGTTTCCTGCACCAATCAGCCAAGTGACAGGAAACACGGCCACAGTCTCTCCTTCCTGAGTTACAGTGTTGAGCCATGGCAACAAGTGTTTTTGCAGAACATTATGATGTCACAGTGAAGTCGACCTTTGACCATTTGGATATAAAAGGTCATCACTTAATCCTATCTTTACAGACATTTGAGTTAAATTGTGTCATAATTAGGCAATTAATTTGTGACTTATGGCCAAAAAATGTGTTTGTGAGGTCACAGTGACCTTTGACCTTTGACCACCACAATCTAATCAGCTCATCCTTGAGTCCAAGTACCAGTTCCTTCAAGGCGTTACTGAGATATCGCGTCCACGAGAATGTTGTGTTTGTTAGTCACTTAATCGTGACGTACCTAAGAAAAGTGTGTGAGACCAGTGCGTTCATACTCATCCTGAAAAATCAAGCAGAACAGGAAGGATTATGAGACCTCTTCTTCGTGGAAGTCCATGCAGTCCCAGTGATGGGCCAGGGTGGCCATCTTTCTCTTCCAGTACTCCAGGAAGGTCACGGCCCAGAAGGACATGAACACACTGAAGAAGACTGTACCTGGGTGGTCGAACAGGTATCCCAACTGCAACGCAGAGAGATTCGGTGCAAACATTCAGAGACAAACATCACCTCTGAGTCTGTTTGCGCTGTGATTATAATCCAGCTTGTTTACAGCTGTGTACCTGAGCCATGGTGCAGATCTCAGACATGTTCCAGGCCTTGCATGTGTTACAGAGAGGACACATCAGGTAAGAGGCGCCGCTGGTGCAGATTTCTTTCCTGTTGACAGACACACAGACACAGATCAGTTAAAACTGAGAAAAACAAGTTTTGATCTGGCCCTTTAATCACGTCTACTCATAATCATTAACATAAGAGCTCGGGGACGGGGTGGATCAGCTGTGATGCACACAAACTCAGGGTGCATTGAGTCCAGGAAGAGTGAGGGAGTAACACAGATGAAAGGTGTTGGAATCAGTTACTTGCTGCCGGGGAATAGAGCAACTGCACCTCCACTTATTAGAGTTATTCAGTGAATTACTGAAACATGACTATACATGGGATAAATGACTGAGAGACGTTTCCTCTTCCTTATTTTTGTAATGAGGGGATTATTCTGCACTAATTATCACATGACGGCTGCAGTTTATTGCTGCTGGAAACTGCTCTCCATCCATTCTGCACTAATCAATGGCTTTAATCTACAGTGTGAACTAATGAACCTCGTGAATCTGAGACATTTGACTGTCTTCCTTCCTCGGTTATTGACTCGTCTCCCACTCTGTCTAAACTCCCTCTGGACTTCATGGTGGGATGAAGAAGTGATTCCACAGTGCTGTGTAGAAAGAGCAGAACCCCACTGTTATAAATCATGTATAATAAATTGGGCACAGACTTTCCCCTTGTGAACTGTAGAATTATGTTATTTTTTTTTATCTTTAGGCAGAACAGACTGCGCTTTCATGTGTATGAAAATGTGCTTGTTTAAGATAATTTGGGAGAAAGTGAAGTTTTAATTCTTGGCATTGCTCAAAGGAACCGTTAAACATTTTGGGAAACAAGCTTATTTCCTTTCCTTCTGAGAGTGAGATGAGTAGATCGATACTAATCTCATGACGGCGTGTTAAGCTCAGAGCTGTGCTGCGGCTACGCTGCCGGATGCCGGTCACGATCTGTTTGTTGTAAGTGTCTGTGCAGGTACCAAATCTGACAACCTCACTGTCGATGGAAGACGGAGGGAAGTCGCTGTAACCAGTTGTTGTTTCCACCACTGAACAGACTGTAGAATCACGCTGTCTTCTTTACAGAAGCACGAGAAGCGAAGAATTACAAAGACGAGAAACTGGCACAGTGAAGTCAGTTACCATCACTGTACAGTCACACCAAGTAAACGATGTGGGAGCAAAACCTCTGACTGTATGGAACTGAGTCACGGTGTGTTTTATTGTTTATGAAGTCAGATTTTAATTAGAAAACATTAGATAATAACTGCAAGGAGAAGGAGAGAGACACAGCTCGAGCGGCTTCTTGTTTGTTTTGGTACCGATAGAAATTCAAGATTATTACACCGTGAATTCTAACTGCGTGTGTTCTCATCAGAGCTGCAGCGTCGAGGGGTTAGTCCACATGAAAAAAACTGCTTCTTCAGGTATTTTTCAAGCATTTTATGTGTTGATTACGGAGCTGATGAGAGCGAGATGACAGGAAGTGAGGAGAGACACACATGGGGAACGACATGCAACAAAGATCCCATGCTGGACTCGAACCAGGGGAGTTATGGTTCAACCATCTTAACACCTAAACAAACAGGGCGCCCTGTGAATGAGTAAAATTGAGTTCCCTTTAAGATGAGACCAACACACCTTGAACCATCAGCTAAATAATACCTGACACTTGATGAACCGTGTTTTAAGTGTGTGTGTGTAATGCTCAATCGCTTCGTGTGTTATGCAATAAAGGCTGTATGTTGTGTGCAGCGTGTGGACTCACGCTGGTGCGTTGGTATGCATGGACATGACTCCAGACACAAAGACCAGGGTTCCCACCACAGCCGCCGGCAGCAGCCACGCTGTGTAGAAACCTGCAGAGACATAAAGCTCCATTAGGCTGCAGCTCTCTGTTGATGCATGCGCAATTACACTGACTGCTACACTGCTGTTTAATGCTGGAATGTCCTGGATGAGGAGGTTCGGTTGGGATCACAGAAAGCGTGTCTCATGCTGAGGACGGTGGTGTTAGTTTCTTATTGACAAACGTTTGTTTTTAAATGTGACGAAAGTGAGAAAATAAAGAATATGAAAGAAATACTGGAAAAAGTAAAACATTATCAGAAGGAAAGAAAAAAAACATGTTGAAATTGATTCTTAATTTACTACAGATTTGTGATGGCATTTAACATCAGCTCCTAGGGTTTCAAGACCTTTCGACCACACTGCACGGTCTTCATCGTATACGATATTACATGACCAAAGACCAGAGCTCCACACTTAGGTCACATGATTACACCTGAGCTTTCTCCAGGTGAGAAAACTCCATCTGCTGATGAAGACTGTTAAGATGCAGCTGAAAACTGAAAGTGCCTGAAAAAGTTAGTAAGTGGGCCTTGAGTGTGTGTGTGTGTGTGTGTGTGTGTGTGTGTAGTGTGGGGACCGTCCATAAATTTAAATTAAAATCATAGCTTGATAACACAGAGTTAATTGAGCTTGATAAACACACGTTTTACGAATTGGTCATTTATTCCCCATTCAACTTATTAAACACCTAAAAAAAACAGTGTAAATACTTAAAATCTAATATTTTTCATTGTCATATTTTTTTTTTTTTTAATATTTTTACAAATTTGGATTGTGTTCTTCGGTTTCAAATTAAACCAAATTATATCCACATGAGGAAGTCAAAAGGGGCGGAATGCTCCTTATGGGCACCATAATTATTATGTCTAAATGAGAGTTTATATTTACCCAGCCAGGCGAAGTACAGTGCAATCTTCTCCCCAAAGTACTCCCTGATGTGGTCCAGTGGTTGGTACTTGTACCATCTCCACCAGCGGGCCCAGTAGTGGTAAAGAACCTGCCTCTGGTTCAGCTCGTCAGGACGGATCTCAAACTTCGGGAGCTGAAAAGGGCCCTGTCAAAAAAACAAAAACAAGCACTCAGCTGATTAGAGAAGGAAAAGTCTTACATGAGATTAAAGAGCAGATAAATAATATCTGACCTCATGCAGGGGGAAAGCTGCAGTGTACGCCCCTTCATTTATCAGTCTGTCCACACCTACTTCTGCCCTCTTCTTTCTGCCGTAAACCGTCCTGGCGAGGATCTCGTACACCTGAAATAAGACACACACTCTCGCTCCATCAGAGACAATAAACCCTGAACACGTCCGGGCATACTGTTAAAGGAAGTCCTGTTACTCACGACACGGTGTCTCTGTGTGTTAGTGAAGTAGGTTTCATGTTCGTCACAGCCAAGGAATCTGAAAAAGCCAGTTTCACTTTTACACAGAGCAGAACAATGACAGCTGGTTCTGTCATGGACCGACGTCAACCAGAACTCACCTGTTCATCTTTGACTTGCGAAAGGCACATGTGTAATAGTCCAGAGGCCTGTTTGGCACCGCCTCAGTCATTACATTAGGAATGCATAGTCTACTCAGGACCTGAGCAGATGTGTTTAAGTCCAGATGTGGCTGCGCCTGGAAAACAAAACACACACTGATTCAGTATCAACAATATTTCATCAGCGTCGTCTTTATGAAGTGATAACACTCAAGCTCTCATTAAATTTGGTGACACCTGTGGTTACTGGTGATAAGTGTAAGTGCACTTTAGTAATTAGAGTAAAATCGTAAACTTAAATGCTCAAGTTGTCGTGTCCACAGGTGCGGAATGAGCTTGATAACAGAACTGAAAGCAGCAGCTGCTGCTAAAATATATTGAAAGGCCGGAACTGAACTTTTATTTTCTATTTACCAGTTATTGCTGATTGTGTATCTTGCCTATTGAATGAATGTATGGACTGATGGGAGAGACGTTTTTGAACCATTTAGTTCTTCTTCTTCTTTTTAGGGTTTCAGGTATTGGGATCCCTTTTTCATCCTCTGTTATTTTCATGTTTGTGCTTTGACTTGGATTTTATATCTGATTTGAGTGAAAAAAAAAATGATGATGACGAAAAAAAAAAAAAGGTTATTAGTGTCTATGCATTGAGCACAGGGGACAGCAAACACAGGCTTTTATCCTCTGCATTACATCCAGCACATGCAAACACCAAAACTGGGGTTTAGTGTTATAAGAAGAACCTAAACTGACGCCTGCAGCTGTGGTTGAACCCTAATGTCCCTCTAAAAACCCTCTGAATGACAATGCTAACATGCTAATGTTTGGCAGATTGACCCATCAGACTCATTAATAGAGTTAGCCTGGGGCTTGACCTTACTGACCCCACTCACCTACTACTATTTATCCTTGGACTACTTTAAGCACACTAACTATCTACATCTTTGTCTATAATGTGTGTAATTTAACATCTTCAGTTAGCACATTAGCATGCAAACATTTGCTGATTGGCACTAAACACAGAGTGGAGCTGAGGCTGATGAGCTTTTAGCTTTTCAGTCACAAGTTTTCACACTAAATGAAACATCAAGGACTGAAGTGATTAAAAGTCAACGTCATATGTATGGACCAGATTTCATGGCAGTTCATCCAAAAACTGTGGAGTTGTTAGTATAAATTCTGTGGAGGCAGCGATCAGCTGATCCCAGAGACAAAAATACACTGGACAAATCCAGCCATAATTAGCATCAAAGATGGAGTTTGATGTAATGAAAATCTTAAGGATTATAACTTTTAATTAGAAATATTTAATTAGAAACAGCTGTGTTCACCTGCAGCGGAGCTCTCAGACAGAGTTCCTCAGCGTAATACACCATCACATCCCAGGGAGCACTGAGTTTCAGAAAGTGAATCGTTTTCTTTTCATTCGCTGTTTCCTCCTAAAGAGAAGAGGGAACAGAAATATGAGTAGATGACGAGCTTATTAATAAGGTGAATAATCTTGAATCTGGTCTTTAGCACCTTCTCCATCAGCAGTCCAACACTCGTCAGATTCTGGACAAACTTCTCCCTCCACTGTGCCAACTGTGCTTTCCTCCGCTCGGACCTGCTGCTCTCCTCGGTGGCCACGGCTCCCCCCTCCTCGCTGGGCGCCTCACTCGTCCCCTTCCCTCGCCGCTTCCTCCTCGAGCGGACCTCCCACACCAGTACAAAGTCTGGATCAACCATAAGGAGCCAAAAGGGTGAATGAGGCTCTGACTTGATCATCCATCAGTGAAGCTTGTGACAGCTGATACAATACAAACTGCTGATGCTGCCTACCAATTTTAGTTCTTCCATCTCTGAAGTAATTCCCCAGCTGTGGAAGGGGCTGGTTACTTCTTGTATTACAGTGAATATAAATGGGATCATCACCACCAGCCATATCTTCATCGTCATCTGCAGCTGTAGCTGAAAGCTGAAAGCATCCACAGTTTAGTTCTTATCAAAGTTAATTAAAAACAAGTGAAAGACTATTATCTGCTCTCTTTTCTGCCTGTGAACCACTTCTTCTGTCTGTGGACGGTCAATTTCCCTTTGATGAGGGTTAACAGTTAAAACCTGTGCCATTACACAGCATCATAAAAGCCTCCACTTTGCAGTAATGAGTCCAGAAAGATGATAACTGGGCTTTTTACAATGTGATTGAGCGCAGCAAAGTCATGTCTTACCACAAGACATTCGTGATACACTACACCTCGTAGCATATTGTACGCCTGCGGATTTCACATGAAGAGTAAAACCCTTCTAGTCTCACTGCAACATCTCTGACAGGTCAGTGAGGTGTGAAGGAATGAGTCATTTTCAGTTATTTTCCAAGTTTAGTTGGTTCCTGTATAAAAGTAGAAAACACTGCAGCATTTACTCACATATCTCGGTGGGATGAAGCCCCCGTTGTGCAGACTCCCATAGCTCTCCGTGGTTTGTGCTTCACCCCCATAGTCCAGATCCAGGAGGACTTCTCTGTCACCCCTCACCACCTCCGAGCCCTTCCTCAGCATGATGCGGAGGATGACTGAAATATCTGAGGCTGGACACATTCACATGAAATTGCGCTGCTCACTCGCACGTAGCTTATCGCTGAAGTATTTCACAGATGACAGGTGAAGACACAGACTGAGAAGACAGAATAAAAAAGGTTGATACTGTACCTTTGCTGTGGTGAGAATGAGGCCACTGCTGCCGGATTTGCAGCAATCTGTGCTTCCCTTTTCCTCTCCCTCCTCTTTATCTCTGCATCCGTCAGGCTCCTCTGCTCCCCTGGTAAATAGCTGTGAAATACCGTAATGGATGTAACATGCAGGCAGCAGCTGAGACTTCGCCGTCTGCTTGAATGGAAATGTACATCAGGACATACAGCACAGCACAGCGCACATCCCCACTTCATAAATAATGCAACAGTCAGTCAGGGGGCAGTGGATGTGAGAGGGTGAAGTCGGAGGTCTCTCTAACACACTCATTATGCAGGACAGAACGTGTGGGGGGGGGGTGTCTCCTATTTGTTGTTACGGAGTATTCCTTCATCCATACAAGCTGCTCTGCACGTTTCATCTAATTGGTTTTGAAATGTACGTACAATTAACATAAATTATTGAGAGAAGAGAAGCTCCGCCCGTATGAGCTTCATTTCCTGATCTGCTGTGTAACATCACAGGCGTGACATTTTTCTGGTCGTTTCTCAGAGATGCTCTGATTTGACAGCCTCCACCAGCATCAGCACAATAGGTGACATAATTTGTTTTCCTCCCTCCTCCTCTTTCAGTAGACTGCATCGCTGCAGTCAAAACAGAGCTGTCTGTGAGAAGAGTATGGAAGGGTGAGTAAAGAGGAGCAGCAGGAGGAGGAGGAGGAGGAGGAGGAGGAGGAGGACGAAGTGGCAGATAGTGGGAGGAAGCGGGAAAGTGTCAGACAAATGGAGAGCGAGGTATTAAAATTGCATTAGAAAGTGAAACGCTGCAAAGTAAATGAGGGGGGCAGGGCATGTTTAAAACTGAAATACAGCACAGCAACAATTCTTTTTCCAACTGCACATGAACACATCTTTCTTCACTGTCAGTCGACGGTCTCAACTGATAATACATTTTTCATAGAGAAAAAAATCAATTATGCAGCCGAGTTAAAGGGGTACTGTGCCTTACTATGTGAGATACATCGAGTTGCATTATGGGAAATGTAGGATCCAGGGATATTGGAGTTTGACCCAAGCTAGGGACTAAAGATCCGTATCTTAGGCCTCTACTGCTTTGATTTTGACCATCATTTATACAAATGTCTCTCTTGAAGTTGCAGCAGTTTTCTTTTCACATGTTCTTCACAGGCGTCAGACTAGTGTTCAATTTACCTCTATAGTTTCTGCACTTTTAAGCGCTGCCTCACATTCAGTTTTATCTTGGGCCACTTTTATTTTGGAGGGGAACTTGTGTCTCTGTGAATGAAGTGAATACTGGCTTTGGTTAAATTGAAATGTTGTTGTTCCAGGGCCACAAGCTGGTACTGTCCTCATCTTGTTTTTTGTTTTTAATTATTATTGTTTTTCTTTTTTTTTTTTAAAGAAAAAGGTAATTTACCCCAACGTTCCCTGTGAATCATCATCCGTCTCATCAATCTCACCGTTTCTCTCTCCTTTAGCTCGATTTTTTCCACCCCTTGCCGAGTCATTCTGTGATTCTACTTTCCCCCTGAGGATGAGTCCAGCACATGTTGTTTTACACACAGATTAAACCTGGCACCTTCAGCTCCTCACCGGTCGCAGGTCGTGCTCTCTCACAATATAGACAGGCAGAGTTAATGGATGGTTGAAACCATGGAAACAGCACAAGCGTACCCACGGTGGCATTATTGTGCTAATAAAATAACAAAATGCATCTGAACAACACTAGTGGTATCCACTTGTTTGTCCTAGAAACCACAAGATGATGATCGATAACACCAGAGGATGTGGTCGGAAACTGCTCGGTGATGCGTTGCGTGTTGTCTTGACAGCTGATACCACATGTCTTCAGCTGTGAGTTAACTCAACTATCTTTAAATGGAAAGTCTCTCACTGGCTGTTTAGAGGCAGTGGTTTCCAAACTTTTTAAATTTCAACCTGTGAAGTACAAGGTGCTGCAAACTCAAAACTTTGCGTTAACTTCATTAAAATTAAGAAAATAATTTTAGAAGAACTTTTAATTAATTTCTGTATTTCCCATATTTCAAAAATAAAACGTGAATCATTGGATTTAAAGGAATGTCTCAATAATACATAATACTTTTGTCAACAAGCACTTACTTTCCTGGATGCTGTGGCAGAGCTTCTCAGTGATGAACAGCTGGTTGATGGACACTGTGCCGAACAGCTGCAACCGGGAATGTGACTAACATGAAGACATAACAGGGCGGTTCTGTAAAAGACCATAATTACTTTCCACAAGATTCTCTCTGCTGCAAGGGATTTGCTCTTATTTAGCCACAGGAGTATTAATCAGTGAGGCTGGCCACTGGTGTGGGGGCGTTGAGGTCTGGCTCGTTCCGGTTCATCCCAAAGGTGTCGGCCGGGGTTGAGGTCAGGGCGCTTCCACATCCAACTAAACTGAGAGAAACTATTTCTTTATTGTGCGTGGAGAGATACGGTCACGATGAAACCAAACTTCACCACACTGCAGTGTAAAATACCACTGTGCGCTGCAGCATTAAGATTCAACTTTCACTGCAACTAAGGGGCCATAAAAAGCAGCAGCAGTGGACAGGGATTTCTCTGTAACAGCTGAAGAGAGGTTTCCCTAAAATGTTTAGTTTGTTTTACTCAAACATAAAACAGGCTTAAAAAGACATTTACGACCTCTAGTGGTGACTGGGGAGAACTGCAACACTGACCAACCTTCCCTAAGACACTGCTGCTGTAAAAGAAGAGTATACTTGACTTCACTTATTATCAGTGTGTCATGGAGTCATTTAGTTGGAAAACAAGGTTTTTCCAGTTGTCATAGTTCCAGTTTCAAAACAGCGGCGCAGGCCAGAGAGAGAGCTGAAGAAATCAGGAATTCAAGAAGGTAATTACTGAGTCATGGGCAACAATCAACAACAACCAACTCCCACGGCCAGATCACAGTAGGTGTGTTGTTTTTTGTTTGCAGTTTTTGTGCCGACAACCATCATTTTTAATGTGGCCTACACTTTGGATTTCAACAGAAAGGACAATATAGAGTGAGACTGCCTAACACACACCTGCTCTCTTACCTGCAAATCCTTCATCCCTGCTCTAACATGACTGCCCTTACGTTTTCAACGCACAGGATTTCACTGGTTTGACCTGGAACAGAAATGCAGACGTTAAAAACACTGACACCGTTTCACACCACAGGAGCCACGGTTTGATCTCAGTTTATTGAGTTACGCTGTCCAATCACAAAGGTTTATTTGTACATTCATTACCATCATGAACAGTATAAAACCTTCTGGACATGCACGTCTTTACTGTACGTGTGAGTTTACAGTATGTTATACTTGATTAGTGCTCTATTTACAATTCCATAAAACTACTAAACATAACATAAATATAACATGCAGTATACATTTATGAACAAAATCAAAACGCCGGTTTTCACAACGCATCACGCAAAAGATGACATCCATCATTGGCCAGCAATGTTCCACATTCAAAACACTGCAGAAAAAGACTAACTCTTCTTTATATACACTTCATAGGTCACAACTCTAAGCACTTTATTTTTTTATTGATAACCCAACAAACATTTCAAGTAAATCCAACTATTGCAACTGTTCTCTCCCTGGTCCTTCAGTAATCCACTGGGGGGGGATTTCAAACACACAGCCAGTAAATCCTCTTTAAAAACCCACTGAATTATTAAAGGACTATTATATAAAACCTTTTCCACCAATTTGCAGTCTTCTCTGTGCGCACAAATAACCTCATAATGCTGCACGGAACACGGGAGGAACCAAAGTAGAAAAATGGATTTAAAAAAAATATTGAATTAGACAAAACAGCAGCAATTAAAAAAAAGAAAAAATACACGGTGAGTCTTAAGGTTTTGGGATGTGAAGTACCTTTTTCACCTGAGATTAGATTTCTTTGTAAAAGAGCAGAAGATGAGCAGAACCGAGTGGCACTTAGAGCGGCTTAAAGCACTGAGTAATGCTGATTTAGAAGAAACACAGCGTGAGAAAGACAGAGATGTTCGTACAAACATAAGTGACGTATGAGTGGGGCTGGGTATCATCTGAATGTTTTTGATACAAGGCGCCTGTTCAGTGCTCTAGTTTAATCTTCTCACTGCCTTACTTCACTGAATATGCAACATCTGGATGTGGCACCACGATGTCTGTACTCAGAGTAGCGAGGTTTGATTCCCATCCCAACATACAGCTCTTTTCTCACCTGTTCAAAAACCACAACGTGAGCGAAGGCCCCGTTCAGACCTGGTATTAACGTGTGTCTCGGTGGACAAGCGGACAACTCTACGTTCAGGTGTGAACGCACCAGGACACGTCTGAGAACCGGTCACTCGGACCACATTCGGAGTTGGTCTGAACCACATGTGGCCGCCTACTCTCCTCTGCCAGAGTCTGATTAGTCTGAAAATATATACAGACTTCTCACAGTGTTTCCAATACATTGATTTATTCGTGGTGACCAGCCACAATATCATCATTAATCTTTGTTTTTTCCCTTTTCACTTTTTTTAAGTGGTTTAAATCTTATTTCATTATAGAGCTGTGCCACGCATTAATTCCTCATCTCGCTCTTGCTATTCTGCTCTATTCTCCTCTGCCTTCATTTAATCTTGCACTTTAATGAGATATTATCTATTGTATAATGTTTTTTCTCATGCTGTTTTCTTATTCTTTTTAATTCTCTTTTTATGCTTCTTTTATTTCTCTTAAGCACTTTTCCTCTGTGTATGATAATGTGCTTTACAAATAAATGTACCTCGCTCTCTCTCTCTCTCACAAACACATAACAACACACCTGTCTGTCACTCAGACTGTTTAAAAACAACAACACATTTGGTCTTTGCAGCAGAAATGATGCATGTGTTTATCTCATTACAGAGCGGGGGAAGTGAGATCCAATCACAAGACCGGATGTGATGTGATCAGATTAGAGAGAGAGACTCATGTTAACACCAGGTCTGAACGAGGCCTACGATGATTGTTTGAGTGTTCAGCCGAATTGTAGAGTGTAAGGCAACTGCTAAACAGAAAAATAGTGTTTCATTTAGTTTAAAGACATTTCCTCCAGTTCAGTCAAGGTTGTCCAAAAAAGCAACATTGTCATTGCAGAAGAAGTTCTTTTCTTCGCCTTGCAATGAGAGCATTTCCATGCGGACACGGACACAGCAGCAGTTCTCTAATCAGTGTTTAAAAGGACAGATTGTATCACATGCGTTCCCGCCCACTGACTCTAATTTGCAGGGAAACTAAAGAGGTTTCATTTAGGATTTTGTGATTCTCAATCTTAAGTAAAGCTTTAATATTATGGGCTATTTTAAAAAGCATTGAGCTACACTTGCTCTCAGTCAAAAGGCTATTTGTCAAACATGGTCCTAAGCCGCTGAATGACGACTAGTGCAGAGGGGGGGTGTTCTGTTGCTCTGATGTTGGCCAGATCTTATTGTACATGTACGATGTCACCAACTGCTGGTGTAAACTGAAAACAAGAAGCTAAGACAAATTGTCGCTTCAC
This sequence comes from Seriola aureovittata, assembly GCF_021018895.1. Taxonomy (NCBI): domain Eukaryota; kingdom Metazoa; phylum Chordata; class Actinopteri; order Carangiformes; family Carangidae; genus Seriola; species Seriola aureovittata. The sequence goes on from NC_079372.1 coordinate 20,095,573, forward strand.
ACAGATGTAATCCTTACTTGATATTTACCCACAATAAAAAATACACATCTGCTGATGCAGACACAAACACCAATACTGAGACAACGTCACCCACTCAGCTGAGTTATTTTGTTCCCACTTCCTTTCTAAATTGGAAATAAAACAGAAAGTTATGATATTAACAAATTAAAACTACAATCTGTACCATTTAAAAAAAAAAAAGATTAACAGCAAAAACAATGTGCAAGTCTGCATGGAAGCCTCCGCTCGTCTCTGGAGAGGAGGAAAAGGCAAGTCTGTCGCATTTCCTGAAAGGGTTTCTTTTCTTTTTTTTTTAATCTGAGTGACAGCATTTAAATAGTAAAGCAAGATCTTAGATAATCGACACAGGCATGAGCATGTCATGTAACAGTGCAAGTGTTAAATATCCAGGCATTCCTCATTCTCTCGGGCTAATGTACACTGTGGATGTGAGCGTCATTCAGTGAAGAAATGTGTGGCCTTAAACAAACCAAAACTCCCAAAACTGAATAACACACACATACACAACTGTCAATGATTACTCATGGATGCTGTACAGTGCTGTACATTCGCTAATCTACAATTATACCACAGTTAGGGTACAGTATCACATCATGTAACTGGTATTAAGCCAGGAGTGACTTTTATTGTCACACAGCTGTGTAAGTTGTGCAAGAGAGAGAGCGTTACTGATATATACACACACACACATATATATATATATATATATATATACATACATATACATATATACATATACATGTATAATTTGTGAGTGTGTGTGCGCAAGGCAAGGAGTGTGAACTTTTCCACATTGCAGACAAGCAGCAACTGCCCCCTTCATTTATGGCTTTCTCGACATTTATCATATCAACATCCAGATCGATCATTAATAATTCTCTCATCTCAGCTTCCACACTCTACTAGATATGTAGTTTTTCACTAACTCAAAGTCTTATCAGTACGTAACAGTTCATTTTAAAATGGATTATCCACTGGGGAAAACAGTTTACTTGTGTAGACAAAGTTCTCAGAGTAAAAATGACTCTCTTCTGAATGTTTAAGTGCAGGATGTTTCCCATGACACGACCACTGTGCCTTTTACATCTATCCATCATCATTTCCTACAGTGCTTTTTTCCCCATTGAGAGAGAACTTTATATCACATCATGTAACATTAAACTTTTCCTTGATTCAGCATATTTTTCTACATTGTCGTTCTGTCTGAAGAACCTCTACTACAGGAATAACGGTCATGTAAATAGAACACACTGCCTCTCTACTGGAGGTCCATTTCATTTCAAGTGAGAACGTCTCACTGCTGCATCTTTGCGATGTGATGCGCCACATGCTTTGTTGCTCCTGCAGGACGTTTCTCTGATAGAAACATTTAGAAGCCCGTCACAAACTAACGCCACAGCTGATTGGTTTATCTAAGTCTTTCAGCTCAGAGCTGTGAATGGTTTGACTCACTCTCTATCCTGGAACTACATCAGACTGTCTGATCAGTCTGTCAGTGGTTACCCACAGGTTAGTGTATGTGTGCCTATGTGTGCGTGTGTGTGTCTGTGTGTGTGTGTGTGTGTGTGTGTCCGTCAGCACCAGGGTTCACGCTGGGCTCTGCCTCGGGCCAGACTGTCTGCCCTCTGCCAGGCGCTCTTCATCAGGCTGAGGGCCTCGCTACAGCGCTTCTGCACCGATGGATCAGACACGACTCTGTGGGGAAGGTCGACCTGTGCACAGTGAGGACAGAAGACACTTCTCAAACACTGGCTTGAGTCAAACCAGATCTGTGATCATCTTTAACTCAGTATGCAGCAAAATGTATTTGTCTTTTTTATTTGTAGGAATGTTTTATGTTTTATGTTACCTGCCTAAATTAGCATTTCTGCTACAATTGTAATATCACTGTACTGTCCCTTTAACCTATGATAATGAAAGACTGCAGTATCTTCTGACCTGGAAAACAGCTTTCCATGTTCTGTCTAACGCCTCCAGCAGTCTATCTCTCTCTTCACAGCCGCTGAAGTACAAAATCCATGGAGGGAGGAACTGAGACCGATCTGCTGCAAACTCCTGGACACAAGACAGAGGGAGAAAGTGGGGAGGCTCTTAAACATAAGAGAATTATGTTCCTCGTAGCACAGGGTGAGTCTATAATGTATCATGCTGGGTTAAATATTATTTTGTTACAAACTCAAAACAGAAATACAGAAGGTATTTAATGACAAAACACCTCATCAATACACCTTGTCTCATCTAAACCTTAGACCTATCAGAGACACCTGACCTGTAAAGCTGAACACCACTGACACAAGTTTACAGTTTGTTTAGTATAAACTGCAGTGAGATGTATAATGTGTGCAGGCAATGGGAGCTGGAACTACTTTATTTGCATTAGCTTACTGAGGTGCTGTTTCCTCTAAAAGGGTTTGGTTGAATTAATTCAGTTTTTAACTTAATGTTCATTTGCTTACAAAATAATCCTGAATGAATCCTGAATGTGTCATGTACATCACACATGAATGAGTACGTTTGACTCACGATGACGCAGTACTCCTTGTCGGCCTCCGTGCTGACGGTGGTGACGTCAGAGATGTCGACGCTGCCGAGCGAACGGAAGAAGCTCGTCTGACAGTCCTGATGGCAGGTCAGCAGCTTCCTGTCTGTGACCACCAGGCAGCATGGGATACATGGGGTGGGGGCCACACCCTGAGGGATGACCTGGAGATGATATGGTTGTAGTTTAATTATACCTCGAGCATGGACGGTGCATGTGACAAACTGATGGAAGGTATTTAGTTTGACAGTATTTACATACAGAACAAAGTTAAATGGTTTTATTTTGAAGGGTTTATATAAACTCTGTAAACCCTGTGTGCACCACTGAAAACATCCATCACTGTCTTCCAGTGTCTCTAAAGACACCAGCTGCGTTTCCATCAACATATTTTTATATTTAAGTATCGCAGAAGAAAAAATAAATTGCTCAAAAAAAGTTTTTACACTTGCTTTGCCTGTTTGTGAAAAGAGTTAATGAGCTTTATGGGAGATGGAAACACTTTTTCTGAATAAGTTCTGACGTGGCAAACATTCAACTCACATGAGTGATCAGCTGTTTCTGCTTCTAGAGAAGATGAAGAAGAAGAAGAAGAAGATGAAAAAAGAATTAAAAAATTCCTCAAGCCCCCTCTGCATTTTCTCTCATAGATGGCCAAGACAACTGGTTGTGTTCCTTCTTCTTCTTCGAGGTTGTCATAACAACTTGTTTTGTTTCCAGTTCGCGACCTCTACTTCTTCTACTCTGTTTATTACAGCCATGTGTAACGTAGCCTTTACCGCCACCTTTAGATGACGCTATGCAGCCTAGTTTGTTCGCTCCAAACCAGTTCATGAAAACGCACCTAATTAATACTTTCTTTTTTTTTTTTCACATTTCAAAACATTGCTTCTAAGTCACTTGACAATTATACGTTACCATGACTACGGAGATAAATACAATACTTGAAATATGAAAATACATGGTGTGTGCAGTGTGCGACTATCCCCCCTCACCCCTTTGGAGACGGACTGGCAGAGCAGCTGCATCCAGTCGGCCATGTCCTGCTCGTTGTTGGCGCTGAGCTCCAGTGGGGGGCGCTCTGTCAGGATGACTTGGAAGGCGTGGGGACGCTCTGTGCTGTTGGAGCGACGGCAGCCTCCGCAGTGCTCCCCTCTGCACAAAGAGCATGAAAATACAGCAGTGAGCACGGCGTAGTTTACAGTAACCATCTCCGGTATCGTGTTTCAGACACTTGGATCTCACCCCATAGTGACAGACAGCAGCGGGATCACGTCAGTTCTCTCTGCATACATGTAAAGAATCCCATTGCTGCAAGAAGAGAGGAAGGCTGTTTGTATTCATCTAATCAGAAGCTCATTACATTATAGTATAAATATATAGCATTTTTAATATAATTATAATGCATTATAAGCGTGAAAGAACACATCGATATCTAATGTAGATGAGCCTACAGATAACTAACACTAACAGACCAGACTGCAGCCTCGTGCCTGTGTTTTATGATCGGTGGCTACCTCTGGGCAGCTTTTCTCTACACACAAAACAGAGCTCGAGCTTTGAGTGTGTCTTACAGTGGCAGATGGTGAAAGGAGTGAAAAGCCAAAGGAAATATCACTTCCAATATGTTTGGCATCTTTCAGGGTGAAGCTGGGACGTAAAAACTGACAATTATGGTAAATGTGTTCTACACTTTTTTGGCAGGAAACACACACAAACACACACACATACACACACACACACACACACAGTTTGTTGAAATGCCATAATATTACAATGGGATGTGACATGAATGCTTATGTTTTTGTGAGAGAAAGTGACACTGGAAACACTTTATAATGTCACGTGTTTGAAGGTCGTATCGAATCCAACCAACGTGTCTTTAAACGAACATAAATACCAGTAGAAAAGGAGACCGACGGGTTTGACCTGTCTGTACCTGAGGACAAGGTAGCAGCTTTTCCACAGCTCTTTGCCCAGGTAGGTGGTTCCAGACCGGTACTGCAGGATCCCTTCCTTGGTGCTGAAAGGTGCTCCAGAGCTTGGTGGGCCACCTTGTGGAGACAGAGTCATGTCCATAGGATCCTCCCAGTGGACCAGTGAGTAGAGTTGGATGGACACTTCTGATACCTGGAAAAACAGGGAGGCATTAGGTCATCAGTCTTTGAATATGAGAGTGATAAATCAGGGAGGACCAAACAATGTTTTGCATGACTTACTTTAAACCGTGTGACATTTTCATTACTGATGACTTCCAAAGAATAAAGCAGTATTTTAGATTTCTGAATTCTGTTATTTTCTACTTTCTGGACAGCCAGTTTTAAAATTAATTTAGGATATGAAAACTGAGTTAGGTATTTATCAGAGTGAACATAATGTTTGCAGATGGTGACACAGTCCAAAGAAAATCTGCACGGTGTTACTCTGCATTTTTCAAGTAATTTATCTTGTCATTTTTACAAGCTGTGGATCATAAATCCATCTAAAAAAATATATGTGCAGCTGTCAGTTATAGTCTGACAGACAGCAAGCTGTAACTGAAAATCGTCTTGTGTAAGATTTTCCTAACAGCTGTTTCTTTTACTGTTTCTAGTTTCTAGTGCAGTGGGAGAAGTCTGACCTGTGGTGCAGAGCGACTATAAGTTCAACATTTCTTTACCTCACAGTGAGACTCCTGGGAGACAAACTTATTGAGAGCCAGTTTTTCCATGGTGGCATCGGTCAGAACCGAGGGGTAAGGAGGCTCACGGCAACCCTTCACCATGGCTGACTTCAGCACAGACAGGAACCAGCTGTATCAAAGAAGAAGGGTGATCTGGATGAGGTCAGAGGACGCCATTTGTGATGTGTCCTGTATTGCTCAATAAAGTCAATAGTCTCGTTCTAATATTATGCAAAAATACAACTTTAACAAAGTATTGGTTGTAATAGACTAGATTCATGGTTGAATCTATGAAGTTCACATTCTAATGCATTGAATAATCAGAGTCAGAGTATTACATAGGTATAACTGTACACTAACAAAGTCAGTGAGGCATCAGCTGTGTCCAATAGGAACTTTCTTCGTCTGTTGGTGCAAACCACCGTCACTGTCTGTTGGTCAAGGCCCACCTACAGGAAAACAACATTACAACTAATTTATTAGACACAAAACTAACTCCATCGCTGCTCCATCACCCCAGCTGTAAAAGTCTGCATGGTTCATGAATATTATGCAATTAACTCTCGCCGTTACTAAGTCATACATGTTTGTAACATTAAGGAACTTTGAAATAAGAGGACAATATGAAAATGAAGGCGAATGTTTACATATATAAAACAAACAACAGTCAAGTGCATTGACAAATGAGAGATAATAGTAAACTCTTGTTGTGCAGGACACTTACTGAAAGATAGTCCAGCTCATTATAAGAAACAGCATCTTCAACTGTGTAGGGTTTCTCTGCTGCGCCTGTGAAGAAAATCAAACGTCGATAAAGTTCCTTTCTTACCTTCAGAATAATCTTATCTCTCTGGTTTGCCGGTACAAGTGGACACTGTTTATGTAAAGATAAAAAACCATTGTAATGTCCAACTTACGATTTGAACCGTTCCACCCCACATTATAAAACAAAGCCAATGCATGCTGGGTCTTCAGCCACTCACCCTTCCTTAGCAGGTAAATGTAACAGTCAGTCAGGAGCAGGTAGAGGGGCTGCAGGTCCCCCTCCATGTGGCCTGTGCTCATCCTCACCATCTGAAAACACAAAGATAAAATGTTCTGGGTCCTGGTGACTGGTACAAGCCTGTAGCATGTTACCATAAATATAGCAGACGGACTGTAGACATACATAGATACTGATCCATGACTTGACGTTGGATTTTATGAATAATGAACAAACCAGAGCCATTTTTACACTAAATACATCCGCGTTTCTTGTTTACACACAGAATGGTGCAATGTGTGAAATTGTGTGATTTTTTTTTTTTTCTTCTTAACTGACACCAGACAGTTAAATTACTACAGCTTGAGTAAACGCGGTGAGAAAGCAACTGGCAATCTGAGCCTTGCAACACTTCCACTGAGCAACAAACCACGTCTTTAATATCAGAACCAGCATGAGTGAAACAACACACAAACTGGTGTGAAGATGTGAGAAAGAGGACGACTTGTCAAATCAATCAAGTTCCTTTACATGACACCAACATACTGCTGTGAAGCCATTAAAAGAAATGTGGAATGTCACTACTTTCAAAATGAATAAAATAAAAATAACTCTCTCTCGTCTTCACCTTGAAGAGCTGCTCCTCATTCTCTCTGAATACATGGATCATAAGAAGCAGCAAGTGGTTGTTGTCCACCCTGAAATATCAAAAGTGGAGAACATTAGATATTGGACAACATTACAACAGCAAACAGCTGATTGTGAAGAAGCTTCTTACTTAAACTCTGCAGGGTGAGAACTTTCTGAGGGACTGAGCTTCTGCTCTTGTTGTTGTTGTTGTGCTTCCTCAGTAAACGTGTTCTGGTCTGTTTCCACTCCTTCTACGCCTTCCTCCTCCTGCCTCACGTCGGGCTCCGGTCCTGCTTTCTTTTTTGCCTCTCCTTCATTTTCAAGGCCACCTGAAAGAGTCTGCGGCTGGCTAAGCTCTGTAGAGTCATTGCAGCCACCACCTGTGGGAGCAGAGTCTGGACCGTTGGGGGTAAAGCAGCATAATTCTGTAGGCGCAGGAGAGGCCTGCAGGAACCTGGGGCTTGTGGCCAGAGTGGAGTGAGACGTCTTTCCTCGGGCCGGGTCAGGTGGTTCACCGCCTGAGTCCTCACGAAAGGGCTGCTGAGCGGGGGGCTCGGGGCCCTGGTCACAGCCTTCACTAGTTTTCCCCTCCTCCGGGCGCTCCCAGGGCTCCTCCCTATCCAGAGCCCCGTTGAGTCGGTCCATGACGTCCCGGAGGGGTTGGCCCACACTGTCCATGGAGGTGTCCGTCATCTCTGGGAGGCGTAGGAGGTCGACTACCTCATCCTCGTCTCCTTCCTCCACAGCCTCTGATCCCACCCTGCCTCTCCTCAACTCTCCTTCGCCGCCCACATGGATTACAGTGCAGTTTAATGAATCCACATCCTCGGAGGCCAGGAGGCTGCCTTCCATGTCCATGTGATCAGAGGAGATCGAGTTATGGATGCTGCTGCTGGAATCTGTGGAGCCCTTCCCTCGTCGCTTCTTGGCTGGTTTCCTTCTTCTGGCCATCCTGGAACGACACAGTGGTTATCTGCGTTTCCTCGTCTCTAATCACAGTTTGATTAACGCTGCAGATACAACGTGACCTTCCTACTTTACCTGATGACCTCCAGCTCGTTGTTGGTGCTCTCCGTGTCATCTCCAGCGGCGGTGGCGTTGTGGCGGCTGGCCACGTGAACTGGCGTGACGTCGGCCGAGGTGTTGGTGGTGTTGGTGTCAGAGTCCTCGTTGAAGGGGTTGTGTCTGGATGTGGGGCTGTGCAGAGGAGGATGAGCTGCTGCCTTCGCCTTGACAGTGCCGGTAGAAAGGACCATCATGTCACTAATGACTGTTTGGGGATCAGAGCCACTGGATCGTGGGCAGCTCGCCTGGTCGGTCAGGTCACCCTCTATCATGAGAAGTCACAAGAATAATAATGCAGAAGCAGCAGTTACCCACATTTACTTCTGTGTATTCAAAGAAATGCACTGAAGTTTTAGCACCGTCTCGCTGAGCTGAGCGACAGATGGAAACATCAAAGTTTTGTTTGAAAAAGTAATTTAGGGAAGAGTTGTTTCTACTCATATACATTTACGTTCGTACATCTATTTCAATCAGTATCAGAGAGTCGACCAGCGAGACACTTTCACTAAAACTTAGTGTATTTCTTCATCAGCATTGCAAACAAATAAATGTTAGCGGCTGCAGTGTTCTTCAGGGTCAGAGAGGCACAAAATGCAGCGTTTATGGCATCGAGTAAATACACAGGCAGCAGCTTTTCTTTGCAGTGGCACAGGCCTAGGTCACGGGTCATGCACAACAAATACTTGAATTAGAGAACTTCCAGAAATCTGTATTTTTTTGTTTTCATTCATCATGACTGGACTGACTGAAGTACAGCACAGACAGAGTCCCCAGAGACCTTTCTTTTATGTTGTTTCTACAAACTACTTTTATCAGCAGTCATGTTTTCATCAGAACTACAAAAAATGTAACAGCTTACAGCAAACCAATGCGGTTGTATTGCACAGCAGTTACAGCTGAGGTGAACCTAGGCCAGTGCCACACATCGCACATGAAGAGAAGACATTACGAGAACAACAGCAGACAGACAGACAGATACACAGTGTACTGAGACAGACTGGACGAGGTGAGTACCGGTTACGTCAGGCATTTATCTTGCTGTGGTAAATAACAAGGCCAAGTGAGCGCCAGGATCATTCCCCAGATGAGAAACACATGCAGAACATGACAGAAAACAGTTCCATGAACACACCCAACACTCCCCAGATAAACCATACTTACCAGTCAACTCACTGTGCAAGATGACGCGTTTTATTTTATTAATTATCTTTAATAAAACTTTTCTAAAAATGTATGTGCACTGTCACTTTTTACTGCAGCTACAGGTGCAGCAAACATCTCATCTCACTGCGCTGCAGAACAGAGAGGTTCAGGAGATCCTTCATTCCCACTGCCATCAGGCTATACAACACCTCAGCCAAAGGAAGTGGACTAATCTAATTATTATTGGTTTTTTTTATTATCATCAACAATGAGCTAATGGACACATGAATTTCCCGTAGGGGATAAATAAAGTATCTATCCATCTAATGAGTGGAAAAGAAGCTTTTCAGTTACATCAACATTCGTGTTTCATGTTTCCTGTAATGGTCGAAGGGGTTTGTTTGTACAATAATAAATTAAGCTACAGGTTTCCTATTTAATCATAAAATCCAGTTACGCAGTAATCATAGTCATGTGTCACCCAATGTTGGATTCAAACACACATGCCAAAATCGAGGCAGGTGTAACCATGTCCCTTTCATCATGCTAGTTTTCATGTCTTCAGATCAGCAGTATGTTTTTACCAGCTAGCTGCATTTTACAATTAACATGTCTAATTACTGCTTAGAGTACCCAGCGAGAATTTTTAAGCGTAAGCTGTGGGATGGCCATGCCAGAGAGGAGGGAGGGAAGGAAGGAAGGAAGGAGGGAGGGAGGGGGGGGGGGGGGTTGACCAATGTCCCACCTTCCCAGTCTGCACTTGGCAATGACTGCAACACGGGGAAGATGTCACCGAAATCATAATCTAAAAAAAGGAGGGATAACATTCAACATTAGAGAGATGGAGAGGAGAGAGGAGAGAGGAGAGACTGAGACAATGGCACAAAAACAGAAAAAAAATAACACGACATGTGGTTTTTCAAAATAACTGAATTGATGGAGAAAAATAGACAAGGGGGAACTAAAACAAGGGAACTGACTATGGGGAAAGCATTCACTGGGTGCTGCAATCACCCCCAGTGAGAACACTCTGTAACGGCCGGCCTCTGAACACCACGTGATCCGTTTGATAAAAATGCACTTTGGTGCTTGAGAGTCACAAGAGTCAATAAGGATCAATCCCACTTCTGCTTCCACATGCCATTAGCGTGACATCACCGTAGGACTTCCTGCCAAAGCATGAGTGTGTGCTCCGCACTCCAGCAGGGTCAGACCTCATCATAAACCCAAAAATAAAGTCTGCCGTTCATTTCATAGTCATTCAGCAGTAATATTAATATAATGATAAGTGTCCAGATTAGAGCCATTTTAACAGCACATAGAACTAAACAAGATATTTGATGGGGGTCATTTAAAAAGGTGCTAAAATAGTGTAAATGCTGATTAAGTGAAGCAGGGGAGCAAATAGGGAGGGAGTGAACCTACCTTCACTGGAGGGGGCTATGGCACTGTCATCCCACTCCAGGTTGGTGGAGGTGAGGGAGGTAAAGGAGTGCAGGGACAAGCTGTCTGAACTGGGCAGCATTTCCTCAAAGTCCAGCAGGTTCTGGGGTTTGTAGTAATCTGGCATGTAGGGGGCAACATCCAGGTATGGCACATCCTGACCCAGCGGGACCCGACAAGAATGTTACCGACATGGCGCTAAACATTTAACCTTTGTATTGATATTGTAATGAAAGAAATGCTAACCAGCTCGAGATTGAAGCGAATGAACTCCAGGCCAGACACCAGCGTGAGGAAGAGCGTGAGGTGGTCATGGCTGCAGACCAGAGCGTTCCTAGAGGAGAAGGAAATCGAACATTTACTTACCACTAGGAAAGGGTATTGTTAAGACTTTAACGGTACTGCTACTTTTATCGATACTGCTTATCCTGTTTAAAAAATGCTGATGGTAAATGTGACACTACATCAATTTGTTCTCCAGCATAAAAATAAAATAAAGCAATCCCTGGAACCTAACTTCCACTTGATCCAGTGTTTCCTCTACATTCATTTAGCAGTGGCGGCCCGCCACTGCTAAATCATAGCCACCACACCTTCAAATTTCTTTTATTTTTTTATTTTTATTGTCGCAAATGCACCACCGCAACATCTCTCCACCTTCACAGCACAGCCTGTGTGATGATGAGCGCAACAGCGGGGGGAGGGGAGGGAGGGAGTGGGGTGGTTGGGGGATCCTATTGGAGTTAATTACTCGCGAGAGCGCGGCCTTGAAAGTGACATCACGTCAGGCACCAGGTGAGAGTCAGAGAAGTGTAGTCGTGAGGAATAAGGCAGCGAATTACCGGAGAAAAGGTAGACTTATTAGCCAACTCAGTGACGCTAACTTGGGTAAACTAATTGATAGCATTAAGCTAATATCTACACGTCATTATGTATTAACTGCTGACTGCATTTTAAGATGAGCTTGTTCAGATACTTCTCTAAGAAGAGAAAGACAACAGATGAAGAAGACGCTAGTCAGGTAGCATCATAAGCCTTTTACTGACTCGTAAATGATGATGGTTAGGTAAAAAATAGTATTTTAATGTTCACACTTGTAATCAGATGTGATGTGAGTGTAAATTATATAACGCTGTTAGCGTTACTCACACTTTTAATGTAATCTTATTCGACAAGTAACATTAGACAGGGAGGAGTTGTTAAACAAAGTGGAGGAGAGCAGAGCACAGCAGCGGAGAGATGAGCCTGGGTGCAAACTTTGCCACTGACTCTACCCCCCCCCCCCCCACGCACACACACAAACTTTGCCACTGACTCTACCCCCCCCCCCCCCACACACACACACACACAAACTTTGCCACTGACTCTACCCCCCCCCACACACACACACACACACACACTTTGCCACTGACTCTTACCCCCCCCCCCCGGATAGCATGCCTCCACTGCTGAAAAAAATCCTAGAGGAAACACTGCTTGATCACTTTGAAAGTCTGAGGTTCGACCTTTCTTTCCAGGTAATCAAGATCAGGATAAACAGACGACTTACTTGAAATAATACTTCTGCAGTAATCCTTGGTTCTCCTGGAAGAGGCGCAGGTAGCTCTCTAAAGAGCTCTCACTCAGTGCCAGGTATAACCACGCACGACCTGCACAGAACAGAGAGGACTTCTTTTCTATAGGTATACTGTGCACGTGAGTGTGTTCGACTGAATGAGAGAGATGTCTCACTTCGACCGAGGTTGGTTGCTATGTGCTGAAGCTCATCTATCTGGCGGACAGCCTCTCTCCTGGTGAAGTGGAGGACGAGGACCCAGTAGCCTGAGGAGATGTCCTGCAGCCTGCAGTGTTGAAAACAATGAAAAGAGCAGTGGAGCGAATGCACTGGAACTAAATTCATCCACACCTTGATCAATTATTTGTAGCTTGAGTCTAAACACTGTAAAAATCCCCCAAAAAGCATGTGTTGTGAGAATTAACATGGAGGAACATGAGGCTTGTGTATATGCTGAAAATGGAAGAATAACAGTTACAAAAGGGACTTTCAGCATGACAAAAAAAAAAAACACACAACAGATCAGATTACTACTTGGACTCTGCACCTTTCCCTCTCCAGTGTGCACTCTACTCTCAGTAAGCCTCTTACCCATACAGCAGAGCATGGTCAAGGTGTTCACACAGGCGCTGCAGGACCCGGTCGTGGTTTCTGATGGCTGGAGTCTCATCTTCACAGGCCGCAAAGTAACTCTGCAACTGCAGAAAGACATGATTTCTCTCCTGTTTGTTTCACCGGGGGAAGGACACTTTTACACCAACTCTAGTTACAAAGTTGCTACGACATCTCTTAAGTTGCAACGACAGATACAATTTTCAAATGATACTCATTATGGTATTTATTATAGACTGTGAGGTTGGACTCATTATGACTGGTTGCAGAGGAATATATTTATTATCATTTTTATTATTGCATTAACATGAAACTAGCTCCAACATAAAACATAGGTTGCAATTTACTGTTGTGTGCACCATTACCTCTATTATGCTCTTATTCGCAGATGCTCAGCCAATATGGCATGGTAAATTGCTCTCAGAGGAAGTTGGTGAAAGAGCTTTTAAAAGCATGCAAATGTGGATATTATGAAATCACTTTAATGCAAACAAGCCAGTAATGGGAGTTCTCTATTACCCGTAATGAATTAATAACATGATTATTGAGTCATCTCATTGTTTTGTAATCCAGCACACAGGATATGAAACAGAACATATACGATAAATAAACAACCACACAGCGCACAGTACAGCAGGACAATGATCCTACAGTAAAACATAAAGTCAAAGTAACAAAGGAATTTAGGGCCGAGCAGTGGAATGCTACTGACCTAATCCAAATGAGTGTGTTTGACTGCTGTGATTCCAGAGCTTGTGCACCTTGTATTTCAGTTTTACAAGAAACCAATGAAACATGCAGTAAGTGAAGTTTGCTGCAGCACAGGTCTGAGAGAGCATCACCAGAAAATGATGATGATGTCTGTGGGTTGGAGACTTAAACCAAGTATTTTCAAGTATTTTTGGTCCCATCAATTTGGAAGACTACATATTAAAGGGGCTACAATTCCTATGTTGTTGATCTGAAGGCGATATGATTAATAATCAAAAGGTGACACTTTTATCCTTCTAGAGTCATTGTTTTATTTCAAACCCAGTGTGCTGGCATACAGAGCAAAAGCAACACAAAACGTGCTGCAGTCTCAACATTTTCTCTTCTGAATGCACTACACTAGTAGGTATCTTATTGGAAGACTAAATTTCTACTGACTGCTCTACTAAAAAGGTATCATTTGCAGATGATGCTAAATGCGTGCCATTGTGGTCCCCTCTACTTCACTGACCTGCAGAGCGTTCTTCAACTTTAACCTAATATAGAGTGCTGAAGCGTGAGCAGCCCAAGTGTAGGTCAGAGCTTTGACCCAAACAGAGAGAATTTGTGTCCTGTGACCATCTCCACATGACTAAGCAATGTTTGTCTGAGATAAACACTGTACACTGTCTAGGAAGCTTGAGGCGTAACACTTCATAAACACTTGCTGTCATTACAATCAAAAAAATAAAATGGTTAATTGACCTAAAAAACAAACTTAGATAAAACTTGCAGATTATGGATGTAGGACACACACTCTGGGCTTGCTGCATTAAACACACTAAGATGGTGCTTTCTAATGCAATCATCTGATTATGGGTCTGGTAGAGTTGTAATGGGAAATAACTGAGAAAAATTATATGAGAAAGGCCACGCAAAATAAAAACCCCATTGCACATAGTTGTGGAGAGTGAATGTATAAACATGCATGTAGGAGGAGGAAGATGCAATGCTGTCTGTCAGGTTGTGATAGAGGTGGTTTCACAACGCCATACATTATTTGCACATAAAGATCTAAAATATTTCACAGGTTGAATGGAAATTTGGAGCAAAGATCTACCGCTAACCCTGATGTTGCAATAATATGTGTCCGTTTTATGGCTGTAGGTGTGTTAACAACACATTCCGCAGTGAGCAAACACAGGGGCTTGGTGTTACTACTGTTCACCATGGTGAAAAAGACAAAGTAGAACATGACAACAGATATCTGGAGCTTTGAAAATTAAAGTGAATTGAGATATTATAGGGAATAATCAATACTTTGATTGTATCAGAAAGGGCAAGGCCCTTCCTTGACAGTGAGCTGGTTATGCCCCCCCTCCCGACTTGAAAGTTGCCCTTTTTGGCAGACAAAAGATTGACCTAATGTTAGCTACAGTAACTTAATCACGTGAAAATGGTTAAATCCTGTGACAATATAAAAGTGTGCTGACCAATGGGGCAGCGCTTACCTTCTTGACAGACAGGGAGATGTTTTCCAATATACGATCCTTTACTTTCAGTTGATCCATCACTGGTCTGTTGGCAGCTTACAGCAGGTTGTCAGCTGACTCCCGAAGCAGAGCTCTTGTTTTGCTAATGCTAACGCCGCCCGCCTTAGCTAGCTAACATGATCTTGTCCTCCAGTGCAGCTGGCTCCCAAACTAACGACAGGGCTAAAGCTGTCAACTGTACACACTGATCTTTTCTAACAGCGCTGTTAGTGTTAGCTCACAACTTTCATGTTAACGCCTTGCAAGCAGCGTGATATGTCGACCGCTGTCAACGGCTCCGGTTAGCCAAGTAATGTTTGCCTAGCTTCGCGTTAGCTGTAGCCACTTGACTTTTTTTCTTAAACGTTACTCAAGCCGGGGGTGGCTAGCAACTTTTAGAATCCAAACATGGGTAAATTTTAGCGGCAGTTTTATATTCCATACTCTCCGTTTGAGTCCTCTGGTTAGCTGTCTTGAATTACTTTAAGTTAGCTTTTCGCGAATTTGCCTAAATAGCGAATTACATCAAACTTTTTGTGCTACTAACCTAAATGCTCTAGACTGAACCCCTTCAGTCAATGGGTTACGTCATCACTAGCCGTTGTACGCCTCATTAACGTGTAGGAGGACACAGATATTAACCGTCATGTTCCTTTAAGATTCTGCATCACAAACAAAAGTTGAGAAATACATCTGAAAATATCATATAAAAATTAATCCAACAATGATTTACGAAAATTGATAACAAATGTACTTTTTGTAAGACTGAACATGAAAGCATAATTCATTTGTTCTACGGTTGCTCATATTGTACTACATTCTGGAAAGACTCTGAAATTTACATATCACGCAAAACATCACGTGTCATCAACATTGGACAGAAAATTATTTTCACATATTTTGTTTGTAAAGATAACAATTTATGCAATATTAACCTCTTCATTTTACTAGGAAAATGTCATATTCATAAGGCGAAATATCTTAAATAAATTCCCTCATTTAAACTGTTTCTATTTGATCTTGAACGTTACTTTGATTCTCCATTACTTTGAGATGTCCAGGTCAGCAGTTAATAGGCTATCTATTCTGAAATGTTTGTCTGAAGATGTCTGTCACTTAAAATACGTATTTGTCCTTTTTAAAATGTATGTAAATTTTTCTTTACAAAAATTTTCTTAAAATATATAAAAATAATCATCTTTTTTTGTTGGAATTTGATTTGTTTCTTTTGTTTAATGACTGTCATGCCCAAGACTGTTTTAACTTAATTTAATCTTTTTGAATTGGTTCATGCTGTCCGTTCATTCAGATTGACTACAAAGAACGACAGAGGAATGGTGTATAGATCTATGGCCTCAAAAGTCACTAAAAATCAAAATTAAGTCATGCTGTATAATTATACTAAATTTGTTATTTTTAAAAGCTGATACAGATTTAAATGACCATATTTTCATACTGGGTCTGGCGTAACTAGTGTCCAGATCAACACCTTAGTCTCCGTGACCGTACGTCACAATATTCAATATTCAAAATGAATGTTTTAGGTCTATGAGACTGCTTTAAATGCATTGTGAAAAATCACACCATTATGTCATGTCATAAAAATGGCAGGGGTTTCTATTAAGTGGAATGTCAGTATTTTATTGTTAAGATGACTCCAGCTTTTTTTGGAAACACATTAAAGTCTTATCAAAAACAAAACAAAAACAAAAACTGTTGGCATATTCAGTGCATGTCGTTTCCACAATAACGTTTCCTGATTGAGAAAATATGGGTCAAATTTTTAAGATGGATTTCTTTCATGTTCCAAGGCAAGTGCTCTACTTAGGAGATCATTTTATCAAATGTAAAGCAACTTTATACAAACACTGACGGACTTCAGAACATATACAGATGTTTTAGTGATGTCAAAGTTGGGAAGGAAAAAAAAAAAATTAAAAAAAAAAAAGCAACCACTGTATTGCATTACAGTCAGCACCCCCTTTTGTCCTCGAGACCCCGATTAGTTGAGAGACCCAATAACCGAACAGAAACTGTATTTTTAATGGAGGACTGCTGTCCAAGTCCCTGCGTGAAGATTCAAGACATTCAATTTCTACTCTTCACACCACAAGTTCAAATTTTATAATCTCCTTTTCCCCCTTCCCTGTTTGTCTGCATTAGTCTGACTTCTCCTTCTCTTTCATGTGCAGGAAGACAATGCTGAAGACAAAGAGCCCCGACATCATGGAGAAGACGCTGGCGTAGTATGGGAAGGCTGAGGGGATGAAGCGCTCGTACTGAGTGTGCTGCAGGGGACGCACCGATACCTGTGGTAAAGAAAAGCAGTTGTAGAAATTAGCCCACCATTCATTCATGTGTCTATTATCAACAAGGGCAAAACTCTTAGATAATACACCACGGTTTTAGGAGCTTGTCCTAAGGGTCAGCTTAACTGCACAGTGATGGGTGCACAGAAAATATCCACACTTCACCACAGAATATGTTGAGCAGAAAGCAACTAGGATATTAAGTGTGGTAAAAAAAAATATATGTTGATAAGCCCAGGTGAGGTCGAACAGTCTGATGAACTTGCCTGAGTGGAGGAGTAGAGGTGTGTGTACCCCAGTCGGTTGTAGTCCACCTTGAACTGGAAGACTCCGTACACATCAGGCAGTTTGAACTGGACGCTGTATTTACCTCCTAGCAGAGATACGACACAGTTTTTAATAGTGGACACAGTTTATGACAGCGAAGGTGTGTTTTAAATAAGTTAACAAGAACAGAAACGCACCATTTTTCTTGAGGTAAGTCCTGACGAAGGGATCGATCCTCACAAACTCCAGCTGAATATCATCTCCATCGAAGGGGACCCAGCGGCCCTCGGACAACATCTCGATGACGATGCTGTATTCCTGCATGGGAACGTTTTACAATGATTGAGATGTACAAGTACAACATTCCTCATTCAGGCTAAAAAAAACAAACACCTTCAGGGTGATGACTGTTCACATGAAACTCACCACAAGGTCAGTGATGGTGTATGCTGCTGGGGGAGTGTTCTCTCCCACAGGATGATGGGTAACAGCTCCCACTCTGAGGACTCCGGCCTCCTTGAACACCCAACGGGACAGAGCCTCGGCGAGCTCCATGTTCCCGGTCTGCTTGTGCCTGACAAAGACCACAACAAGGAGAAGAGGGCTTTAACCACCGTGGACTGTAACCTGGACAATCAGCCTCTGATGGGATGCAGTTTATTTGATCAATTATAATGTAAGTTCTGTAATCAATGTTTTTATTGTTTGTCGACAGGAGGATAAGAGTCCATTTCCCCCCTTTCCTTCTTTGGGGTTGCTTGAGAAGTTTCCATTTGAACATGCAAAGGTCTAAATTTTAAAATGCTGCTATTAAGCAAAAAAAATATCAGCAAACTGCCCAACTGTCATTGCAGTCACATATTACAGTTTTGGTTTTTGTTAAGTAGAGACTGTAATAGTATCCAGGGGTGTGATGCACAGTGGCTCACCTCTGGGACCCGGGTGTGGCCTTCTGCACAGCAGAGTTGAAGAAGGCGTCGCTGAAGAAGTCCAGGGAGCCACTGAAAACCACTCTGGCATTGTTCCTGGCCTGGAGGCCAGCGATCAGCAGGGTGTTCTTGCCAACAGCATGTGGATACTGGAGAAGTGAAAATGAATTATTAGGTATAGGTAAAGTAAGTGATGTTAAATCTTCTTCTTTAATACAGTGAGGTGATGACAGCAAATAAGATGCTATTAAACAAGCTCAGGACAGAAGAAGATCTATATACTATATGGATACCACTTTTCTTCTGGATTAAACTTGTTCTAAATTCACAATCTGTTATTTCTGATGATGTCAGTGATGTTACCTGAGAGATGGGTCTGTCAGGGAAAAAGGAGTAAGAGGTGGAAGAGCCAGTGAGGATGTCCAGGACAAGAGGGTTGTCTGGGTCTGCCACCATGCTGGAAGAGAGGGCGGCATGTTTAGAAAAGTGTTCCTATGGTTTGCATTGTGGCGAGTCATACATTTAACCTTTGAACATTAATAAACAGGTGCAACATCAAACGCCGTCCTTCAAAAGTTTCTGTTACAGCCTAGCACAGTAAAGTTAACCTAGTGAGGTGCTGCTCAAAGTAAAAAGTAAAATTTGTAAACAAGTAAAACAGTGATTCATTATTGCTAGAAATCTCAGCACCCTCCCAAATTCAGTATATTATAGTCATTTAGTGCTGCACGTGTTACAGATGACACTTGGATGTTCCAATTTAAACTTCATTTAGTTGTGCTTACCCAACACCCTTGAATAAAACTGGTTTATTGGTGGGTTTGCCGACAATAGTGGGAGCTTTCAGCAGGTTCTCTGGGTCAGCGACAATCAGGGTGTGCTGCAGACAAGAGACAATGTAAATAACAATGTTAAGTTCTTAAGACTGGATTTGTGAAACAAAGTTCCTGTGCCCATAGATTTCTGTTTACCTCTCCAGGATCAGACACGTCGTAGTTGTGATGGTCAATGACAGCAGTCTTCTCCTCATCAAACTCAATGCCACACTCACTGCCCAGCTCCCTCAGAGGGTCACCTATGTAACAAGAGAAAAGCATTAATATATGACAATATTCCAGTATTTCCAATGATGCAATATTGGAGCAAAAAGCTGTTAGAAACCAACTGACCGATATCTGAACTAGCAGCAACCAGGACATTGCCTCCACCGTCAATGAAGGATGTAATAGTCTCCACATTTATATTTCCTCCAAAGTCTGCAGGTGACCACAAAGAATACATTTTACAGATTGCTTCAGCAAAGGCAAACACAAGCCATAAAACTGATTAACTCCATTCTGAATTTAAAAGAGTGAAATTTACCTTCAACTGAAGGCGCGAAGATGATTAAATGGTCATACAGGAACTGGCCGTATTTGATCAGAGAGAGGGAGGGATCATCAGCTGTCTTGAATGTGACGTCAAAGCCGCGATCTGAAAAGGAGAGGCACATTATCAGCGGCACTAAAACAGTGACAGACTTATGCATCTCTGCAGTAACCTGAACGATGTTAAAGTTTCAAAGGATTGGTAACCTCTGCACTATAACTCCAAAGCTATAAGACCATTATATACCACTGAGGGTATCTTTAAGGCGAATTTTCTGAAGTTGCATTAGCAAGCCCACATAATCATTAATTCAGAATAACATGGTAACATCCTGTTAACAACCTAATTATTATAGTAGTACTCT
This sequence comes from Seriola aureovittata, assembly GCF_021018895.1. NCBI lineage: Eukaryota > Metazoa > Chordata > Actinopteri > Carangiformes > Carangidae > Seriola > Seriola aureovittata. Next base: position 20,115,684 of record NC_079372.1, read on the forward strand.
CGATCACTTGCATCGGGCATAAGTGGATCTTTGGTTGAGGGTAACCGCCAAATTGATCATAAAATATTAAGTTCGTCTAAAATTATGATCTTTACTAGAGGTAAAGTTTACTCTAGTTTACTAGAGGTATGCCGAAATGAAGAGCGTCCCCGAATCGATTCAGTGCAGTATAAGTAAAGATTACAAAGTATAAAAAGTATCTTAGTAAGTTAAAAATAAGTTAAAACTGCCAGAGACTTTAATAAAGTTTGGAGAGGTATAGCTAACATAGCACAGCTAAGCTAGCATTAGCAGCGTTTCTGTGTAGCGTGAAGCTAACGTCTACAAAACCAAGTCCCAACGGCTCTATATTCCCTACCAGAGACATTTTAGCATTACAATCGGGATCTATAACACTATACAAGAAGGTATTTATAGGTTAAAGATAAGCATGCATCTCGTTCTTACCTGCCAGACTGCGGAAGAACATTGAATGGGTGTCTCTGATGTTGAGGTTGTCCAGCAGAACCAACGTCTTTCCGTCGGCCAGAGCACAATGCAACATGGAGGCTAATGACAGGAATAAAAGGACATTGTTGTCCAGAAGTCTAAACCTCCTCTGGGTCATCGTTGCGGTCCGTTTTTTGGACGATGATACAGAACCGGTCCGGTTTGTCTGCACGACTGCTGTCAGCGACGCCATTTTTGCTGCAGAAGTGGACGTCAGCTTAGCAGACGAGTTAACTTTGACCCCGTGATCTAGCCAATCACAGAGAGGAACGCGTCTCCCCCCCCGACTGCGATTCCACAAAAATGGGGTGAAAGATTTATTGTAAGACTGACAATCACGGAAGTCTCAACCTTATTTATTGAATTATAACCAGGGCCAGCAATTCTGACTTTAAAACAGTTGAGTTAGATTTTCTAAATAATTTTAAAATATAATTCATGCACGTTTGTTTATGCTTATCTAATTTGAAACAAGTTATTATGCTATATTCTTGTTAAATGCCTAATTTTTCCTAATTGAATTTATATATCTTATTACTTTATGTGCCAGGAATGCACAATTCTTAATCCCATGATATTCTAGGAATTTCCTGAGCAATGTAAGGAAAAATCAACAGTCTATTGTTTTTTATTAAAAAAACAACAGCGTAACACAAGACAGGTCAGACTGTGATGATTCTTTATTGATCCGTTGATGACTACCAGTGTGTCTATGTAACTGATATTTAATCGAGCATCTTGCAGGTGTTAATATAAACAGACAAAATACTTCATACCAGTGTGATCAGTTTACTGCAATAAAAACAAAAGCTGTCTTGCAATCATAGTAAAACTGAGAATTGTTGACCAGTTTGTTGTCACCACAAATATTTGTTTTTTTTATCAGAGGTAATAAGACTTAGAGGACACATCACAAATATACAAATATTACACATGCAAAGCATTTGCAGTGTTTGCCAGGACAAGAATAAATGGCATCCCACTTCTTAAATCTTTAGTACCCCTACATGTCTATGTAAATAATCTCTGTATAATGTGCTTTCCGTGAAAATACTTCTACTAAGTACAATAAAATATTTCCACTGTTTAGGGGGCATGTACATATTTCACCTGAGTGAAATGGAAAAATAACACAGAGTTCTTCAAGTTATATAAGGTAAGACTGAGTTGTGATGTTTTATACAAAGGACAATGCACAATCCTGCATTTCAGTCTAATAATAAACAAACTATACATAGTATAACCATCTCTGAAAGACTTCTTGACAATATTTACCAAATCAATGAATCTCGCCTGGTTTGCTGGAATTAGGACTGACTGCATAAAACATGATTTATGACTATAAATCCTAAAATGAAATTGTTTAAAAACTGTTGTGTTTTATGAATCCAGTTTAGGTAAAGTTTGGGAGGCTGAAACTCTGAGACCTCATCACCGACTCACTTTATTTCTTGCATTTCTTCCTCCTGTATAAATTAGATTTCTTTCACAAAAATATTTCTTACACTCTTCACAAATCTGCTCCACGACGCCTGACGTTCACATTCCAACTCCTCTTCTTTCTCCTCCTCCACCTCTGCTGTGTGGGTTTCCACTTCTCCATCCTCCCCCCCTCTGCTTCTCCCTTTCTGTCCTGGGCACGGCAGATCAGTTTTCCCCTTCCTGAATGACCTGCTCAGTTGTGGGTTGCCATGTTGTGGCGGTATCCCCCTCAGCAGTGGTAGCTGTGGTGTACTGGTAGAAGTCAGAATCTGCCTGAAACATGACCAAGGCCTGAGCTGTGTGGATGCGAACGTGCTGGGCCAGGGAGCTCGCATCCAAGAATTTATCACCACATGAATCACAAGCGTATAAGATCTGCGTGTTGGGGTCTGGGAACAGAAGAAGAGTTGACATTCATTCATATTTGTCATTGTGTTTTCAAATCTACATAATAATTCTACATTTCCACCTGGACTGTCTGACAACCTCCTTGTCTTTCAGTGGTTTGACTTAGAATGAAACTAAACACAGCAGGATAGTGAATAATACCATACTTAAATTTGTTACAAGTTATCACAACTGTACACTATTTATTTGTAGCATTCATTGATTACATATGTGTACATGCAGAATTTCTGTCAGTGTCATGTTTTAAAGAGGCTATTGTATTTCTGTTTCTTTCAACCCATACGTTATATTTTAAATTCCCGAGCCCCTGTGATTTGCTGATTGCTTGTATTTTTTTCTAATAGTACAAAATTGTTCAAATACAGTTGTCTGAGTTCACAGAGTGAGTTTTTACCTGCTTCTTGCACTTTCTCTACGGCTTTGGTGATTTCAGCTTTCAAAGCCTCGGTCTCATCTGCCGACACTGAAGCCGCCACTGGAACTACTGTGAACGGACACATGACACGAGGTAAACAAACACCTACCGATGCCTGAGCCCTTTCACCCCCCCCCCATGCTTCTTTTATTATTATCTGCAGCATTCATCAGGTCCTTGTCAGGATATTGACATTTTGAGGATGCTGTCTGACCTGTCAGCTGAGCTACGGCACTGCCTGCCAGGGCCTCGGTTGCCAGGGTGACGATGTCCTCCGTGGTTACGGTAACTATGTTGATTTCGTTGTCAGAGGTGGCCGTGCCTGCGCACACATCAGCCCCCTCGTCCGCGCTGCCCCCGGCTACGACCAGCCGCTTCATGCCGGCCTTGCCGTGGTGGACGGTCTTGACGTGGGAGCGGAGGTTGTCCACACGGTTGAACCCTCGGCCGCATTTATCACACAGGAAAGGTTTCTCCCCTGAGGGAGCAGGAGAGAACCGAAGATTTAAGGATGGAAGCTCTGAGTTCATCTGGATGCACAGAGATAAGGTGGATTGGGAAAATGTTAATGCAGCTGTTACAAATATTTTGGGATACGAAATTCCAAATAGTAGTCCTGCGTTGTGTCTTGGGAACAATAAAAGTACCGTGATGAGATAAGATCTCTACCTGACGGCAGTTCTACTCGCAGCAGGTAAGAAAGCTGTTATCAGAAACTGGCTGAATGTAAACGCTCCACATCAGGAACAGTGGCTGCAAACTGTCCAAGACATTTTCATCATGGAGAAGTCGACATATGTTTTGAGAGAATACGTTTAAAAAGAACTGGGGAAAATGGACCATTTATATGAGACACAAAACAGACCCAATTAATATCTAATTTAAATTGTTCCATGAATATTGAGATATTTCCAAACTCCACTGTTATTTTATTTTGTATTTGGTTGTGTATATGTGTGTATATTATTGTGAAAACTCAATGAAGATTTAAGTGTAAAAAAAAAAAAAAAGAAAGTCAGCCATAGTCAGTTTGTCCTCACCTGTGTGTATGATGATGTGCTTCGACAGGTCTCCCACATTGACAAATGCTTTGTTGCACATCTGACACTTGTGTGGACGGACGTTGTCATGGTGCCGAATGTGATTGGCCAGTTGACTGGATTGCACAAACCTGTCCAGAGAGATACATCATCTGGTTTCCTGTATCATTGTATTTAAAGTGTCAGTTCTCACTTACTTCACGTATCTAGTAGTTTATGTTTAGAATTTCATGTCAGTACAAAACTGTAATTTAAACAAACACTCCCCTCCTGCAGATACATGTGATCTGTGTTTCCCCTTGAGTCAAACTTTTAACCAACGCGTTCTCACATATTTCCAGATCTCGTCCTTGGATGACCTCAGGTTATGTTTCCATGGCACAAGTGAGTTTGAAAAATGAGCCTATTATTACAGTATCACTGTATCTGCTCTCACCTTTTGCCGCAGCGATCACACACATAAGGCTTCTCTCCCGTGTGCTGGCGGACGTGAGCGATAAGCGAGCTGGCCTGGGTGAAGGCTTTGCCGCAGATAAGACAGACGCAGGGCTTCTCTCCTGCAACACATTGGTTATAGTCTCATCACGGCGGCATGTGGATGATATCACTGTGTGTTGCTGTCGGTCTGACTGTGCGGGGCGTACCTGTGTGGATGCGTTCATGTCGCTGCAGAGCTCCGGGGTCGCTGAAAGCTCTCTGACAGTGAACGCAGACATACGGTTTCTCCCCGCTGTGAACCCGCAGGTGTCTCTTCAGATTTCCTAAAAAAAAAAGCGGACATCATCAGAGGTCAGAGGTCAAAGGTCAGACCAAGTGACTCAAAGCAAAGAAACAACTCACTTTTCAGTTTTTAAAGCTCCAAGCTACATATCAGAACTGCCGCGCTTCTGCCATCACGCCCCCCCGGCTTTGGAACGACCTGCCCGAGGAGATAAGGCGTGCAGAATCTGTGACTTCCTTTAAGTCACTTCTTAAAACTCACTTTTACAGACTTGCTTTTATGTGATGTCGTCTTCTTATTGTCTTTCTATCATCCTTTATTTCTTAGACTATCATTTTTTTAAAATTACTTTCCTAATTGCTTTAGTTCCCTAACATCCTCAACTTCTTTGTATTGCTTTTATTTCCTTTTATTGTTTTATGGTTTTCATTTATCCTTATCATCTTTATTTCATTCCTTATTGTTTTATCTCTTTACAAATGTTTTTAGTTTCTTTTATTTTTATTTTCTTTATCGATCCTTTGCCTTATTTTATTGCAGTTTATTTTTATCTCATTCTGTTGCTTTATATTGTTTTAGTGCCAATACCTTGTTTTATTATTCCTATTCCCTTTCCCTGCTGACATCATCTTACATCTGACTTTGATCCTCCTGTTCTCAGGTCATGTTGTTGGGTTCTTGTGTTGCTTGCTCGGGTTCTTATGGAGTTTATATGTCGCTGTTGTTTTTTAGGGTTCTTCTGCCATTGTTCTCTTGTTTGTTTGTGCGTTTATGTCAAAGCACTTTGTAAACCCTCATTTTTAAAAGTGCTATATAAACTATTATTATTAATTATTATAATTATTAACTCCACAAGTCAACTTCCTCAAGATAAAACGCACAGTAAGTGAAAGCAGCAGGAACTGCTCCAGAAAAGAGGGTCTGAAATCCTCTGAATGGTAAATATAACACTAACATAGCCATGGCGTGATTATACTATAATTGATCATTATATTACACAGTAGCTTATATGTCATCAAAGAATCTAAAGTTGAAGCTCAGTCCGTGTGTCGGAGGTGACTGTAAGTTAAATGTCAGTTACTGAGGACAAAGAATCCCCTTGTAGATTCCCACCCAGCACAAGATCTCACATGTCAGGTGTTTGGCTCAATACAACAGGCATCTGTATAAAGAGTGAACTGGAGCTCTGTTAACAATACTGGCAGCAGCTTATTAACTTTAACTGAAATCATGTGACAACAGTGAGGCTGCAACTAATAATTATTTTCATCATGAATTAATCTGTGGAATAAAAACATACACAACAGCCTTCACAAATCACTAATAACCAATAACGTTTTATTTATAGATTCAAATTAACTTTCTGCCGGTCAACCAATCAAATAATCTAATTGTACGAATAAAGTCCCAACTCAGAGTGAACCAGACAATTGTATCCGACACATTTAAAGGTTCAAAGACGATCAAGAAACATCAGCAGCAGCAGTTTCTGCATCTACCTTTTTATTTTACCTAGTAGAGTAGAACTCGAAGCAGAATTTAGTAAACATATTGTTTAAAGTATAAACTAAGCAAAGCATTAAATCTCCTTTTTAAGAATATGTTTCTGATTTGTTCTGTGCCGCCTGATTTAATGTCTGCTGTCACTGAACTGATCTTTATTGGTCCCACTTTAGTTCTGAGGGATCCACATGCCACCGGGACATTTCTTTGACAGGTACAAAGTCTCTATACTGAGAGGCTGAGAGACTTTCACCCGAAACTAGAATTACTGCCCCAAGGTTGTTTCCTCGCTGCCGAACAGCCAAGACCCAGGAAACACGGTCACAGTCTCTCCTTCCTGAGTTACAGCATTGAATAATGGCCAGAAGTGTTTTATGCAGAACATTATGATGTCACGGTGAAGCTGACCTTTGACCTTTTGGATGTACGATGTCATTACTTCATTTTATCCTTAAGTTGGGTCATAATTAGTTTATGAATTTGTGAGTTACGGCCGTAGACGTAAACTTACAAGTCAAGAATAACAGAAGAACAAAGCAGTTAATATATAATATATATATATAATATATAATATATATACCTGAAGTGGTGAACTGTTTGCCACACTCTTTGCACTTGAGAGGCCCGTCTGTAATGTGGATTTTTAAGTGAGCCTTCAGATTTCCCAGCTGAAGAGAAACACACAACAATCAGGAAATGTTTGGTCACAAGCGAACGCACATGGGATGAAAAATTATTATTATTATAAAATTATTAAAAACACCTTTCAGAAAGTTCTGGAAAAGTTGTGTTTTATGAAGACAGGTGTAACTGCGGCTGGAAAGCTAAAACGTTCACAAACACGCCGTTTACCTGGTTGAAGCGTTTCTCGCAGTGTGGACACTTGTTGCCCTTCTCTGTGTCGTGCGTCTCCAGGTGTCGCATCTTGGCCGTGGGGTCAGAAAAGGCCTTCTCGCAGTAGTCGCAGTGATACGGCTTCTCGCCGCTGTGCACCAGCTGATGCCGCTTCAGGTTTCCGGATGTGGTGAAGAGCTTGCCGCACACGTCGCAGCTGTAGCGCGCCTCACCTGTGTGGCGTTTGCGGTGCAGGTTGAGCAGGCTGATCTGGCGGTAGCTCTTCCCGCAGGTGGAGCAGCAGTACGGCTTCAGAGGGCTGCGGGAGGAGACAGCAGCTCAAGGTTGAGACACAAAACCCGACAGAGCTCAGCGGCAGGTGTCAGGTGAGATAAACGTCTCTGAATAGAAACGAATGACTCACCTGTGTGTTTTCTCGTGGGCTTTACAGGCTGCTGGGTCAGAGAAAGCCTTGTTGCAGTCCCGACAGCTGAACGGCTTCTCTCCCGTGTGAATGCGCATGTGTCTCTTGAAATTACCAGTGTGGGTGAATTTCTTCCCACAGTCCTGGAGGAAAGAAAGAAAAACACGTCACGAAGAGTGAGCTGGCCGCCATTTTTAATAACAACATCAACAACCAACCAGAATCACTGGAGGTTCCTCGTTCCCATCAGCTTTGAGGCCTCAGCACTAAAGAGCTGAATGTACCTGATGCCTCACAAGTCAAAACACTAAATTAAAGACGTTACAAATTGTAAAACGTACTTTTATTTTATTTATTTATTTTCTTCCTCCCCTGGACACAAACTTTCTCACCTCACATTTGTGAGTCACGGAGCTGTAAGGCTTTGACTCGGAGCGGCTGCTCATCGACGCTGCCTGGGTTTGTCTCCCGTCTCTCTCGCCGCTGGAGTCACCTCCTCCCGCCTGCTGGCCGTCCTCGCCATCTTCCTCACCGGCCTCCTCTTCTTCATCTTCATCATCATCCTCATCATCATCAGTTCCCCCATCACCAGCCTCCCCAGAGTCTTCCTCCTCCTGGTCCTCGGCCACCTGAGCCGGCTCCGTCACCTTCTTCTCGGGTTTCGTCTTTGACGCGTCTTCATCCTCTGAGTCGTTGTCTGTGACGATGAGAGAAACAAACTGTTTAGTATCTTGACAACAGCAACTGCTCAAATAGAAAACCCTATGCAGAGTTCAGAAAGCCCCTTTGATGTGATTGATCATAAACTAACATGGAAACAACATATTGATCATATTAAAGAAAAAATATCCAAGTCAGTAGCAATTCTGTATAAATCTAGGGATATGTTAAATTACAAAGCCTTGTATTTAATTTACTGCTCACCTATACTTCCCTATATAACTTACTGTGCGGAAGTGTCTACCTTTAAAACGGGGTTAGCCATACCTATTATGGATAAGGCTGGTGACTATGATCAAGCTCATCCAATGTTTCTACATTCTCATGCTATGAAATGTACTGATTCAGTTTATTATTTTAAAATAAAGTTCAGAGCTAAATTAATGTCACTTCCACACTGTGTGCAAAAGGTTTTTTCAGCACAAGAGAGCAAATATGATCTGAGAGCTGTTTGTGAGTTTACTGTACAATAAAGCTGTAAAAGTTTCTATTGTTAAGGGTTAAATTATGGAATAATGTTAATATAAATTTACAAATGTGTTATTCGCTTTTGGCTTTCAAAAGAGTGGTCAACAGCTGTTTATGAGGGTTACAAGTGTGAACAATTTTATTTTATTTTTAGCGGGCAGCTTAAATTGATAAGAATATAGGTCGGCATATATAAAGTCGGTTGACTTAGTTTTTTGTGTTTTTTCTGTCTATATTGTTAATTTTTACTGGATTATATGTGATGACTGAATTAAAAATACTACTACTACTTTTAAAGCCATTAACATCTCACTGATAACTGATCAAATGCAGCGCTAGAAAATCCTGAATGTTTGTGTTTGATGATACTCGACACAGTTCGTAACCGGTGTAAAGTTTAGATAGACAGATATATACTTTATCTATCCCAGAGGGGAAATTCAAGTGACCAGCAGCTCATTAGGTATAATAACAGTTAATAATAAACAGGAATGGTTCAATAGTCCAGGTGTTTAAGGGGAAATGTGCTGTTCAGGCTGCAGCTCACCGGGTGGGAAGTTTCGTCGAGGAGGTTTTCTGATTCTTCTCCCTCGAGAGCTCATGTAGGACGAGCTGCCGCCAGATTTCAGCTGTGACTCTGTAAATCAAGAGAAAATATCTCCTTGTTTATTTGTCAAATAAAATGATCAACACATTTACAGACACTGAGGCATCAGGTGGGCCTTCAACACTTTGTTTCTCTAAATAAGGACTTACTGGGCGTATAGTCGGCGTCAGAGGGGTCGTCCTGAAATCCAGGTGCATCTTGTTCGGTGCTCCCTCCTTCCTTCTTTACAGGCGTCTTCTTCTGGGCAGAAAGGGGGCTGGTTTTGGGGGGTCGTCCTCGGCCTGAGTTGGTTCTGGCAGGGCTGGGCTGAGAAGCAGTCTCTTGTGTTTCGGCAGAGACGTCTTCCTCTACATTGTCCTGATTTTGTGTGGGCTCTTGATCTTCAGTTGGACCGTCAGAAGGAGGCTCCTCCACTTGTGATGGCACTTCTGCCAGGTCGCCCTCCAGCTCCTCTTTCTGCTCCTTTTCACCTGCTTTTTCTTCTGGTTTGTTCATAGAAAAATGGAGTAATGTTTGTTTTTTTTTTAACAGGGGTTCCATACTTCATATTTGTATTACACTGTGAAATCGAATTAAAATGTCGGATGTAAAGCAGTCTTGGTTGATATTGTAGCATAACCTGAAATAACCAGTAAACTATGTGACACTGATCAATTTTGCACAAGATGTGGAATTAAAAAACTTCATCATAATATCAGCGGTCAACCAATATGAACTTATGAACTAGAGTTCAGCCCTGTGACTATTTCTAATGACTTCAACCAACCATGGAAAGAGTGGAAATACATCTTTGTCACGAGCATTACAAACATAGGGGCACCTTCTTCCTCAGCTTCATTGGAAAGGGAAAGTTGAGGTTAAACAAATTAGGTTGTTGAGATACTTTAATTCTGAATAATTAATGTTGTTAACCTCATCTGCCCCTTTCTTAACGAGCATTAAATGATCGACCCGGTTCAGCTCTTGTAAAATCGAGGGCACAGATCATTATGAAGTTGAGGACTGTTACTTTAAAGAGTGACAGGAGAGACTCACCAACGGTGAAATCCAGTGTTATGAGGGAAGGAGCTGGGTTTGCCATCGACTGGTACGCAGAGCAGGCGTTTACAATCTCTTGCATTTGTAGAAAGTTGGCAACAGCAAGCACGTCTTCTACATTCTGTGGACTTAAACTCAGCTTGGCTGTGTACATAAACTCCAGGACCTGACCCAAACCTGCAACGATAACCAGGAATACAAAAGACAGCAGAAATGATGAGGGTACATTTACTGCTATTTAAGTCAAGCGTTGGTGATGGTGGACAAAATAAGAGCAACGGGCGATGAAAAAGGCAAAATCAATCAAATAAAAAGTTTGAAACAGAAACTACCTGCTGCATTGCTGATGTCCAGATGCACCACATCTTTCTGGTCCAAGAAGAGGGTGCGGAAGTAGATACTGCAGGCCGCTAACACAGCTTTGTGGGCCTTGAAGTCCACCCCATCCACTACAAAGGTGCAATCACACAGCAGGCCCTGCTTGCGTTGCCGATCAAGCTGCTCCAGAACTTTCCCACTGTGCCACGGGAACTCCATCGCTCTGAAGGCTTGAAGATCGTGGAGGAGGCTGGCAGGAATGCACAGGCTCAGAGGACCACTGACAAGTAAGAAGTCACATGTGGCACATTAGGAAAAACTCAAATGGCTGATGGTGGTGGTCTTTTATTAAACACCACCAATCAATCAGTGTTGCTCACCTTTGATAGCATATAAAATCTATATGATATAATTCAACTGACATCACATGAGTATTAACTGAGAAAAAGTAAATATTAGCAGCATCAGCCTTCAAAAACCATATACGTCATGTCAACATTGATAAAATTGCACAGTATTAAAACTGTAGAAACGATCCATAAGGGTGAATATTTATCCTGAATTTCTTTTTCATTATTTCAGGGTAATAAATCACCATCTTTGTTAGCCAAAAAATGAGCACTAAGCCCAAAAATTACAGAAGCCTCATTTCTTACTTTCCCCTTTTTAAACTGGCATGTGGATTTGTTTATGCCCACTTAAAAAAAATATGTAATGTTATAATGTACCAACTGTGTATTATGATCAAACTGGGGTTATTTCCATGGGTTATATTAATGCAGACAATCCTCACATTTGTCGAGGAACACCTTGCTTTGTGTTAATGCAAAAGTCAAACAAGTACTTTATTTATCTAGTAGAAACTGTGTGTGGTTTGTCCTGTGTTGTTGGTGAAAGACAGGTGTTTACATTCCTGGGTGTAGATATCAGGCTCCTTTTCCTCCAGGACACCACCAGTAAATACTGGAGACCGGATTTCAGCCCCAAACTGTGCTTTAACAACCATTCAAAACATCACTAACGTTGCCTTAAATACAAAATATGTTTCAACTATGATGGGAAGAAATAACACCATCTTGCTAGCTAGCTAAACAAGTGTCGAAATTAACCAGAACGACACTAGAATTAAGCTTTAACTGATGTCCCGATGTCCAGGCAACTAAACGGGGAATTTAAAAAAAGCATTAAAAATGTTTTCTGTCTGTAAATGTAGTTTCTCGAGTTTTAACCGCTTGGTTTGACGGTGCTATATATCGATTACAATTCCTCCATCCTTGTAGCTTTGTTATCAGGGATTAATTTAGCATGCCTTGACATGCATGTAATGCAGGGACAAGATGGCGACCCGAGGAGTCGGGCCTGTCTTCATCCCTTGTTCTTTTCGCAGCTAGCTCGCTCTTTGAGCTACGTGGACGCGCCATTTTAACAAAATCTAACTCCGGAATTACCTCCTTGTTATCTCCTCTTCGCTCCGGGTTCAAACTGCTGGACCGAGCGGTGTTTACGAGTCTTTGACTGAGTTACGAAAAGCAAACCCAATCGAGTTTTTCGGTGATCGATCTTGCCCCGCTAACTCCATCCACCGCCATCTTCCTCTCTCTGATCGATTGATAGGGACCGGCCGGATGTGTCGCAGGAGCAGACGCAGTGCGAACACGTTGTGTGGTGATGATGGCCGCGTGATGGCGCCATCGAGCTACGTGACTTACGTGACGTCCATGTATCCACAAGAAGCACATAACTGTAATTAAACTGATTTACGTTTTAAATTAAACTGATGTACAAAAATGTTAACTCATCTTTGTAGATTGAACGGAGTAGTGTTAAAAAAAAACTAATTATATAGGGATAGGATTTAGATATCTTGTTTTAATTGTTTTGATTTGCTTATTTACTTTTTCACTTTCTCTTAATTTCATTTTCCCAATTAAGGTCTAAATGTCTGAAGCCAATTCTCTACAATGGCAGGAACAAAAGTCTGCCGTAGAAATGCCATGACTGTTATTATGTAGTTGGCCTAAAATAGTAACATTTTAAAATAATGACTATAAAATACTGGAATATGTATTATATAATACAGAGGATATGTTCTGGCCATCACACACTAGCATGCAGTATCCCATATTTCAATTAGTCATAAATGGAAGATGGAGAGATTTTCCTTTACTGCTAGTTTTTACAATTGTTTTCAACTAGAAAATATAAATGAATCAAAAATATTGATTTCTCATTTTTCTATTAATATTTCCATTCTTAAAGTGAAACACCTCTTTTCCCAACTCAAATTCCATATGTCAGGTAGAACAGGAATCGAAAAGCTCACACAGGTCAGGATGTATACTGTCAAAGATGAAGTATTTTATTCACACAAATAATAATAATATACAATAAATTATTATTAATGAGCAATCATCAATTTTTAAAATCGAGAATTAAGTTTTAGAACAGGAGTGAAGTGGGGAACTGATCTGTTAATTGAAGTGTGTCTGTTCTTGTGCAAATGCTGTACATTGCCAACCCCCATGTCTCCGTCTGTCGTGTGCAGGTGCGGCTGCTGTGTATGGTGAACTAACTCAGAATATAAATGAGCAGCAACAGGTGTAGTTGCGGTCATGGAGGGAGGACGTGGCGTGTCACATTGAGCGCGGTGTCGACTCTCTGAGTGTTACATGTAGAATGGTTTCAGTGAAGACAGGAAATAGAGGAAGTAGCATTAAAAAACAAAAAAAACAAAAACACAAGAAGTCATGAGCAGGTCGTCGCTCTCTAGATCTTGATCTCGGTGCGGAAGGTCTGTACGAGCTCGTGTTTGGCCGGGTGTCTCCGTGCCCGGACCGTTAGGGTACCCTCAGCGCCCAGTGATGATGTCACCGAGGTGGGGTCCACATCCTCAGGTAGCTGGCACTTGTGGGTGAATGTGTTCATCACAGAACCGTCCTGGGCCAACTGTCAAGGGAGGAATATTACAGATGAGTTCATGTGTAGCAACTGCTTTAACTGACCCTGAAGGCCACACACTGAAACCTTTAGGTCCCAGGTTTCTGCCATGAGAAGACGAATAACTTTGTTTCATAACCTCTGAGACGTACAGCGCGTTAGCAGTGTAAATCAGAAGGAAAGCTTCCCACCTTTTCCGCACGAACTTCTATCTGGTTGTTGGATGTGGTGACGATGACGTCCTCCGGGGAGAAGTCTCGCACGTCGACTGTGAACTGGTACGAATCCCCAAGAGCTTTAATATTTCCAGTTCCACCTGAAACCAGCACAAGACGAGAAGGAGGATGTTTTAACTGAGGAGGAAATGGGTTTAAAGCTTTGCCAGTTAATGTTCACTCAATTTTTACAATACATTACTACTGAGCTTAAATCACTTCTTTCTGGTCTGATAATCGTGTTTCTGCTGATAATTACAGCAGCTGCAGGTGGAGTTTCATCAGTTTAACAAGCACTTTATTTAAAAGACTATACCATGTTATTGAATAAACTGCAGTGAATTTTATTTCATGCAGCGTATCCTGTTGACTGGTATAGATTCCATGCTAGAAATCAAACATGATTCAGGCTCATTATTTTCCGTTTTACTGGGTCTTTTTGCACAAACGGACATAAATACACTGACAGGTTCCCCACTGTTGCTGATCAGTGGTCACTTCTCTGTGTCACTATTGTAAACTTACCTCTCAGAAGATTTGTGAACTTTTAGTAAAGATCTCTTTAAACTGAACTTGAAATGATCTGTTGAGCATAAACAGTTAAAACCTACTAAAACAAAAATATAACTACTTCATAACTGAGATAAACACCTGTCTTCACCTTTTCTTTCGAAGACTTTAACATTAGCACCACAACACTTTGCCTGTGTATTTTGTAATACACAACAGAATCAGTGTGAAGTCGCAGTTCAGATTTCCCTATTACGTAATTTCAGCATTCGGCTTGTAGCAAGACAAACCAAGAATTTCTATTTCCACTTTCTGTAACTTTAATTTAAGGAAACGTCATGTCTCCTTTATTTCAGCTTATAACTTTGTGCATTTCAAAGCTGCATTCAGGACTTTAGTTTTGTTTTCTTAGCCACTTGGAGCCAGTGGAACAATCTAAAACAATGTTTATACACATATACACACAGAATCATCACCTTATAAAGTAGTTATGTGGAATGCAGTATGGAAAACAATTGTCTATTTATACATTTCAGCTGTCGTGGAGAAAGAGCTTTCACAGGGAGTCATTTCTATCCAACCTGCTGAATGTAAGTTCGATATTAACCTTTCTTTTAGCTCTGTTTTTATAATAACAATAATCTTTATTTCTAAACCCATGTTACAAAGTGCTTTACACAAGGCAGCAAAATAACAAGCAGGCAACAATTAAAACAAGCAATCAGAAATATAGCTAACAGCAATTTGAGACGCAGCAAAAGACAAATAAAAATAATGAACCTGAGCAAAAACAACAGGATTAGAATGAAAGTGTCTTAGACCGAAGGTTGTGTCACCAGCAAGAGCGTGATCAGTAAAAATCAATAAAACATATAAAAAGTTGTCAAGTTGTAGGACTACTTTACTTAATTTTATTGACTTCAATAAAAAAATAAGTAAAATCTTGTCTCTACCAACTTCTCAAAAAAATATCTGGTTGTTTAGCTGCTA
The DNA here is from genome assembly GCF_021018895.1 of Seriola aureovittata. Taxonomy (NCBI): domain Eukaryota; kingdom Metazoa; phylum Chordata; class Actinopteri; order Carangiformes; family Carangidae; genus Seriola; species Seriola aureovittata. The sequence continues at coordinate 20,130,803 of NC_079372.1, forward strand.
AAAGCTTCAGTGTGTTTATCAAAGAAGCTAAAAAACAGTGATAATTATCTGTGGGCTTTGATCCATAATCTGTATGTGAAAACAGGTTCATGGCAGAAAACAGGTGAGGAAACAGCAGAGGACGATAATTAGACCATAATTTTACAGCCTGATGCATCGTGACGACGTCAGTGATTCTGAGCTCAGTGAAGAAGAACGTGGAAACACATGACCTCACACAGACTGGATATGAGTGTGAGAGAGAGACACTTCAGAGGCAGGTTAGTTTGATTATATGACATCATTTCAACTGTGTGTTTGTGTGTGTGTGTGTGTTTGTGTGTACTCTGGTCACCGGGCAACCATCTGGTCATTCCTTACGCATGCGTCATCCCAGATACTCTGTGTGTGAAGTCACACTGCTGGCAGACAGTCCAGCATTCCCTAGGTAGTGTGTGTATGTGTGTGTGTGTGTGTTTTCCCTTCAGCTGCACCCACCCTCCAGCTCCTGTGCAGCACCTATGGGATACCAGCAATGCTTCCAAAACAATTCTACTGAGCCCCTGACACACGGCGCACATGGAGCGTGAGTCCATTTAAAGTTCAGATGTCAGATATTCACACTGTCTGTGAACTGACACAGAGCGGCGGCCCTCACCAGCTCCACACCTCTCTGACCTGAGGATGAGGCAGGCGCTTTAAAGTGAAGCGTCTGCTGACTGAAATGTGGTTTTTAAAACAGAGAGCTGACCAAAAAATGCACCTTGTTTTTTCACATACATCTGTTTTCTTTTTCATGTGTTTACACTTTAGTCACACTCTTAGAAACACATTTGTCCACACACACACACAAACTACACCAGAGTCCTGTTGCCTTTCAAACACTGTCCTGCGTGTCGTCTCCCTCCTCTGAACCGTCGCCTCTGACATGTTTTATAAAGGAGAAAAACACCACACTGCAGACAAACGGCTCCCGAGCAGAGAGATGAATCTGCTTCACAGTCGAACCTGTCACTTCCTCTTGCTGTAGTTATTATTTTTACACCACTCCTGTAAACACACAGAGAGCTGAAATTTACTCCCAAACTTACTGGAAAACCCCAAGGCGTCGCTCCCGGGCCTCATGAAGGAGTCAAAGTCCTCGGTGAACAGTCCCCGGCTTTTCTCCATGTATGGGTTACCAGAGGACGAGGATGACGATGAGGATGAAGTCTGGTGGAAACTACGCTCCGATCGATAGGCAGAGGAGTTGGTCACACTCATGGATGGCTGCGAGTGCTGAGTGAGGCAGAGGAGGAGAGTGAGGGGGAGAGAAGAGGGAGGCGGAGAGAGCTGGGGGCTCCTTTGGGAATCTTCCAGAGGCTTAAGTGTTAGAAATAATAACACACAGCTCCTGACTTCCTTTTTTTCCCTTTCTTTCCTTTTCTATTTATGTTTTCTTGTTTCTATATGGTGAGATAAGTTCCCCACTGTCCTGCGGCCACTCTCCCATGGCCCTTATATACTATACGGCCCTGTGCGTTGGGGGGGGGGGGCACGTGTGTCACCGCTCATCGGGAAAGGCTAATAATGTTCTATATTTATCAGGAGACGCACAGGAGGGATGGAGAGAAGGGTCTGTGGTCGGAAAAGTTCTGGGCATTGAAGGGCCCTGAGGTTAAGAGCAGGAGAGAGAGAGGAGGATTTGATAGAGAGAGGTAGAGAAAGAGTGAGGGGGGGGGGCAACAGTTGTCATTCCAGACACACCATCCCTGAAATAGCTTCCCTCTCCTCTCTTTAACTCCATCGCTCCATCTGGCTGCTTCCTCTTGCTTTCTTAATATTTAGTGCCACGTCTTTGTCCTGAAATCGGATCCTCACATGGTTCTGCCATTAAATGTCACACTGGCCAATGTCTTCACAGCGTGGTTTCATCTCATTAGAGGGATTTATGTGTCTGTCTGTGTGTGTGTGTGTGCGTTTTCATCTGTTTATTAATTTTAATCTTTCCGAAGCAGCCAACATTAAAACAAAATGATTTGCCGGATGGAAAACGCAGCGTTCTCTCCCGCCGAGCCGCGTGAAGGGAGGAGAGTGAATTGAAAAGTTGCCTGTTATCTCAGAGGATAAGTACAGAGCAAAACAAAGATGGAAAGAATGTGCTTGAAAACAAAGCCGTCAGCGGGAGCAGGGGACTTAGTAGTGACATTGCTTTGTGGCTATTAATATCTACATGGAGAGTTTGTGATTAGAAAACACTCGCTGCTCTCCTGTGTAGTCTGTGCAGCTGATAGCTAATCCATTCAAGCACATTTAAGGGCTCTATCAGTGTTTGTGTTAATGTGACTTCAGGTATTTGACCTCTGCTTTGTCTGATCTGTATATGACGCGTGAAACACACGACTGGTGACATCACAGCCGCCGGTCGTCCTGGAACTGAAATGAAACAGTGAAAAATCAAAAGGACACGCAGGTTTCCATCTTTTGTTTTGAAGCCGGTCGCCCAGCGTTACACGTGACACCAGATGGTGTTATGTGCTTCCAGTGTTATCAGTGAAGAGCTCAAAGCCCCCCGCTGGAGATCTAAATCCAGCCCAGCAACTCACCAGCTCCCTGCCAGAGAGCACGCACGCACGCACGCACGCACGCACGCACGCACGCACGCACAGCTCCCTAGTAACAGCAGTAATACTGTTTGTTCATACTGGCCGTTTGCACCTCTAATGGGGCTTTCATCAGGAACGAAGCTGGCGGTCGTCTGCAAATGTCATTTGTTTGTTGCTGTAGTTCATAGGATTGTTTTTTTTCATTTTAATTATTCATTCATTTTAATTATTATTGTTCTTCAACCCTTTTGATTTCAGTCATGACCTTTGACCTCCTTTGAAAGGTAACTCTTTAAAGTTTACAACCAAAAAGTCAGAATGAGAATAAGAGATACCAACGTTAAAGACGCACATGGTACAAATCTAACTGTTTTTTGTTTCACCTGTTTTTTTATTTTATTTTTTTGGCAAAGAAAATTGATTTAACAGGTGTCGTAGTGATAAACACTTTGCTCAGGTCGAATCAGGAGCTTTCCAACAACAACTACACTGAGTCCAGCCCAGACCAAAACACAACTAAAGTAGCACCAAAGCCAAAGTGTCCCATGGTGTATTTTAAAAATTAAATAATATATGACATTTAAAAATATAAAGTCTTTCCTTTTTTTGTGAAATTAGTTTTTTTTTCCCTAAAAAGTATTTATATTTAAATGAAAGTACTTGAAAGGAGTATGGCATTCTTTGATGGAGCTGTTTGCATCTCATTAACATTAACAGACCTAAATCCACCAGCTCAGGGTTACACATGCAGTCGAAGGTCATGTCTTTTTTAAATGATAAAACTAAAAAAAAATACTATATACAGCTTCATTTCATCAGAGATGTTGTTGGTATCAAACCTGAGAACTGTCCGTCTCACGAGGCTGCTATTCAAGAGAAAGGAAGAGTGATAGCAGCGGGGGGAGGAGTGGGTGAGGGGGGGTGAGCATCGATGAGTGAGATGAACATAGTTGGACAAAGATGAGAGGGTGTCGGACGGAGCGGTGACAGGAGACGGACAAGAGGAGAAATGGATGATGGGAGTTGAAGTATAAAGGATGGAGAGGAGCAGAAAACGCAGTAGAGACGTTTGTTGAAATATTCTTTTTAGTCTGAAATGAAAGTTTAAAAGTTAAAGTTTTAAAGCTGTGAGATGCAGTGAGTACAGTAAACATGCATTTAAATGTACAGAACATATATATAAATCTATGTTGCTGAAATAATACTGACATGATTCCTGTTCATGCTCTTATCCAAGTCTGATATTTCTAATTAATAAATTCAAATCATAACAGCACAACTTCAAAGAAATGCATCATGGTCTTTTTTTCGCCACCTTAAGGCTTTCAGATACAGTATGTAGGTCACAATGAATGAGGATAAATATAGATACTGTAAGATAAATAAATAACAAGCTAATTCCACTGTATTCTCAATCTATGGATTTGATTACAATAATCAACATTAATTTAAAATGAGTATAAAAATGGTTTTAACTTTCTGATAAGGAAAACACCCAGAGACAGTAAAAGGAAAGAGATGATAGATTGCAAACCAATTATGTTGGAGATGTTAATGTGTAATGTTCCCAGATCATATTTACATATTTATTCATATTTAATGTTGAATATGTCCAATATTATTTATCAGAGAGATTTTTTGAAAATATAAAATATATTTATATAAAGAATTTGTCCTTATAGTTGGTGCAAAGGAGAAACTTCTCTCTAGTGCGTGAAGTCATTTAATGACCTCGGGGGAAAGACTAATTGCAATCTTTTTGTCAAGCTCTGTTTTTAGAAGCTGCACTCTCCACTGCAAGAATGAAGCCCCTCCCCCTCCCCTGGATATCCAGTTTTCCCATCGCTACCATTTACGTCTTAAAAGGCTTTTGGCTCCAGGTGCTGGACTCTGAATCAAGGTTCAAGGTAATGTGAGCAGAGTGGAGAGCTCATTGTCAACAAGTAAAGTGATGCCAATGTCTACTTAATAATTAAAACCTTTTGAGGAGCTGTAACTTATATATAACTTATAATATACTGCCATACTTCCTCTTTGGCTGTTTAAACTCAGGCTTAAAGGTCCCTCCAGTCTAAAGGTCTCTGTCCATGTGTAGTGTGAGTATAGATCAGGTCTAGCTTCTATATTAATACTGTGAAAGTATCAAAGCCTCAGTCCACAGAGAAATGCACACAGCCTGTATTCAGAAACTGAGCCTTAAAACCAGCCGTCAGGACTTCTGGAACTTTGTGATGTCACAATAAAGCAGTCACCAAGCCCCGCCCACCTGGACCCCCCATCCAACCTCGCAGGATTTGGTTTCTCGGAGTGTTTTACCTGAAATCTGCTTTATTTTTATTTGATCTCTAATAAAAGACTCTTATTAGTGTTTTGTTTGGCTCCAGTGATGTTCGGTACCAAAATACAAACCAAGACGTTCCACAGCTGCCATGATGTGTTTCCATTTATATACTTAATGCAACACATGATTTTCAAAAAAAAAGTCTCAAATGTCGCAAAAAAAAAAGTTTCTTTTTCAGACAAAAGAATATTTTGTGGCTCCTCCTTCATCAGGCCTCAGATTCATGTTTAATTAGAACAATGTCACGAGAAAAGAAAACCCAGCTTTATTTGCTTGACATCACTCGATGGAAAAATTAACCATTAGCGATTGTGTTTTGTCGCATTAACTAAAAGAAATTGCTTCTATTTTGCGTAAAACTGTGATGGAAACTGATGTTGTAGGGGTGAATGACGAGGACAGGCTTCTGGCTGAGGTCGAGTCTTGTGTCACTAATAAAAAAGATGAGCGGGAAGATGGCTGACCTCCACCTCCTCCACTTCCCATCACCATCTTTATGTTTCTAATTACAGCATAATTTAGGAGTACGGTGTCTAATTAGGGTACGACTTTCAGTAAACTGTTTATTGTCTAATAACGAACATAATACTTACTTACTTAATACGGCTTGTTATGTCTTATTAGTGTACTGTAAAATAAAGTGCGACCAGTAAAATAATTGCTAATAATAACTTCAGGGAGCAGGACAGGAACGCGGGTTCATGAGAATGACTCATAAGAATGACAACATGGCGGGAGGGAGAGACGTAAGCAAGTAAATCTGATCCAGTTGTCAGTGATCCACGAGTGACATTGAGTCACCTCAAAATGTTTGAGTTTGTGTGTGAAGTCCTATCTGCCCAAAGCTCGCTCTCTCTCTCTCTCTCTCTGTCACACACACACACACTCTCACTCACTCTCACTCACACACACACACACACACACACACACACACACACACACACACACACACACACACACACACACACACACACACACACACACACACACACACACACACACACACACACACACACACAGCTTAGGTTGTGCCTGCTTCAGCTGCTGTGTGTTACATAATGTTGCAGACAGAGGGAAAATTCCACAGTGATAGACGGGCTGAGCTGGAAGGTCGTCTCACTGCTGCTCTCTCATGTTCACAGGCAAACAGTCAGCTCTGTGTGCAAACGTTCACACGGGCCACAAATTAAAAAAAGGAAAAACCTGGAAGATGATGGAGAAACAAGACGACGCTGCTTAATTTGTCACACCTGTCTGGAGTTACACAGGTTTCCATGAAGACCAGAGACTGGGAGCTTCACTGACCCTCACATGGAAACCCTCCTCTATAAAAAAGCGCCACACTCATGCATATAATTTCATTTAAATGTATACATTATTCTGCCTGAAGTTATAATCGAGTAAAATACAAATTAAAACTTTCCCTTGAATTTTAAGCAGCATTAATAGATTTTCTTTTTTTCTAAGCCGTATTTGTCGCCACCTGATGAAGATAAGTCCAGTATTTTCCAGTCCTTTTACTATTGCTTGTATACATATTATAAGCGTAAATGCACAAATGAAGTGCAGGATATGTAACAGCAGTGCGTCATGTTGCTGCGTTACAGACCACTGGATTTGGTTGAAGTAGATCTCAAGTTGTTTTGATTGGTGAATCAATATTGTGTTTCCCTCTGGCTTCACTGAAATACTGTTGTTAGAAAACCACATTAACACCACTGATTTCATTTCATTTGGACTTTCCACTTTGATCTCTGACAGATTCCTCTGAGTGAAAACAGAGAGCGCTCGTCTCGGGACTTTTCGCTTTCAAATAAAATATTAGATTTATTTGTAAATGTATTCATATTCAGTTTTGTGGTTTGGAAACTGTGACATTTGATTTGGTTATTTTCTCCTTTGTCAGAGGAGAAACTCTCTGATGGTTGTGTGAGAGAAAAGTAAAGTAACCTCCTGTCTGGCTCTCTATTAATCTCAGTGTGCTGTTTCCATGGTAACAGTTTTTTATACTGAGAAGAGCAGTCTGTATGTGTGTACATTTCCGTGGTATATGCATATGTGTGTGTGTGTGTGTGTGTGTGTGTGTGTGTGTGTGTGTATGATTGATGCTCATTGCATGCAGATTTCAAATCTCTAAAATAACACAAGTGCTAATTGAAGGCCTACAGGGAAAATAAACATTAACTAAGGATTGTGTGTGTGTGTGTGTGTGTGTGTGTGTGTGTGTGTGTGTGTGTGTGTGTGTGTGTCCAGATCTGAACAATGATTACCTTAACCTTGAGCAGGCCGCTGAAGTTTGCTGATTTCTTTCAAAGTGTCGGTTCTTGATTATTGTCTGACGCTCAACGTCTTTTTCTGGTCCTTTTCAAATGAAGGTGTTTGAAGCGGCGGCGACACACGCGTCATCAGGGGCTCTGCGAAGGGGGTTTTGGAGAGGAAAAAAAAAAGTAAAATGGTTAATTTAACTGTTCATACTAGAGATTCAAAATGGTTTTTGATATACACCGGTGAAGCTGACATTATTACAGAAAATAGACGGAAGATGTTCTTTTAAGTGCAGAGAGTATCACCTGTTATGGGGTAAGGAAACCTGCGGGGGGGGGGGGGTTCTTCATGGAGGACAGGTGATGATGAAGGAGCTGCTCTCAGCAGGATGAGCTGTGAATGAGGAGAGAAAAGTCACATACATCTTCACTTCAGTCACACTGACCGTTAAATTGCTTCTGAAAAAGGTTGTAAAAGTCAAAATTTAAATTAGGTAAATATCTGTTATAAACTGAAATAACATTTCCAACAGGGTGTGCAGTAAATGCGTGGTCTGGGTAACAGCTGTGAACCACAGAAGTCAGCTGTCAAATACCATTTTTCCTTAATGTTACTGTATAATTTACTGCTTCAGTTGTTGAAAGATCTTCATCTGACTTGGTTTCTCATTTACATTAAAGTGAATGTCTTTCCCATTCTGTTTGATAAAATGTCTTCCAGACATAGTTACCAAGTCCTGTTATATTTCTCTGCAAATTTCCGTTTTTTTTTGTTTTTTTAATTTATTTAGACTTTATTTCACCAGGCAAGATATCCAGAACAAATTCTTAATAATGACGACAGAAAACATTCGTAGGGGAGGAGGAAAACAAAAACACAAAGAAAACAAAAAAGACTAATTAATCAAATTAAACAGAAGTAAAACATCAAGTATTGTTTAAAAAAATATATAAAAATGGCCTTTAAAAGCAGCAAGAGACAAATTTGTCCAATTTTAGTGTTTTTTTGTAACAAATTCCAATCATCAGCCGCAGCAGACTGGAGGATGCGCTGGACGTAGAAGAAGAACGTGTATTGTGCAATAACTGACTTAAATAGAGGCATGAGTATCCAAGAAGAGTTTTATAAATGAGTGGAAACCAGTGTACCTTACGACGAGTATGCAGAGGAAGCCACATGACCAGAGAATACAGAGGGCAGTGATCTGTGTTGAACGGGGCGTTTGTAGCAAATCTATAAAGTCTGGAAATTGAAAATTATCACAAAATGCAGGTAAGTATTGATATTCATTATTATTGGAGCATGGAAGTTCTTCCTTGACCTTGTAAAGTGTAGTTTGGTAATATATCTATATATGTATCATATCCATGAAGCTGCTATATTATCATGATAATCACCTGTCGCTCCTGTTGTTCTATCTCGTTTACATTTCTGGGATTATGAGATTATGTTTTTCTGCAGTCGTTGATCGTATCGCCGGGAATCAATTAAAAATCTGAGAGAAAATGTTTTTTTCTGTCTCGCTGCACGTCTGCGATAAAGGCAGATGAAGGGGCGTCTCTCAATGTTCCTCCAAAGAGTTAATATTAGCTGCCTTTTCAACCGTGACTGCTCCATCACCTGTATGCTAATACTTTACCAGAGGTCAACTCACCTACACTACACACACATATAACCATACAGAGAGATATAACACAAGGTAAGTGTATCTGTATTTGTATTCTGCAGTAATTATTTTATTTTAAATCCTTTATTCTCGCCGTGTTTGTTTGAGTGTGTTAATCACCTCCAACACAAACATTTCAAGGGAAAATGAAGAACCTGCACGAAGTTTCTGGGAGTGAAACAGACAGAGGGAGCAACAACCAAGAGCGAGAAAATCAATCTGAGGCATCCCATAATAAGAGTCCGCTCCTCTCTGATCCATGGAAACCATGCCGACGGCCCCGTGCGATTGTCAAAGGTCAGACTGAAGTGTGAAAATCATTAGTGTCCGATCGATGCCGACAGAATCGATACGTCACAGAGTTGCTGTTTCGCAGCCGATCTCTGTTTCGTTTGTGACGTCACACAAGAAGCTGAGTATTATTGATTATTGCTGAGCTCAAGGACGACACAATCAATGCCATCGTAGATTTTTATATAATCGTGCTATTTAAATGTGTATTTTTATTAATTAAGAGTCAGTGGGAGACAGACTGTGACTGTTTTCCTCAAAGCTGATTGATTTTTATGCTTCATTAATAGTCACTGCTACTGTTTAAATGCTCTTCACATGTGCTGTAATTTCAGCTTCATATTATTATTTTACTGTTAAATGACCTTCATGTGGTCCATGTTCTTCTGTTATCTCTGTATCTGACCACAATCCAGATTAAGATCCTTAGAGTCTTACAGCCCATTTCCACCGAACAGCCTCGAGGCAACACGTGACCTTCAGCTTTTAAGAACCTTGTGAAGCTTCGGCACGAGGTTCCTCTTTGTGTTTCCGCCGTATTTTACAAACCAGTCATTTTATGTAGTGTTTGATCAGTGAGTAAAATAAGTGGTTTGTTATTATTGTCATAATACACATTCACCTTTTCACTTCTAATGTCTGACTCCAACTGGCCTCCTCGAGCCTAATACTTATGACCATAGACATATATACGTCGCCAACTCACCGCCATATTGGCCCCGGCAAGACTGCCCTGTGAACAAACAGGAATAAATGGAGGAGCGATAACATTTATATTTCTCCAGTTACTTAGAATCGCAATAGTTTAGGCTGTAATCACTGTTTTCCATGAGGACATATTTATTTTTACTCCACGTACATCATAAACCCTCGAATATAAGAACGACTCATTGAAACGTTATAGAGCTTTTTTTTTATCCATAAAACCCCACAGCTCCTCCCGTTTCCTTACACTTGTTTACAGACCCGGTCTTGCCCGGTTCAATATGTGCAGCGACGTAGACGTACGTTTCAGCGGCCAATGCATCGTCTACACACCCACACCCACACCCACACACCCACACACACACATATACTGTATATATATGAGTCTATGTTTATGACAGCCTGGAACTGTGTGTGTGTGTGTGTGTGTGTGTGTGTGTGTGTGTGTGTGTGTGGTCAAACACTGACTGAACTGAACAGAGAATGAATCCTAATGACTTTGGTGATTCCTGTGACTTTGCATGTAGCGCCACCAGCAGGCCACCTGATTTATCAAAATCTACAACTTGCACTGGCACGAGGTTCCCAGATGAAGCATCCCACTGACTTTGGCTGGTTTGGGAAGTTTTAGCATTAGTTCCTAGATTTAGCTCAAGGAACGAAGCGGGTGGAGAACAGTGGAAACTAAAGCAGAATCCAAGAGAATGGCCTGCAGTGAAAAAGAGCTGTTAGAGGGCTCAAGCTGGACGCTGCAGGCATATAATTCCCATTTAGATAATGTACAGTGCACAATATCAGGCTCTGCAAATGAATGCAGTCCTCCAGCCACTTATCTTACAATCTCTGTATTTCAGCATCAGTTTTTACCCAGAAAACGTCACTTCACAAACAGTATTTCACTTTAATGTCTTTCTTTTTTTTTATCTCAAGTATCTGAGACACAAATTAAACTATTGAAGGCTAACCCACATTCATGTCTCCAGAGCGTCTGCTGCAGCTGAGGTGTTGCTTGGGAGCAGTGTGTGGGATGGAGTGGTATGGCTATGCTGCTCTCGGCATTTTGATGGCCTTTCTCAGCTTCCTCATGGACCTTAGTGTAAAAAAGCTGCTGACAGGTAGAGACACGAACACACACACACACACACACACAGAACAATGAACAGAGATGATTGATCTCTCTGTCTCTCTCTCTCACCTCATTCGTAGCTCACCAGTGGCTTTATACGAAGCTGGAGGGCAATAGTCTGCTGCAGTTCTTCTGTTGGACACTTTACCCATCATGCCTCTGTGCTGTCGCGTCATCCTTCTCCCACAACATCTGTCCCTTCTCCACAGGTCTGTCCAGAAAGGCGCAGCTACTCTGAAAGCTGAAATAACTTTAATTAATGATTTAAACTTTAAAGTTTGTTAAAATGAACTAAAAAGGAAAATACAACATATTTTTTAGACATATTTATAAATAAAAAGACGTAATTCCACAACGTTCACACACTTTCTTTTTCCCCTCTGTGTCTTCACAGAGAGAGATAGAATCATCTTTCTTTTCTATCTAAAGTAAACGGCAATGAGAAAAAGTCAAATGTGATCCTATCTTTAAAATGCAGTGAGCTGTAAAGGGAGATGTACATAAGAAAAGTCAAATACGATCTTATCTGTCTATCAAAGATGTAATGTAATTCCAGGAAGCAGGGAACTTTCTTTGGGTTCATGTTTACAGTCTGCATCTGTGCACACCACCGAGACAAAGCTTTCAGAGGGACCCAGAAAGTAGAAATGAGGTTGATTGATGTGACCGGGTTCTCCGGAGAAATCTCACCAAACTAGAGACGTGGCGTCTAGTTATGACGGCGTTAACACAAACTGAATAATGCTTCTTTTTAAATTGTGTTTTTTTGTTGTACCGATTGTCCTTTAAATCTCCCAGAAGAGCTTTCCATCCTCCTTTACCCTCTATCAAATTATTCTGAAATCATTCGTGGATTCACTTTGAATAGCTCTTATTGAACTTTTTGATTGCTTCAGTGCGTCCTGTTGCTTGTTTCTCCTCAGGCTCGGGGATACCAGAGGTGAGAACCATGCTGGCCGGCATCAAAATGCCTCATTATTTGTCTCTCACTAATTTGTTCACCAAGTTCCTGGGCCTTATCTGTACGCTGGCAGCCGGCAGCACCGTCTTCCTGGGCAAAGTGGTGAGAGACGTCTCAGTATGATTGTTTGTAATACACAATCTGTAGCTATTCTTTAAAACTGTGTGTTTATCATCAGGGTCCATTAGTGCATCTTTCCAGCATGGTGGGAGCGTACCTGAGCAAACTCTGCTCTCCAATACGAGACAATAAGAAGGTAAAATCATCGTAAAGTCACCATGTGCCAATCATTGTTGTTATATTTAAATATCTAATTGCACATATTATATTACTATTTATTATCTATCTTTTTTGTGGTATTTGATATTGACATTTTGCAGTTTTCTTTTCTTTGTGTTGTCCACAATACTGTAATACTGCAAATCTCCCCACTGTGGGACTAATAAAGGATCATCGTCTGACAGTACAAATCTCAACAGTAATAAAGGATCTACCCTTAAAAAGGGACGAGCTGGGGAAGTACAGTGGAGTATTAAGCAGCTAATTAACCAGATATTTCCCTCAGGAGTTGGTGGAAACCAGAACAGAAATAAAAGGAGATTGAATATTGGATTTATCCGACACTTGACATGTTGTAAAACATAACAACACAATTAATGCTTAAGTTGAGTGTGTGCGTTCATGCTGAACCTCGTAGCCGGTAAGAAGACCTTGAGTCCAGATTACAGGAACACACATCCAAACTCTCTTCAACGAGTGCTGAGCACAACACAGAGTATCAAGGTAAAACACTGTAGAACCTGCAGAACCACCATTAATATTTCATATTATTACTACGTGCAAATTACAACCTACTTCATCTCTGTGGCCACGGTTACTTCCCTCTTGGCAAACCAATCATTGCTGGTTGATGTAAAACGCACGGTTGCCAGATTTAAAACTCAGTTACACTGCGAAATACAGAGAGTTACCTGGTGCTTTATCAGCACATTTAACTATTAATGATTCATTACAAATAATATACTACATTATATGTTTAAATATATATTAATGAAATAGGTCCAAGGTAAATCTTGCTTTAAATCAAGATGCGGTTTGATTCGTATAAACTGGAGAAGCAGTGAGTTTTCTCCCCAGGATGTGGGACAATAAGAAAAAAAATCATCACGTCCGTTATTGTAACGTACTGTTGTACATGAAAAGTTCATGAATCAGATGTTACATTACAGATTCTTTGTCTTTTAGGACAAAGCAGCTGGAGAGATGCTGGTTGTAGCAGCTGCGGTTGGGGTAGCCAGCTGCTTCGGCGCGCCCGTCAGCGGTGAGAGAACCAGCTGATGTTTGTTTATCTACTCGCTCTACGTCTATCCTCCTCACACGGGTCTGGTTAATGTTTCCTCCGTAACCTTTGAAGAGCAAATGAGCTTCACATATTTCCTCTTCCCTTTTATCCTCCCTCACACCTCTGCTCCTCCGTCATGTTTACATGTTCACCTTTTCCTCTCACCTCTTTCTCCTTTCATCTCCTCTGCCCTATATTTTGAGGGGGGGGGGTTTAGCACCTCAGGTTCAAACTCCATTTACACTCCAAGTTTAAGATAAATTCAAAATGTGATGATTAACATAAAACATGAATCTATTAACACCTGACTTATAGCAATATACTGTTTATACTTGACAATACCTTCTGCTGTTTGTCTAAAGTGACTTCATGTGTTTCTGTTGCCCCCCCCCCCTCCTGTAGGTGTGTTGTTCAGTGTGGAGGTGATGTCTTCTCACTTCGCCCGGAGGCATTACCTCCCGTGTTTCTTCTCAGCCACCTGCGGGGCGCTGACCTTCCGCCTGTTCTCAGTGTGGAGTGGGGATGCAGGTAATGGAGGCCCTGGTCGCCCCCTCATGGTCAACAAGGAGAAGGTTCACTGTAGAGCCGATGGCACCCAGCCCTGAAGAAAAAGGGACCACAAGCCCAGTAACGAGTTAATATCAAGGATATATATATTCATGTGTCGGCTGTACTATATGGCCAAAAGTACACAGACACCACTTCCCACTACATGATGCGTACACACAAAGACCATGCACACGCCATTTTCCCGCACATAAATTGGTCATTATAAACACAGAATGTGTCGCCTCACAATCATACACAAAAAGAAAAGACAAAATCAGCCGATACACGTAATTTAACAGTTTTGCAATTTACACGGCAATAACAATTTTACATTTCAAAAACAGAAATGATTGTGTTTGTGCTCAATGTTTAATATCTTTATTGTTTATTGTGAGTCATTCTGTAAACAGTTTCATACTGTTTTAATATTCACTAATCACAGTGTTGGAGCCTCATTAAGATTCTCTAGTCCCAATAAAGTAAAAAAGGACTTTACATTTACAGTGATTTTTTTAATGTCTTGTCACGACATTAACAGGAAACATCAGCTTTGGCAAAATTAGCAGAAACACTTAAACAGATTGTAAATTTCAGTAAAATATGTGCAATAAATTGAAGGAGACTAGATTCTGAACGTCTGCGGGAGAAATAGGAGGGATAACTGATGTTTGTGTTGTGTCCTCAGAGACTCTTCAGGCGTTGTTCAAAACTGATTTCCCCACTTCTTTACCTTTCTACCCACTGGAGATCCTGCTGTTTGCTTTCCTGGGGTAAGTTTATTTATCCATTTGTTTCCGTCTTACAAATAAGAACTGACATTTGATATTTATATTCATATCAGTCACAATGAAAATCCTTTGACCAGTTCTGATGTGTTTTCCTTCCTATCTACTTGGCATTTAGTTTTTTTTATTCATTCAATCATTTCCTGGCCTCCTCCTCCTCCTCCTCCCCCCTTTTCACGACTTCCCCCAAGTCTAATGACTTCCAATAGTCTATTGCTGCCCGGGTTAAAATAAGCCTCTCGTCTCTCATTGTGGATTCAGTTGGCTTTCTGTCTGGAAACAGGCTGCTGTGTGGAGCCGTGAGCTGCTGCTACCTCGCCTGCCATCGGTGGATCCTGCAATTTACCAAAACAAACCCAGTCTTCATCAAGTTGCTGACGTCAGAGTGAGAGCTCAATCCTTACAATTTCAAAACCTTATAGTGACGCAGTGATGAGTCACCAGCTGTATAAGACAGACTTTGAGTCTTTTATTGATTCAAGCTGATTCAACGGCCAGTGCCCCTAAAAAATTTTTTTTACCATAAAATCCATTAAAAATACTGATATTTTGCATCAACTTTAGAAATTTTTATATATAGCAAAAAGAAAAAAATTATTATCTTTTTAAATAGAAGAAATCTGAGCGAAGTAAAATGTTGTAAACCTTTGATAGCATCAATTGGAAAAAGAGGAGAGCTGGTCTAGTGCTAATGTTTATTGTCATGATGTCACACATAGCACTCAACTTATTAAAACTAAATTTCAATTTGAATTACCAAAACCAGAGTGACATTATAAGAACGGTGCCTGTATTTGTGAACACCTCTCTGCAGGAAGGGTCTGTACTCAGGCATGGTGGCCTTCCTCCTGGCATCTGTGACGTTTCCCCACTTTGCTGGACAATACATGGCGTCTAAGGTGGGCATCAGCAGCAGGCCCTAATTTTTGTGGATGCAACTAATGAGATGGAGCCATACTGGATATAGGAAATGTGAACAAACATTACTGATGTACTTAACGCTTTAACAGCATTATCAACTTGTATTAAACCAAGCATTTTGTAAATACTCACTAGGGCACAAAATGTGTAATAATCCACTGCTAAAAAATAGTCCCCAACAAATAGGCCTCCAATTTATAGCGACCTTCATAGCTACACATTTCCTGTCACCATTTCCCTGTTTCAGCCCATTTGAATCAATGAATACTGGGTGTAAACTCAGAGGTTATGAACGAGGCTAAACTCTAGAGTCCTCCACTGTCTAAGGAAATGACTTTAGCCAAGCTAGCAATGTGGCTCCATGGATGGCAATGTTTGTCGTTGTCGTTACACAACTGTGTTAGAATTTCCCGGAAATTGTTGCATGAGCTTCAGTTGTGCTTTTTGTTTAGTGCTAATTAGCAAACATTAGCTTGATAACTTGCTGAGCTACAAAACAAACATGTTCAACATTATCTTCTAAATATCATCATGCTAGCATTGTTAGCATGTCTGTAGACTCTTTATTCTTCGTTAAAAATGAACCTTTATATTTGAACAAATGGATTTGAGCTGAGCGCCACAGACAAAGTGAGAAAATAAGCCAAAAAATATACAGTAACGCTGCCTTATCATTTAATGTTGACCTTTTGTTTCATATTAAAGTAATCTGAATGAGTTATCTCCTTCACAGTACACCACGAAGCAGCTCCTTACCTCCTTACTGGATAGCAGGCAATGGAGCTGTCAATCCCATAATGCCTCTGTGCATTCAGAGCCCGAGCCTTTGTTGGAGTGGACCTCATCAGGGAGCCCTGTCCACCTCTCCTTGGCCTTCTTTCTGCTCATGAAGGTACAAAGAATGCAAAGGCCAATTAAGGAGTCTTTTATCTCTGTCAAGCTGCACTGATAACCACCAGGAATCACAACAAGGATCCGGGCTCAGCTACTCAGGACTCCTTTTGTTCCTTTGGGTCACAGTGACCAATAATTGACACACAGTGATTGACATTTTCACAACAGAGTAAGCAAGCTAAAAACTGTTTAACCTTTGAGGCTGACATCTCATGCTGCCTGATGCTCACTCGCAGAAACACTGCAGGTGGACGGATGAATTTTGCGATTGTTAACGGCAAGAAACCTCAGCAGCAAACTAATGGCTGAGTCACTGGTATTGATGAAGAAAAGCATCAACCACTCACATTGTCAATTTGCGCTCTAAGCGGAAGGAAAACCTTGTTTACGTTTCCGCGTTGTGAACTGTCTCTTCGAGCAGCTGAAGTAAAGAATCTCTGATGCTTTAACACTGGGAGTCACTTTCCCAGTAGAACCCATTTACCATGACAGCTTTTCCTCCTATTACCATATGCTAAGGTAGAATGGACATGATTCAATATTCATTTGTGCACTGCAGACATTTCCCTGCACACAGACAGTGACTCATCTGCAATGTTACTATGTGCTATAATTGAGCTGTTGTGGCTGTTCAGATGTTTCATAGATTTCACAGTCTGTGTCTCTGTTGTTGCTTCTGAGATGTGGATGTTGGTCCTCGCCTGCACTCTGCCTGTGCCAGCTGGATACTTCATGCCAGTCTTTGTCTATGGTGAGTGAAGGGAAAGCTTATTTTGCAGGAATAACTGAATGGCTCGAGTTTTAATTCAATCGCGGGGAATTTGCCTCGCTGCATCCTCTAAAGTAAAGTTTTCCCTAAACATAAAGAAACTACTCTGGTGTTTTTCTTTTTTCTAATTTCTGTTTTCTAGGAGCAGCTTTGGGCCGATTGCTTGGAGAAGTAGTGGTTCGTGTGCTTTGCAGTGGAATGACTTCAGGCCAGCAGTGGGTTTCCATTAATCCTGGGGGCTACGCACTGGCTGGTAGAAAAACAATAACAGCTTTTTGGAGCTAATAGCAATGACATGTAGACTTGCCTGCAGATGTACAGTGTTTATCACCCTCTTCCATGTACCTCCATTCTGAATATTGCACTAATCAGTGTAAGGTTTTGTAGGCCTACATCCTCCAGGAGCCAATATTTTATACCAATGTCTATAAATTTGATCATTATGTAAACTTATCCAAAGAAGATGTAAATATTTACTTTCCTCAGATTGTTCATTGTACAGTGGGCTCCACAAGTCTGCAGTATCAGTACCTTAAGTTGCACTTTAATATGTTTTCTGCCTTGAAGGTGCAGCAGCACTATCCGGGGCTGTGACACACACCTTGTCCCCAGCTCTCCTGGCGATAGAGCTGACTGGCCAGTTCAGCCACGCTGTTCCGGTTCTCCTGGCCACCCTCCTGGCGAATGCCCTGGCTCGCTCTGGGCACCGCCCATCTTTCTATGACGCCCTCTCTATCAGTAAGAGGCTCCCACATCTGCCCTCGCTGAGGAAGGCATGCCCCTGGTGAGTTAAAAAACAGTGTCAGGCTGATTGAAGGATACCCTCGTTTTTGGATGATCAGCTGTTAAATAGTTTCAGCACAGTCAGAGATATGGCCCATGTTTCTGCCCATGTGTGCCAATAGTGGGCTCATCTGCTGACAGCTGAGCACGATAACACTTAGGTATATGTGATGATAAGCCTTTGGCATTTTCTAAGCGTAAGAACCAAATCTGCAATCCTAATCCTAATAATTCATTCATTCATTTTCTACCACTTATCCTCTAGTAGGGTCGCGGGGGGGCTGGAGCCTATCCCAGCATCTTTTCGGGCGAGAGGCGGGGTACACCCTGGACAGGTCGCCAGTCCATCGCAGGGCAAACACATAGAGACAGACAACCATTCACACTCACAGCCACACCTATGGTCAATTTAGAGTATCTCATTAGCCTAGTCCCCATTTGCATGTCTTTGGACTGTGGGAGGAAGCCGGAGTACCCGGAGAGAACCCACACTGGCACGGGGAGAACATGCAAACTCCACACAGAAAGAACCCGGAACCTTCTTGCTGTGAGGCGACAGCGCTAACCACTGCACCACCGTGCAGCCCTAATCCTAATAATATTATCAATAATATTTTTTGTCAAGCAGTGAAAATTCTCATGCAGCACATTTCTAACTGTACCATATACTGCTAATAATGACAAGCATACTTAAGTGAGTGGGTGGCTGTCTACTGTATAAAAGAATACGTGTGTGGTCTCATTTATAAAGCACCTTTAAACCTCCTCTAAAAGATGAATATTGGTAAAAGGAATCATTCTACTTAACACTTAATATCTACTTAATACTTAATATTTAACTCATCAACTCAAAAGGTTTATTAACCAGAAATTAGCCCTAAATTTAAATAAAATAAAATAAAATAGTGGTAGCTATAATTCTGTTAGCTATCCAAGCAAATCCCACATGAACAAATACAGAATTTAAAGATTTCTCTTCAGTAGGTAAATATTCTACTAAATGTCCATTAAACAAAAAATACGGCAAATCTGCAATTAATAAATTAATTAACCAATTAAACGTTCGCACCTTTACCTAACACACTCTAAAGGATTCAACAATATAACATCACTCATACTCTAATGGAGGGCATAATCAAATTATATCACTATGATCAACAAAAATGCCAGATTCTAACGCCTCTGATAAAGGCCTGATCGTGGCTAGTGTTCATTCAGCCAATCATGAGAAGACAGCCGCTCAAGGTGACCATCCATGAGACTAAGTTACTCCTACTGGGAGTCCAGATTACCTGGTCACCCAGTGCTCTACCTGGTTTCCTCTCCTCCCTCGGTGTAGGCTGAAGACATCCTCTACTGTGCTAACGGGAGGTTAGCGCCGAAGCTAATGAAGTCCAGATACACTAGCTTGGCGGTAGCGTGGCTGTTAGCTTAGCCAAAACAAACACAAAAACCCGCGTTTAACTCAAAACTGCGGCGACTGCACTCACAGTGTCTCTTTGCTCACATTAAAATAATCTCACAGCCATAAAGTTCATGTAAATTGAGCGATTTTTCGTCCTCTCCTCCCGAGAGAAAGGAAAACAAGCGAACTACTCTCACACAACCTTGCTTCACCTCTATTGTTGTTTTCCCGCCCACCAGCCAATCAGTAACCAGGAAATTTGACGTTGCTTTTTTTTTTTTTTTTTTTTTACTTCCATTTATTTAAATTTAAAAATGTACAAACAACCAGACATACCAGTTCATTAAACAAAACAGACGAATAAGAATGTATCCAATAAACATGTAGAATACTGATAACAAATGTACTTTTTGTAAGAGGTAGAATGCAACAAATTAGCATGCTAGGTTTTGGTTTTAACGCCTCACCAGTTCAGACAAACTTTAGTGATGCATTCACTGTCACCTGTAAATTACCATATTTCCTAAATAAAGACAAATTCTAAGTTTACAGACAATTAAGCACAGGGTTTATGAACAAGTTACCAAGGAGTTACACTCAGGTAGAACCAACAATTGGTCAAAATTGGTCCAAAATAGGTCCATTGTCTTATATTTGAGCTAAAAGCGGTTGAACCGTTGAGACTGAAAAGTTTTGTGATATCTGATTCTCACTCATAGTAACGCTGCAGGTGGAAAGTTGGATGTCGTGATTCTGAACAGCTAAAAATCTCAGCAGCCAGCCAGGAAATAGCTGAGTCACTGTTACTGATTAAGAACCCCATCAACCATCCACATTATTTTCAATTCGTGCTCCGAGGAAGAGAAACCTGAAGAAAAATTACGTCTTCAATATATGTGGACATTTTTGAATTGAAAACAGTTTCTCACACCTGTTCATGTAAACCATCTCTAATGCATTAAGCTCTCTAAGAAATGTACTTTTTCCAGACGGTAAATCTGCCAGATGATTCACTTACTAAGCACTCAGCATGAAAGTATTCCTCAGACTAACCCCTCGAACACATCTCATGGATCACCTTCTGCTAGGCACCTAAAACTACTTGAAAATATTTTTAGAATAAAGTAAACATTTTCACTGCTGGTTTGTAGCTCTTCCCTGCAGAAACTACACCAGCCGGGATTATAACACACTGTAACTGCAACCTTAGGACCTCAGTTTACTGTTATCTGCTCTTGTTTGTGTCTTTTCTTGCCAACATTAAAATCTAATCGTTAATTTAGTGAATTCTTACAACCCAGAAATAGCTTTGTAAATGCATTAACCTCGATAAAAAAAGAATCATCTGAATATTGAATTGTCAAATTATATATTGCACCTGTTCGTTTCATTTAACCTCAGCTGCTTTTGTTTCCAGGCGTGACATGAGTCCTCTCTTCTGCAGGCTTCCCTCCACACCAGTCGGACAGGTTTTAGGAGCGAAACCAGAGCAGCTTCAGAAAGCAGCTGGGCCAGCGGAGGTTCAGCATGTTGTCAACACCAGCAGTGAAACACAAATCCCTGTGGTGGACTCACATGGTGCGCAGACAAAAATATTTGATTATCCCCCCTAGTCTTGTAGGAAATGAATCATGTGCTGTTTAATTCTTTTATAAAAAATAAAATATATTTTATGTATTGGAGTAATGGCAAAAAAAATCAGCAGGATCCTTTAGAAAGATTCTTGGATTCATACTGGTCAAACACAGATATGACACCACATACACCACATAGAGCCCCTAAAAGTAAAACAGACAACAATCAGCGAAATAGTGAAAAATTGTAACCATTACGAAAGCTGAAGCAATTCAGCAGCATGAAAGTGCCTCGATAGGGAGCTGACAAGTGTGAGAAAATAGTCAATCGGCCAGCTGAGCCCTTCTGCAGCAATCACCATGAATGAATTTTTAAGTTTGCAACAGACGACTAGCAGCCCACTAGAGAGCCGCACACACTCTAAACCCGTATCACCGACTGTGGCAAAGAAAATTGATTTTTCTCTCTTCCCTCCTCTGTTGAAGAGACGCAGATATTACTGGGGTTTGTTTGTCGATCGGAGCTGCTGATGTTCCTGCGTCACTCTCAGACTGAGGTAAAAGACTGGATGGAGTCAGACGGGTAGCTGCAGAGTTCAGAGGGAGGTGGACGAGTGAAATGTCTGATGATGTTTAAAAGGCATGACATGTCTTTACAATCCGTTTTGACGCTGACTGAATGTGGAACAGCTCCAAAAAGAGGATGGGAGCAGGATGTACAGACAGGAAAATGGCTCATTTTATGACACCACACATCCATTTTAAAACATGGTGCAGTGACAGACAAATACTTGAGGAGAATAGAAAACAGATTGATGAGACGCCCCAGGCAAACACTGAGGAAGGTGTGAAATCAGTTTTAACTGTGAATCACAGTTTCTCAAGTCATACTCAGTGTCGTCACATGAAAAGATTTCATCTGACAGAAACCTCACACAAATATGAATCTGTTTGTGCTGCTCTTCAGACTCCGGAGAAACATCTGGACGAGGTCTGCTGCATTCACCCAACCTCTGTCCTGTTATCACCTCACAACACGGTCCAGGAGGTAGGAAATGTCATTGGGTTGGATCAGTTAAAAGGAATAGTTTGACCCTTTGGGAAATACTCCTATCTGTTTTCTTTCTGAGACTTAGACGAGAAGATGGATGCAACTTTCATGTTTGCGCATTAAGTATAATACTGAAGCATAGAGGCAATTAGCCTTGTTTACTGTAAACAGAAGAAGTAGGGGTAAGTGGCTACCAACAACAATAAAACTCATTTTGTTTCATGCACAGACAGAGAAAAAAAATAACTGGATAATTGTTGTTTATCACAAAACACTCGAAGCCCATTACTCTCACTAACACTGCAAGAAGTCGCTTTTCCATTTCTGTCTATGTACGACAAGAGGAATACAAAAGCCACAACATGAATGCAAATTAAAAACAGAAGTGAGCAGTGGTCTGTCTACACTAATACTATATGAATAAATATTAAAATTAAAAAAGTGCGACAAAAGTACATAAATATGAAAATATAAATACAATAAAAAACATTCCTCATTTGTGACAATCACACAGCGACATTTAGCAACGTTTCAGTTACTGGTCAAACTCTCTTTCCCGTCTCTCTACACTGTCCTGTCAGCTAAAGGCCGAATTGTTCCAGGTTGCTTATAGCTGGCAGATGGGCAGACAATTTCTTTCTTCACTTATTATTTTATGCCCTCATTTAACAGGACAATCAATCAATCTCCTCATGTAACAGAGAAGAGAAGAAGAGAAGAGAATCAATCTTCTCGTCTGATTCGCAGAAATAAAGCATATTTCCCAAAACGATAAGCAATTTGTTACTTCCGATCCATTTTCCTCTGTGTCCTTGCAGGCCCTAAATATCCTGATTGTAGTCGGAGCGCAGACTTTATTTGTCACAGAGAGAGGACGGTTGGTTGGACTCATCACATGGCCAGAGGTAATGAGCGTTTATGTGTTATGTGCGTGCTCACTATAATCTTTACTGACATCTTAATTATGCATACAGCCTGATTTTGTCTCGTCCACACACACACACACACACACACACACACACACACACACACACACACACACACACACACACACACACACACACACACACACACACACACACACACACACACACACACACACACACACACACACACACACACACACACACACACACACACTTTGCAAACAAGACCACTTCCCTGTATGGATTTGTTAATATCATGCAGGGGTTGGGAGGCAAAATGGATACTTATGAATTCAAAGCAATTTCTTTCTCCCCCTCATCCCTTCCCCCCTGCCCCTCCTCCCTCTCTTTTTCTATTTTCTCCTCCAGATGAAGAACATATTGGAGGACTTGGCCGAAGAAATCTAAGCAGTGACACACAGGAAATAAGCACATCCTTTGACCTTTTTTTTTAAGCATGCATGAATCCATCTCTGTCTGATTAGCTTGTAACAAAATCCTCTAATAATGATATCACTTCAATTTTTGCACACAGGCTCTTGTAATAATCATTTATCAGAGCTTATTGTCTTGCCTTTTTTTATTTTTTTTATTGTAATTAGCAGGAACACGTAACTGAGGAGAAAGTACACGGCCTCAATCAGTGACAAAGCAACATTAACTGTGTCTCCACAATGATCTCCAGTGAGGATGAAAACAAAAGCCTGTGAAATTGTCTGTTTACCAATTAACACAATAAAAACCTGCTGGTGTGCGTTTACTGCTAAAGCACACTTTGTAATTATCTGGAAATGTTAAATAAAATATTGACAGGGAAACATGGATAATGTTTATATTAATGGATTTTCTAACACTTATTATTCTTTGGGAGACACAGTAATCATGGTCCAAGTTTTGGAACTGCAGACTTTAGGGGATGTAAACAGAAAGTGTGATGTCAGACAACTTCTGTCCCATTTTTTAAGCCTGTATTTGTTTACATTTTGGTAAATTGGCTCCATTTAAAGTCGAATTAGCCATTAGTTCCTGTTTGCAATGTGCGCATGAATGTACAGACATCTGTTGTTTTGATACTGAAGAAGCTCAGGAGATACAAATATGTTTTCCGTGACTTCTGAGCAGATTTGCGAATGTTTATTTGTGAGGGAAATCTGAGAGAATGATATATTTGAGGAGTGTAAGTCACATTGAATCTGAAAACATGGCTTTGTGTTCAGCTGTGACTCTTTGAAACAAATTATAGCGATGGCGCATTAAGGGTTTTAAACATATAATTGCCTCAGAGAGCCGTGTGTCACAGGGACAGCTGTTGCTCCAGCTGCTGCCTGTGTTGATAAACGGGACAATTCAGCAGGCTTAACTACAATGAGTAATAATATAGTAAGTTTGAGATTGACTTTTTACCTTCCATGCAGAAACATGTTTCCATTCATGTCTGTACAAATCGAATGAACTATGAAGATAATGTTGTTGACAGCTGAGACTTCCTTGCGATATCCATCACACCTACATCCTGTTTTTGGCATCGGCATCTTGTGGTGATGCTGGTCGGGTGGCGCCTTCCTCAACTGCAGCATTTCAGCCTACAATTGTATTTAAAGGTGAACGGAGTCGTACATTAAAGCTGCTGTGTTGAATTTGAACATTCCTGACTTTGGCACCCCCTGGTGGCAGCGTTGAGAAAAGACACTGTGGCGCACCATAATGCACTTCTCTGCACTATTTTCCTACAAACAGAAGAATATACACAAACATTTTACACATAGAGCACACAACTTAACACACCATAAGGTGCTGGGTGATTTCTCACAGCCACATCAGGAATATGGCAAGAGTTGCCATGGTAACGAGGTTCCTGTGCATCTTAATTAAATCTTGATTGCAGTCCACATTATTATAAAATTGTTCATCATAAATAAACATCACAAATCAAAAATAAATATTCTTTTTTAAAAGAGTAACTTGTGTCGTTCGATGAACCTGCCAAAAGAAAATAAATCACAGATGAAATTAAATTTCCACATGGTTTTCTTTGTCTAAAAAAAACAGTTTGACACATCCTGTCCATCAATTAAAAATAAAGGTTTGCCGTCCTCTGACCTTGATTGTTGGTTCATTGGAGAAATTTTAAAAGATCTTGTTTTCATTCATTTCATTTCTGTCGATTATAAAAAACATTGTACTCAAGTAATAGCTGAGATCTCTGTACGCTGTGACAACACGAGGGCAGACTCACAAGAATAAAAGCCAAGTTTTAAACTGGAATTAGTCTTGAAGGAAATCTTTCAGGAGACAATTTAATCGAAGACAATTTAAGTGTGTGCAGATCATTTTCTAAGGAAATTAAAAGTCTACTAAAAACATAATTGTGTGCAGTTGCTGGTTTCCTGTTGTTTCTAGACTCTTCAGTCAATATTGATTTTGATGAACCAATCATTTTGCTTCTATGCACCTACAGTATTTCTCTAATCCATAAACCTATAGACGAACCGAGACACAACACTACAATCACTTACAGCTCGTCGGAGGGAAACTGTCCAGTTCACTGTCAGACACTGAGGAAACTAATTACACCTCAAGTCAGTTGGGTTTTTGTTGTTATGACGGCTGCCATCGTTCCAGCTGTGCACAGCCTTTTGTTCTGTTTTATCCACATCCGTTGAACACCATTCACAGTCGCACTGAGATAACAACAGATAAACAGGCTCAGTGCGCCGCACAATGCAGCTCTGCTCCGTGTAAGCCGTGTGCTAAAAGAACACCATGACAGGTAACATTAACACCTCCAGTCTCCAACTACCCCTGACTCTCACACACAGTTCTGACATGCATGCAGAAATACACACCGACCACATGCGTTGCCGCCATGTTCTGTTTTTCATGCACTCATCTTTTCTCTGCACCGCTCCCCTCTCAGACAAGAGAGTGTGAATAATAGCTAATCACGGCTGGGACTCGGATAATTGGATGAACGCTTTTCTTCATAACAGTCTCAGATGTGAGATCTCATAGGAGACACAATTTCAATTTCTTTGGTGATATCTCCTCTGCAGGTTGGACTTCAGGTGATTTGTTCCATCACCAGATTCGTCTGTTGAAGTCCGTCCATGTGAAAGATAAAGGGATCAGAATAGAAGTGGACAGCGTTATACAGCACATATATTAAAACTGATGTTTTATAACAAGATATTTACACCAGCTTGACTGTTCACAGTTGAGTTCTACATATAATATGAAAGTGTTAAATGTACATTGAATAAAAAATTAAAATGTAACTGTGGAACTATTTACATTCACAAAAAGTACACGTCTCAACCGAGGAGAAAATACTATTTGGAGTCTTTGTACCCGACGACCAGGCTCTTAAACTCATCCACACGAAGCCATTTGAGGAGTTTTCTCCAGATATCTCACAGATGTCCGTGGTTATTTATTTTTTGTATCAGTCACAGCTGGTGGTTGAGACTCAAGTCCTCTCTGTGAGGCTCGTTTTAAGAGATTGCCATCAAGATTGCTGGCTTGTTTTGCCCTTAAACCTAGTTATAAAAAACATCATCCTCGGATAGCGAGCTGCTGTCTACGTGTCGGACAGCAGCCTCCGCAGTCACAGTGCTTCTGTCCTCTAAGGGACGATCTCTGTCCTGCTGATAGGTTGACGTTGGGGAAATGGAGTCAACCCGCGGCACAGGGACCAGGCTGGCCGCCCTGTTGTTGCCGCCATACGTCTGGGCGTGGATGCTGTACAGGTGCTGGGGGATGCCGACGCTTCCGCCGTCCAGCAGGAACTGAGACAGGAAGTGGCTCTGTGCTGCTGAGGAGGGATAATAACACAGTATCAGCTTCTTGAAGACACTGAAAAATGATTTGATCCACACAAAGGAAAACAGTGACACCTGGGGCCTCTCAGGTTGTAGAGGCAGATATATACTATGATGCATTGGTTTAAAAAAAAAAAGAAGATCCCATTACTGTGAACCAGCTGCTGCTAGATTTATATTATTATTTATTTATCATTCAGTGTTTTTATTCATGATACAGGCCTTTGCTTGAGGACCCAGTACTCCAGTGGTTTCTGGTGCGGTGTGGAGCCTATTCTATTCTATTCAATTCAAGAAACTTTATTTGTCTCCAGAGGGCGTAGACATTAAAAAAAGATGTATATATGTATACACAGCACTGAGTTGTATATACTGAGCAGAGTAACAGCATGTTAACATGCTAGCATTAGCATACTAACATGCTATATGGGCCCAAATGTTGAATGTGGATATTTTAGACTCGTTAGTGATGCGTGATGAAAGTCAACAGGATTCTTCCTCTGGAGACCCTGAATGTTTGTACAGCACACAAGTGTCAAACAGACCGTCATCATAGGATTGCTAAAATCTGAGGCAAAATGGTGATGTCATTAAACTTGTTCACTCCTTTGATCCAAATAAGCAAGCTAAATAAATGTTTGCCAGCAAACCTTCATCCACTTAAATGGGGCTGCTTAATTATTGGGGATCTGCTCTGTGACGCTTTGAGACATTATATTTGCATAATATTGTGACTCAGGAATTAATTCTGTAATCTGTTTTAATTTTTCTCCATCATCAACATAAAAGAAAAGGCTTCTGGGTAAAATAAGGACTTTGAGATTACAGTCAGTCAAACCCAGACAGAGGCGAATTCAGCAGAAAAGCTTTGGTTTTTTAATGATGTCACCTTGTTTATAGTTCACACAGAGCAGGTCACATGACCAACCTTGTAAACTGGTGGAGGGCTTCTCTAAGTTGTCGTTCATCGACCACACATCCATGGACGCCTCAGCGAGGGCGAACTGCTCCGCCACTCCTGTGAAACAAACGGCAGACAAACAATTTCCTGGTGCTTTTCTTGGAAGTTGAAGCTGTTTTTCACCACGTGTACCACCATCACAAACAACGGGAAATCAAATAAGTGCACTACATTTGAGTCACTGTCATGAGAAGTCTTAAGGGCTATTGATTTCTGTAGACGCTCCCTCTGCACGGGCCAATTAAATAAAAACAATGCCTGGAGGGATTTGAGCATCACTTCATCTCCCCTCACCACATCTTGTTTTTCTTGGATTAAACTCAACGCGTCTGTCTCACCTGCAGCAAAGCGAGCCTCCTTGATCTCATCCGTCATTTGGGAGTAGAATTGTTCATCCTCTTGCAGCTCGGCTCCCATCCCCCCCCAGCCTCCTCCTTTACCGCAGGCCCCGCTCCAGCCGCCCCCACGTCCCCCGGCCTCGCCGCCTCCACCCCACCCCTTCCACTCAATCAGGTGAGCAACTCGCCCCTGGGCCATTGCTGTCGGCTTGGTGATATGCTCCTTTATCGTGGCCACCAGACCTAAATAAAAGGCAGGAAAAGGAGGGATATATTTTGATAAAGTGGATTAGATATAGAGACTAGACCAGACATACAGTGATTGTGGTAGCAGAGGAAAGAGGGAGATAAATCCAGGAAAAGGTAAAGCATGAAATGGCGTACAGTAGAAAGGAAGAGAAGGGCAAAAAATGCCACAGCAAGAGACAGCAGGATACGGAAATGGAAAAAGGTGACACACTGAATCATGAGATGGTTATACTTCAGAGGAAATTCTGCTTTTTTAGCATAATTCAGTCTTTGGAAGCGAACATTTACTCTTGATTTGCACAACCTGAACCATGAAAAGAAGCATGTCTGCTGTTGCCTGCTGATATAGAGCTTCACAGAAAACAAATTGGAGGAGACTGAAAATGAGAGTGCAAAAGGACCCAAGGTGATTTTGGACAGAATTTCACATTTTCTACTTTATTACTGACAGAGGAAACTCTCCAGAGGACACAGATTTAAACTTTTAGCTTCTGAAATAAAATGTTTTTAGACAGCTCTGATGGAGGTTAGTTTACTCTGCTTTACTCCAAAACAACCTGCACTGTTTGTGTTTAACAGAAGACATTTTAGATGTGTAGAAGAGTACAGAACATTTATTAATATTAGATCCTGAGCAATCCTTCTGGTGTATCTGGAGATTCTAATAATAAAAAATGACCCTGCTGTGCCTCAGGATTCACTGCAGGTATTTAATAAACTCAAAACAGATTGGTCAGTCATCTGCATGGTGCATGCTGACATTGTTTTACAATATTTTGTCATTTGTACAAGTATCAAAGAACCCTTCATGACAGGAGGAGAAACAAGCTGCAAATTCAGAAACGATGCAGATTCAAAAACACATATGAAAATACAAAAACAAACACAACAATGGAAACGCGCTGCAAATGAAAAAACGAGCTGCAGGAAGCCAAAACAAAGAGATTATCATCCTTAAAGTTTTTTAAGTTTTTACCGACTCCATCAGTGTCAAGTCCAAGGCTGAACTTCTTTCCCAGGCCGACCATGGAGCCCAGACTGGTCTGACTTTACCGAGATGGAGAGCTGCCTAACGGCTCCAGCTTCACTCTGAACTGGCTTTTCTTCTCCTCAATGTGTAAGTAACTTGATCCTTCATAATATTACATGTATGTTTTCATTAGTGACCGGCTACAGTAGCATGATAACGTTAGCTAACTTGTTGGCAAATGTTGCTATCGCTTGCTGGTGTACTGCTAGCTTTGTTGTCGAGCATATCATGGCAATTCTAGAGTGGGCCAATGATTGTTGCAGCTTGTTATTATATATTTTTTGTTGGCTCTTGTGTACACTTGGAAACTTTATTCAGTTGTTTGCTGACTGGGAACATGAAGTGTGTAAAGGACAGGGTTTTTTTTCATCACAGTGGTGGCAATGTGCTAAGTTTTGTGTATTAGATGTGTTTTGTTTTTTTTTCTACTTGTTTTATTTGTTTTATTTTATATTCTCATGCATTATTTTTTTTATGTTGTTTTGGTACATTTATGTGCCTCTTATATCATTTTTAAATTTACCTTAACAAATAATCTGACCCAGAATCATGAACCAGGATACATTTATAAACGTGAATGCGCGCGCACACGTTACGCGTGTGTGTAACGTTCGGCTTGTAGTTCCACGGTCTGACTCATGACGCGAATAGAACGTTGACGCAACAATCACATCTCGTGCGTTTTAGATTTCACTGCTTTAGAAACAAACTAACTCTCAACTGCTACAAACGACCAACGTGTTGATCCGCTGAGAAAGTAAGTAATTGTTTCTGTTAGAGATCTGAAGAAAACACATTCAGTCAGCAGAGTACCAAAACTTTGTATATGTAATGTAGTAATACTGCTGTCCCTGAAACAAAAAACAATGAAAAGCATTGAAGAATCATTTAAGTATGGTAATCTTAGATGTTTACTAAGCTCCTACTATTGTCTATAGAAACCCAAAATAATATTTGAGATAGGTGTAAGCTGAAAATATATAAAATAATAATTTAGTGTACTTTCAATTGGAAGGTGGCTGCTCCAAAGCCATAACCCCTAAATGTTAACTAATGAAAAGGACACAGAAATTTTTTTTTTTCATATTTTTACTTTGTTTTTAAAAAGATGATTTTAATTTTAATCAAGTAAAAAAACAACTTTATAATTATTCAGTTACTTATTCAGCGACTTATCTTTTCTGTGCCGAAATAAAAAGTGGACACTGCGATGAGTAAAACGGAAGATAAAGGTTATTTTCAGATCTGATGTCATAACATTGAGGAACACTGAGGAAGAATCAAATCCTTACATATTAATGAGTCAGTTATGTGTGATATTATGTTTGAAAATTGACATTAGACAAAAAAAGAACAGCTCATATACTCATGTAAAACTGTTTCACAGTCATGTCACGAAAAAGCATCCGACTGGAAACCTCCAGATACTACAACAATAACGGAGAATCATCAGTTACCTACAGGGAGACGGTGTATCGGTAAGCCGGAGTGTCTGTGTATGTATTTGTGGTTGTCACTGTCTTGCTGTATCTGTCAGCTGTTCTTCCTCATACATCTCCACAGCTCTCACTCTTTTCTCATTTTCCTTACATCCAGGATTTTCCTAAGTCGTAAGGCTCTTGGCTGTTCTCAGCCCGAAGGAAGAGAGACCCCCGTCAACGGGAATGGCAACCGCCGCTTTGTCTTCCTTATACTCCCCCTGTGTTTAGGTAAGTGATCTCTCCTTCCTTAAATAGTTCAATCTTGTGCGGCTTGTGGGTTTTGTAGAGTTGTCTCTCTTTAGATTGCAACCCAGTGCATGGACACAAATTGTCAGAACAAGTTTTAGGTTGTGGAAAAGTAAATTTATGAGCCGTTGATCTCATGCTTTGTGTCTCTCCGATGATCAGGATTAGCATTCTTGACTCTTATGCTGAGCAGCAACTTTGTGGATGCAGGACTCTCCAAATCACCTGTCTCACCTCTTCTGAAGACCCTGGTATGACCCACAAAAGCAGCTCCAAAAAATACAATCAAGAGTCCAAAGATATTCTTATCTGCAGTGTCAAACGCACATTATCGTAGGCATGTCAATATCCAACGTTCAATTAAGTTCTTCTCATTTGCAGGACCCAGCTGCACAATGCGAAGAGATGGAGAGGCAGGTGCGAGAGCTGCAGAACGAGCTGCTGGGGTTAAAGACGCAGATGAACTACCTCCACCCAGTGGCAGACACTCTAGCCAACTTTGCTCTCGAGTCATTGGGTGAGACATCTAAAATCATCTTCATCATCTTCATCTGCCAGATTGTAATTCACACTTCACACTTCAAATTTCAAACTGTTTTCTCACTCTCTTTTCATGTGTCGTTGTCGTTGTTGTCGTTGTTGTTGTTGTCGTTGTCGTTGTGTGCAGGAGCAAAAGTGTTTCCTCATCTGTCGTCAAAATCGTTCCAGACCAAAGAGACGTCCATGATGTTTTTTGGAATACCTTTAAGGCAGCAGCCCGTCCCCCCGCAGACTGTCCTTCAGGTGGGAACTACACGCACAGAGAAACACTGCTATGTGGTGGGACTGCATGATGTTATTATTTTTATACATGCAACACACTTGCTTTTCACTCTCTCTCCTCAGGGACACTCGCCTCTGCTTCCGGGTCGCTGCTGGGCATTTGCGGGCGGGCGGGGACATTTGTTCATCGCCCTCTCCCACCGAGTCACCATCAGCCATGTGACACTAGGTCACATCTCAAAGAACTTGTCACCAACTGGCACCGTTACCACCGCCCCGAGGGAGTTTTCAGTCTACGTATGTTCACAAATGTTTCACCGTTAACACTGCAGACATCCGGTCACATGGAGAAGAACAAGGTGTTCAACTGGACGTCCGTCTCTTTCTTTCTATCAGGCCATGGAGAATCTGGGCGACGAGGAAACCAACCTAGGAACCTTTCTTTATGATCAGGACGGGGACCCTGTACAGACTTTCAAAATACCTGCGAGTATTACACCACGTTATCAAACACATTACGAGGGTTACGGTTTGCTTTCCTTGTTGTATTCACCATATCCCTGTCACTCATTTTTGACCATCACAACTGACTCTCTCTCCCCCCGTTTCTCTTCTCTCAGGATAACAAACGAGGCGTCTTCAACCACGTGAAGCTGCACGTCGAGAGCAACTGGGGCCACCCTGACCACTCCTGCCTGTACAGCTTCAAGGTCCATGGAAAACTGGCAGTGGACTGAAGAGCAAAGGACGACAACGAACAGCAACAACAGCCGCCCCTCTGTGACTCGTGTGTTTTGATGTTAAACAGAAAACATGTCGGTGTCCAGTAGAATCACTAATAAGTAAAAATCCAAATGCATGTTTTGATTTTTTTTAAATGCTCCTGCAAAACATTTGTCTGATTTTCAAGACAAGATTATATCCCATGAGACAAGACAGTTCATGATGTGTGCATGTGTCAGAAAGAAAATCCCTGAATACAGACAGTGAGTTATTAACATTTATGACAATAACCATGGAGGAGGTCATGAAAAGATGTACTGTGCATCAGTAAATACAGGAGGATATGTGGGCATATGAAAGCTGTAACAGGTGTGTTTGAAAATATTGTTTTTCTTTTAGCAATAGAAAAATGTCTCTTTAAACAGGATGTTTACCTTTACAAAAATAAAATTTGGCACATTTAAACACATTTAACAACTACTACTAACAATAGTGGCCCTTTCATCCTCAGTTAATGCGTTGTCACAGGTTAGATTATCAAAATTAGAAAAACAACAGCTTCAATCCCTGAGGAAGGACGTCAGCATTAGTGACGGTTTCCTCCTAAAGAGACAATATGACAAACCACAATACAGACAAAGTAAACTACTACTACACTTTACAGCAAACAGCAAAAGGTAAAATGCAAGTACATGGCATGAAATGCTAAATGAATCAGAACAAATATAATTGCATAAAGTAAATATGATTAAACACTGTTGGGGGGGGGGTTGAAAATAGGAAGAGAATCAATATTACGGATGTTTTGTGGAAGTGAGGTCCAGAGTCGAGGGGCAACACTGTGGTCAGACGGGCAGGAGGTGCAGTGAGATTAGTGGGAGAGGAAGATTGAGAGTACAGGTGAACAGACTGGGTGTAGATCAGAGAGATATGGAGATGTGAGGTTGTGATGTCACTTAAAAGTGAGAAGCAGAATCTTGAAATCAATAATGTGTTTAACAGGAAGCGAGTGCAGCTGCTGGAGGACAGGAATGAAACGCTCTCTTTAATAAATTATGTCAATGTCAAAAATGTCGATTTAAGAACGCAACACAAGCCCAATCATGACTTATATACCCAGAGTCACTCAAATCATAAATGCATTAAATTGAATGGAGGTATCTGCAAAGATACAAAATAAATTGCATATTGCTTATAAAATAAAACATAGCTTCATATTCAACGATCGACTGCTGCAGAACCCAGAAATTAGCATTTTAACACCGTTGCTATCTCTACAGTAATATGATATTCATAACCCACAGAATCACTGGGCCCTCCCTGCCATCATTGTCTTTAATCACAAGAGACGAGGGTAGAAAGGTCTTGGGAAATGAAGAGTTGAAATGAAAGTGACCGCAAACCTAGGTCACACCGCAGAACAGGAAAATTAAATGATGTAAAAAGGGCAAAAAAAAGGAAAAGGTTGAAAAGTCAAAAGGTGGAAAGACAGAATGAGGAATAAAGGCTAACGTAAGAAATTAGCTATGAGGAAGAAAAGGGCAAAAAAATGTCAAGACGGAGGAAGTGAGGAGGACGGAGGAGAAAAACAAGGAACAGAGGAAGGAAGGAAGAATATTAGAGTGAGAAAAGGATGCAGAGGAAGGGAGCTGCGGAAGTTGGCCGCCTGGACTAATTGAAACTGAGAAAAACCTCATGACGTGTTATTTTCATTTGAGCTCAACAGCCTGTGTTTTGTTACGAACTGTAACACCTACTGCTTTTCACACTGCGACAACTCTGTTATGAGTCTCTGTTCTGGCTGCTTGTTGATGGCGAGGAGGCTGCGTCGCATCTATTTAGGTTGTGCAAACGCAGCGGGAAAATCCCATTTGTTTTTCCAAGATGTGCGTATTTTGGGTTTACTGTCCACGTCGCTGTGTGAAAAGGAGCAAATCACATTCAGGTGGTGTTAACACCCCGTGTGATAGTAATGTGTTTAAAGTGAGTGCAGTGGGCAGCAGCAAGATATCTGGAAGCTAACAAACAGCATTTAAGGCACTGCCAAGCTCCTGAGGAGGCTGATGCACACTGTGTTGTTCAGGACATTTTGTTTGCCAAAATGTCAGATTTGTGTTGTCTGTGTTTGCATAGTTGGATGGTAGCATAAAGTTTAACCTGCTTTAACTCTATGCATCCTCAAAGGAATATCTGTGCACCATTCGTGGCTGAAGAACTTCATCTTGCCGACCATATTAAGTCTCCTTTTAGCTCTTTACTTGGTCTCTCTGAACTCCTGAGGGAAATATAAGCTACATTAGCTTCCTGTTGTGCCACAAAATGAGTGAGACTGAACCAAAAGTAAATGTACGGTGGCCCTGAGAGCTCAACGCACTGCAACTTAAAGAAAAAAAAAACAAAAAAAAACACACACACAAACAAATTCAGAAAAACATCTTCATCAATTTAACAACACGTGCTACAAATACTCACAACACAACAGAAGTGTTTCCAGGGGGACACTAAAAAGCGGTGGACCCGGTGTGGACGCACTGACTTTTGAAGTTCAAAGCATTGAACAACAGCCAGGTTCATCACTCTTTAGTGTCCCCTGGAAACACTTCCATTATGAGGTTCAAACAGATCTGCCTTCCTGTGTAACGTCACAACGACGGGGCTCAACTACACGGATGGTTAAGGGGAATAATGAATTAATAAAACTGTAGTTATGTTCTGTTCTCTTGGACTTTTGCTGGTGTTCATACACCTTCATATGCCAATATGCAGACTATACTGTAGAGGCATGTATATGTAACATAAGCTTTTATTGAACTAGGACTCTCTGTCATACGGCCAATGTTTACAGTTATTTACTTGCACTAGTGATGTCATTCTCCCATGTTGTTGTTGTTACTGTCATTATAATATCACGGGATTGGTTTTGCACTGATGTTGTTTGTGTCATTGTCATTTTCCTGATGTGTACAGATGTGTTTTTGTGTGCTTTTAACGTCTAGACTATGTGCCATTTAAATTGACCCCTGGGAACAAATAAAGTTTATTGAATTGAATTGACTGAATTGAATTGACTGAATTGAACTGAACTGAACTGAACTGAGTTGAATTTAATTTAATTGAACCGGTTTTGGTAGGGGTGAGTGTAGAGCTCTCTGTGTGGAGAATTGCAGTAGTGACACCAATCTGTCACAAATACAGTTAAAACGTGTAAAAATGAATGGCTGTGATGTAATTATTTGGTATCGATCCTCATCAGAAGTCTGATTGAAACAGAAACCAGCAGGTGGAAAAATATCTGGTGTGGTTGTGGATGAAGTCAAGGGGGAGGGGACGAGCTTGTCAACACATCGTCTCACTTTCTCCGGTTACTGTAAGAAATCATCGGGTTTCTCAGACTTGTTTATCTCGTTGCCACGGCGACGAGGGAGTTACGAGTTTAATGAAACGACCAGAGCCAGTCAACTTGTAAAAACAGACAGATATATTGCACTGTATGAAGCGTGGCTCCCTGCTGGGGGGGGGGGTTGATTCGCACGTGACCATTCGACAAAGTTACACACGTCATTGTTACTGTAACCATGACAACAAAGATCGTCTAATGTTGAGGAAGTACTTATTTTAACCCAAATCAGCATCTTTTCCTAAACCTAAACAAACCCTGACCGTTATTATATAATATTTCCCTTTAACATCTGTCGTATATAGTTTGGTTTTGTGCTTTTTTTTCTTCTTCTTCTTTTTTTTTTTTTTTTTACCATTTTTGTTTGTATTTTTTTATTGTATGTATTGTCCATATTTAATGTATCTTAATTGAAAAGTTATGATTGTTTGCTCCATTTTCAATGTTTAATAGTTTTAATAAGATGCAATGGAAAATGGTTTGAATAATAAAGCATTTGAAACATGAAAAAAATG
This sequence comes from Seriola aureovittata, assembly GCF_021018895.1. Lineage (NCBI taxonomy): Eukaryota > Metazoa > Chordata > Actinopteri > Carangiformes > Carangidae > Seriola > Seriola aureovittata. The sequence continues at coordinate 20,167,241 of NC_079372.1, forward strand.
GCGAATAATAGTAAAAAAAATAGAAATTGTACATGGGGAATAAAATAATCAAATTGCCATGATATGTAATGGGCACCTTCATGCTCCCTATGAACCTCACACAGGATATCTGTGTCTGAATCTCCGTGAGATTTACTCTGCACATTCACACTCTCTAACTACCACAAACCCATTTGATTTATGACCATTGTTGTTTCCCTGTCACGTCACCTCTTCCTCAGGACAAGCTTTGCATGTTAATCCCACTATTCAGCTGTAGGAATAAAACTGTCATCACCCCATTTCTCCTTCGTTTGGTCCAATAACGATTTCATTTGTGAAATCTAATGAACATTTCAGTTTCTTGGAGCCGCTACAATCACATCAGCCCGATTCATCTGCCAAACATCATTTTTCAAAAGAATAAATTCAGCAACGAGTGCGTGATGTTCTTTTTTTTAAATCATGATCCAATTTGTATAATAATATTTGAATTTGCATACTTCAATCTGATTTGAGCTGTTAGGTTGTCAGCTGCACTTTGTGATTGACCACAGAACTTTTCCTCTTCAGTGTCAGTGACGAGTGATTAAGTCTGATTAAACATTAAAAAGCTTTTTCATTTATTTATTTATTTATTTTACTGGAGTGATTTTGTCACTCCTGGAGCAGGTGTCAGCCGCTCAGCCGTCCGCCTGGGTGTCTGCATTTATCAAACACATTCATGAGGCTTTCATCATTACGCTGTCGGGGTAATAAAGGACCTTTCATCGGGGAAAAGTTCAGCAAGGCATAACACATTAACTCAGATAATTAACCTCCCGCAGACAGGGAGAAGCGGCCATGATGAGGCAGACAGACACAGGAAGGGAAAAGGGGATAAAAAAATTTAAAAAGAGGAGGAAGTCGGAGTCAAAGATAGAGGAGGAAATGTATTTCTGTTATAGCATATGTATGTATGTATGTGTGAGTGAGTGAGTGAGTGAGTGAGTGAGTGAGTGAGTGAGTGAGTGAGTGAGTGAGTGAGTGAGAGAGAGAGAATAAGTGAAAAGGGAAATCACATTTCTAACCTCCTGTGGTTACTAATTCAAATCCCCAGCTTGTTTTTCTCCCAGTCTCGTATGTTTGATTCATAATGCAACACAACATGAACTAAATCGGTGTGCGTGTGTGTGTGTGTGTGTGTGTGTGTGTGTGTGTGTGTGTGTGTGTCCAGTCTCACCCATCAAAGACGAGGTGGCGAGCTCGCCAATGTCGTAGAGGCTGGTTTTATCTGGCACGTTGCCGTTGGAGGGATTCTGGCCGTCCTGCACAGGAGAAGGAGGACAATACAAGACGTCTGATATGAGAAGGAAGAGAAAACGCTTGTATTTCCACTGGAAACTGAGAAAATAACATTTTCTATGGGTTTCAGGCCATAAAGAGATTTACTCAATCTCAGAGAAGAGCAGTTTTGAACCATATAAATCACCAGAGACACAGACAGTAACATATGCAGACATCCTCTTATGTGCTACGCCTCGAATTTTTCAAAATTTCCAACTTTTTCTTTTCTAAGGAAAATGGTGTCTGAACGAGCTGCGATTAAAAAGGAAGATATTTTAAACTGCAGCCCGTGTGGTTTGTTCACACCCGAGTGGCTGCAGTCATTGTGGACGGAGAGGAGCGGCTCTTCAGATGGACCTCTGGGTTTAGTATTCTGGGCCTGAGAGAGAAGGAGCTTCTCTGAAGACGCTACAAGTGAAATGGGATTGCTGGTAAGTGCACGGTTACACATGAGTGCATGGTGCGCGGCTCTTATACAAACTGATGGAGACGAGTTCTACAGACAATACAGTTCTGAGTAAAAGTCACCTGAGCGTTAAATGACCAAAGTGGGAAAAGCCGAGCAAGTAAATGCTAGTTCTATTTTTCACATCAGCAGATGCTTCATCGCCAAATGTGTGGTCACTGAAAAACCAAGGACGACTTTTGAATTCCTTGGTTCCTTCGTTAGTTTCCATCTTTTCTTTTTTTTTATTTTAACAAACAGAATTAATTATTCTTTGACATAGTTGTTATTCAGTGTACATGAATCCGTAAAAGCATTATTAAATCGTCATTACAGAACATTGTTTGGCAGGTTTAATGTGCGTTTTCATTTGAAATGCTATAAAAAAATTAACTCGTATTGGCAAATAAAAAGTTCATAAAATGATTCTCTCTCTCTCTCTTTGCATAGAAGCAATGTTTTCATTTATTTATTTCGATTTATTCACCCTGTAAGTTACCTCCCAATCTGTTATTACTACTATTGTGATTGTTAATATTATCATCAAAAATTATGATTATTATAATGATGATAATGATGATGCCATTATCTATGGGTATTACTATTTCTATTGACACTACATCAACAGTATATACAGCTGTTCCTGGTCTGTCCACTGTAATATTAACCATTTGTGTGAAAGTTTCTCTTAATTGCTGCATTTTGTGAGGTCACACTGACCTTGACCTTTGACCTTTGACCACCAAAGTCTCATCAGTTCATCCTTGAGTCAAAATGAACGTTTCTGCCGAATTTGAAGAAGTTCCTTCAAGATATCGTCACTGAGCATCCCCATCACTCTGAATAATCCACCGAACACACACTCAACTGTTTGTATAGGGACTACTTTTTGCTACAAAAGTAGTTCCAGTGATTCTTGTGAATGGACACCGTAACAGCCGATACATGTGGGGAGGGGTCGAGCTTTCGCTCACCTTGACAGTGGATGGCCGACCCTCCTCAGTCTGGTCCTGCAGCACCGTCATGGGGAAGTGGAGCTCTGCAGGGAATCACCCAAACGTATTGTGGTTAGATTCATGCTCTACAGTGTGTGTGTGTGTGTGTGCGTGTGTGCGTGTGTGTGTTTTATAGGCACGTGTCATGGTCTTTAAAGACAAAACCCAAGGGTCAAGCGAGGCTAATAGATAATAGAGAAGAGACGAGAGCCTTGAATCCTCTTGGCGTATTTATCCTCACCCTGACCCACTCTGAGTGTTTGCTCTGTAATTGATGGTGATGAGGTTCATATGAAAGACAGGAGGAAATGAAGTGTGTGTGTGGGGGTCAGTGTGATGGAGAATTAACATCATTAGAAAGGTCAGTGGACACACACACACACACACACACAAGAATACAAACACGCTTGGGGTATCCCTAGAGAGGTCTTGTCAAGACAATTGGCTGTCACTATGGAAACGCTACAGCAACAGGAAGCAAGTGATACCGTTCAATTTACTTTAAATCACGGTCACCAGCAAACACACACACACCGGCCTCATCAGATGTTATTAACATGTCAGGAAACATTATCATGATTCCCGAACCAATCCTCTGTCCTTGTGGGGTTAAATCCCACCATCACACACACACACACACACACACATACACACACACACACACACACACAGCTGCTTTCCTCCCAGCTTGAAAGTGCAAAAGGAGCCGCTTCCTGAACAAAAGCAGGACTTTATTTCAGAGTCAGGCTGAAAAATAATGTGCGAGGACGTGACATGATGTTAAATGTCATGTCCTCACACAATAACAAGTGGGTTGTTGTTTGGAAGTTGTCACGGAGAAGCTACTTCACCCTAAATCAGCGTTTTTTTATTTTATTGGATCCTTTGTTTTGACAGCACGGATCAGAGGAGCTGCAACAAACAACGACCTTATTTTCACATAAACCCGGTGACAGAGCAAATATGAGAGAGAGAAAATAGAAACCCAGTTCACATCCTCAAGTCACGACAAGTTAGAGATGAGCTTCAGATGGAGCCGTCACATCCTAAAGCCTCTGTTGTTCATCCAGTGATCCTCGCCGCCACCCCCCCCCACCCCCATCAACCTTCAGCCCCCGAGTCCTGTTTGTACAGCAATCTGCACGGATTCACTCCTACAAGTTTTCCAATGAAGCTGCATCAGTTTCACAGATTATTCCTGTGATGGATGCAAGCACGTGCGCACACGCGCACACGCGCACACACACACACACACACACACACACACACACACACACACACACACACACACACACACACACACACACACACACACACACACACACACACACACACACACACACACACACGAACAGGTGCGCTCAAACACTGACCTTTGTGACCTTTGCAGAGGCAGGCACCCATGGTGTCGGGATGGCCGGGCGGTTATCTGTTCACCATGGTGGCTCGAAGAGGAGGAGGAGGAGGAGGAGGAGGAGCGGGAGGTCGAGAGGATGAAGAAGAAAGAGCAGAACAAGCAGCAGTTGTGGCAGAAGAAGAAGAAGAAGAAGTGTTAGTCAGCAGAGGAGCGGAGAGAAGTGAGGAAGAGAGGGAGGGGGGAAAGTAAGAGAGTGGACGCCAGATGAGCTTTAGGCTGGATGACTTCTCTGTATGGGAGGAGAGAGGTGAGAGGGAGACACAATTTGGGGAGGGGGGGGAGGGAGAGAGAGAGAGGGAGAGAGAGAGAGAGGAAATGGGGAGAACACATGAATGTCTGCTGACGATATTGAGGCCCCTCCCCTCTGTTTCCTCTATTCTCCTCCCACTTTATTCTTCCTCTCACTGTGAATGGAGATCCATCTATCCATCATTTATCTGATGTTTCTGCTCCATAAACTCTGAGCTGAAATGTGTATTTCTACTTTTAATCAATCAGACATTTACACCTGACAACACACACAGTCACACCTTTACATGCACATCATTAGGTGTCTCCTGTGACCTCGTTAGCTCTGTCTCTCTCTCTCACACACACACACACACACACACACACACACACACACACACACACACACACACACACACACACACACACACACACACACACACACACACACACACAATATTAATTTCGTTTCGTCTCAGATTCCTCTCGGTGTCAAATACTGGGGATAATATAACCGGGACATTGCTGACATCACCCGTGTCACCTCGCCTTCCATCGTAGGGTGGTGGTGGGGGGTTCCTGTTGCCATGGCAACCAAGCCATGGCCATTTCTCGCAGAGAAACTAGAAATTATTTTAGAAACAGGGGAGGACGGTGCTGAGTTGGTAAAACATTTAGACGCTCAAAGAAAGCTGTGCTCAGTGAGGAAGAGATGTTTATATTCCCCTTAAAAGAACCTGTTTGTGCCAAGTTCACATTTAACCTCAGCTCAGCGCTGAGAATATGAATAAAACGCATTGAATAGTGGGTTATTACCGTTTCCATTTTACACACGTCCAGATGGTAAACTGTGAATAAGCCCTCAGTAGTAATCTAGGATTCAATATTTTGCTCAAGTGCACTTCACCGTGTGGACAGACGGGAGGAGCCGGGGATCGAATCACGCAGCCTGAGCAAAGCAGCAGGTTCAGTCTTTGCAGCAGTTTTATTTCACTCTAAAAAAAAAAAGAAAAAAAGATAAAGATAAAACACTGATAAAAAGGAGACATCATCATTATCATCATCATCATCATCATCACCATCATCATCATCACCCAGGTCACCACCTCCTCACCTGCTGCCCTCTGGAGGGAGACACACGTCCTTAAAAACAAGGTTTTATCCAAGTGCCAATAGAGACTAAGCTGCTGAATATCAAGCTATAATAAGAACAAATCCACATCCTGTAAACCTCCTCAAGGAACTCTCAAACACAGTCCTAGAGCGCCGTGGAGAAACAAGGATCCTCTATAGATCCCTCGGGCTCCTTTTAAAAAAAGGAACCTTTGGAAGAAGATGAAAAACAGAAACCCAGCTGCCTGAACCTCGGAGAACCCTGAAGTAACCCTGGGACCTCTTGTGGGACCGCTGGAACACCCTCGGGGGACTACTACAAGACGCTCAGTGACCCCTGTACCACCCCGAAACCGCCCCCACAAAGAAACCCACGGGAAAGCTCAAGGAACTCTGAAAAACCCCTCTGGGATCTTTTCAAAGACTTATTTTATAGTAACACATTGGATATGTTGTTCTATTTACTGCTTTTAGGCTATTTATCGTTTTACTAACTGTAACTGTCCCAGGCCTTTTGATATGTTTCCTCTGACGTTTTCACTCCATCTGGTCGGTCTGTTGAGACCGAATGTATGGACCGGGAAGCTACAAATGAATTGCCCATGGGGGGTAAATAAAGTTGAACTGAACTGCTCATGACAGAGGAGAGGGAAGACGTGGGAGCAGCCTGACCTCTTGTGGTGAGAAGGCGGAAGTGCAGCAGCGCCGTTATCCTCATGTAATAACCTCCTCCATGTGTTCTGTGTCAGAGAAACGTCTGTAAATGATCCAAACTAAACAAAACTGGAGCGTCTGTGATGTTACACAAAAACTGCTTCCTCCAATAACTCAGCACAGAAGAAGAAAGTCTTTCTTATCTCCCACTAAGGGCTCAGGGTGGGGGGGTCGGGGGGGTTCCTGTCTCTCACCTTGCATGATGCAGAAAAGTCGATTCTTGGCTGCTGTCCTTCCTCTGTTTAGATTTTACATCAAACAAAGTGAATCTTGAATTTGATTAGATGAGAATGTGTTTAACACGCACACGCGCACACGCGCACACAAAGCCACAGACATCCAGCAACAGTCTTTTCTGCGGTGGCTGGAGGCGAAGAGGGAGTTGGACTCCTCTCAGTTCTGGATGATTCTCAAATATAACCACGTATATACACATTGCACACATCAAACAGGGTTGTTATTTTATTCTGTCACGTTATGATGGGATACAAGTGTGATTCTCTAATTGCAAACTGAGTAATGATTCGGCCTCTGGGTGGGGAAATTTAATTCAGCTTTATTTGCAGCTTGTGTTGATGTGGGAACTTCCCGTCTTGATACAATTGAAAAATGATGAAAATAAAAATTCTTGGAGGTATATTTTAAACCTTTAACAAGGTCAAACTGACAGACCACCATGCTTTTCTTTTTTTATGGACCCTTTGCTTCACATGCACAAACGCACACACGCATCCACATTTCACACTTCAGAGCTGCCCAGTAAAACTCCGCCAGTGTCGGGCCGACGGCAGCGGAGCGAAAAAAACAAAAACACCCGAAAAAACAACCAGGAGTCAAAAAGGCTTTATGTGAAAACTCAGCGTGGTTTGGCTGCAGTGGTTCAGTCTGAGGTCGTACAATCGCATGCAATAACAAAATCAGCCGCGACGAGGCTCTGATGAAAACTCGTTTGGCGAGTGGGATAATTCTTGATAAAATAAAATGGGAAACAGAGAGAGAGTTTTGAGTTTCTGCTGCCTCTGGTTTATATTCACGTCATAATTGTGATACTGTAATTTAAATTTACTGCAATTACTATATTCAAGTTTCTTCAAATGAGTCAAATTGTGATGTAAAAAGCTCCATTTGCTCTGATTGCATCGGTTGAATTCAGACTCTGTCCCAGACAGATTCTTTACTTGGATCACATGACTGTCCCTGAACCCGATAGGACGAAGGTCTGAGCGGTTCCAGACCTTTTGGGTTTTCACAGCACGGCGTTTTCTGGCGTTTCATAACAGAAGAACAGGTGTGATTGATGACATTAAAAAAAACCGGCCGCATTCCATTTCGGTGAGCTGGTTCCTGGTCCCCCCCCCCCCCCCCGGTGCTGGTGCGCGCTCCCTCGCTGTCATGGTCTACTGGTTCACTTTGATGGGAGTGAGTCATCATTAATGAAATGTATTTTATTATCTGCACTCTTCCTGCTGTGACATGTCAGAGATGTTTCCTGTGAGAGAAAAGAAAGAGTTATCTTGTCGACCTGGACGATCAAGTTTGATCATGTAACTTGATTCTTGATTCTGACTAATTCAATTTATAGAACTTGTTTTTAAGAATTGGACACATTTACGACAATTTATGAACCGTGAACAAATACTTAATAATACTTATAAATATTATAATACTCATCAGTTTTCAAAGTAAAATAGTTCACTGGTGTTAATTAAGGATACAGGAAGTATTCAGTAGTGGATACACGTCACAATAATTTGCTTATATGATTTGAATTATTATTATTTAATGATTATATTAAATTATATTATATATTTTTTTCTTTTTTTGGCCAAGAGGAGGCAGCAGAAACAAAAGCGGTCAACAATATCATCATCATCATCATCATCATCAGGTGTTAAGTTTGTGTGGGGGCGATGTTAGCAAGAGGTTGCTTTTTTTAACTCAGTAGTTTCCTGCTGTGACCAAAAACAACGCTACGAGATCTTTCACATTGTGTATAAAAATAACAATCATCGCTGCTTTAGAGAAATAGTTCAGCTCTGTGGGAGAAACCTGCTTATTTGCATTTCTTTGAAAGGCGAGAGGATGGATACTGTGCGTGTACAGAGCTGGTCGTACTGCAGAGAGTAGAACTACTGCATCTGGTGCACGATCACAGCTGAGCCGACGAGGTGAAGGAGATGCCGACACTCAAACTTCAATAGTCTCGATATTAAATCAGGCGCAAACAGCGAACGCGTTTCAGTTATGGCCATCATCAGCGTAGGAAACAGACAGTATATATATATTATATATATATCTATAAGCAGCTGAGGTTGGAACATGATGAGCTTGATGAGGTGCATCTGTGAATGAACCACCGGAGGGCGAGCGGCTACATGACATCAGCAACACAACAACAACAAACAGCTAAATTAGACGTTCACATATAAACCACCACTGTCTCAACAGGAAGCACAACACACACACACACACACACACGTTTCACATTTCATACAGAGAAAAGACATTCCTGGAGAACGTCCATGCATAAGGATCTCGCCAAACACAGGGAGGCGATTAGCCTAGCTTAGCATAAAGAGAGAAGTTCTTCCATCTCTGGTTACAGCGCTGGTTTCTCCATGCGGTCACTGAACGCAAAGTTCGCAAGAAGTTTCTCTGCAGGCGCAGTGTTACTAAACCTAACAACACCACCGTGACACGAAACCAGGAAGTCACTAGCAGCTAAAGCACATAACACCATTTAAAAATGATAATTTATACATTTTTGTTGTGTAAGTATTTAAAAAACAAGAACTCATTGGTTACAGTTTGCTTCAGACGCATTTGTAAAACTTCAAACTGTCCTTCAACGCTGAAGGTTGCCTCTTCTGCTGAGGTGGGATCATTTCTCATTTCTTCATGTTTCATTCATTGTTTACTTTCTCTGATCCACATTTCCTAACGTCCCGCGAATAAAAACACACGCCATTAATATAAAGCTGAAAGCGTTTGGCCGCAGCGCTCTCTTGGACCGCACCGTGCTCGTCTTGATCTTATCTTCAACCTGCAGGACTCGGTTCGCCTTTCACTGTTTGTGTTCTCTGGAATCATTACAACATCTACACTTGGGCTCTCACATGTCATTCACAAGTCAGCAGAGAAAAGCCTGTGTGGAGGCTCCTTGTTCTCCACTGGCGTTCACTTCTTTTTTCATTTTTGGAGCGCTCGGAGACGCACACGCCAAACACAACACGGAGACTGCTGGGAAACACCTCAACAAACCTCGTCCAACATGACTAACCATATGAGACTTTTGTGAGGAAGTGTGAGGGACTTTCTGCGGCTCGCCTGCACACGTGGACGCTAACGGGAAGTCTCGGTTCCATTTCTCTCAAAACGTCCTTATGTATTGTGTCTTATGGCCTCATTCTATCAGAACTCCCACTGTGAGCGGCACAATGAAACCATAATATTAGCTCTACAGTCACATGATGGACTGAGCATGTTGAAAACCACTGTCTGCAGATTGACCACCCTCCCCTCCCTTTCCTGCCACTTCTCATCTCTCTTTTTTTTGTGTGTGTGTGCTTTGCCACAGAAGCACCAAAATAGCACCTCGGAGCTTTGAGGGAAAACATATTTTGATGACACCAACCTTCACGGCTGCTTCACTCTGCAAAAAAAAATAGGATGTGAAAATGGGGGAGGGCGTTTGCTGGCTAATGGCTCTGCTTACTTGGCCTGCAGCGAAGTTGGCAAGGTCTCTGAAGGCTACACCAACAGGAAATTGCCTTAATCCAGAGCTGGGCTGAAGTAATTCACTCCCTTCTTTATTTAAGGCTCTGCCAGAGTCTTCAGCGGACCACCTCGGCCGTCCTGGAAGAGAGGAGCAGGAGTGGGAGGCCTCGGGGCCCGACTCAAACCTCCCCTCCATGTGCTCCCTAATTGGTTTAATGACGGTAATTATCTGCTGGGGTGCATGTTGCGCAGGGGACGATTAATGGCCTCTAAAACATATGCAGACAGGCGGAAATGAAGAGGGGGGGGTGAGGGGTGGGGGGCTGAGACAAAGAATAGCTCTGCAGAAAAAAAAAACAAAAAGAGCCATGAAGTTGCAGAGAGAGAAGCATCCTGCTGGGTAAGAGAAAAGAATAATGACACAGCGCTTTAGTGTTTGTTTCTTTTTTCTTTCCGTCATAATATTGCATTAATGTCTGAGGCTTGGTTCTTTTGAAGAAAAAAAACAAAAAAAAAACAAAAAAAACATTTAATCAGATGTAATGACACACATATGGAGCTTTACAGGACATACCACCCATACAGTTAAGAGGTAAAAGTCTAAAGATGCATCTAGAAGAAACCACCACACTGGCTGAGAGCTGGCTGGCTCATGTTGCAGTACCACTGACGTCCTCTAGGTGCTGCCTGCAAAACATCAGAAGATCTGACTGTTGTCAGTCCATTTGAAAAATACAGGAAGTGATTAAACTTGAAACTACCTAACTTTTTATTCAATCACTGATTACTCTGCTGATTAAAATGTGCATCTGGATTTGTAATTGGAAATTTTGTCCAACTCAAAATTAAAAACCAAATTTCTTTTCTTTTTATACTGCATTTTGGCATCTCGAAAAACATAACTGGGGTCAGAGACGTTGACTTGGAGAAACTCACTCACGGCTTTACATCCTCCGGAGTTGATAACTGCATCGCTCTCCTCACTGGTTCACCAAATAAAACCATTAGACAGATACAACTTATCCAGATGCTGCTGCTAAAGACAGCACGTGACTCCAGCTCTCAGGTCTTTGCAGCGGCCTCCAGTCAGTAGAGTTCAGTTCAAAGTTTTACTTCTTGTCTTTAAGTCACTAAATGTTCGATGTATAGGAGCCTAATAAGATCTGCAGGAGCTGGTGAGTTAGTGAAGCCCAGAGGTAACACAGCTGGAACCAGATCAGATCTGCCCGAACTGCAACTGGTTTTAAAATGAAGAAAAACTTTAATTAGAACATTATCTGTTTTATAATCTGGGGTTTTATACAATTTTAATAGTTTTTTTTAAATTCTACTTTTATTTCTGTTCATCACATTGATATGTATGATAAGGTGCTGTACAAATAAATCTGCCTTGCCCTGTTAAATGTAAGTCAAAGCAGGAAGTATACTGTACCTATTAATAGATGAAACCATCCGTAGTTTTGCATCACACACACTTATTTCATCCTGCCTCACACTGCCGCTCTCACAGCTCTGTTTACACTGTCCACAGTAACCTGACCCATATATGTTGCAGAATCTGTTTGTTTTCCTGCTGCTCTTCTCATACCTGCGCTCCTATAATAGCCGTATGTTTACGTTTGCGCTCATCTGTGTTTACCTGTGTCATCTGAGTTCAGCTGTATTTGTATCTTCCTGTACGTCTGTGTTGAGAGATTCTGACCTGAGGCAGATTCCTTCTATGCATCAACACACTCGGCCAGTTTTTGACTCTGATGTTGTGGGAATATGTTTTTTTTTTTTATCTTAGCCAATCGGGGCGGGGGGGGGGGGGGGGGGGGGGGGGGTGTCCTCCCCTTTAATCAGATGTGGATTTTCTGGCTCCGGTGGCAACAACAACGACACCGAGCAGTAAACTCAGATATACACCCCAGCAGAGACCAGAACAGCCATGTCTTTGAGAAGTTTAAAATCCGCCCTCGTGGACGAACTCTCTCCGACAGAAGAGATAAAATAACAGCTTCCATATTTGAGTGTTTGATCTTTGTTCCACATCTTTTTCTGGCAGATAATTCATGTTTATTTCCGGTATCAGTTCATCAGCCATTTGCCTGTAAATCTAATATTTTCGTAGAAGAAACCCAGAGAATGTAAATAAGCTGGAACCAGAGAAAAACGAAATGACTCAATCACCAATGTAGTCGTCTGTTGATCGACTTATTGATTAACTGACTTGAATCGTTGCAGCTCTAGTTGTTATTTCTGTTTCTCCTGAGCTAATTAACCCTCGACATCCCTCATGTTCACACTAACAGAGCTGGTTTCAGTTACTGTGCACCTCAAACTGGAGTCTGACATTTCCCTCGGAGGCTTTATTATTTCATGTATTTTATGATTATTGTAAATGTTTTTGTTAATTCTTAGTTTCTTGTGTTGTGCAGCTCCATCATCTTCTGATTAAATAGATTATATACAAGGTTGGTGCATCTTTCCAAACTGAACGATTTAAGAACTTCTGTGATTTACAGTTTACAAAATCTTTGTCAGAAGATTTCCATCATTTCTTTAAGAAGACAGATGATTGGTTAAAAAGGGCTTTACATGTTAAAGCTGCCTGTATCTGCTGTAGTTGTTCCTGTAACCAGTTTACTGTTTATTATTTTGTCCTGTTGTCTCGTTATTTAATTTCTGTGTTGCTAATTCCTGCAAAAACAGCACATACATTTTGTATAACTGAATAAAGGTTATACAAAAATAAAATTATACTGTTTTTCCATATGTGCAAACTTCAAAAGACCAAAACTGAAATATGAACCATGCAACCTTTTTCATGCTGCAGCCTTCAGTCCGGTCGCCTCAGTTTTGGACCAGAGCTTTTAAACAAACAGTTTTGTAGAAAGTTTTAGGTTCGACGAGGCAAAAACAACAGGTGCAGATGTTTTCTTTCAAAACTGAGTTTGATGATTCTCTCCTTGAAAAAAAAACTGCAGCAGCCTGAAAATCTGCCTCGTAACAGCCGCACTGAGACGTGCACGGCCTCTTGTAAAAGACGGCTCTGTGGGAATCTTTATGTGCTGAGTGACATCAGCAGTGTCATCAGCAGAAATATGGAGTGAATTAGGCCGGCGGTGCAGGATATACAGAGAGTCTGCAGAGAGACGAGGCTTACGTCAACAGCAGCTTGTGTTCCTGCTCTCCACTCCCCCTCATGTCGTCTCACACCGACATCAAACACAGCTCGGCTGCACACTTTGGGAAACGTAAGGCCCTGGTAATAATTATTTGCTCCTCGCCGTCTTATTAAATAAATTCATTACAGCATTTACAGCCAACAGCTTAGCTTGTTGGTACATGGATTAAACCTGGAGAGGAGCTCCAGCTGCATTCAGAAAATAGGAAAATTGAGGGGCTTGTAGAGGAAGAATAATCTGCACGAGCCCTGGAGAGCTGGTGAGAGAAACAGCAGCGGAAAGACGCAGGAAGACCAATATAGACAGAAATTGGAGGATGTGTTTTCTGGTCAGGAACCCGTTGCTAAAATTAGCGAGGATGTAAATTCCTCAGCGCTGCCGGTTTTCAAATCCGCGCATGACACTGAGAGCTGCCAGGAGGACATAAAAAAAAAAATTAAAAAAGAAAAAAGAAAAGAAATGGAAGGGCGGCGGTCTATAGGGAGAGGTCATACATGAACAGAGCCATGGTAATGTTTTTCTTCTTCCTTATTTCTTTTTAAACTGACCTTCGGCCTCAGAACAAAGACATCTAACAAGCCACAAGAAGGAGGGGAGAAGCTCTGGAAGCCACGGCCCCCACGCACAACGGTCCACGGGGGGAGGCTCGGACGCCAAGCCTTCAACACAATCACCACACATGCTATTGTGGCGTGCAGTAAAGCCCTGGTATGGCTCAAATCTCAAGCTAACCCCCCCCCTCCACCACCAGGCCTCACTCTCCCCCCTGCTCCTTCTCCATCCCTCCATGCATCCCTGTCATTTACAGTCCTAATGACAAGACACAAACTTCCACACATTCAACCCCCACAGAGCGAGGATAATCACATTACAGCCGACGACATGAGCCTGCAGCTCCTCCGGCAGTCGCTGAGGACGCACTCAGACGTGGATTTGCATAAATCCAAACAGTACAATCAGCAGCTGAACGCTGCGGCTCTGCTTCTCTTTTTCCACCGCGGATGAAAGAGAGAGAGCAAAATAACCACCGCGCCGTGAGGGAATGGATGGACGGGGATGGAAAACAGTGCAAGACTTTCTCGGTTTACAGTCGCCACACAAAGCCGGGACTATTTCGAGGCGTCCCATTGGTTTAACAGAGGCAAGAACACACAGCCAGCTGGAAGTCAAGGACAAAGACTCATGAGGGAGTTGGTGGCAGATCCAAGTTCCCATGCTCTGTTTGCGTTGGGCTTTCTCGTACTACTTCTCTGTTGACCCACAGATTAATTCAATACCCAAATATTTGACATTCCCCCCTTTTTCTACTGTGTGGCTCTTATCTGAGGAATGCATTTAAGGCTTTGTCTCTTGCATCAATCAACCAAAGCTGATAATTTCCAAAATAGAAGGCGCCAGGGACTTCCTCGCCACCGCAAGGTCAGAGAGAGAAAGCGATAAGGCGAAGTGGATCAGTCAAGGTGAAACTCAGAGAGAGGGAGAGAGGGAGAGAGAGAGAGAGAGAGAGAGAGAGATTAGTTTCTCTGGCTGATACAGTTACGTTTTATTAACATTTTCATCCTCAGCAGGTGCGAGTTATGAAAGCTGAGAATGTAACTGATGCTAACACAACATCTGACGCTGACATTTACCCGCTCCCGCTGCTACACCAAGACCTTCCTCCTGTAAAAACCCAACCCAGAGGTAACCTGAGCCAAAACCAGAAAAACTCCTCGCCATTTTCAAATCCTTTTTTTTTTTGTTGTTGCAGAGTGAAGCAGCTGTGAAAGTTTGTGTCATCAACATATGTTTTCCTCAAAACTTAGAGCTGCCATTAAGTGTTTCCAGGGGACACTAAAATGTGTCGAACCCGGCTGGGACGCGTAAATTACAATCAAAGATCCTCTATAACAAAAGATGACGGATTACAAGCAGCGGCAACTGTAAGACACGGTGTTAACTTCCTGTTTTCTAAGTGGGCGTGGTCATGATTGCTTCTTTATGTCAAAAACATAACAACACAAAACAACACGAGAGCTGCTAGCTTAATATATGATCAACCCAGAACAAGATCAATCCAATAATATTGTTTTTTCCCTCCAAAACAGGTCAATAAAAATAACAATAATAATATAATTATGCAAAGAAACACAAGTTTTGTTTCAGTTTTAACTTTTAATTCATGTTAAAATTCAAGTGACAAAAGAACCTCCAGTGGCCGGAGTGATTACGACAAAAGGCCGCCGTTTGTTTTCCGTTTCGAACTGACTTTGTTTCGTAGCTACGTTTATTAATGTTACCATGACGACAGATGTTCTTAAACTTAACAAGGTAATTATTTTAACCCAAACTGTGATCTTTAGATGAACCTTAAACAAAGTTGTTATGGTGCCTGAACCAAACCAAACCAAACCAAACTTTCACCACAGAGGTCAGAGGTCGGAGCTGGTTATTTAATACCAGTGATTTTTTAACAGTTTGGGAGATCATTGGGAGATCGTTTTGGAAACATTCAAAATGGTTGTTTGGTTTAGAGGACATGTTAGTCGTCCTTGGGTTGGCTCTAGGGTTACCACTTCCAATTTATAATTTCATAGTTTCAAATAAAACCTCATTAGTTTCCTTCTACTGCTTTTCTGTTTTCTTCCTGGTTACGTTCAATCCTGTGTCCGTAAACGTATAAAAACAGGTACAACAGAGACAAATTTAACTTGTTAACTAACCTGGCAACTGGTACACGCCGACGTCTTACCCGGGTGGTTAGAGCGCATACCAAACTTGGTGGGAGAATGAAGCCAAAATAAAATGTCCGACCTGCATGTGTCTTATTGTTTTCTAGATGTTTACTGAGTAACTGCAGAATAAATTGTCATGTTTTCTGACGCAGGGTAAATAAACACTCAGGTCCGATTCTAACAATTTATTTATTTATTGTTTGGTAGACGCATGGGTCAGGTGTTTTACAGGGAGGGGGCGGGGCCGTTCACCTGACGCACGAGCGTTGAGTTAGGACTCCGTCGTGTCAAAGTATTTCTTACGTGAAACTAAGAAAGGAGCGTGTTCGCTAAAAGTAACTGAAATTGAAATTGTTCGTGAAGCACAACTTACCTCTGACTATTCTTCCTCTCCGGGGCGTTCGTGGTAAAGAGTTCCCCGAGGGCTAAAGCACCTCTTAATAGTTCCGGGCGGGCGTTATCAATTGAGAAAATGGGCAGGTATGTATTTGTATCGTGTAAGTGTATGTATAAGTATATTTATAAATATGTGGCTGTGTAAATATTTGTATATGTGTATATATATATATATATATATATATATATGTGTGTGTATTTCTTTGTAGTGATTTTTATGTAAATATGAATTTTGGTATTTGGTAAAGATAAATATGTATGTGTTGAATTACCCTGTAATGGTACATACCAGCCTATCAGGTGAAGACACCCATGTATAAAGCGGTAGTCTGTTCATACAGGTGGGCTGGAAG
This sequence comes from Seriola aureovittata, assembly GCF_021018895.1. NCBI lineage: Eukaryota > Metazoa > Chordata > Actinopteri > Carangiformes > Carangidae > Seriola > Seriola aureovittata. Next base: position 20,183,808 of record NC_079372.1, read on the forward strand.
GTGAGTGCTATGTAACAGATTAAAATAAAATAATTAACATAAAAAATCAAATGAAATGAAATAAAATAGAATAAAATAAAAATTAAATATAATGAAATAAAATAAAACAAAATCAAATGAAATTAAACGCAATGAAATAAATAAAATAACATTAAAAAAATCAAATGAAATGAAATAAAATATAATAAAATAAAGTAAAATAGAATAAAATAAAATAAAATATAATGAAATAAAATAAAACAAAATTAAATGAAACGCAATGAAATAAATAAAATATAATAAAGCAGAATAAGAAGCTTTTTTCATTCTGAAACCTCACCCTGGACTCGTAGCTCCTCATGTGCCTCTTACGGCCACTCAGGCATTGTAACATTAGGCAATGAGAGAAGTGGGTATTACATTCATTTAGTTTATTTACAAGTTCACTGATGTTAAGTTTGTGGATCTGGGTCGGACTGACTGCTGACACAAACTGAACTCTGGTGGAAAACCATTCGATTAAAAAGGTAATTCCATTGTATCACAACTTGTGTTTGGTTTGCAGAGTTTTGTCTCCTGTTTCTATCGGTCATGATGATATTGTACTCATCGAAGTAAATGCTTAAATCTGGGAACACACAAAGGACAAGAAGCACAAGGAGTCAGACGATCACACAGGTTGTGAAGAAGCCAACAGAGATTATCTGAGGCCCTTTGTTTAGGAGTCGGTAGTAATCCCTCATTACAGAAGGTAGGTCAGGTATGTCAACGATTACCCACAGAGTTATCTGTACATTGTGATCAACGTTTACAACGTACAATTCGGGCTTAAAAAAAAATTGTTTGGCTTTGTGTATTTGTGTATAACCCGTCTGACCGACTTCCTTCTGCTCAGTGAGGTCAGTGTCGTTGTCACTTACAGGAAACAACCAGAAACATGTCAGGTATGAAAAGCACAGGTCTCAATTATAAAATGCATGAAGATTGAATTCCATTTGCACAAGATATCTCAATAACGCCTTGAAGGAACGTCTTCAAATTTGGCACAAACATTTGCTAGGACTCAAGGGTGAACTGATTAGACTTTGGTGGCTACAGGTCAAAGGTCAAGGTCACGGTGACCTCACAGAACAAGGTTTTTGGCCTTGTGAGCGCCATATCTCAAAAATTCCTCAAGAGACTCTCTTCAAATTTGGCACAAACATTCACCTGGACTCGAGGATGAATTGATTAGATTTTGGTGGTCAAAGGTCAACATCAGTGTGACCTCACAAAATACCTTTTAGCCATTACTCAACTCCACACACAAATTATGACAATATTTCACACAAATGTTCATATTTAATATAAATGGTAAACAGGGATGTAACCTGAAACTAGTCTGTGAGGCGGAGGGATATGACCACAGCACAACACCCGTGCAGCACATTTTCACTCACCCACTCCCTACATGACTGACTTTACAGATTCCTCCCCTCAACCTTTTGTACTGAATAAACCCGTGTGTCTAAGAGCCGAGCTGCTGGAAAACATAAAGCTAGACATATGACGCCATAACGAGGTGATGTCTCACGTTTTTTGTTCGTTAGTTTCTGACTCAGACGTCCAGTGTAAAGGACCAATCCACCAGAACTTTAACAAGCAGTGAGGGAGAAATTCTGACCTTCACTTTCAACGGGTTCATGGGAGAAGAACATCTGACGCTGGAGGTCGTTTCCCAAGACAAGAGTAATCAAACAGCCGATCAGTGTGTGATCTCTGTTTAACAAATATAAAAACATCAGAGCTAAATCTGACGTTTTCATGTTTACTTTACCACATAGTTTAATATCTGATCTGATTAGAGAATATAAATCGAATAAGTATCTAATAACTAGATACTACAGCGTGTGTGTGTGCGTGCGTGTGTGTGTGTATGTGTGTTTATTACAGGCTCCAACTGTGGAATTAAAGCATCCAGCAGCATTATGAGGATTTCCAGGTGGAAGTATAAACATCCTGGCACCATGTAAAACAAACACAAACATCCCTCTGCTGTGTTTAGTGTCAATCAGACAAACAGGCTCTGCCAAAATTTAATTTAAGACTTTATTGCTCCAAAAATGCAAATGAAGACAATCTCAGGTGTGAATAATTCAGGAATAAAAAGAGGGACATTAGAGCTTTTTTTTTTTCATTATTATTATTATTATCAAGAATGAGAGCGCAACCTTCAGTTATAATCCCAGCTCAGTGTTTATCAGGATAAATAAATAAAAGTAAAAAATAAATAGACTATTAAATACAGTATAAAACAACAGGCAAAAGGGAAGGAGTTTGCTCTTTTATGAAGGAACTCTCAAAATGTTTGGAAAGGCAGCAGAAGGAGGAGACGTGGCTTTTGGAGGACAGTGATGGGAACTGATCAGTTTGTTAATATGGCAAATAGTGAAATCATACAAAAGTAACAAAATCCCTTTTCCAAAGATGGGTCTATCATCAGCTACAAGAGAATCAGAGATACATTTGAAAAACACAGTAAAAATTCAAGTAGAGGAAGGTGCACGTCAGTAACACAATGATTTTGCAGTCATCAATTAAGAGAGGAGCACTGGGGGGGGGTGGGGGGGCTCCCACAGACAGGCACTTCAAAATGTCTTTACATGTCGAGCGCTGAATTGTCAAAAGCTTATGTATTTTTTTTTTTGTTTAGTTTAATCCCGTCAACGTGTCACTCAAACCAACAGCGGTGGATCTTTGTCGCTTCTACAAAAACAAAACGAGAAACGTTGAAATTGAAAAACCAAAAAAACTATTATTAAGTATGAAATCATTTCAACCACAACAAAAATCATCATCATGAAGTTCTTTTTTCTTTTTTTCTTCTTAGGAGTTGGGGGGGGGGGGGGGGGGGGGGGGGAGTAAATTCATTAATGGCAAACTTCACCATCTCCCTCTTCATTACCGGCACACTACAAATAGATAAACTGCACTGTAATTGAAAATGATTTAATTGACTTTTTAATTGATTTCTGACTGTGATACCATTTGTTTTTGTTGAGACAAACCAAGAGATCATGTGATTCTTGATCCAAGTGCTACATTATATAAAATTCTCAATATTTTTGGTAAAAAATCTGTACACAAAGAGTACCTCATATATGTCCTAACACCACGTATATGATTATAGCTTAATCTCAGCACGGAGCCAGCAGAAGGTCAGTCTGTGTTTACACACCTGAGCGTCACCGTCTCTTTTACTCTGGGCCAGCTCACCCTCTTTTCTTTTTTTCTTTTTCTTTTCCTCTCTCTCTTGGCGCTCCATCCTCACTGGTCTAACAGGAAGTGGACCAAAGTGCCAATTAAAAGGGGGGGGGGGACGCCATGACATCAGCACCAACCACAGACTGAGCCGAGGCTGAATTCCTCTAGCTCCCATACTGTCACACTGCACCGTGCAGTGGGGGGGGGGGGGCGACGAGCTCAGGGTGCAGTTTCTGCAGTTGAAGCTGTTCCCAGAACGAACTGGCTCGATTGTTGATGTTTATGAAGCCGGAATGTGAAATGAAGAAAAAAAAAAAAATTAAAATAAATGCATGAGCAATGGATTGTATCTGTACAGAAGACATGAGTAATAAAAAATAGATATCTAAATATACAGAGTCTAACTGATACATCTATCGTTGTATATTTTGTTCCTTTCCCGTGTGGATAAGATGAAGAAATAAAAACAAAAAAAAAATGTACAGTAAGTCAGTCTGAGTTAAGTCAGTTGGCCCCAAAGGATGGCGAGACGTTTTCTCTTGGTTCCGCCGATCGAGCGGCGTCCCTGCAGTGTCGCTCCGGCTCAGCTCAGAGTTCAGAGGGCCGCCTGGCGTCAGTGCCCCATTTTAATTCCCTCCGTCGGCGTCAGGATCACACTGCAAACACACTCAGGGTGCTGGTCTGGTCCTTCAGACCCAAGATGCTGTAGGCGATTCTTTTCAGATGGCCAGGGAGCCTCACCCCGATGTTCTTAATGTCCCTGTAAGAGAGAGAGAGAAAGGGAGAGGGAGGGAGGGAGAGAGAGAGAGAGAGAGAGAGAGAAAGAGAGGGAGAGAGAGAGACGATAAGAGGAGGATTTACACCTTGGACTCGTTCCACATCTTTCCCGCCTCTCGAGCTCTTGAAGCAATCACTGATTCATCCACTGTGATGAAACGCCAGCCGGTTCAGCTAGGTGGGGTGTCTTCCAGGGTCTCAATTTATCTTCAATTAAAGGATAATACTGGGGGGGGGTTCGCTCCTCACAGGCACATGATGCAAACCTGCGGAAGCCCTGCTACAACACAGCAGTCCCAAGTCAAAGCCTTAATTACAGCCTTAATTACTTAACGAGGATTCTCCCTGTTGACCATGAATCACTTGTCTGGCGAGCAGAGGGTGGCCTGTAAATAACTGCTGGTTTTCCGAGAGTGCTACCAGATGCCCCGAGATGGAAACATGGGGCCATGAAATCACACCATTCAGTACGACAAATACTTCAAAAAGGGTTTGTCGTCTGCTTCACAGTCTGCCAGGATCATGAGGTATGTACTGTACACCATGGCAGAGGAGGAGGAGGGGGGGGGGGGGGGGGGGGTTTCCTTTTAGCTTTTAGCCTGAAACAACCTTATATCATGTGCTGCACTGAGCAAAAGCTGGAGTCTGTTTCATTAAAATCAAACTGACTGAGACGACACTACTACGTTTTCATTTTAAAACTTTTCCTACGTTTCCTCCTCAAGACTTTCAGAGACGCTGCTGGACCCGCTTCAGTTTGAAAACTCTGGGAATGAAATGAGGACGCAGACACCCACGGTCTCTCCTGATTGGCTCTCATCAGCCTCGTCTGCCGGCCGTGAATACGCCATGATAATGAATTAAATGTGTTACCGACCTTCTTGTCTTCATTAGCGGCAACTAATCAACTGCAGAGAAGACAATCTGCTTCCTGTTTTACACTCAGTGTGTGCGATTGCTCAGGTATGTGTGTGTTTTTCAAGTGTTTTGGTCTGGACGGACATTATTTTCGTTTGAAAGCGCCGGTTTACAATGAAAACGTAGAAGTGTTGATGTAATCTTAAACCCTCCTGTGATAAGTTCAGGTGGGGGTGGGGGTGGGGCACTCTGAGCGCACCTCTTCAATCTTTCTAGAAGTACAAACGTGCCGACAACGGGGCTTCAAATCTCATCCATCTATTTCAGCTCCTTAATCTTCTCGTTGCTCAAACTGTACAGGCTATTCTCTCCTCTTCCTCCTTTAATGTAGACGAAGCCACGAGAGGCCTCTGCCCTAAACAGGCAAAACTGGTGGTTTTTCGGGAGTGTGTGTGTGTGTGTGTGTGTGTGTGTGTGTGTGTGTGTGTGTGTGTGTGGGGGTGAAGGGAGGGATGAGAGAAAGAATGGAGAGAGGAAAGAAGAATAAGGACTGCAACGACCACAAGCCACCACGACCAGCCTGCCACAAATGAGCCCACTCCTTCCCCCCTCCCTCCGTTACTTTTTCCATCTCAAACATTTCTCAAGTTGTAGCTGAGGTTAGAGATTATATTGTGCACAAACTTTTTCTGCTGGCTGCTGAAAAAGCAACGTTTTTTGTTTTTTGGGAAAACAAATATATAAGCTACCAGAGGGAAGTTCATAAAAGACGTTTACTTTATGTTGGTTTTAATTCATGCACAATTTGAAAAACAAATGTTCCTCCTCTTTGCCAAAAACAAAAAGTAAAGAGATCCAAAGTGTTGTGAATGAGGCCACTCACTCGTTCTTCATCTGCAGGACCTGGTCCATGGTGACGATCCCGGCGCACGTGAAGTTCTCGCTGTACTGGCTCATCTTGATGGACTCCAGCCACTCGGACACCGACCTGAAGGGGGAACCGTCCGAGCCGCTGGTGCTGGGCAGGCGGATGGATACGCTGCGGAGGAAAGAAAAAAAGTAGACCCGAATGATAATCGTCAACAGGCTTTCCCACAACAAAGGCGGATGACTGAGGACTGTAATTACAGACGCAGGAAACAAGATGGTGATAAAAACCAGTTGGAGCTGTTCGGGGGCAAAGAACCGATTAAGACACGAGCACGGCAGCCTTTTGTCCGTTCTCACCGGTTCTGGCTTTTAATGCTCCTCACAAAAGGAAAAATATGTGTTCATGCATACGGTCCCATACAAAGGAGCTTTAATGTTCCTCAGGACTGCACACACACATTTCTTTCATTAGCCTGGCAGGCAAGGTGTCATTATGTGCTTTTAACGGTTTAAGTAGACCTTCTTAAAGCTTTCCCCAGAACTACCCAGATACACCCTGCACTTCTGTCCTGGGGAGCTGCTGCCAGAGCGGCTTTTAAGTCTGTTCCAGCAAGTCCAGGTCTCTGGTTCCTCAAGACAAGTTCAGGTCAAACTTCAAGTAAGTTCAGTCTCAAATAAATCAAGACCAGTCCAAGTTAAGTCTCCAGTCAGTTACTTAGACCGTTTCACAAAAATAAAGACTAAGGCCTATGTTACCATGGTAACAATTGATGGACACCTGCGCTAACCAGAAGCTCCCAGCAAAAACGACAACAAAAAAAAAGAACAAAACAGGAAAACATGGATCATAATTTGTGGTTTGGCGACATTGTTATAGAGAGAGAAAAGAAAAGGGAAAGAGTTTTTAAGAGACGGTTTTTAGAATTCACATTTCCTGCTGGAGGTAAACAGAGCCGAGCGGTCAGTTGCTGATTGAAAAAAAAAGTCTCAATGACGATAGTCAAGAGCTAAAGTGTCTGAAAAAGTCTATTTGTTTTATCTAAGCCACAGTCAAAGTCTGTCTTTGTGAAACTGTTCAAAACAAAAACAAAAAGCAAGCACAACGAAAATATCAAGTCTAAAGGCACAAATCTTTCAAATTAAACTGGTCTCTGACCTTTAAAACGACATTTTAGCATTTGAACATTTTCCTGCTAATAGTGTTTTTACATACAGTCACTCAGACCAAGTGCACAGGTGTGTGGTGACCTGCTGACTCTGTCTTATTTAGTTTTTATGCTTCAAAAAAGTGCGAATGTTTGTCCTTTCACGTCTTGAGTCACGCTTCACAACAGTGACGTCGGAGGTCTTGAGTTAAACTCTACAGCTCTGGAAGCAGAACCTTTAACTTACTGTTGATTCTGTTTTAGCTCATTGAGCTGTTTCTAAAGCGGAGGGCAGTTCCCTTCCTCGTGACTTCAGGGGCTTATTAACAGTTTTCATGCTGCGTAAGCGGAAAACAAAAGGAGAAATGAGACTAAAACCTGAATCTATATTAATCGTATTGTGAACGTTGTGGTTTCAGGGCCGTTTCCAAGGACTGGCGGCTCATAGTGGTAACTACTGAAGGTCAAAAATACACAAACCAAGCCATTTAGTCTGGTACGTAAATAAACTTACCGTGGGTCAAAGTCTGCGATGGTCTTCAGGGACTCTGGGCTCCGCAGCAGTTTGTCCAGCAGACTGACGATGTCTCCGAAGCGTGGCCTCTTGGAGCGATCCTGAAGCCAGCACTGCAGCATCAGCTGGTAAACAGCCGAGGGGCAGTCCATGGGCGCCGGCAGCCTGAACGCCTCGTTGATGGCCTTCATCACCTGCAGGAAGTTCATCAGGTAACTGATTAGATCTTTTCTCAGCGACGGGCTCATGAAAAACATCAGAGGACACCGAAGCTCACCTCGTGGTTACTCATGTCCCAGTAAGGCCTTTCGCCAAACGCCATGACCTCCCACATGACGATGCCAAAGCTCCACACGTCGCTGGCTGAGGTGAACTTCCTGTACGCTATTGCCTCTGGAGCCGTCCAGCGAATGGGGATCTTACCTCCCTGTTCAAGAGAAACGCTTCAAGTTAGAGACAGAGAAACGAAAATAAAAGAAAACTCAAGCCGTTAAAACTCCACCGCGCCGCACCGGGAGTTTGATATCTACTTACACTCGTGGTGTACGTCCCCTCGGGATCGTCCTCCAGCACCCGGGACAGGCCGAAGTCGGACACTTTACACTCCAGGGTGTTGTTGACGAGGATGTTGCGGGCAGCCAGGTCGCGGTGGACGTAGCTCATGTCAGAGAGGTACTTCATGCCGGCAGCGATGCCGCGCAGCATGCCCACCAGCTGGAAGGAGGAAAACTCACCGTCGTGGTCCTGACAGGGGAAAAAATTAGTTTTTAGTTTTGTGACTAAAACAGGAAGAAACTTACAAAGAAACCGATCATGGACTTACCCTCAGGTACCTGTCCAGTGCTCCGTTCTCCATGTATTCAGTCACGATCATGGCGTGTTTGACTGCACACAAACATTAAAACAACTCACTACCTGCCCAGAGTCACCAGAATAAAAGTGAGAAAATGATGAAAAAAAGTTTTAAAAAGCAGCAAAACTCACAGAAATCCTTACATTTGGTGACCACCCCCTCCAGGCGAATGATGTTCTGGTGAGAGAACTGACCCATGATGGAGGCTTCGCTCAGAAAGTCCTGCCTCTGTTTCTCCGTGTAGCCGGGCTTCAGCGTCTTGATCGCCACCGCCACCTCCTTCCTCCCCGGCACCCTCAGAATCCCCCGGTACACCTCGCCAAACTCCCCTGCAGGGGAAAAAAAAGAAGAAAATCATTTAAGAAAAGGGATATCGGGTGAGTTTGATACGTCTCCTCAGGTTTCCAGCTGCAGGCGTTTGCTGTGCAACAGAGTGAAAACAGGGAGGTTTTGCCCGGGGCCATCTCACAGGTGTGTTGAGGCTGGGTGTTGAGAGGCAGAGCCGATGTTGTATAATTAGTGGATGGCCTGTGGTGTGAGAGCATGGGAATCAGCTGTCACATGAGGAGAAAGGAGTGAGAGAGAGAAGGGGGGGGCGTCGTGGGAATTTAGGGAGGGGGTGAAAGCTGAAAAAAGCCTGTCGGTTCAAAGGGTAAAGGTGGTCGCGCTCGGATAAACGTATCATGTATGAAAGATCTGGGCAGGGCCCAGGAAGCTGCTCTGATATCCGTCCAAAACACTGATTCTGCAACACTTTGTTTTGTGTAATTGTTCATGTCAACTTGAGCCAAAACACACAGATCACCGCAGCCAAGAGTTGCCACACAGCAGAAAATGCCTCGACTTGTTGTGTGAGAACTCCAGATAGATGCTAATCTCGCTAAAGTAACCGCTGTCAGTCAGCTTCTTAGGCCGTGGAAAAGGCTCAATATAAACTGAGAGCCCGGGGATTGGAAAAATCTTTCAACATCGCGGCGTTAAGCCCCACAGCAGAGCGTCTCGGCGGGGCTCGTCACTCACCAGCTCCAATGACTTTCTGTTTGGTTATGTGGCTGGGGTGGATTTCAGTGGCGAACTTCAGGACGGCTACGTTGGGGTCCTCGTATGTGTGTGGGTCCACGTAGGTCTTCAGAGGCTTCAGTTGCTCTGTGAGGAAAAAGGAAGAAGATTGTTTGTAATAAAATTTAATATCACAATTATCTTGACCTAAAATGATCAGTTATGAAGTTTTATCGCGGAAACCACAAATAAACAATTAGCAGCACTTTCTGTTTGCTCTATATAAGTTTGTGGTTTATTGTCGGGAGTGCGTGGCGGTCGTGGAGCTTTAGCCATCGCTGCATTTACAATTTACAAGAGCTTATAATTCACCCTCTTAGCTGCGCTGCTTCCTTCAGGCTGGTCTGGGGCTAGCTGGTTAGCATGCTAACTTCAGTGAAGGAAATAAATGACAAGACTTAACGTTGGCGTTGCCTTCCACTGCTGAAGACAGCGCTCGGCGAGTAAAAGGAGTTAAGTTTGATGCTGAACTCACGTTTCCTTTAGACCGGTAAGTAAACAGCTGTTAATGCTAACGTTAGCTATGTAGCAATAGCAAAACTTACATAGAGGTTCTTTTAAACATTAAAATAAAGACATGTCCAACACATCTGTGTCCGATACGAGAGGACAAGGGACCAGAAGCAGTGCTCGGTTTTCACACTCTGTTAACAAGGGAATAGCAAATGTATTATTTTTATTATTATTATCATTATTTTCCGTGCTATAACGTCTGTCAGAGCACAGACACTGTAAACACACCTGTCCAGCACGGTGCTGTTAAACCAGAGACGCCGCGGCTACACTGTGTTCAGGGATGAAAGAGTGAAGCTGCAGCCTCCAAATGAGTTTAAAAAAAAAAAAAAAAAGGGTTGTAGGAGGCTAAAAAATCTCGCCATGTTTTGACCGACAACAAAACAAATGCACGCTGCTTGCCACGCATGCGTCTGGGAGATTGTTGCAGCCTTGCCACACAGTACCTAATGTCAGTTAGATTAACCGCAGTGATTGAGCATGATAATTAAAATTAAAGTCTGAGAACGGTTTCATCTCTAGTTGTGTGTATATAAGTAAAGTGAGTAAAGCGAGACGGAGAGATGAGGGATGTTTCCTACCTGGGCTGGAGAAGTAGGTGTCCTCTGGTCCTTGCCTGGTGTGAGAGTTTCTCTTCCTGAATAAAAATAAATACATTTTATTCCACTTTCAAACAACAAATGGCATCTTTTTGTTCCTCTATATCATCGGCCTGCTTTAATATCAATAGCACATAGCAACCTTTGTAACCGTTTTTCCAGCCGTTCTAAGGCTTTCAAAAGGAGCCCGACACCGGTGCAATGCGTCCATTCAGAGAGAAGCGGCCCTTTGATAACGCCTGACGATAGACGGTGTTTGCCAAGCTGATTTAAAGACTGAAAGACAGACAAGCAGGCGGGAGGGAGGGAGGGAGGTGGACAGACGAGCCGCAGCCTACCGCGGTACACTCCCAGGTCACCTTTACAAAGTGCCTGCAGTCGGGTACAGAAGGAACTAAGCGCCTCTTATCACCAACAATGTGCCACTCTGGACCAATTTCCTTTCAAAGGCCCCAACACTCACCAGAATATAACCATTGAGCAATGACAAGGTGCATTCAACGCAAATTCTTCCCCTGCGAGTGCTGGGACACAGATCCAGATAAAGAGAAAGAGAAAGGTGGCTAAAGGAAGAGAGAAAGAGAGAGGTGAGGAGTGAGTGAATGCAAAGGCCATGTGGAGGCCCCACAAAGGAAGGGCTGAAGAATGAGAGAGGAAGCCGGTGAAGGAGGGTGTATTCTAACTGATTAACAGGACAGAACGACGGGGGTGTGGGTGTGGGTGTGGGTGTGGGGGGGGGCTACTGACCGTCTGCGTAGGAACAGGACCACGATCACTATGAACAACATGGCCGCTCCTCCGACCGCTGCACCGAGCACGGCTGCTGTGTTGCTTTGAGTGAGGCGTCCTGGAGAGTAAAGAAACAGCGGAGGCAACGTGTCAGAGAGGTCTCACTCCTACAGGAAACTCAAGAAACTTTTTTTTTTTTTTCTTCTTCTACAGTTGGTTTTTCCTCTGTACCTTCAGCAGAAGAGGTCTCGTACTGTTCCTCCACGCTGGAGCCTCCGGGGCTGCCGTCGCTGCCCAGGGCCTGGACCCTGAACAGGTAGGCTGTGCCCGGGGCCAGATCGCTGATCTGCACCGAGTTCTTCTCCAGTTTGAGCACGATGAAGGTCGTCACATCCAGGTTATCGTCCTGCGACACGGAGAGAAGTTTTTTAATTAAATACCTTTGGCAGCAGATTTAAACTTGTAAGATAAGATGAAGTAAACACGAGTGACGCACCTTCTTGCGGTAGATCAGCTCGTAGCGGACGGGCCGGTGTTGGGCCAGTGGTCGGGGAGATACGTCCCAGGAAAGAGACAAGCTGGTGGAGGTCCTCTCCACCAGTCGCATGGCGGTAATCTTGGGGGGATCTGGGGACAGAGCGGAGTGAATACTTCAGCATCTTTGCGATGTGAAAACCTTTAAAAAGAATCTGAAAAATACGACAGTGATGATGAAATCTGACAGTTCATCTCCCTCCTGCAGCAGGATTTGACTTGCTGCGCTCGGCCTCCTCACAGATATCATCTCTCATCACTGCAGCACAGATAGCATCGCTCCGCCGCCTCGTATCAGCTGCACTCACCTGTGTAGTGCAGAGATGTAGTCAGAGTGGTGGTGGATGGCGGTCCATGAGCCCGAGGCGTCGCCTGACTGGCAAACACAGACACGCCGCTGTGAGCCTCCACAGTGAAGGTGTAGTTGAGGTGAGCGTCTAGCTCGCTCACCGACACCTTGGTCTCAGTAAGGCCAACGCTGGATGGGTCGTAGCGGATCTTCTCCCCGCAGGGCTGACAGGCGCCGCCCTCGCAGCGCTGGCACACCACGCCGTAGGTGATGTCGGAGCGACCTCCGGTGTCTTCAGGCGGGTTCCACGACAGGAGGAGTTTTCCCGCAGAGAGCTGGGTGGTGGTGGCCATGAGGTCTCGCGGGGCAGAGGGGAGGCCTGAGGAACACAGATCAGGACGTTAGAAACAAGAAGCAAAATGTCACATGACGGCAGGATGTCGCTTCAAAAAATGAGCTAAAGCCCTCACACAAAACTGCTTCTTCATAATAATGGATTTAAATCCATTCAGTATAATTAATATAATAAATAATATAATAAAATCTAAATGTTTCACCACACACACATATTAAATATATTTACAGATTTCTTCTTCAAAATGAACCTTTCCCACATTTGAACAGATGCATCACTGAAGAAATTGTTGATCTTAAAGTTTAATAATAAAGAGACAGGAAAGTCATCATGCATTTGTAGAATCAGTAAATCAGTGATGCTTTTTTCTCTAATTTAAAATGTCCAAAAAACATTAATGTCTTAATCCATTTACTAATATGTGCAGGAAAAACTGGTGCAACAAGAAAATCATATTTAATTCCTGCACGCGTGGAAACTCAGGTGTGACATGACTTGGTAGCTCATTGGCAGCTACTGTTTCTTCATGCAAAAGGTCTCAAATGAAGGAGACTCGTTACCTGAACAGGGTCCGGTGGGGGGGTCGGTCAGGGCCCGGTAGAAGCCGTCCGTGCAGGGACAAACCAAAGCCCCAGAGTCCTGCCTCTGGGTGTTTGCAGGGCACGGCTCACACTTCTCCCCGGATGCTGCAGCTTTGAAGAAGCCGGGCTGACATTCTGCAAACACAGAAAAGACGCGGACATTTGCATGAGCAGGTGAATGAGGACAACAGTGACTTCAGGCAACTTCCTACATGACACACAGCACACGGAGCCAGTTCCTCCACATCACTCAGGCCTCTTTAAAAGATCAGTGACGCTGTGAACTTTTCACCTTTGCGCGCAGGACCGCGAGGTGGAGTGGACATGTTATTATGTCAAGGCTAAAGGTTAGATCTGGACAAGTGACAGAGATATGGGAGGGAAAACAGAGGGCAAGTTCTGCACAGTGTTGACTCATTGAAGCAACAGCTTTTCTCACACGAGCCGAGCCCTGAAACAAGAACGCAGACTCCCTGCCTCGCCGGCACTCCTACTCTTTACTTTTTCAACCAACAACCCCCCTCTGCTGCTGCTGCCTCACCGTCTCTCTCTCAACAAACAAAACCCGTCTTCCCACATTCCCCAGCGGTAAGTCAGTCTTCAAAGCTGCGAGACAAGAGAAATAAAAAGGCAACAAAAGTCGAGCACCAAGATTTAGAAATGAAGCAGCATCCGTTTGCGCTCTAAAGTTCTTTATGTTGTTATATATTTTGCAGCCTTCTGAAACTGTATCGCAGAGATAAGATGACACCTAATTTCACACGTCCGACTCGGAGCACAGAGGTGCAGGTAGAAGATCCAGCTGTGTGTAGCGGTGGTGAAATATGAACTTAACACGGTGTGAAATTTCTGAGTGAGCGCCGTAAAGGAAAGTGAAAACGAGACGAGCCCCCCCCTCACATTTAACTCTGCGAGGGCATTCCAACGGCTGCTGCTGCTCATGTCCTCACACCATCACACATTCACACACACACACACACACACACACACACTCTAATGTATGCACTGCACACATGCACCCACACCCACATGTATGCACAAAATACACATACATGTATGCAGAGCACACCCGCGGACACACGGGTAAATCTGACATCAGAGGAGGGGGATTATGTACGCTGCCTGTCACCTGTTCACGTCCTTCTCTCACACACACACACACACACACACACACACACACACACACACACACACACACACACACACACACGTACGTTTCCCTCCGAGTCATTTCCTCGGGGCGTTTAAATAGCTCCTGACAGAAGTTCATAGGATGTTGACAATGAAAATGAGACATGTCGGTCAAAGGACGACAGAAGATAAAGAGAAGAAAGAATGTAAAGTGAAGAAGAGAGCGATCGGATGAGGCAGACAAGACGACATGATTGCCAGTTAAAATGAAAGCATGAAGATTGAAGTTCGTGCCAGTGGAGGGGGGGGGGGAGAGAAGCAACGAGACATTAAGTCGAAGGCAAACATCAGAGTTTGCGAAGGGTAGAGCCAAGAGGCCGAGGCCAAGCACAGAGATGATATCAGCTCCGCTCAGAGATGCTGTCTCGCTCACTCGAATCAAGTATCATGTTTGAAGCCACAAGTGACCACACACAAGACAGAGAGCACACAGCTCCCGCTCCATTTCAGTCATATCAAGGGAGATTTACTCGATTGACCATGAAGTTCGCTTTTCTTTTCTTTTCTTTTCTTTTTTTTCCCTCCTCACTGTGGTTTGGTTTCTTTCAGGGGTTTCGGCGAAGCAGCTGTGAAGAGGTGTGTATCGACTGAAGAGCGCGGCGACAATGGCGGAAAGAAACATACTCGGCACGAGAAGGATCTGTACGTTTGTCTAATGGGCTTTTCCCTCAAGACAACATCTCCTCTCTGTCGCCAGCTGTTTCACTAAACAACCGCCGCTACTCATTAACGCACATGACCCGGAGGAGGACGGGGCGAGGCCGAGGAGAGGAGGGGCGGAGGGACAGAAGGTCGAAGAAAGAAAAGACAGGAATACTGTACCCTGCTGAGGGCTGGAGAAAAGAGGTGGGGAGAGAAAAGGAGACAGGCCAGGGTGAACTCCTCCATTGAGAAGGGGGAACAGCTGCTGCCTCAAACCCCGATTCATACCCCTACCTCTCCTCCTCGTAATCCCCGAATTCCTTCCTCCCCTCCTTTCTCTCCTCCCAGTCCTCACTAAAAAGGCTCCCAGCTAACCCATTAACATTGCTATTCACCACTGACCAGCAGGCAGGGAGAATGCCATGCCATTCAAGTGCTGAAAGAGAAAACACACACACACACACACACACACACACACACACACAAGCATTGCAGATGGGAATAGCCGAGATGCCACATGGCAACTGAATAGAGCAGGACTAGCCTCTTTTTGGCGCTACAGTGCCGGCTGCAATGCATCGTGGTCAGGCCTGCGGAGATGATGGCCTTACACTGTAAGCTGCCTCTATAATCAAGATGCATTCCAGCGCACACCACCCAACAGGAGGCCTGTAGCCCGGCGGCTTCACTGCAGCTTTCAGTTTTCAGCCCCCGGCTCCTCCGGCGCGAAGGTGAGCGAGTTTGAGTTTCTCGAAACGCGTGAGTCACGGTGACAGTAACTGAAGCTCGAAAGTGAGGATTCTTCGACAAAGCGGAGACCGGTGAAAGGAAACTTCCTGGTTCCATGGAGAAGGTGGGGGGGTGGGGGGGGTTTGGATTGTTGCTGGACACAACAGGAAGCAGGAAGCGCGAGGCTGACGCAGCCTTCCTTCCTAAAGCAGCCAATCAAAGCAGGGAAACACAGGGGAGCGTGACCAAGAGAAGAACCAGCGCTGAGTCTACCAGAGTCCTGAGACAGAATAATAACTGCAGGGGAAGCCAAAACGTGTTGACCCAACATGAACGCAGCCACTATAGGGGAGGGGGTGAGGGGTGAGAGGGGGGGGGTCCCGCGTTGAATGCTTTCCCTCTCATAAACAAAAGTCTCCCAGCCTCTTCTAAGTTAAAACATCTGAGAAACTTCGAGCGGACACTTTTTCTTTCTCCCTCCCCGTCGCTCCGGTGTGTCATGTGAGAGGCCCCCGTGCACCTCGAGTTGCTCCATGTTTGTTTATTGAGAGTGGGAGCAGAGGCCTGTTACAGTCTGGGGGCCCCGAATGGCTCTGGAGCCGGAGAGCGCCCGGGGGTGGGTGGGTGGGGTGGCGGCCCCCCACCTCAGTTTGTCGGCAGGACTTAAGATGGATGAGATGGCGACAGTGATGAATGTACGGTGCGATAGCTGGATGAATGGGTAGCATGTTGGCCTGACAGCAGAAGTCGCCCTCAGGACTTGGGGGGGGGGGGGGGGGGGGGGTTCCACAATCATGTCAGGCGCTGGGCTTCTTAAAGACAGAGAGGTCAGGTCTGCCTCAGGGTAGTTGTGAGTTAAACTGTGCATGGCTTACAGGGAGTCAGTGGCCAAGTAAAACAAACACATGCTCACTGTGATGAGGAGGAGGAGGAGGAAGAGTTGCAGCAGAAGCCCGTGGCTCGTCTCATGAGGAAGGAGGTTAAATACAGGAGTGAACAAAAAAACATCTTGGAAAAATAAATCCTTAAGAAATAAAAACAATGTCTTGATCCTTATCAGAGCTGCACAAATATATCTGGAGGCAAGTGAGTCAAGTCTTTGTCTCCTGCGCCCCCTCCCCTCCCCTCCCTCGCTCCCTCCATCCCCTCCCCCGTTTTCATTCCTGACTTGGTCCGACCCGTAATTGCAATATGTCATGTCATTTTGTTTGTATGCAGGGTGACAACATGTCATTAGCATTTTGGGGGGAGTCGGATTCGTCGGTGGAACAATGGGGGTCTCTGATGGGGGAGGTGAGCCAGTAACATGAGCCAGGGGTCACCGAGGTAAGGGAGGGGAGGGGTGGAGCGGGGGGCAGTAAAGGTGTAGGGGCAGATGAAAGTGTGTGTGTGTGGGAGGGGCGGAGGACATTAGTCAGAAGGATTAGCTGACCATTGGAGCAGCTGTAAGGGCATTACATCTGTTTTACAATTGCACTCAGGCTTTCATCTGGAGCTGTTAACAAACACAATAAATTCCCCGACCCCCCCCCCCCCCCCCCCCCCCCCACCACCACTCTCTCCATCCACTCCCTTGCTCTCCGACAGAGGAGGGATACCAGGAGTGAAAAGTGGAGTCGAGGCTCAAAACATCCTCAACATGTTTCTAAAGTGAAGCAGAAACGAGTCCTGGCCGCCAGGAAGGTCGCAGACGTTTTCCAGCGCCCTCAGCTCGACCAGTCACACTCATTTGGCCACGTTTCCTCCAGACAGCCAGGTGGCAAATGCAACGCCATTTTACCACACCACACTGAGCCAACAGGTCACACACACACACACACACACACACACACACACACACACACACACACACACACACACACACACACACACACACACACACACACCGAGAGCCGAGGATCGTCTCACTTCCTGGTTGGAGGAAGGGGCCAAAATGGGACCAAATGCACCAATAAACCAAACGACTTATCAGGCAGGAGGACAAAATGGAAAGTGGCTGAGCGAGGCCGCCGAGCGCCCGGCGACAATGGAAAGCCCTGAGCCGACGGGTCTGCGAGTCACCGGGGGATTAGATGACCTCCGGTTTCCGCTGCGGGCTCGTCCTGTTAGCAGTGAAGGGGTGGGTGGAGTGGGTGCTGTGTTGTGCTATGCTGGAGGAGGGAGGGAGGGAGGGGGTGGAAGGATAGTGCTGACCTCACACACCAGCAGTACAATACAATGCACTTCACATTGCTCTGGACATCCCCCCACCACCCCCCACCCCACACACACACACACACACACACACACACACACAGATACACACTGCCTCCAGGCTCAGGAATGTCACCAAGAGGAAATATGTCCCGACTTCCACCGCGGCCGACACACACACGCTGCACAGAACAAGAACTGCTGAGGCTCAGTGATTTCACTAATGGAGGATACTTACAGCCTAATTCAGTTAAATGCATTTAAACGCACGGCTCTGCACAAATCCCCACCCCCACCCGTACTCATCATTTTGTTTTTCCAGCACACAAAACTCCGCTCTCACGAAACCGGTTAGCAGCTAGCTGGTTAGCCATGAAGCAAGTCGTGGAGGTCGCAAATCGCCTGTTTCTGTTTTTAATTAACACACGTGTTGCTTTGTGTCTGTTGGTTGCTAACGTTATCGTTTGTTCAACTTGGTTGAATCAGCTTCATGTGGTCAAAACGAAGCATCAACCTCTGAGGATGAAAAATGAAGCATCAACCCTGAAGAACCAGAAGCTGCAGTTCCTCTAACGACCACTAGAGTCTGGCTCCAACAGTGAGTCATAGACTCCCATGTTAAAATGTCCAACTTTACAGCAGAAATAAACATGTTTACAGCCTGGTGCATAAACAGTTTTGGTCTCTAGGGCTAATTTCCTCCTTCATGACACCTGTTTATATAACTCACCTGTTTACATTTTATTAAGGACTAAAGTTATGGAGGATTGAGGGCGTGGCCTCTTTGAGTGACAGGTGGTTGAACATATTCTTGCCACAAAGCAATATCCACTGAAGTCTTGGCTCCACTCATGCCCCACCTCTTTTACCATTTTTTGGATTAGCCTGGAGTTAGGGGTGGAGTCAGATGCTGCCAAGATGGCGACAGTGGAGCAGCTCACTCTGAGCTTCAAAACCGCTCCTCAGAAACCTGTTGGTGACATCACGGAGGCTACGTCCATTTTTATCTACAGTCTATGCTCATAACAAATGAGATGTTGTGTGTTGTGCAAATAAATCAATACATGCAGCTTTAAATGTATTTTGTGCAAAGAAAGAAAATGTGTAGATATCGTCATATTTCTGTTCCCGCCGCCCTCGCTACAGGCTAACAGGAGTCGGTTTGAGCTAAGGTGTTAAACAGAACATCATTAGCTTCAGTATGAAGTGCAGCCAAAGGTAACACATCAGCAAGTTGACACCAAGTGGTTTCCGTGCGTTCTGACATCTCAGAGGTTTGGCCGTCACACCGATCACACTTATTAAACCACAACAGTACGATTAGCTCTGATTCACATTAAAGAGCCGCAGGGGCCACTCGATCTCCTCTTTTGCAACATTTCCTGTCATCTTCTTCGCAGTAATTGCCAGTGTTTCTGTTTGCTAAAACGTGACCCGACAAGACGGTGCATGATACCACTTGAAAGCGCCTTCAGAGTCCCCCCCATTATCTAACCAACTCCCCACTAGTTCTGCCTGCTGGGCAGACGTTACGTTGGCACGAGATCTGAGGAATCCACCAACTCAAAATAATCACGGCGGCTTTCCAGAGCCGAGGAAGAAAAAGAGAAACTGCATCCAGCCTGTGCCTCTAAATGCAAAACGATGTCTGATAAGATGCTTTTTTTTTTACATTTGTGAGACCAGCGACAGAGACCATGAGCCAGGGGAGTTCAATAGAGCAGAAAATTTTGTTGTGGTGATTATCCTGCAGGAGTGAGGTGATTCCATTATGTGAAATCCACTGTAAACCAACTAAATCAAATCCCAGAGATCCTGAGGTGCGGTGCCACGTTTGCGTTGCTTTGTATACTCCCACATCAGATAAAGCTGAAACAGACCTCGGTCTTTAAAAAGGTCTGGGGTGATTGTGACGAACCAGCTGAATTCAGAGACACAGAAACAGCAGATCTTTGGTTTTTGTAGGATGTGTCTCCAAGAGAACGATCAGGGATTCAAATCCTAAAACTGAGACATTTCACCTTTCACTAAATGTTTATGCATTAACCACTTTGTCTTTTCCTATCCACTAAAAACAACTCCGATTTGCAGCATTGTTCAAATTCAGCCTGTATTTATCTTGATGAGTCGGTCGCGGAGAGAAGTATTTATCAGAGCGAGAGGAGAAGTGTATACAGTCGAAACAGTTCCATCAGGGCCGTGTGAAACGGGATGTTTAAACTCTATCAGTGTCATAATCATGACCTGCACCAAAAAAAAAACTGCCTCCAAAAATAACAGCCGCTCTGTGATTCAACAAGAAGAACACAACACATGAAGGAGAAACTTTTTGTTTGTCTGTCAGTTTGTTGTACTTGGGACATCTTGCGCAACAGCGAGCGTCTCTTGAGTAAAAATGCATTAAGGACCGTGAAATGGTCATGGGAGTTATGTGTTGAGATAAGAAAGCATCAAATAAATAGAAGACGAGAGGCGGATAATTGAGGCTAAAACAGAGGGAGTCTTCAGGGACGGCGAGGATGTGGGGAGAGAGGTAGACGAGAGGTTGCACAAAGGCAAGAAAGCAGCAGAACCAGTAGTTAGTTCGCTTAAAAAGCACAAACACACCCAAGTCAATTACTACCCATACAAATCACTCACCACGGCGTACAGTCGCACAACTACAACTTAGTCACCGACTGTTTGTTACATCAGCTGTGGATGAGACACGGACAGAGGGGGGAGGAGAGGGGGGATGGGGGGAGAGAGAGAGAGAGAACGGTTTACTGGAACCTCGTTGGCCAAAGGAATAATAACTTTACTGGAACTCAGTGGACAGTCGTTCCACCAAGACGCCATTTTCTCCAAGACACCGAAAAACTGCCGCCAGCGGTTCAAATATTCCACAGCGTGTGTGTCTTTATAAACGCGGCCCTGTGGGAACCGTGATGTGGGATTAAGCGCTGTTTGTTGAGGCTTTAGAGCGGCTGATGAGGTGTGGACCTGGACGGTTAAACACAATCCCGAGGACCAGCCGGGGCAGCCCGCGGTTCCTTTGTGGGGGTGACACGCGGTATGCCGTTCTTTTGTGCCAGGGAGGATTATGGGTAAGGAAGGGCGTGATAGGCAGCGGAGGAAAACTGTGTCAGTGTCAACAGTGAGTCACAAGTGGAAACCCACAGCGCTGCTGCTGCTGTCGGGGTTAAAAACGATTCAACCACTTAATTACAAAAAAAGTCCAGATTTCTTTTTTTTTCCAGAATTTAAAAAAAGAAAGTTTGTTTTCTCACGAAGATTAAAAGCCCGACATCCTTTGTTATTTTTTTTAACCCTAATTATATTTGCTCTAGTACTGTACTTAGGTATAATTTTGATGTACTTGTACTTACTATTTTATGCTGCTTTGTACTCCTACTGTACTGTTTCAGTAAATACTGCACTTTTCTCTTATTACACTGCATATGGTTCCTACTAAGATTAAGATATGATGCATCAGTGTCTGTATTAAATCACAGGTATGTAAAACCATCTCCAGCTCCACCAGGTGAAACATTAACATGTTAATTCACGATTAATAATAATCTAGTAATATAATATCATAACATATATAGGAGCCATTCTGCACAACAATTAGTTTTACTTTTAATATAAAAGAGTATTTAAGTAGAAAGACGGTTTTAATATTTGTATTTCAGCAGAATCTGAAATAAAAGTGTCTGTAATAAAAGTTTTAGTTCTGCTGGTAAAGGACAAACAATAAAGTGAAACAGAGAGAGACAGCCTTTAGCAGTCTGAGGAGGAACGTGGTAATAAGAGCAGTTTATAGTTTGATGCTCGTGTGTTAAGAGTAAAAATAATTCTGCTTTATAGTGGTCTGTGAAGCTCAGATTAAAAACAAAGGCCTGCTCTGTGCTCGGCCTCCGCGGCTGATATGATTTACAACCGCTTCATAAAAGCTTTTACATTTGCTGCTCTAAACACTGCGGTGGGTCTCTGCGGCGCAGGAAGGGATGTGTTTTACCTTTACAGTTTGTTTGTCCAGAAAAGAAGGACTCTGTAGTTAGCATGAGCGACGGACGTGCACATGCCACCTACAGATACCTCGACGGGAGGGTGGTGGTGGTGGTGGAGGTGGGGGGGGACACAGTTTGACGGACGAGTGATGTGGAAGCCGAGATGACGAGACGGAGACGAAAACCAGATAAAGTCACAGATTTCTATTTTAACGGGGTCCTTCTGGGCCGAGGAGCCGTAAAACTGAGTGATCACATCGACGAACATGGAAACTTTTAACCCGAGTTAAAAAAAACACCACAATTGAAGTTTTGTGGGTTTCCCCCCCGCCCCCCCGCCCCCCCCAAACAGGAAAGAAGTGGGGAGGATGATTAACTGTGTGTCTGTATGTGAATCCATTTAAAGCCCTTTGAGCCGTGCGTCTGGAGCCCTGCGCTGCAACCCTGTGATTCATGTCCATCTCCGGCTGCCCTCACGTGTCTCAGACCTCTCATTTGACTTCATCTCGGTAGGTTTTTTTTTTTTGCAGGGGGTGGTGGTGGTGGTGGGGGTTTCTTTGTTTAGTCATTTTTATGTGAGGGCTTGACCCGGAGCTGCTCTTCCTCCCCTGGGCATTCCACAGGTCTGGAGTAATGTTGGGAGGCTCCTCCTCGGCAAACTGATCAGGAATGTACCAACCAAGCGGGAGAGGAGGAGTTGGAGGTGGAGGTGGAGGTGGGCTCCTCCAGCCCTCGCAGGGAAACACAGCTCTTCATTGTTCTCCTACCTTTACATTCCAGTCCTCACCTCTCTCTGTGTTTTCCAAAAAGGAATCACACCCCTCCACTAAAAACAGCCTCTCTATCGCTTTTGTATGACTTTTCTCTCATTCCTTCCTGCCTCTCCTCCGCCTCCTCCGCCTCCGCCTTCCTCCTTAATCATCTTGCCTGGCACTTTCCCGCAGCTAAAAATGATGCATTGACAGAAAACTTCATCACTTATCATGCCCGTTGCCAAACAGAGGGGGGAGGAGAGCAAACGACGGGCCGCATGTGGATTTACAATTGTAGTCCGAGGCGTGTGTTCCACAGCGTTCATACCTGTGTGTCAGTGTGTTTCAGATCATGTGTGTGTGTGTGTGTGTGTGTGTGTGTGTGTGTGTGTGTGTGTGTGTGTGTGTGTGTGTACAAACAGGAGGGGGAGGAGGAGGAGGACTTGGGGCTGACAGGAGTCTTTAGGTGCTCTGTCATGGAGCAGATCTCGACAGGCCCTCACATGCCGGCCTGTGTTGTATGTTAACGTACACTGCTGCAGTCACACCCCAGAGCTGAGGCTCAGCACATTTATGCAAACAGAGGAGGAGAGAGAGGGGGGAGAGGGGGGAGACGGATGCCGACGCAGACGGGGGGGACATGTCGTCGGCGTCCCTGATCACACGCACAGGGGCCTCCGCTCTCTGTGATGCCTGAGACGAACAAAGTCAGTAGCTTCCTCCCCCCCGAGACCAGCCTTAAAGATGCTAATCCATCACAGTACAGTAGCCTCCCAGCTTCTTTCATCACTTTCAGTCACTGACAGCCTCCCCACAACAATAAAAGCCTCCTTTTTTTGCAAGGACTTAAAACACAAAAATACACCACAACTACAAAGTCAAAGGCCTGAGTGATGGTTCGACTCCGGAGCAGCACGCCCATATCAAGATAAGAGGACGGGCGATAATGAGAGAGCAGGAAATCACCTGATGCAAGAGGCTGTAAGTCATGAGCTATTCCTGTGAGAGGTGAAGTGTCTGAACACGACTCTGACATCCATTAAACTACTTCTTTAATGTGTGGTTTCAAAGTGACTGTGACAAAAATAAAACACTATAAAGAGGATTTGTAAATGTTTTGTGCTACAGATGAAACATGTGTTTATTTTATGTTTTAACCCTCTGAGGTCTCCGGGTATTTTCTGCATTTTTGACACTATTTCTTAAAGTCACCTTTTTAAAAAGGTTGCATATCACAGAACTCTCTCTGTAACGAGGCCCATTTCTGACCCTCTGTGCAAAAAGATCATTTGGCCCAAATGCTGAAAAACTGAAGCCCTGCTTTTGAGATTCTCCAAATTACTGATGTGGATGAATTGAATATGTTTATCAAAGTCTTAGGTTCACAAAAAATAGTGCAATATATGAGTGAAATAGAAGATAAATGTATAATAAATGCTTAAAATGAGATTTTGTAGAAGAGATTTTGAGTTTGGAGTGTTGTTGGTTACTCTGCTTTTACCAAATTCCTGCTTCGAGGACTTCTAGCTCCATCTTTGAGTCATGTACTATTTTACAAGAATATGAAACAGAAAGTGGAGAGTCAACAGATTTAAACAACATTTAAACCATATTCCTATGCTGTATTATCGCAAAGATATTAACAGAAACATCCGTAGAGCTCAGAGGGGTTACAACCAGTAGGCACGACCTCGATGGGAGCTTTTCTCAGAGCCCGTCTTCGGCCTCTGATGACACAGAGGGTGCAGCATTTTATAACACGAGCAAATTGTGCTTGAACAAACTGAATGTCTCGGAGTCATGGCTGAAACTCAGAAGTGCATTTCTTAATTTCACAGGTATCGGTTCAAGGTCAGGGATGATGCCAGGACATGCACGAGTCGGCCTCGGCATTCCTTCCATCGCAGAGAAGCCGTGTTAGCCAAGGGGAGAATTCCACTGAGCAATGATAATAACAGCTATGATAAATATCTGCAGACTGCCACACAGGCTCGTTTTACAACCTATGACAATTAAAAAGAAGGTCGAAGGTGACCAATGCCAAATGGTCTCTTTGGGAAACTCTCTCTCTCTCTGGTGTGAAGCCTCTGGTGGCTGAAGGACCTTTACAAGCAGCAAAGATTCAACAGTTCACTCTTACCTTGACAGGCGTCTTCTACTTCCTCATAGCCTGGTTTGCACTGGCACTGCCCGACCGGCACCACCCACTCCCCGTCCACGGTGCAGTAGATGCGAGGCAACTCCTCGCTGACGGCGTTATCCACGCACACCCCGCTCACTTCCCGGAGAGCCTGGTTTTCACCTCCGGCCACGGTCTCGGGGAACGAGGCGAGGCTCTTCACTGTGGCCAGGCAGGTTTTGTAGTAGACCCGGACAGAGAGGAGCGCAACGCACGCCCCGATGTCCTGAAAGGCCAGGTAGAAACCTTTTCGAGACAGGCTCTCCACCACTCGCGTCTCTTTGTTGATGCGCATCTCGTTTTTGCTGGTGATCTCGTCGGGAGCTATCGTGGCCACTTTCTTAAACTGGCCCTTGCGGAAGGTCGTCCCCACGTCTGCGTCCGACTCTGACGTGAAGAGGTTGAAGGTCTCTTTGCAGGTCAGCGAGGCGCCGTCGAAAGAGTTGCAGTCGCGCACGATGAACTGGATCTCGACGAAAACCCGCGAGGCCGACGGCCGCCGCTGGATGAAGGTGGTGCGCAGCCAGTTGTCCTGCTCCCGTTCGCCCACGTTGCAGACGGAGTAGGTGTAGAACTGAGAGCCATTCAGAGTCCTCTGGACGACCTCCCACTAAACGAAACCACACAAACCAACAAGGTTAGAGGTACCAACACTGACCCCGGGGAGCCCCTGAGCATGCTGGGCCGAACCAAAGCTGTGAGGGAGGCAAAAATAAAACAGGAACCATAAACTTAAACCACTGTAATCTGAACCTGGAAACAAAAACAGAGCGTGACGGGACACCAGGGGCTCTACGCACTGCTGACTTCTCCCCCTGAACATTTTTGTCGATCTTTCAGTTCAACGACACATTTCTGCAACAGGAACAACTCAACTCGACCCGCACTCACAGTAAAACAATCGAGCTCAGGGACTTTTGTGTGAGAACGCATTTCTGACATTGCAAAGATACCAAATTATTTCCAATCCAGTCGTTCACATGCCGCTGTTACTACTGGCATCTTTCCCCAAATAGTGTTGCAACTCGCATACGAAATGCTGCCACAAGTATTTCTGGGAAAAAAAATAAAAAGTGACAGCATGCTTTAACATAACCTCGGCTCTTGAGGAGCAACTGGCCCCCACAGGGCCGGGGGGGGGGGGGGGGGGGGGCTGTGGTTTGCTCTGTGCATGCAGCCACTGTGCTATTAATTAAAGGAATGTGCTTTGTTGGCTGAGTGTGTGGCTCTGCATATAAAACTGATGTACAACAGCAGAGCCGACACCTCTATTAAACAGCTGGTGGACATTTATACGAGGGGGGGGGCTTTAAAACTTAAAATAATAATTGTCATAAGTGATGGCAGTTACATGAGAAAATGTGCTCAATAAAAACAGTTTCCAACAAACGAACACGTGATGCGTTTCAGTGCTAAAAGTATAACTTCAGTATCAAGGTGATTTTTTTCAGCAGCCAAACTTCTTGGTTAGAAGTTGGGTGCGTCTCTGTGAACAACACATCTGCACATGCCTTTGAGTCATCAGCACATGAAATGAGGCAGTTTACAGTGAATTTGCATGAGCCTGACTGGTCAATTACTCTGAAACCGCAATATGGAAGACGGCACACAAGGCTCCTGTATACTGGCAAAGAGATAACCGCAGCGTTTGGGTGTAACGCTGCAGCCTGTAGACACATCTCCGCTACCCCCTCCCATCCGGTTTAAGGGGAAAGGTAGCTCTGGATGATTAGCAGCATCTAAAAAAAAAAAAAAAACCCCTCCCCCATTAAAAAAGAGGTACCACATGCTGCAAACTTTAAAAGTTAATTGCTCTCTAACATACAATTCTGGAGCTGAAGCCTTGAAACCACAAGAAGCCACAAGTATTCCCAGCTCAGAGCTACAGCAGCTCTCCTGTCTGCCTGAGCGCTGGTGCAGTCCAGACATGCTCCTCCTGGGATCCTACAACTCCTTCTCATATCCAGACACAGGACACCATTAACCTCTAACTGCCACACTCTTTTCTTTCTTTTTTTAGAAAAGAAACCTGACATGTAAACACACACGAGGCCTCGCTCATCGGCTAACCACACAAGTCAAATGGTCAAATATTTTTTGCACCGGAGGATCTCAGTTCATCCACGCTCTTCCTGTGAATGTGGTTCCACTGCAGATTTATCCTGAGGCAAATTCCAAGTGAAAAAAAGTCACAGAGCTGGAGGAGAGAAGGGAGAGATACTCACCCCGGGCCTGTCTCCCTGCTCTAAGGGCCATGTCAGCCAGCCCAGTTCACCTCCTGTTGCCCTCATATCCAAAAGAACCTCTGTGGAGACACGAGAACACGGTCAGCACCGGAGAATAAACCTCTAAAACTCATCATCAGAACTGATGGAAATCGTCTTTAGTGATATTAATATTTGATATGTACAGATGACAGTGAGTAAAGTTGTTCAAATCAAACTTTAAAACGTTGTTTAGTTTAAAAAAAAGAAGCTTCAAAACTTAAAGTAAATGTAGTTTTAGTTTTATTTGCCACATGTAATACTGCATTTATTTACTCATATACTTATACAGGTTACACCTTGTTCAGATTATGTCGGTATCTGAATGTTAAAATAAGTAAATAATGTCAAAAATAAAGTTTCCAAGGCCAATACAGGAGAAAAACATTGGTTTACAGTGTGATTCAAAACTTTCAGAAACTTTCTCCTGGATTCACCTGCTGCTGTTAAATCTGAGAGCGGCGCACATGCAGCAGCTTACACTCTCTAATCGATCGATTAATAATTAAATATGAAAAACTTCGATGAGCGACATTTGTAAACACTTGTAGCTGTGTGTTAAAATAAGACTTAAGAGACTCTGTACAGCTGTCACGGGAGTCAGGAGGAATGTTTCCTGGTTTTAAAGTTTCTTACAGGAGGCTCCCGCATGGCACGCGTGCTCCACTACAATAAAGTTTTTAAAGAATTCTGGGAAACTATTTTTAAAAAGAAAAGAAAAAGACACTCACCTTCTTTAGTCTGTAATGTAATTAATATACCGTTAATGAGAAAATATGAAAATAATAAAGGTCTGACTCCCCCGAAGAAATCCATTTGGCAAACTTTTCCTTCCTCTCTCTCTCTCTCTCTCTCGCTCTCTCTCTCTCTGCTGCTGGGCTTGGCCGGACTCTGTCTGAGAGCTGCAGGCTGCGCTCTGCGGCTCATTCACAAACGGCCCTGCACGTCACCGACTCCGCCCACTGGAATGTGAATGTGTGTGTGTGCGTGTGCGTGCGTGTGTGTGTGTGTGGGGGCATATCGTGCATTATCAGGGGCGGGGGTGGAGGGAAGGTGTGTGTGTGTGTGTGTGGGGGGGGGGGGCACATGAGAAACTTCTGCAACCTTTAGGGACTGTCGGATTTTACGCACATTGGGAACAAGTTGATAAAAGATTCATGTGCAGCTTGATTCATGTGCACGGAGCAAATGTTAAAACTTGATAGTAAACATCTGTGTGCCTCGTATCAGTCAACATCAATCTGTCTAAACACGCTGATCTGCTGAATCACTGAAAGTGAAACAACGACTGTTTATTAACACAAAAAAATTAATTATAGGCCGATAAATCAAAGCTATCACTGCTTCCATGTAATTCATTCTAGATAGATAGATAGATAGATGACTTTATTAATCTAAAGGGAAATTAAAATTTCAGCAGCTGAATTAAAATGCAATAAAATACAGTTAAATATGCAGAAATTCCACAAGTTTAAGATAGAAATTAAAAGTAGATAAATATTAATAAATAAATATGTGTATATTGACCAATGTGCAAGTGTGTTTAGGTGAATTATAGAGATGCATTCTTGATGTTTTCTCCTTGTTGCCCCTTATTGTCCCTTACTATTATATATATATATATATATATATATACATACATACAGTATACATACAGTATATATACATACATAACATATTACTGTGTGGGTTCACTGAATGGAAAATGCTGCACTTTGTCACTGCAGATCTGACCTTTAAGACTTGAGATACTAAAAGGCTGCATTAAAGAGGTTTATGACATGACATGGTAAGTGAATAATGAATAAATCAATAAAGACGCAGACTATAAGTTAATATTTGCCTAGAGGACAATTGCAAATACTATTCCGAACTGTTTCGAAATGATTAGTAGGAGATTACTCGATTGATAGAAACTTTATCACCAGCAATTTGGACTATTAATTTAATGTTTAATGTCATATAGTCACCATATTCTGACTTTTATTAACCAAACTATTGACTCTTTCATTAAAAAAGAAATTGACAGATTAATTACTAGTGATAATTATCATTCAGTGCGGCCCTAATCTGCAATACAGTAAATTTTAAGTACCAACTCCTCAGCCATCCTGCTAAAATGCCAAAGAAGTAGAGTTTACAGTGGGCACTTGAAGGCAGCATGATGGTGGTTACAGTTTTGCCTACCTGGCTATCAAGCAGCCCGCGGGGCACAATGATCATTTGCATGTGGATATTGATTGAGAATTGTTTGGCACAGTGAATGAGCCCGAGGAGGGAAAAAAAGGGAGCGTGAGCTGTTGCACTTGACGCGTCTTTGTTCTGAGCATCCCCACATACAGAGGTGGAATCAGTGTGACAGGCGGAGAGAGATGTATTCATAAAAGCATAATAGCAACTCTGAATACCAGGATTCAAGAGTACAGCTGGCCCCACTGATAGCCCGTCATAATTTATGGGAAATATCCCAAAAATGCTGCACCCTGCCAGCCCTGCAGGGAGACAGCGGGCGAGTCATGGACAAAAAATGTTTAATCTAGTTTTTCAGTCTCAGGAGGGTCATGTGGGAGCTGGAGTGGGGAATTAAGAAAAGTCCTTTACCTAGCAACTGGTGCAGAGAGGAATTCACTGTCCAGCTTTATCTGACTTGGTTTCTTTGTCTGTTTCTCAGTGTTACTATGGCAAAGTGTTGAGAAACAGCTATGGAAGCGATAACGGAGGTGCTGTGCTTTGCCTTGCTTCCCAGTCCCTCCCTCCACCACCACCACCATCCTGTACACTATTGAATGCAGAGCTCTGATTGGAGGGTAGTACCTGGCTCCTAACAGTTTATTTCCGACTGTGTTTACCTTTGAGCGCCGGCCTCGTCCACACATGATTACAATACAGTGTGTCATTGATTGGACGCGGCTCTCTCTCTCAAACACACACATGCATTGTCGTTCACACACCTGTGGCGCTGACACTGCGGGAAAGGAGTTGGGCTTGTGCTGGCCGAGGTTGTGTGTCCCACCCTCCCGCCCACCATCCCACCCTCCCCCTCTGCCTTCTGGGGGCTCCAGTTTCACAAAGGCCCCCTCAAACCGCAGCAGAACGCCACGGCTCCCCATGAGCTTTTGAACCCCTAAAATCCAACCACTCACCCGCCTCCACAGCTGCCCCGACGCTCCCCTCACCCTCTCACTTCTCACTCCTTGTCCTCATTTATGAGTAGGAACCGGAGGAGGAGGAGGATGGGGGGGTGGGGGTGCTACTCAGTTATGGGTTTAAGTAATGATAGAATGAGTGGAGCTAGGAGGGGAGGAGGGGAGGAGGGGGGAGATTAGGGGACTGAAGAATCCTTTGATATTGTCCCTCTGCCATGTTGATATGAAACGATAAGACGTGCATTATCTGAGCTGTTGAATACACATTGTTCTTTGTGGTGCAGCACTAATAGCTAATGCAGAGTGTAAACTGAGAACTAAAGTGGACGGGGGGGGTTTGATTGGGGTTTATGTGTGTATGTCGGAAGAAAAGGGGGAGGGCTGCCAAGCACAGGTGTAAGGCAACTTACAGCAGCAATGGTGGATGGGCAAACAGCAGCACCATTGTCTGCACACACACACACACACACACACACAAAGTGCAACAAGTGTGTCCCAGGCCCTACATGTGTGAGAACAGGATAAAGGCTCATCTGTTAGTCTGATTATCTATAAAGCCTGGCACTTCCATCTCCTGCAAATAAACCCCCCCTCCCACAAAAAAAAAAAAACAACACCTGATCCCGTTGATCCAGCTACGTTCAGGCAGGAGAAAGTAGTTCCATGTGCCTTGTCAGATTTACTGCTACCTGATAAGGCTGGCAGTGGGGGGAGGGAGGGGGTTAAGAAGCAGGTTAAAGGTACATCAGGCTTGTTTGTGTGGATGAATTACAAATGACCGGAAAGCTCTGTTCATTCACAGTTAAAGGAACGATAATGATCGCTATGAATTTTCATCTATGCCACTCTGTAGTCGTAACAGCCTGAAACCGCACAACGCTAAAAGGTTTCATCAGTCACTCCGGGGGCTGCACACATGGCAGCTGGATTTTCACAAATCAACATACAAGTGGAGACATCTGCAAGTTGTATATGTTATACATACAAATGTGTATGTGTCAAGGGGCAAATGTTGGTGGTAATGTGGTTCCCGGTGCGTGTGTGTGTGTGTGTGTGTGTGTGTGTGTGTGTGTGTGTGTGTGTGTGTTGAGGCGACAGGCTGGGAAGCTTGAGGGCATGTGTGACCTACGTGTTGAGATGTAATGTAAATGAAGCCTGTGTGGTTGGGCTTCAGTGTGGTCATTTGTATTTCAAACAACTAAAGAGGCCGGAGCTGAGGGGAAATGTTCAGTAACAGCTGATGCTCAGATTAATCTGTCACACTCTCAGAGTTTACCCTGTGATTCCGTTCAAGGTTTCTCACGTTCTGTTTGTCTTTTCTTTTCAGTCACTTTAAAGGAACAATGTGTATTTCGGCACGACTACGTTTTCATTTCAAAACAGAGTTTTCAAACCAAGACGATCTCCATCCAGACTATCACACCTGAAAACACACCTGTAAAACAGGAAGCAGATTGTCGACTGTGCACTTGATTAATTGCAAAAAGTAGGAAAAGAGATGAGCGTTAGGATGAAGCATATGATAGTTGGAGCGTCCACCTCTGTCATAAGATACAAGCAAATGCATCATTGGTCCCTCCTCCCACCTCCCCTTCCCCTGTGCCAGAGTTGAACTGGCCATCAAGGCAAATTTATTTGTATAGAACATTTTCATTCACAGAGGTCATTCAATGTGCTTAAGAGAAGATAAAAGAAGCATAAGAATAGAAGTAAAAAGCACAATTAGAAAAACACAGATTATAAAACAGATAATATCTAATTAAAGTGCAAGATTAAAACATTAAATGACGGGGAAGCCAAAATAAAAAAATCCATAAAGTTTTTATCTCTGTGTACCTGTCATTCAGGGTGCTCATGAGAGCATGATCTCAGTGACCAATCACAACCCTCACGCTGAGCTAATGTTAGCTTGAATAAATCTAACCTCAGCATAGGGCAATGTTGCCAAACCTTCATGGATTGGGGGGATAATGTTTTCCACACAGGTTTACCTTGGAGTCTGATTATGTAACTGCTAGGTTGTTTTTGTTGGTCTGCCCAGACAGAGACAGGCAAGATGTGGCGTTCGCAGGAGTAGAGGACAAGACACGAGAGGTCACAAGGGGGGACTCACAGATACTACATCTTCATCCTCTCATGTTGGACTGAGGACAGACTGGATGCTACAGAGACTCACTCTCACCTATTGAGATACAAAATGGTTTTATGTGACAGGACTGGCCAGGGCTAGCTGGTTAGCATGCTAACCTCAGTAGCTAGCTCTGTAACACATTACACATTCACATTCTGTTGATAAAGTAAATTTTTGAACATTTTAAACTGAAATAATTACATATTGCCCCTTTAATAATCGAGCAGTTTACATTAAATATTACTTTATAATTTGTATTAGTGCCACATTTGCCACATTGTTTCCATTAAGATGCTTAAATTATTATTACATAAAATAAAATAAAATAAAATAACAAAATAACAACTTTCACCAAAATCAGGTTAAAAAGACTCCTTAAAAAATGAATATGAAGCAGTAGAGGCCAAGATATCCAGACTTTTAGTTGACTCTGGACTTTTACTGCTCATACTGAAAACTACACTGTCGTGTTTAAGTGCCAGTGTTAAGAGACTTTGACCTGACCATACAAAGATTTCCGTACCCATGGATGTCTCCATTAGCCATTATCTGTGGAAGAAACTGTCAGACTGAGCTTTATATATGAGCTTTATCAGTGTATCTATAATTCATACTTCACAGCTTCCTCCCCATGTTTTTTTTTTTTTTACTGGAGACACGAGTCAGCCTGAAGTGGCAGATGTTCCCATTTGCTCACCCAAGTAGAATGACCTGCTCCTTCAGGCGCCTTCCTCATCTCCTCCTTCTATATCGAGTGTCCGTCAGCCTGAAAGCCTTTGTGGATGTTTAAGGAGGCGCAGAGGAAGGAGACACAGCTTAGAATAAAGTTGTGGAGGATTCCTGGTGGAGTGAGGAGGAGGGTCGTCTCTCCAGGCTCTGACTGGAGCTGGAGGCCCCCCGGGCTGCTCTGAGCCTCCATTGAAAGCCACCTGTTGATCCAGTTCCGGATGACCCAACCAGGCTCCCTGATATCAGATCGGATGGAGAGAGGGAGGAAATGGAGAGGAGTTAAAATGAGCTTTTATGTTCAAGTGTTTATCCGTGCACGCTTCAATGTCTTTGAGTCATGCTAACAGGCAGGTTTCATAGATGCAATGTTTATTCACTATTTTTAGTTACTATGTTAGCATGCTAATATTAGTACCAAACACAAACAGCTATAAATCCTGTAGAATACACATTATTAGATAGAAGTACAGTATTACAAACTATAAAGTATTATTTATTATGTATTATATCAACTTATACTGTGCAAATAAAAAGCAGCAGAATATAAAAAGAGGGAAGAAATTAAAAAAATACGCATTGAAAAAAAGGAAAATGTGGCCTGTATAGTTTGAAAATGGAGGAAAAATAAATCATTAAAATCTAAATTTTAAAAATCAACTGAATTTAAAATGTTAAACTTAATTTTTTGCATTTGATACAATAGATAAAGTATAATTTATCTTCCATTTCATTTTAAATATCAAGCAACGGTGGCATCAGAAAATATATTATTAAAAGTTAAGTATTGTATTTTTTTACACAAGGAACATTATGACTTGTTTTTCTGTTTGTTAAGTTTTCTGAAATGGAAATGTCACAATTTTTTTTTTTTCATCTTTTTTTGTGACTTAGTGGATTCAATTGTGAAAAGTTTTCTTTTCTCAGTTATGAACTGTTAAGAACTGAAATGATTGAATAGAGCTATTGTGTGTATTAGATAGGTTTTGAGTCTGTGTTTGTTGTGCAGGTTGTGTTGCATATTGTGAATATCATTGTGAGGATGGATGATATGGATGTGTATTGATATATCTGTTGTCATTGAAGAATTGTTTATGAATCTAAGGAGACCCCAGGAAGAGTAGCAAATAATAAATAATAAAATCTTCATTTCAACGTTTTCCTCTTTTATGGCGTTCCACAGGGTTCTGGTTTAGGCCCCATTTTAATTCCCCGTGAATGTGTTACCTCATCGGTTTCCCATCTAACCTTTGATTTCCTGTCAGTTACCTGAGTCCGTGAGGCTAAGCAAGGCAACCAAGATGTCCGACATCTTCCCAGCTATGTCCTCCAATAGGGGATCCCAACGTGATGGTAGACCACTCCATCTGGTTCTAGTTTTCTGCCAGATGGACATGCCTGGAGAACCTCCAAAGAGAGGTATCCAGAAGGCATGCTAATGCCCAGACCACTTCAGATGGCTTTGTTCAATGCAAAGGAGTTTCTCCGAGCTCCCTCCAAAAGTCTGAGGTCCTCACCCTGCTTTGCCCAGACACCCTGTAAAGAAAACTAATGTCGGCTGCTCGTAACCACAATATAATTCTTTGTTTCGGTTATTACCCAAAGAATACGAACACAGATCGGATCGTAAATTTGAAGGTAATCCGAGAGCATTCAACGTCATGCACCATCTAGAAAAATAACATAACTCCATAGCTATCAACAAACACTTAAATAGAGTTCCAGTGAAAAGCTCAGTGACTAAATCTAAAATTGCTCTTCTCGTGCCAGACTGTGAGGAACCTGCTTCAAATGTTAAATCACTGGTGGTGAGTTTAAAGATCAACAGTAAGATAAACACTTGTAGTTTCCGTTCCCCTCCCCCCTCCGTGCTCCCTGCCAGCAGCAATTAGCAACAGGTGATTGACAACCCAGAACAGAGATTTCGTGCTTCACTGGTCGGACTTGGTCACATGCCCAACTACAAACTCGCTTTGAAAGCAAACAGAGGACCGACGACTAAAGACCTGACATTAAACGACCTATTTAAGTTGTACCTTTTCACAGGAACTTTTCAAGTCTCAGACGCCTCTTTGTTTACTTGAACAGTTTCACAGCCATGAATTATTATTAAAAAAGAGTTTTCAGTTGATGAGTCAATGATGATTCATGCATCATTTCCTTTCTTTGTGATCCCACACAGTCCTGTCTCATACTCATAAATCTCTGTCACAGCTGCAGTTTATCTCTGCTGCTGCTGCTAAAAGCTTCAAGTCTGATGTCTGCTGGTCACTCGCTCTTTATTATTACACCTCCATTATTTCACAGTTGTAGCCGTCATCACTGCTCGGTCCTGCATATGTGAGAGCACCCACCCACCCACAGTAAGGCACTGATGTCACCTCAGCAGCACCTGTCCTGGTGGTTGAAGCCCACCTCCCCCCTGTGGTTTGTGGTTTGCTGATGTAGGCATGTCAGGCATGTCTAACCCTGACTCCCAGTAATGGCGGGCTATTATGCCAATGAAAGTGTTGGGACAGCTGTGTGTGTTTGTGTGTGTGTGTGTGTGTGTGTGTGTGTGTGTGTGTGTGTGTGTGTGTGTGTGTGTGTATCCTCAGTGGTGGGTGTGTGTTTAAGAGACTTAATCTGCATATCTAATAGATTATTCACAATTCTGAGCTGCTTGTACTAAGTATTTACATTTAATGCTACCTACATCTACTCCACTTCATCTGACAAACTTATTACCAGTTTAATTTATATATTTAACCGACCAACTGAATGCATGGTTATAGTCAAGTAAGGCAAGTTAAAAAAAAGTCAAAATATTTGTATAAATCACATCAAGATTGAATAAAATCACATAGGAGACATTAGAAACAGATGAAGAAGAAGAAGATGTTATGTATGTGATTTACTGGTAGTAAATAGTGACGTTTTAAGCCCTGATTTAAATGAGCTGACAGTTCGGGAAGCTTTTTATAGATTTAAAGCCTCATTCATCAATATCATTCTGTTAAAAATCGATCATTGGACTATGTGTAACGTGAAAGAGGTCCCATGACTCTGCAGCTCTCAGCTCTATAGACTGAGCCCTATGTCTTTTAGCTCACTGTTCATCTTAATTTAGAGATAAATACATTAATTAGTTCATTACATTTTTGTTAAAGGGCACCTGCACGTGTTGCATCCTCATGTAAGATCCACAATTTAATTTGAATGTGATTTTTCTTGATCAACTAATTTATGTGTCCAGTGCGTTCGTGATTCATAAAGCCACATTTAATTGCGAGACTTTCATAATACTCTCACAACGGTGTAGAGTGTGGTGTAAAAGCTGGTCAGTGACATAATGTGACAGTGCAACAGTAGCAGAGTTAAGAAATGCGCGTTAGTCATCGAGATAACGACTCGTCACTGTCGCTCATGACAGTTCCAGTTTGTCACGTGCTGTTGGTTGAACGCCATCAGGTCTGAATCCTGTTCAAATGTTCCTGCTGCTGCAGATCAATAAAGACTAAATACCATAAGACACTTATCGACCTGCACATAGTCTAAGATCCTCAGACAGTAACTTGTTGTTTCCTATATCAACATCTAAGGCTAAAGGGGGCGGGGCTATTGGTGTCAGGGCACCGCAGCTCTGGAACAACCTGATGAACTTAGACTCTCAAATCAGCATCTTCTTTTAAATCACATTTCTTTAGCAAAGATTTCGAATAATCTTTATAAAATTTTTTACATTGCTTATTTGCATTTTTACTTTCATTGTGTTTTTATTGTTTTATTTTTTATCTTGAGTAATTTGTTTGTTATTTTTTGTTATTTTATCCTGTGAAGCACATTTGATACGTGGTTTATGAATAAATATAATTCTTATTATTATCATTACTGTACAAAATATTATAGGAAACCATTTTAACAATAGTTTTAGCAGGTGACATGGAGAGGTGAGATGTGGCGTGACAGAAGAAAAACAACACCTCAGACACCTGAGGGTGGGCGTGGCATCGCTGCCAGTAAATACTTCTAAAGGCCTGAAGTTCTTCTGCACTGATGACTGGCATAAATACATTTACTGGACTTTAACTGATCATTATTCAGCTTTGTAGAATAAGCAGTAGTCTTACGGATCCAGCAGAGATCTTTTGTCTGATTGTGTAAGAGCTGTTAAACTTTGCAAGCACAAAATTCCTGCGGCACAAACACTGAATACTTGTTTCCATTCTGTCATGAAAACTGTTAGAAACTGAAGAATACCAGGGCAAAATATTTGGAGGTAATATTGGAAAATACCTAACTCCACACAGGCTGCCACACCTTAGCTGTGCCAATGAGAATGATAAAATTACCCCACCCCCCCAGAAAAAAAAGAAAAGGAAGAAGTGCAGTAGCAGATGAAGTGATATTACAAGGCAAGGCATGTCTGTGTGTGGGCAGATCTAAAATGCCAGCATGTAAGATGGTATCACTTTACTTCCTTGTTTACAGAGGAACTGCTGTCTGTGCCAGAGAGGTAAGAACCATCCAGAGTCTTTTAACCTTTCGCCGCCATAAACGAACTTAAAATGA
This sequence comes from Seriola aureovittata, assembly GCF_021018895.1. Lineage (NCBI taxonomy): Eukaryota > Metazoa > Chordata > Actinopteri > Carangiformes > Carangidae > Seriola > Seriola aureovittata. The sequence goes on from NC_079372.1 coordinate 20,221,202, forward strand.
GCGTCCAGATGGCGAGTGACTATAAACGCACACACGCTCACTTTTACTTGCAGCACTGTCACAAGAGGCCGTTGCATTGCAGCGTTTAGACAGCCTCCCTGCAGCTGTTACATCCATACATACATTCAAGTGTGGGAATGCAGGGTGTGTGTGTGTGCATGCTTGCATGTGTGTGTGTGTGTGCGTGTGTGAGCATGTACAGTACACACATGAGCATGCATGTACCTGCCTGCTCATTCTTTGTATTAGAGAGTCACTGGACATGAACAGGGAGGGAGCTGCTGGTGGCGGTGGTGGAGGAGGTGGAGGAGGTGGAGGAGGTGGCTCAGTGGAGTGACAGCTGTTTGTGGAGCAGCCTGTCAGGACTGAGAGCCTGTTCCTGCTTGTTGATTTCTTTCAACAAACAGCAAATACCACAGCGAGTCTTTTTCTGCACCTGTGAAGCCGATGAGGTCGGCCTGCTCACACGAGGGCGTGACACAGGAGAGAAAATAAGATTTATAATGATGATTAATTTTTGAGATGCACATTTTTGTTTTCTCTCTCTAACAATCTGCCCAATCTCACCAGCTATTCTCTCACCGAAGTCGACCCGTAACAGAGTGAAGAGACATTTCCGATTACCCGCATGACCCGATTTCTTCTGGTAACCTGGTTTCTTGAGCGCACGTAAACAGACGGTTCAGTCTTCGTCTTTGCCCCGGAGACTGTAGAACAGGAATCTACAGACACAAAGTACATGTTGAGATATTTCAGTGGATGAATGAAAACTCTGACCGGCTGATGGTGCAGGAGGAAAAGTCGGGGGACCACCAACATCACTGGGATTCTTCCTCTGGTGACCATGAGAGGGAATTTCAAATGTCAGGACAATCCAACCAATATTGTCTGAGATACTGAATTTCAGGAGCAAAGTGATGAACTAGAGCTACACTGCTAGTGTGGCTAAAAGCATGTATGTGTAATGTATTTATATATAATTAGATTATATCAGTACTTATAGTAGTGTTTCTACTTTATGCTAATTTATACTTAAACTTCATTACAGTTAAGAGGTAAATATTGTACTTTTTATTCCACTATATTTATTTTACACACTGTGATATATTATAGTTTCAACTACCCAGAAATATATACATTGACATATTAGGACAGAAAAATCAATCAGCAACTGTTTTGATAATCTAATAAGAGAAGGTTTTTATTTATTTGCTTTTGTTTTGTTTTTTCTTTTTAACCAATCAGTTGATAATGACAATAATCATCAATTGCAGCCCTAACACATTATTACAAAATGGGTGAGTCTGTAGAATCAGCCATTTTACTTTCAATACTTTAACTACATTTTGTAGCTGAAACTTTTGTTCTTTTATTTAAGTAGAATGATGAAAGCATAACTTTTACTTGTTGCAGTATTTCTACACCGTTGTATTGGTTCTTTTTACTTAAGTAAAATATGTTTTTATTTCATAAGGTCGAGTTCAGTCACAAACCCTCATGGGATGTAGCCACGCCGACACTTTTGGTCTTATCTGCCGAGGTTCATCGATTCCTGAGATTTCCGCCTCCAATAAGACTCAGTGGAGGTTATTGTAGGTAACTGGAGCAGCATGCGAAGACTGACTTATGATAAAATCATCTCACGAAACTGTGCCAGGATAATCCTCAAATCATGATATGAGAGATTTCTTTAGGAGTTATTTTGTCGTGAACAAGATGTCTAAGAGGAACAGGTGAACCTCACTCTCACCTGTTTTTAAAAGAAAATCTAAAGGAGCATTAATTTGTTCTCAGATGGGAATATGGGTAAAATAATTTGTTTTTTTTTTTAGTATTTTATTTTCTCTGGTTGATTTACGTAAATATTTTTATCCCTTCCACTGCATATACTGTGTTTGTCTATGTTATTTTTTTATGTTGAGGTCTGTTTAACATTCACTTTGCACATTCACTTCATACAAAAACACTGTATATAATGTATTTGTAATGTTTTATGTGTGTGAATAAATAAATAAAATAAACCGTGACAGCTCATAAAGTGAGACAAGAGTCATTAATGCAAAACCTAAAGTCAAACTCGTGCAGAACAGTTCTTCTAACATTATATCATTTGAATTTAAAATAGGTTTCCACAGTGAGAAATGTTTTAGAGCAGCATCTGTTAACCATTAGTGGTCCTGCACCTTCAGGCAGCTCGGCACTGACTTCAGCTCTTGGCCGTGGTGGCGGCTGCTTGATTGGCTCAGATGTAATTCTGGTGTCAGGTACGATCAGCTCTCCTCTGTCCGGACAAAGCTCCACGTACATATTTAGAAATTAGATCTTTAACCTCTCCTGTCACTTCGGTTTCTGTCATATAATACATCAGAGGTGAATACAAGTCTGTGTGCAGTTTACTGACGTCACTTTACGGTATTTTTAAGTTACATCCTGGTGCCGGCTTTTATGACCATCAAGATTCCCTGGCAACTGATAAATGGTCTGCTTTTTAAAAACCAATGCAAACTTTAATGTTCCTTTGTTTACACAGGAAAACCAACTGTACATGGCTCTTTTTTTTCTACCTGGTTACTCAAAGCCACAAAAGAGTGTCTGAAAAAAATGTGGAGAGAAGTTGAGCAAGACTCTTGCAACAAATGTGAAACTGTTTGTTCTCTGTTCAAACGACGAACGTTTTAAAAGCAAGGAGAGAGAAACTCGGTCTTGGAAAGAATAGAAACTTTAACCAACCTCCTCTAAGAATGCAAAGAGGCCAAATATTACTATTGTCAGAGGCACAGTGTTCCAGTTTACACAACTTAAAAGGCTCTGGAGTCTCTCACCAAGACGTAAATCTATGTGAAACTAGACTTTGGTAATTGCCTAAATCTCTGGTGAGACCACAGCTTTCCATAAATCATAACATGGCTGAGGTTTGAGGGCAGCAGTGATATTCTTGTAAACAGCTCATAGTGCGTTAGTACGCTGGATGCTCAGCAGAGGAGATTCAGGAACCAGAAACGCAGGGAGAGAACAATTAGCCAGCCAACACACACACACACACACACACACACACACACACACACACACACACACACTGGAAAAGAAAAGAGGAGTCCTGACTGTCCTCGTTAAATGGCTTCCTTGTGTTTTATCTCTTCCTTAATTCCACTTTAGTGTTTTCCAGTATTAAAAAATGTCCAACCCCATAATTTTCCCTGCAAGTGTGCACGAGCAGAACACGCCGAACAATCAACACATCCTGACTGGCATAATAGGTCTTTGTACTCCCCCATCCCACCGCTGGAAAACTCTTTCAGAGTGAGTCAAGGAACACACACACACAGACACACACACACACACATACACACACACACTAACACTAACACACACAGTTTCCAAACCTGCACTCCACCTCAAGAGACCTGAATCCAGTTTGTGCCACACGAGCACTCGAGGCCATGTCTCTCACACTTATTCACGCTGGCTGACAGACTGGCTTCTGGAGGCGGAGAGCGGTTAAACCCAGAATAGATGGAGGATGAAAAAAAATAAAAAAAGACAACACCATACAGGCCTGTCTTTTATTTTCCCTGAAAAGTGAAAGAACCGCAAATCAACTTTCACATCTCCCCGGAGCCAGATCACGACCCAAACCCTGCAGCTCCGGGTGAGGAGGGAATGGAAACACGCACACACACACACACACACACACACACACACACACACACACACACACACACACACACACTCTGTAATACATGGACCATAGCTCTATATTTAACTACTGCTCATTTGAATGCAACAGTGGCCAATGTTGGTTTCACATATTTACACTAAGACGACTTGTATAGAGGATTTGTAATGGCTTATAATTCGGTTATCAACACTTAATAACTCATAAATAAACAATTATAAACAAGTTATAACACTGTTCTCATACATCGATGAAGGCTCACTATTTGGCAAGATCAGGTTAAAGTTTATTACTCATTAATCTTACAAATGAGTTACTACCATCTATAACTGGTGGAAGCAGCCTTATAGTAATTCAGTGATGATGTGTTTTACCCTTTTACCAGTTATAACTGATAAGTAAATGGTTGTAAAAATTAGATGCCAAGAAAAGTAAGGTAAAGGGAAGGTTATTGTGCATTTTATGACTAAAGCATGAAAGTTTCTCCAGTGTTTCTATAAACCCTGAGGTTTATTTTCAGACGTGGAGACGTTTCAGATGTGACCTCTGGGACGGGGCAGAGCCCTCTGGAGTAATGAGTGCGGTCCACACCAAGCTAGCATGTTAGCTTCTGATTAGAGTCTTCGCTAAAGTGCTAGCTAGTCATGTAATTCCATAGAATACACAGCAAAAGATGTCAATGGTTTTAACAAGTTATAGCTACCTTAACAACATTGGTGCTCTAAGGAAAATGATGTTACACCATAACATACGGCAGAGCAGCAAAAAAAGCATCTTTACTAGAACAACAACTCAATTATGACAAAGATATACATCATTGTAATGGAGAAATGTGGCAAAAACGGGAAAAACACAAGAGGTCATTGACCTCTCAAGGTCACCTGATACATATCTCCACGTCTGAAATAAAACTTAGGTGTGTGTAGATTATATGCTGAAACTTTTGTGCTTTAGTCATAAAACGCACCATTGGTTTGATCTGCCTCACTAGATGGGGGAGAATCAGCTCAGTGAACAACAGACCACAGATATTATTATTATTAACCTAATTATAAACCATTCTTAAATCCTTAATGATTGTCATCATAAAGTGGTGCCTATATTTACTGCACATGTGTTTTGTTTTAAATGCATTTGCAGCATTTGAATCTTTAAACTGTTCAGGATTCTTTTTTAAAACATGGTGACAAATAGAATATGAAAGTTTGTGCATTACGTTGCAGATATCAGGTTGCAACTAGGACACAGAGCCATGATGTAAGAGGAAGGAGTTGTGTTTATGAGGCTCCAGTCTGCAGGGCGAGGTCTCACAGCTCCACACCTATGTGTACTGTGACCCCCGCCCTCCCCCGTCAGTCACTTGATCTATCTCTGCCTGGTTTCCATCCACGGTAACCCGGAGCGATCACATCACTGCATTTCACTCAGCTGTGTTTGTTTGCCTGACGCTGACCTTTCATATTCAGCCTGGAGAAACATTCTCACTTTACCTGGACAGGTGTTATAAGTCAACCATGTGTCATATTGTTTGCATGACAGTTTATTCACAGGGTCACAAGATGGATTGAAAGTTAAAGTGCATTAAGGAGTGTTTAAGGAATTCATACATCAATGGAAATTTTGCAAAGAGAGCGCCTTGTAAATATTTTCTAAATTACTTAATAGAGCCTGTTTGTTTATCTACATGACCTTTGCCTCCTCTACTTCCTGGTTGTAATGTTCTGGATGGCCTACACTAAAACACTAAAACAGCATCTTATCGAGCTCATTCCATGCTTTCTTTACAGCTCATGGTCGCATTAAATGCTTTAATCTCTTGGATTAAAACGTTTATACTTAGGCTCCAGCTAATGTTTATCTCCCACACATTCCCGACATCACTTATTTTACCATTAGCAAACAGAGTTTACCATTAGCAAACAGTAATGTTAGCACAAAAAAAACACAAATAGCATGGTCTGTATTACAGAGCCTTATCGTGCTAACATGGAAATCTGACACGTCTACTTCATGTAAGAGGCTGTTTTATTAGGAAATGCTTCACTGTGGTTCCTGTTCCCACATTAGGGGACTGGGGAAGACAATGAACACAGCCTCTCACCAGTGCCTTCACTGGGAAGAGGAAAGTTTTGGTACCCTTGTCCAAAATACAACAAAGTTACAGTGTGATTTCCTCAGAAAATATTAATGCTAATTGAGGCTTTTGATATCGTAAACTACGTTACAGAGATGATAATGACCATAATTTCAAGTTTAGTTTCAGAGAAATTCAAAATCACTGTAAAGCTAGATATTTTCCCTCTTCTTCTGTGTTTTATTTGAAGAGTTGATCCATAAGAAGATATATTTGTGGTTTTAAGAACCAAAAACCATCTCAGTGTAGTTTTACATCTCCTCTCTCAGGTTTCTCTCTGGAGCTCTAGTAACAACAGACCAGTGAGCCAATCAGAAGAGAGGAGGCTCTGAGCCTCTCTTCTGATTGATTGACTGTTTTCTGAGTGATGAAATAAAAATATAGCAGATTTTAAACAAAAACACTTAGAAAGAAACCAAATCCTGCAAGGTTTGGATGGTGGGTCCAGGTGGGCGGGGCTTGGTGACTGCTTCGCTGTGATGTCACAAAGTTACAGAAGTCCAGACAGCTAGTTTATATTTTTCTACTGGCATTTCTAACAATGGTCCCAACTTTATGTCAGTTTGTTTCACAATTTGCCAACGAGAAAATATTGTTTATTCAATATGCTGTATTCTTTTTTAAACAAGTAGTTAAAATAACTGGATTTATGTTTTTACTCATCAGTCACTGGACAAACCAAAATAAATAATTTAAATGAAATCTATTCCTACTTATTATTGTTGTTATATGATCTGACACAGAAATGTCTTCTCTACTCTGAGGTTTTATGAAAAGGTTCTTTCAACACATTTTGAAGGTTGAGGTTTGAAGAATTCACACAAAAATTCACTAAAGCCTGATTTACACTCCCAGCAGCAAACAAGTGCAATTAACAGCCCAAAACCCGAGAGTATCACACAGGGAGTCACAGTCCACAAAAGAGTCCAAATATCTGTGACTTGGAACAAATCACAACACTGCTGTATCAAAGCTCTCCCACACAGCTGAAGGGAGAAGCCGGCCAAATGATTTCAAGTCCACCAATCAAGCTTCAGCCTCACAACATAGCAGAGAGTGAACTTCATCTTTTCAAAAAGTGATATTATTTTACTTATGAAAAGGTTTAAGGTTTAAAGCCTGGCTAGAAAAAAGCAGCCTGGCAGAATTTCACTATAGAGCTGCCTTTGTTTTGTGTCAACAGCTTTTTCTTTAAGTTTCCTGTTTGACTGGTTGATGGTTATAATGGTTAAAAGCCTAAATCAAAGCTTTGCGTGTGTTTGTGCTTGTGAAAATACAATTTTCCTTCATCCCTATGTTGAGTCACCTTGCGTTTAGGTTCACACGGCCCGATGGCCCATGTATGGCCACTTTAAAGGCTTAAACATTTGTCTATATAAACAGGCTGTACCTCTTTAGATCGGTAGATCGAGTCTCTAGAATTAAAATATTCAGTTCGATTTGCACCAAACACAAGCACATGAATATGATTTATTAATATCTACCCACATCATGTACAAGCAGAGCAAGGTGACTGCCTACCGTTTAGATGTGTAGAACTCCGATTCTCTCCGTTCCTCCATTATTTATCTTCCTTTAGTCCATAAGGCTCCACAGGTCACAAAAAACAAAAGGGATCCTTATAAAAGTATTCCAGCTTATGAATATCGTCCAGAGAAGTCCAAAGCAGACGACCGAGCAATTTGTATACACAGCTCTTCCCCCCCGTCTCCACCTGCGGATCGGCTATTGTTTGCTAGCTTTCTGGCTACAAGATGGCGGCCTCCCTGTAAAGATCGGAGCAGATTTCACTTCGAGAGCGTTCGGGGAAGACGGCGAGCGTCACCAAGTGTGTAATGATGTTCTCCGTCAGAAGCCTGCTTTTTCTCACAGCTTTTCTGAATGACGCTAGCTTGTAGATAGACGTCTCCCTGACCAATCAGAACAAACTAAAGGGGGTGGGCACTTCTGAGCAACGACCAATAGGCTTTGAGAGATGTGAAAACAGCTGAGAGCAGGGATCAGCTCTGTTTTGTAAGGTTTCAAAAATGTTTTAGTATATTTTCTGTTATTTCATATTAAAGGGTTAAAGCACATTTCTCCCAGTTTAACTTTTTAGAAATGTTCATGGGCACCAGTGGGAAAAAAAACCCAATTGTGAAGCTTGTCATTGTTCTTGTAATAAGTATATCCTATCAGTAGTTATGAAATATGACCAAAAAATACCATGTATGAACTGATGTAGTTTAGGTTGGGTTGTAGTCACACGCAAAAGAAGCACATTTAAATGAGGTTTGATAAATGCATTTTGGCCTTACAGTTCTTCTGTTATAATCATACTACATTTACATATGTAAATGGGGCAAAGTGGGGTTTAAAACAGGTGAGCTCCGAGAGGTTTTAAGTTCAATGTAACTAATCCTGTTGCTTTTTGTACTTCCTTCAACAGTGACTGATGGTTTAGGTCACCTGTTGGATCCACAGTGAGTTGAGCACTGCAGGTTAAAACATATGAAGTTCACGTTCAAACAAATATGCAGCACGCTAATAATAGTAAGTGATTTATTTTATAAAGGCTTCCCTCTTTAGCTGGTTCATTCTGTGCTCTCATGTCAGCACAAATTGTCCAAACACCAGCGAGGAATGTTGGGTGTTCGATGCCAAAAGAACACAAACAACAAAACAAGCACTTATCAGCGCCTGAAAAACCAACCTCTGGATTTTGCACATTCTTTTCGTTTCCTCGCTAAAATTAGGCTTTCAAAATGTCATCTTGTGGCAGAGAATTTAAGAGGAGAACAGCTCAGAAATATGAATGAGATCTACTTTAAGCACGAGGGCACACGACTCCTCCTCATGCTCACTTCATCGCTCGAAGGCCGAGCCTGTAATCTTAGACCAACTGTGAATCTGGAGAAGAACACGGGGGGGGAAACAATATGAAGGGGAAGTTGGATCTAGAATTTCTTCTCATGTCTTCCTTGTCTTGCCTTTTCACTGGCGTATCCCGGTCTTATCTTCGTCTTCTTCCCACACTGTGAAAAGTGCGTCAATTAACATTCCAGGCCTTGTCCCGTCAGGGTAATATAAATCATTTATGCCTCACCTCTTCTGCATGGTCAGACTCCTTTTCTTTCTACTGTAGGCATAATGACAGGAGAGAGAAATGAGTAAATCAAGGGTGTGACCCTCTTTACCCTCCTGCGGATGCTCAATCTTCAGCTCATGCTGCTGCAGCTGCTTTTCCTCAGCGTCATCCTTATTTTTTATGGGAGGCCTTGACCTACTGCCATAACGCCATAATGCATTATCTGCAGTTGTTTTGTTACATAAACAACATCATGTCTTCATGGCGTAGTTTACCATGAACTAAAGAAAGATGCTTCAGCCCTGACTACCAAACATTCCCCAAACAGAACTGTGATTGCCTCTAAATCCCGGTAGGCCTCCCTCCTGGGGGAATCTGTGGGCTGGTGTAGCCTACTCCTGTATTTGATGGGTGCAACCGGAAACTGTAATGTTCAAGCCGCAGTCTTAAAATTCCCAAAGGCATGGAGCTGTTCGCCTCAGGGATGAGTCTATAAGTGCAGCTTTAACAGCCACGGTGCTCATTTGTCTTACTCCACAGCCATTTTAATACTGCTCTAAAAACTGAGCCACAAAAATAGTTTCATAATTCGTCACTGGCAGTCATGTATATTCGACACAATGCCAGTGTGCGGTTAGATGGTCCTGAATGTGCACACTTGTTATGCTTCTGTGAAGTATGATTATAGATGTTTTCATCATTCATAAACAGTAATAATAATCATAATATAAGGGGAGAGGGATGACCTGAATTTGCGTCTTCAGTATGCCTATGCATACGTAAAATCTTTCCTGACCAAGACAGACATGTTTAGACGTACAAGATCCCCCACAATTCCCTCTGTGGCAGCCCAGAATTAAACCCAGGTCTCGCTGCTTGCAAACAAAGAACAATAGGAGTCAATCAAAGACAAAGTTCTTAGTTGCTTGGAGGTGGTTTTTTTTTTTTAAAGATCTGAAGCAAAGGCTGTCTGCTACCTCGGGTGCATTTTCCTTTCACACATTCAAATTAAAAAGATGTGGGAAAAATACTAACTTTGCTCCGGGCGATACAAATTCACATCAAGACAAAGTCAGAGCCAACATTTCACAGAACAAACCCTTTTCACAGGGAACTGAAAATACAACCGACACCTCTGTTGGACTGATTCACTCTGCAGAACTGTGTCACGGTCGTGTACTTTTAGTCAGACACTGACATCTTCTGACTGCGGAACAGACTGCAGTACTGACTGTGATGAGCCACGACATACGCAGCAGGTTAAGTATGTTCACAACTTAAAAAGTGTTGCAACTCACAGAAAGTGTTGCAACATGTTATGGAGACATGGAACCTGAAGTTTTCAGATACTGAAGAGAACAGATAATGGAGCTTCTAGATTGTAAATTGTAGTTATGCTATTTTTTTCCTTCAGTCTGCATCAACATAACTTCAGTTTTGAAAGAAAAAAAACACAAAATCAGAGTGACTGACCATTTAATGATCTTCAGAAGTAAGTTAAACAACAATTTATTTTACAGTTTAAAATGTCCTCATGGAGGAACAGCAAAATACACTCAAAATGAAGATTGATCAAAAGACAGTTTTCATATTAATCACCGTTTTAAGTTTGTTTTTTGTATTTTCTTCTCATTTGTTTATCAAAAATTATAAGTGCCTTCAACATAACCATGAGAGTATTCAGCTTGCAGTCATAGAAATATTTACACCACAAAACTGACAAGCATGGTTTTACTTTCAGCATCGGTTTTCACACACCTCATCTCCTGTCTCTTTCAGACTGCTTTGTTTTGTTGCACAAAACAAAAATAAGGACCCTGAAGAAAGACAATTATAAAGGGGAAAATACACAAGAGCACAGATTAAGGACATTAGTATTTACAGCTTGGCTCAAGGACACAGTTAAGGGAAGGGATGGAGACAGATGATCAGCACATCCATTAGCGGCATGATGTCAAGTTCAAGTCACATTCTTTGCCTTTATGATTTTACTTTACCCTTTAAGATTTGAGAATAAAGCATGCTATAGCAGATCTGTCATGAAGTCACAGCTTAAATGACCTCAGGATGCAGAGAATGATTTCCAGACAGCAGGGGGCAGTAGAGGACCACATCACGGAGAAGGAAAATGGGAGTACAAATGGAAAAGGCAACCCCGACAATACAATACAGTGGTTCCTTCAAAATGAGGATACAATTTCAAAATGTAAAAGCACTGTAGTAACAGAGTTGGGTTGATGAACAATACCAAAAAAAAGGAATCAAGTCTGCCCTCTGAGTGGCAAAATACAAAGTCACATATGAAAATAGGTTCTGATCAAATTTTGTTTTAGATACATTGTGTGTGTTGAGCGTTTGCAAAAGACGTTTTGGCACAGAATCAATTTAAAAAATATTTTTTTTGTGAATATCACTCCTGGATCCCGTACAGATCCTTCCCACCATTCCCCTTCATGCCCTTGCCCAAAGAAAGAGAGAACGAAAGAAAGAAAGAAAGAAAGAAAGAAAGAAAGAAAGAAAGAAAGAAAGAAAGAAAGAAAGAAAGAAAGAAAGAAAGAAAGAAAGAAAGAAAACACTGAGATTTGATGATCTGTCTTGTAAAATAATTCACTTGGTCTCTCCACATTGCTTCAGTCTTTAAATATTTATAATATTTACAGTTTCACAATTGTCCACAATACCCTTAGGCTTAAAGAAGATGCAAACAAAAATAAACAAATTAAATATTCTTTATATAGTCCCCTGTTGAGGCATTGAGTGTAAACTGTACAACTCTAAACGTCCCCTCACGAGTTCCTGGGGTAGGGAACACCTCGGGATGGAGAGTTGAGTCCGGAAATGAAGTAGAAGTTGGCTGATGGTGAAGGAGCAAAAGCAGTATGACTGATCAGGCTGAAATGATTCGTGATCATTTTCCAGGCAATGATTTTTCTTTTATCTTGCGCAAGCATGGCTGATTACGAGAGTATTTCCATAACATGTATCATATTATACTCAAATCTGTACAGAGTTCACAATTTTTTCCTTAACATAGTGCAATGACTTCTCACATCGTTTGTCTTTAAAAAAAAAAAGAAGAAAAAAAAAGAAAACACAATCACTTTTATGAAGGTAAAAAATATCCCATAGGAAGGTCTCAATCCATAGCTTTATGAATGCTATGAATTACAAAAGGCTATGCACAACACCTCCAAAAAATGGCAAAAATGAAATGAGTAATCAGAAATGATCATCAAAAATCCCCGTTTGACCCTTCATATCCTCTCCGTAAAGGTATAGTTTTTGGAATTCAATGTCGTTGGGTGACTTAAGGACTCGGTGAAGTGAAGGAGAAAAAGGTGAGTGCATGCTAAATTAGATTTTTTAAAAAGTCAAACTCATAAAAATATGAGGCAATTCCAGTTTACAAAACTGGACGAGTCCAAAAGGGCTGGTGTTGGCTTTGTTCAGGAAAAAAAAAAAATGGAGGTAATCAAACAGAGGCAATGACAATCATGAGGTGAGGGGAAATGCTGGAGATGCTGTTGAGAAGGTCTGGTGCCAGGCGCGAAAGGTGGCTCTCCGAGAATTCACACGGCGGGAAAATCTGCACCACATAAGCTGGCTGTGAATCCAAAGATGAAAATAATATGATGAGAGAGGGAACAACTTCCTCATGAATTACATTATGAAACAGACTAAAACTAAAACTAAAAAGAAAAGAAAAGTAGTTAAAGGACAACAGACCTGATTAGAGCCAGGGTTGGGAACATTGATGATTCCAGCTGCCTGTTTGGCTTGCAGGTAGGTGATGAAGCCGCTTTTCAAGGCTTGGGTTTGACCAAGGACGTCTTCTTGGTCTCGACCACAGGGTAGAGCCAGTAGCAAACAGTAGTCATTCTCCACCTGCCATGAACGATAAGCCTTTATCATAAATGTAAACATAAAACACACCCTTAGAACAAAGATAAATGCGTCAGTTTGATCAAGCGTTTATCAAGTTATTGGGTAGAATCCAGACATTCTCAATCGAGTCTTCATATTGATTAAATTTTAGACGCTGCTGCTCAAAGGTAATACTCACGGTCATTCTGCGTGCCACACTGTCCAACTGGGAAGCCTCAAGCCTCATTCTCTGGACAATACGGAGAAGAGGACCTCCCTCTGGGGGCGGCAGAGAGCGCTGGGCCAAGATGGTGTTGCCAGAAACAAAGTGCAACTGGACAGCCGCCTGGTCGTTCTTCAGTGCCAAGAGGCCTTGCCATACTATAGGATATTTCTGTGCAAAGAAAACAGATACAGTTATTAAACCTATTTTTCTCTATGGTATTGTCTTGAAAAAATGTATTCTGCTGGACCGTCTGTCTTCCTACCGTCAAAAGCTGCACCATGTCAATGGAACGGTGGCCTGAATGTTCCATCTTAGCATCAGGCCGTGGCTGCAGTGAACTTGATGGCGGTACCACTGGCGGTGGCGTTGGCAGAAAGGCTGGCGGGCCTTTCTGTAGAGATAGATCTGGCTTGTGAGTAAGACTCATGGGGGACGTCATGGGAGACTGGTATGAGGGTGAGACCGTATCTCCTGCTATTCGGGAAATGTGTGAGAGGTCAGACGAGGTAGCATGGCGAAGATGGGAACTCTCAGGCTTGGAATCACTTCCTCCCCCATGTGACTGAGACATTTTAGCCCTGTGACCCAGGTCAGGCTCTGGAGGGACCTGATTAAGAAAACACATTACAACATCCAGTTATACATGCTACATAAGAAAAATGCAGACATATTTGCATAAAAGCACAGATAATAAAAGTATATCAAGTGACCTGTGAAGATGTAATGCCTTGGTTAGCCAGGCCGTGTCCCGATGATGGATGTCCTGGGAACTGAGATGGGAAGCCCCGCATGTCCCGATATACTGGAAAGGAGCCTGCACCTCCTGGATGCATCAGCTGAACCCCATGAGGGTGAGGAGACACCATGACAGGACTGGATGCATGGACTGCCCGGATTCTACTTTCATTGGAGGGTGGATGGATCAGCTTTCCTTCAAGTGGTTTGAGAGAGTCTTTTGCAGAAAGTTCGATGGCCTTCCCCACAATAGGACTCTTTGTAGACCCAGAGATGTTGCTTGAAGCCGTTGTAGTCTCTGAGCTGCGTGACTGTCTTGCTTCTGCAGCAGTCTGCTCTCCCAGTTGCTGGTGCATGAGGATGCGCTGGTGCATGTCTCTGTATTGGTCCATGCGTATGCTTGGGTGGAGACCTCTGTGATCACTGTGAATCATCATTACATCTGACTGGAGCTGTGGCACTGATGTTCTACTAAGGGCTTGGTTAAAGTGTCTGGGGTCTTCTTCATTTACACTGCCGCCGCCGCCACCACCACCACCACCTGACACTGACCCCTGGGGACTTGAATGAGACTGCAGTACCATATCTCGGATGACATTAGGCTGCGGCGTGTTCGCGCGCTGTGGAGGCCCTGGATGGGAAGAAGACAGGGAGTCACCTCGCCTTCCGTAGTTTATCCCAGACATTGGTGGGGTGTTCATCCTGGCTTCGTGAGTCATTGACTGGGTGACACTGTGAGGCTGAATTATGACGGATGACTGTTCAGAGTGCGGGTGATGCATACTAGAATGATATGTAGACATTGGTGGCATGCCATGACCCAGAACGACAGACGTTCCAATGGGAGAACCACTCGGAGGACAGGCTTTGACAAAGGGTGAAGGGGAGTGAACAGTAGTCCGTGGAGACTGGGGTTCCTGTTTGAGGTGTAGAGCTGACCGATCAGTTGGGATGCCAGGGCTGGGGCTCATGCGGGTTCCAGATAGTGATGGGTGGTGTGGACTCATGACTGGGCTGAGGTTAGACTGCTGAACAGCTTTGCCAATATCCATCTTTTTCGGTAGAGATTCTGTCACCAGTCCTCTCTTGCTTTGCTGCTGCTGTATCACAGCTTGGTTGTACATCAAGACTTGAGGAGAACTGACCGGCTGTTGGAACATCTTTACCACACCACCCTGGGATGCTGTGTGATATGGAGCGTCAGATTTGTCACACCCAAGACTCTCCTGCTTGGTGCTGGAAATGACAGGTTGAGAATTATAGGACTGGCCTGTCAAGAGGACCCCTGTGTGCCCATAAGCTGTAGGAGTTGGGGCTGCTTTTGGGGTAGGCGACTGGGATGATGTGATGAGTGGCTCTTGCTTTATCTGAGTTTTGGACACAGATTGCTGAAACTCTATATCACCAGCACTAGCTTGAGGGATTTGACTAATTTTGGCTCTCATCCTGTGAGGCCCTTCAGTCTTCTGACCCGAATAACTCAGCACAACAACACCCTCTGATGTATTGACCCTTAGGCCTGGACTGGAGCCTGTACTGTAGGGAGTGGTCTCAACAACCGAGCGCCCTCTAGTCCCATCTTCTACTATATCCATGCCATGGTAGCGATTATTCTCATTGGAGTTTGATCTAAATTTTTGCTTGGGAATAGATAAGCCAATGCTTCTGTTGCTAAGTGAAATTCGAGGAGTTTCCTCTGTATCATAAGGCATTGGAATTCGACTTATTACTGAGGTAGCAGGAGAAATAATTGTATGCTGGGCCTTCTCTCCGCAGTTCTGCTGGGACTCTGTCAATGGTGACGGTTTGTGGTGTATGGGCTGGATAGGGAAAGGTGGTCTTTCTTCGGGATGTAACTGTCTTGAACCCATTGTATCAGAGCGATTTTCATTTTCTGACATCCGTGAAGAATCGGACAGTGCAGATGTCACCATAGTGGTAGGTATAGAATTGCTGTTTGACGCAGATACGTATTTGGGTTCCATTAGGATTTTTCTTAAGGTACTAGAACTGGGGTCAATATCTGAAGCCTTGGTGTCGGGAGGCATTGGGGGATTAGCTGAAGGGGTTACAGAAGGTGGTACAGAAGGAGTTACCACTGTGACGTGACATGAAGGCGCAACATAGATTCTACTTTCTTCAGACCTCTGAGGCCAGTCAGGTGAAAGTGGCATTTTGGCCGGCCTCAGCAGGGGTACACTGTACTGGGATACAGCCTGTGGGCGAGCAGGAGCAGGGGCAAGAGTAGGGGTAGATGGCTCTGCTGCCTGCGGATGCTTTTTACAACTGGAGATGTTGCTTGTACCAGAATGAAAGGCAGATTCTTTGGGTACAGGCTGTTCAACCTCGGGCTGTTCCGCCTCTTTGGGCGTGTCTACGGTTATGGCACTTGTAACGTCACGCCTACAAGTCGCAACAGCGGTGACCACAGAGGCTGCTGCAGTTGCCCCTGCTGTAACTGTAACTGCTTTTGAATTAATAGTTTCTGGGTCTTCTGGGATTGACTCGGGTAACTTGACTGGAGAGGGCTCCGACTGTGAAACCTCTTCAGGAGTATCCCCTTTCTTGTTAGCTGAGCCTTTGCGACTTCTTGACTTCTTCGGGGTTTTTGCTCTGAATTTGCCTGTTTTCTTGGGTGTTTCAGGTCGAGGGGGATCTTCAGCTGCCTTAGCCTCTGTCCCTGGCCCCTTTGGGCTGGGTGTTAGAGGACCATCATCTGAGTCTGCTGCAAGGATACTGTTGATCACCATGTGTGTTTCAGGTTCCATTATCTCATTGGAGGAGGGGGATATCAAAGAGTCAGGGGTAGGAATAAGAGCAGTGTAAGTAGGAGCAGCTGTGAACCCATCCGCATCTCCACACATTTCTTCAGCTGTAATGGAATCAATAGCAGCAGCGAGTTCAGTTTCACTTGCAGGATTAGCTCGCTTTTCCTCCTCAACCTCAGCTTCTGGCTCCACTACGACAGGAGGTATTATGGCAGGCTGCTCTGAAGGTGGTTCTTTGTAGGGCCGAGGAAGTTGCTCAACTGTAAGTTTGGCAATATTTTCAACTGCCTGCTCTAGTTCCATCTGCCGTGCTAAGAGAGCAGCTGGATCAGCAGGAAGTTCGGGCTCTGATAGAGTATCTTCAATTTCCTGTATGCCAAGCTCTTTTGAATCGCTTGTCACCTTTGTTTCTTCAGTCTCTTCTACAACTGTCTTGGTCTTTGTGATAGCAGGAGCTTCAAACGACTCGGGCTCTTCATCCTCTGAACGCAGTAAACCTTTTACGTCATCAACGCTTACACGGATCTCAAGATTTTTTAAGCTGTGCGATTTATCATCAGTGATCTGCTTGGTGTTTCTTTTCAACCTTGGTGTTTTCATTTTGACACTCTTTTCTGGTTGTCTTCTCTCCGAGGAGCTGGTGTCTATCTTTTCACCATCAGGAGATTTCTTTCCACCAGAATCTTTTTCATTTCTTTGGACTGGTGGGCTTGTGCTTTCCATTTTTTCTGGTAATTTTATAAACGGGTCTGAATCAGCTTTAGGCTTAAGCTCTGACTCATCATGACTTGCCAGATCAGCTTGTTCAGCTGATGCTGCAGTACCACCAGACTGTTTCTCTATTTTACTTCCTTTCTTGTTAACGGGAGCAGGTGAAGTTAGGGGTATTTGTTGTATTTTCTGGGTGCGGGGTGATCGCCATCCCTCAGAGGCTTTCACAACCTCTACAGTACCTGAGGTCTCTTTAACTTCTGTGTCTTCTTCCATCATTTTCTGCTGATCCCCTTTTACTGGTGATGCATCCTCACTTCGTTTGATGCCTCTCTTAGGTGGACGTCCTCGCCTAGCATTGGTGGATGGAATTTGAACATCTTGCTGGATTGGTTCTTTGTCAGCACCACGTTTGCGCATGGAGCGCGATGTCTCAACAACCTCTTTGCCAGCTTGGTCGTCATCGTGTAGCGTGGCGTAGACTGACCTTACATTCCTGCGACGTGTCCTCCCATGGATCAAACTTGACTCAAGGTTTTGTTCAGAATCTGAAGCATGAATTGGTGACTTGGATGTGGTTTTAGACTCAAATGATGCTTTTGGTGCTTCTGCTCGAGGAGATGAGGCCCTTTTGAGTTTCTCTCTGTCAATCCGTTCACTCTTTCGCGTCGCAGGTTTCTCAGTGGCAACATTTTGGGAAGGCTGGGAGGTACGCAATACTGACAGTGGTTTTGCCCTTTTATTCTTGGGCTGTCTGCGGTTTGGTAGCGGTTTTATTTCAGCCTCTAGCTCTGGCATACATGCCTCACTATCGGTCTCAGTCTTTTGAGATTCCTCAAAGTATTTTGTTTCTTGATTTTCTATTTTAGGTTCTGCCTCAATTTCAGATTTTTCTTCAATCTTTGGATAGTCGGAGTAAACTAATTCTGCAGTCTCCCTTACAAACGCACTTAGGGAACCACCAGGAGTCGGAGGCTTCTCTTCCACAAGAGGATTATGTTCCACTGCCAAACTATCACCAATTTTCACTTTGGGTTCATTTAAGTCTACTTTTGTTTCCATTTCATTTTCTGGTTCTGAAAGGGCAAGTGGAGGTGTCAGGGTTAGCTTAGGAGCAACTGATTTGAAGTCTTCCATAGGAAGAGAACGAGGTGGAGACACCTCAAGAACTTGCTCCACTTTTTCTTCTTTGACAATTGACACAGGTTGATCCGAGGATGGAGTTAAAACTTCTTTCTTTTCTGGTGACATTTCTTTAGGGGAATGAACAAAGGGTGAAACAGACAAGGTTAATGTGGGGCTGGCTGATTTGTCTTCAACCTTCAATACTGGCTCAGTTTCCTTATCAGACAGCACATTATCACAATTCTGCACTTCATCTCTTTTAATCTCTGCCACCAAAGAATCATTCTCATTATCAGGTGGGGGGTGATCCTTGTCCTTTTGTTGCTGAAGCTCCAAAAACCGACTATGGAACAGCACTATGGGCTCCTGTGGGATGTCACCTCCCCCAGATTCAGGTTGTGACTCAGTAGCACCTGGCTTACCAAAAGGTCTACCAATTCCAGTTTCTAAATCTTGGTCTTTACGTTCAAGATGCTGCAAACGCCGGGAGTCCTGCTCAAAGATTGAGCTGTGCAGGAAGCGAGACGCAAAAAGTTCCTGACGCTCTTGGTCCTGCGGCTTAAGCTCCTCCTTTTTATCATGCAGCTTATCATCAGAGTCGGTACGAATCTTCTTCTTTTTCATATACCAAGAAGGAATAGGTCGAGGTGCTAGCTCTACCTTGTCCTTATCTGAACAGCTGTGGGAGGTCGGAAAGCGTGAGGGAAGAAAGGACCAATTATCTTCCCTGGAGGAATACAGCGTCTTGGCTCTTTCAAGGAGTGCTTTTGTATCAGGAGTTATAGTTTTATCTAATGCAAAAGAATAAAACTTATTCTTTTCCAAAGAGCCTGAAAGCTTCAGGTCTGTCATCCTCTCGTCACGTTCCCTGAGTATATAAGACAAGGAACTATTGGACTTGGGAGAGATTTGTTTGTTTTCTACATCATCATCTGAATCAGACTGCACTTCACCGGGTTCTAAATCCTGGCCGAGGCGTTTGCGGATACTCTCTCGTTTTGCAATATCACTTTGGAAAGTCATTTCCATTCTAAGTGAGTCAGACTTGATCCTTCTTTCCCAACGTTGCATTAAGTCCTCATCACATCCAAGCAATGTGGTCTTAAGTTTTGGGAGATCAGTGTCAGAAGTCTGAAAATGTCTGGCTGTCAGACCCAAACTGTTTTTTATTGACTCCGCGTGTGAAAATTTATCATCTGTTGTTGGAGAGGATTTTCTTTCTTTGTTAATGACTGACACTGGGATCGGGGCAGTTTCATCTTCTTCATTTGCAGAAAAGTGACTCGTCCCTATCGAGGATGTCATACTTTGATAAATGACCTCATTCAACTTTTGTGAACTTGCAAAACTTTTTGTGGTGGATAATTCAAAGTCAAAATTCTCCAATTTCTTTCGTTTACAGGAAGAGAAGTCATCATTGGCTATATCCTGAATTGGTTTCCCAATATCATGCATGACATAATCCTTTTCAAAGTCAGGAGTCTCATCACTTGGTGGGTTTTCAAACTTGACTAACTTATCGGGATCTCCAAGCTTGGGTCGAAGCCATCGACTCTGTTCAATTTGTTTTGTGCAGATATTAGTGTGGTCAATATGCACAAAGTGTTCATCTCCATCATCAGAGTCTCTACACTTCACTCTCCCTTGTTCGTTTTCAAACAAAACATGTTTGTTTTGTTCTTTTAATTCATCCAAATCTAGACTGCCGTCATCTGACATCTTTGTGAGGCTGGAGCTGTTTTCACTTTTTGAGCCCTCTAAATCTATTTTCAGGTAGGTAGTATCTAATTGATCTGTAGAGTCTTCAGTTAGCTCCCCTAGCCGTGAATGGCGCTCCAAAGACAGGCCTACAGAGTTGCTTTCACAGTCCTGTCCATCTTTAGGACTGTTAACTGAGGCCATCCGGACGCATTTTTCCTTGTGGTGTTCCTTTTTATGCATCCCTTTTATCAAAAGGTTCTTATCCAAATCAGTCTCCTTAGCATTATTCCATAGTTTATGAAGTCCAGGTCTACCAAGGTCCTCCTCACTAGTTCTCTTTTGTCGATCAATTTTCCCAGAGTCTTCGAAGCGCCTTTTCCGTGCAGCTAAACGGTCAATATCCACAGAGACACCGCTGTCAAATCCCATTTCAGATTTTCCATGTTTTTTGGATTTGATTTTAGCATCCTTGTCAATAACCTCCACTAAACTGTGCATATTCTTGTCTCTGGGCACCTTTCCGTGCTTGGAGATATCACCCTTTGATGGTTCTGAGCGAAACGGAGGACTCCTCTGGTCAGCTGAAGGTGATGCCAGTCTAGGACTGTCACTCCCGCCCCTAGGTATCTGTTTCTCATGGATAGCATGACCAATCAATTTTCCTTCTTTTTCTTTCACACGTGTTAATTGCACAACACAAGGCAGAAGGTCTAGCCGTCCTTTGCTCGAGCTTTCCTTTGGAATTTTACTGTTTTTAGTGCGAAGGACAGACTCAGGGCTAACGTCTCTTTCAAGCTCAGGTTCCGTCTCACATGCTTGGATAATAGGTGATGCAACCTTGAGCTTCTTAAGCCTCTGTTTTTCACTTTTGTCCTTGTCCCCTCGATCCTTACATGCAGCCCGCTTCTCCTTTTCAACCAAGTTCCCTCTGTCTACTTCAAAGAGTCGATCTTTCTCAAGTTTGTCAGTTTTATTATACCTTTCAGAGCGTGCTTTTTCAAGTTTTTCAAATCTGGGCGGAGAGATTGAACTGCAGCTGCCACTTCTGTCAGAAGACCGACAACATATACGGCGATCTGAATCACTCGGTATCCTCTCAGAGAGTGAAGGAGACGCAGTGGGGCTAGCAGGGCGACGAGAGGCTATGTGAGATGGGCTTTGGCTACGCTCAATGGTCCTCCTCCCATGATCGCGCCCACGATCCGTTTCAAAGCGCTCCCTCTCTCTTTCACGTTCCCGTTGCAAATAGCTGTATTTGCGAATGTCCTGCTCATAAGGGTCGGCTCTGTATTCCCGATACTCCCGGGGGTCTTCAAAGTATTGTGGATCATAGTAATCTCCCTGATACGGGTCCCACTCGGTGTAGAACTCCCGACTTCTTGCAGGGTATTTACGACGTGGATCTTCAGTATATGTTCCTGGTGTCCGTACATTTTCATAATATTGTCTTTCTGCTTGAAATTCATATTGAGTTCGTCGATCATCTCTGCCAAGAAATAAATGCGAAAGAAGAAGCTGTAATTTCATCATACTTTGGAATCAATAACTTTAGTTTTAATATTAAGGTAGTATTGACAAAAAATATATATATTGTTTAAGCAATCTACACAAACCTTCTTTCAGAGAGAATGTCATAAAAGTCTCGGATATCCTGTCCAGATGCCTGCATTGAACGATAGAAAGCCATCTGACTTTCCTGATTGGCAAAATCCACCTAAAAAACAAACAAAAAGATAAGTTTTTAGAGCCTGTCAGACATTATACACATACAAACATTATAATATAACAGAGCCCCATTTCAGGGCAGAGCTGTGTTTCACTTGCCTTGATTTTACTGCCCCCTATCTTCCACCCTTTTGTGTCTTTGACAGCGGCTTGTGCATATTCGATGTTGTTATACAGGATGAGGGCCATTCCTTTCATTCTGTCAAACACAACCTGCGGAAGAGAGAGGAAAAACAGAGTCAGAAGGTGCCAAGAAGTAAACAATGGGCAATTTATGAGGAGGAAAAAAAAAATAAACAGACTTACCTTGACAACATGTCCATAGCGGCAGAAATGACGGGTAAGAAACTGCTCAGTTGTATTTGATGCTAATCCATCCAACCAAACACATGTCGTAGGCATACTCTTTCCAAAGCCCAGCTGAAAGAGGAAGGAAAACATGTCAGATTGCAATTATTTTGACTTAAAGAATCCAAGAGTTCAAACAAATTGTGCTCATAAATAAAACCGTGTAGTGCTAGTGTAAAGACAAGACTTAAAATTAAATTAAAATGAATATTCTCACCTTCAGTCTGTTGTTACCGAGGTACTCGCCATCCATCTTCTTTATGGCCTTGCAGACACTGGCAATGTCGCAGTATTGAAGAAAGGCATACTGTGGGGCTCCATTTACCTTCTTAATGTCAATGTCCTTTACACATAATGAAAACAAAAATATGTTGTCAGTAAGTGTGGTAATCTCAAACTGTGCAGCATGTGCAACCACCGCATATGGACAAAAATCAACCTACCACTATTTCTCCAAAGCGCTGGAAGATGTTAAGCAGATCATGGTAAGTGGTGGTTTTCTCCAGGTTTCCAATGAATAATGTGCGTGTGGCCTTCGGATGAAATTCATCTATCCTCTCGTCCAGGGGCCGAAACTCATTCTCACTTTCTGTCTCTGAAAAATAAAGTTCTCATCATGACCTTGTGCAATTTTGCCAATCATCATGTTTTTTTTTCTGTGTGCTACAGTACAGTTTTTAAGATCAGAACGTACCGGGGCCGTTCCAGGCTGTAACGTCAATTTGCATGCCAAAAAAAAGCTTCCCCTTTGATGCGCCAAGGGCTTTCTCTTGGTCCTCTTGCTGGCGGAAAAACACAAGTCCATAGCGTTCCTCTGAAGCTCCGTGGATTTGTACAGATGTGACCTTTCCATGTTTCTTAAATTCATGGAACAAACCATCCTTCAGGCTTGTATCTGTAGTAAATACATCAAATGTTTTATTAGGTATGTGTATTTTAAAAGAATAACCAATTAGTAATGATTTTCAATAAAAATGCAACATATAAAAAGCTCTTCATTACTGAATACCACAGGAGGACCTTGTAACTAACCTGTAGAGCGCACTGGAAGATTTTGGACCTTGATGCCAAAGCTTTTACGTGGCTCATCCTTGTCAAGGGAGGACAAAGGAAGTGCTGAGGGTGCAGGAACAGCAGCAGACTGCACTGAACGTGCCGGGGAGTCATCACTTGAACTACTGCTAGAATCACTGTGGCAAAAGAGGAACATGGACTTAGAGGAAGAAAAAAAAAAAACCCACTGTGAGGCTTGCAACACCTCCTCACTAACTTATAGATAAAGAGCTGGTTCATTTGTGTCACTGTAACTGGTTGTTCCCTTTGCCTAAACATTATAATACCTAAAAATAGTCATTTATCTCATAAGATCATAAATTGATGCGATATAATAAGTATACTGTAAACAGATATGAATAAACTACAGTGACTTTATTCTGCTAATATCTATATTTCAATGCACAGCCAAGAACAGCAGTTAAATTGTGAGTTTTGTAAAGAAACTCAATTTCTTCTGACAACAGAAAAACAACAGAAATATTATGCACACATTTTAGGTTTAATATATAGTGATGCATTTGCATAAAAGCTCATGCAATGCACTGTGATTGTGTCTTTCTGCTGTTTAAAAGCTGCAATATCTCTCAGCCGAAGAGGAGAAAAACACCCCCCTTTCTCTTCCCCAATTCATATTTATATAGTGCATCTGAATATCAGCATAAATAGATGGATTCGTCAGTGGAAAATTCAAGGTCGCTTCATGCATCTTTTTTCTCAAACTATTCCCATGCCTGTCTCAGCTTTCTAGGCCCTCTGCTGTTTGTTTCCTTCTCACTTTCTCCTCCTGTGCTCAGACACTCCCGGAAGTGCTGCTGACGGAGCCTGGCCTGTGGGAGTGGGCAGACAGCCAGCACTGGCCAGAAATTTCCAGTTCCAACTGGATCTCACGGAGGGGGGGAGCCATTGCCCATACAGAGAGGTAGGCAGTGAGAAAAATATACCAGCCGTCTCCTGAAATCCCCCCCCCCCCCCCCCCCCCCCCCCCAGCACTACCTCGTCAAGCCACATGTGTCGCTACGTGTCGATCAGAGCTTTGGACTCTGACCTAAGGTGAGGCAGTTAAACAAAAAAATAAACCACTGGGCAGAGGTGAGGTGCATTTATACAGTGGAGGAAATCTCATGGGCAGAAATGCTGATGTTTTTAAAACTGCAGACTTGCAGACTCACTTGCATCAGATTATTTTAACCATCTGTAATTTATTCATTGCTTGTGCAGCTACTGCTCAATAACAACAACAACAACAACAACAACAACACAACAACAACAACCACCTAAGAAATATATTTACAACAACATCATTTGAACAAACGTAACAACACTCACGGGCTGCACAAAAACAGCTAAACTGGCGTGTCAAATTTAAAACGGAGCTGACACCAGATTGATCGACAGCCACTGTTTGTGTTTGTAGCACCAGAATTAAAACACACTCACAGCATGCCATGAAATCTTAATGACATATATCCAGAGTAATAATAGTAACATTTATTGCTGTTGTAGCCGCGTGATTCGATCAAAGGTTAGGGTCAGGGCGTGTGATTCTATTTATTCCTAAAACCTTTTAAATGCATTTCTAAACTTAGAAGAAAATACTACCTCAGACGACACTTCTTGGACAATAAACAAAGTGGTTAATCATGTGCAAGATAGTTAAAAAGATTCAGTTGTTTCATAAATCTATGGTGATCGATAAGTCACCTGACTGATTGATGCACTGTTTTAGGAAAACAGAAACAACCTCAGACACCACCCTGATGACGAAGGCGATATAGTTGAAGTAAGGAAGGTGTACTGGAGATTCAATTTTGCAAGACATAAGATGGACTTTAATTAAATCCAAAGTATGAACCGCAGTAATAAATCATTCAGATCAAATCTCATAAAACCAAAAAGTTTGTCATTACAGCAGTTACCTGCAACAAATGTCATTTTCAAAGCTTTAATGACTATCAGCTTCTCGAACCAGTGAATTCAGATTTTTCATTTGAAAAATTCACTAATGATCAAACAGAAACAGGCAGAGTAGCAGCACTGCTTCAGAGTTTACACATTGACAACTTGTGTTATATTACTGAATTTAAAATGACAGAGCTGGATAATGGAGCTTGTAAGTGATGTCTTCCTTTAAAGCGTGGCGCCCTCTTGTCCATCTCTCAAGGGTTTTAAATTCTCCAGATTTATGGGGATAAAACAAGATAAAGAATCCATGGATATTTTTTTTTCCTGTCATGGTGCATCTTCACAATATTTTCAGTAGCACATACACAGATATTTTTAGGATGAAGCATAGAGGTGTGTTCATGTGTCGAAAACAGACAAAGGAAGCCTGTCGTTGCAGCCGTTACAATGAAAGTGAACTTTTGCAATATGCAGTGTTGTCAGTTTTTTCTTTTTTTTCTTTAAATCTCCACAAAGTACTAAAAGTCGATTCCATTAATCAAACTTTGATTTAAAAAAAATAGACCTACTGACACAGTATTAGGGGTTACGATATCTTTAAACAGTTAATGTTATAAACCACAGCTTCTGCACACAGGGATGTTATGCAACAAAGTGTTCTTAATGGGAGTCCCCACTAACGAGTGACCGACGTCAACTGCACACCTAAGTCTTATTAGCTCGTTGGAAACAACTGGTGTAACAGCTGCAAAAGTCAATAGAGCCAGTGTGGCCATAGATATATGTTGGGGGAAATTGCATTATGTTTAAAAAGAGAAATATGTTAATAGAAATATAGAAATTGATTTAGAGGTTCACATTTTAAAAAGCCCACATGTTTAATTCATCCTTACTGAGGTGGCGTGTGAGTTGTTCCATTGTGGGTTTTGCTGAGTTGTACAAAATTTAGACCAGTGACAACCAAGTTTTCCTTCTTTGCAAAATCTGGAGGGGTACACTTGAAGGAAAACTGTGAAAGCTTAATAAAAACTATCTCAGTAATTCTAGTTAATTAATACACCATGAAATTATGAATAATACAAGATAATATTTATACAGCTCAATAATTCTGTATGAAAGTTTGTATTGTATAAAAGCAAGGACGTTGGATTGCTACCAGGAAATACACCTGAACTAAACATTGAGCCTGTTTAAACCTTATTAAAAATACATTTCCCATCCTGCTTCCACTGTGACCTGGACTCAGGTAAGCAGCAGAAAACAATGGATAGATGAGATTATTGTTCTTCTGAAAAGGTGCAATGAACCTGTTTAATTTTATAAAAATACATTTCACAGTCACTTGAATCAGCGTTCAGACTTTCTTTCTCCACTTACTCTGTGTAGCTCCTGTTCCAAGACCGGGATGTAAACAACAGCCAAAAACAACAACAGCGGAAATCTTGACGGCGAGATTAGCTTGACTCACCTGCCACTCGTGCTGCTGCTGGTACTGCTGACTGAGTCTGAGCTGGAGGAGCGACTGCGAGAGCCCGACCCACTGTGGGAGCGTGGAGGACGTGTGGCCTGACTCGCCAGTCTCTGAGGAGAGGGATTTCGTGAATGTGTCGAGTGCGGAGACCGGCTACGACTGTGGCGGTACGACCGCTCCCCGCGCCGACCCCTGTCCTCCCGGTAAAGGTCCCTGTGAACCACACTGGCCAAAGTAAAGGGTTCCCTGGTGCGAGACTCATAGCGAGGCTCTGGTGTCTCAAAGCGACAGGGGCTCCTGCTGTGGGATCGGTAGAAGCCAACCCCACTGGATGTAGATCCTCCGCTTCCTCCCGTCGTGGCCACTGCTGAGCCACTTGTTCCTGTGTTGCCAGCAACAGCACTGACGATAGTTCCACCGACTCCAGACGACACTGTTGTACCGCTTCCACTGGAGGTACCAGACCCGCTCCCCGCTGTGCTCAGAGTCCTCTCTCTCGCATCGCGATAATAGTCCGTTTCATAGTGTCGCTGGCGGTCGAAGCTGCTACCAGGACGCTCGTGATGTCCATAGGCACTGTGATCATATGCCCGCTCCCGACTTTCAGCAGTCCTAACAAACAGGAAGAGAGAACAACAGCACGTTACACTTACGTTTAAGATGTATAAGATAAGCTGCATAAAATAAGCTGCTAGCATAAGACAGAAGACAAACTAGATTATCATTTCTCCCCGTCTCTTCCTTAATCAGACACATGGGAAGACGGGGCACTAAAGTTTTCTGAGAGGGGTAGTTTCTGAGCGTCTAAAAAGAGAATTATTTACCAGCCTACAAACTGCGCTATAGGGGGATTTAAAAGATTGAGTGTTTGAGACAGCTGAGCATCAGGCCTGGCATGTTTTCTCAGCCTGACTGTTTATGACTGGGAGATTAAACGTATCAGATCCTTCTGCCACCAGACCAACCACATTTTAGGTAACCAACCGTCGTTCATGCATTTCTATCACACTTTGAGCTGTTTACATAAGCTTTGGGATGATTTTGTTTTCAGTTTCAACTAAATACTTGAGGAGCGTATCTTATTGTGAAATGCAACATACTTTATTGAACATAGACAATCAACACGGATCAACGAGAAGACATTTTAAAATAAATGGCATGCACAGAAATCTGCAGCTTATTTCGAAGTTAAACTGCAGGATATAACAGACTTGCACATAGATTTACTTGTAATAAAGGGATTTAAATGAGACATTATGACTTTATAGATTGTTGAGTCATTCTGGTCCTGTAACGTCTGCCAACTATAACAAAAGCTTCTCTTTGAGGCGTTTAATCATTCATCATCTGAGAGGCTTTGTTCAAGGTTTTTTGTGAGGTGACTTATGACGAGCTTTTTGTTTATGTTACACAATTTGACACCAGTTGCTCTCCTGAAAAACAAACTCCTCCTTCCAAGCGTCTTTTATGAAGATGCACATTAGAAACGGTGCGAGTAAGGACATTCTGCTCAAACCTGTGCGCCCTCCATCTGAATAAAGTAATCAGAATTTAATTTGGTAATACGACCGCTGTGTCATTACAACAGTCGTATTACCAAACTCCCCGTAATGAGCGGGACAGGACAGCAATTACCACTGTTTGAATTCAGATCAAATTATAATCAGAAAATTAGCCGTGATGTTCCAACACGGGGCGGAATATGTTTTAATATAACAACATTTACAAACCCTCATTATACTGTTAATTAGAATAAAAGACTGTGTTTTTATTCTTTCTCCAGTTCAAACGAGGACGGAACAATTCAGGACGGTGCCGGAGTTTCATGGAAAACAAACCTCGACTATCAACATGGTAAAAACATGTTTTTACAACATTTTTTAGAATAATTTAAGTATCATTACACGTGTGTGACACTGTCATATATCTGAGATTATATGTGTGTATATGTTGGTATATATGAGATATCATGGGCTGCAGGTCATGTTTCAGTTGGGCAATCCAAGAATGAGCTCTACTGAGATACATGAACAATTTGAAAGAGTTTCTGCATATTATTTTTAATATGAATGTACATGTACAATCATTGAAAATCAAAGCTAGATGGAAATCCTAAAAGGTGACGTAGTGGTCAAGCCCAGAAATGATGCAGCATGGTTGAGAAAACCAACCGATGTGCACGGCATCTTGTTGGACTTGTGTTCTGATGCTCGAATCATCGAACTGTGACGTTCTTGGTTCGAGTCAGGGCAGGGACAAAAAGGTCCAATGTTCCTGGTACTGGAATCTTTTCAGGTCCTCATTACCTCGTCTCCCACCCTCAATTATTTTCCACAAATGTTCATGGTTCTACTATCCAATTACGACAAGACAGGCACTACGTTTCAACAAAAATGATGATGACTCTCCCGTCTCCTCTCTAGTTTGAGAAAAGAGGTCTGAAATTCATGAAAAATAATCCCAACTGACTCCTTGGATGAGACCCACAAATTTTCCTCGCTCATAATTGACAGAAGCATCAAAATCTTTTTTACTGATTTAGACCCTCAGAGGTGTTTTGATTACCTCTGTGTAAAGATTTCTCTATCTGAATCCTGCCTGCTTGCTGGCGTTTCATGCTGCTAAACTGTCTGCGCCATCAAAAGGTCTGTAAGTACAAATCAAAGACACTTGCAACAAGGAGAAACTTCTGAAGCAGTTTATCTCATTAAAGAGAAGCTGGCAGCAGCTTTTGGTTAGGATTTTCTTAATAGTGGTGCAAATGAGGGCACAATGTGTTTTGTTTTGAATCTCAAACAAATGTTTGTAATTAGTTCCTTCAGTAACACATTGCACATTTTTATAGGCTCTCATTTGTAAAGCTTTTATTTTTAAGATCTTCCAACTTTCTTGTGCTTTTCCAGTTCGACATATGCGTAACGTGGTGTTTCCTCTAGAAACGATCTATTTGCTGTTGTGGATGTACGAATTTGTCAAACGGTTGATGGGGGGGAAACGTCTCTGTTTTTAGGTGCATTTGTTCAATCTGGTCAAAAAAAAAAAATGTGTGAGGAACCAAATATGTGAGTTTCCCTAAACAACAGTTACTTGAAAAGAGCTGCCTGCGTTTTCAGTCTGAGCTTTAGGAGCCAACATGGGTTCCACCACGCGCCGACAAAGGGCTGCTGCCATTTCTGTGAAGATATGTGACACAAGTCTCTTACTGTGCATCACTGAGGCCATGTGATGTCCTGAAACGCGATTATGGGATACGTTTCTTAAAGTGCCTAACCTGACCTTTACACTTGACAAAGAAAAAAACATGTTACCTATATTAACGGTCACATTTTACAGTAAATTCTGCAAGGATATATAATCTGATTTATTTATTGATCATTTCTTTTACGGAGCGAAATTTGAAGATTTAAGGGTTTGCAAGACTAGTCAATGTGCATTTATTCGATATTAAGCTATGTTTAAAATTCTGATGTGGCCAAACTGGAAATATTCATCAGGGTAAGAGATGCAACATAAATACAGTGTAATCTGTAGACGCAAGCGTTATTTTCGATGATAAATGGATGTCTTTCATTAAGCCTTTAAACAGGACTCTTTTGCTGTGGGGCACAAGAACAAAAGACTGCATGGGATGCACACACTCTCATGGATCTTAAGAGATAAATTGGTTTAGGAGACTAGCTCTATATGACTGCATTTCAGCATATATAAAAGTACAGCAGGTCAGGGGCAAATTCTGTTTCAGTTTATTTGATTTAATCATCTGTGTGCAGGATTCATGAATAACAGCGATGGCATAACGATGTCTGCTGTGAAATTGATGGATTACCTTGACCCCTAGATGCTCTCGAAAAATGCTAATTTGGTGGCGCAGGCTCAGTCTTCAATAGATAGCCTTCAATTTCACTTCAATTTCACTTTACACAAAACTGCTTCTACATTATTCATGGAGCATAAAAATAATTCAGTTAGACTTTTTTTTGGCAGAATTTCCATCAGTGTTTGATTATTAGTCCGCTCTGGTGCATGCTAAGCACATCAACTGTTTTGGGATTACGTGAACAGCATAATTATAAGGATGCATTCCAGCAGCATGCTAAAAAGGCATCTTATGTGCAGGCTCAGTCATGTGGGAGCAAAACATGTGTTTCAATTTTATTCAAAATGTCCAAAAGAGTTAGAAGCAGTTTATTGTTAAATATCTTTCTGTCATGCAAACAAACAGTTTGACTGTGCAGCTGTGGAGCATCCTTTCCTCACAGGCTGAGGCACAAACCATGGAGCTCGAGTGCAGCAATATGAATAAAATCTTCTATCACAGTGCGTGTCATTTACAATTTACGTCATATAATTAAAAGATTGGGATATAGATTTTTTTTCTGGGAACTCAATAGAAAAATATCTAATGTGAATCGTGTGTTTTTGGTTTATCCAGGAAATTAAATACCTGACCAATCAAGGTAATCCATCAAACTGATGCGGCAATCCTGTTAACCCAGTGTTGCCATAAATCACTCCTGCTCATTGATTCGCATCATTGCCAGCAACAGTCTAATACAACCAGAAATTAAAGGCAAAGCACCAAAGACCAACCAACGATTTAGGAAAAAAAAAAAAAAAAAAAAAATCACTGAAAGGCAACAAATTTCTGCCGTTTCACAGTAATCATCATTTTATTGGTCGACCCTCAAAAGGATCTGCCACATCCTGACTGTGAGTCAGTCAGTCAGGAACCGTGGGTGGATGTTATACATCTCTTTATATACATATTTGCTGACTTACTATGGTCAACTCTATATAGACTATAATAATATTAAGTGTGTGTTATATTTCTCTCACAGTTTTGCATGTGCACCCTGTGGCAGGCTTTACAGTATTTATGTTTTACTCTCCTCCAATAAAAAACAAAAGCTGCCAAAATTTTAAAACAGCATTTAGAAATAACTGGAACAAAAGATAGTAGGGCTGGAACTAATGATTATTTTCATTATTGATGATCATACGGATTATCTTTTTAATTAATCAATCAATAATTTAGACTGTTTTTTTTTTTTACCGGTTTTTCCTATGAGCCTTTTGTCCGACCACCACATACCAATTTTATCTAATCTATGTAAAACAGATATAATATACAGATATAAAACAGAGAAAAGATGAAAATCCTCATATTTGTTATTTTGGCTTGATAAGATATAAATAAACAATACATTTTATCATTCTGTCTCTAGTTTTTAAGAGATATTGGGGAAAAATTCACATTGCATTAATTTATTTGCAATTTTTTTTTCAATCTTTAAAATGCATCTTTTATTTTTATGTTATCTAATCCTCTTCTATTTCATTATTATTTCAGATTAGTCTTTTAGCACATCCTCTAGAGTACGCCGCCCTCGCTTTTTACTGCACATATTGCCAATATGAGTATGTGACATGTCTTTGAATCTGTATGTTTGTTTCCACAGCCCAATCTTTGTGTTATATTAAAACAGTGTTGTATATTAAAAAGGGATATTTTTTTATCTATTTTTTTACTTTGGTCCGTCATCAACAACTGCAGTATGGATCTATTCATCATAAGGAGAACGGGGGAAAGGAACTGAAGGTAGGGTCAGGTGAGAGGAAGAGAAAAGGAAAACAATACAAGGTATAGAGTTCTGTATTTAGACACACAGGCAGTAATAATAATAATAATAATAATAGTTTATGTACCAGCTACTTCGGTTAGTGGGGAAAATGGAGAGAGACAGGGGTTCAAACTAGGGGGTTAGAGAGGACAGCTAAAATACACAGGGCAGGACATACCAACCTTTTGAGAGAGTGGTAACTTGACCTATAATTCCAAATACAATCTAGGGAGATAGAACTTTGTGAGCAGAAAAAATGGGCAAAAATGTTGAGTGGAGGGGGAAAAAAACTGAAGCAAAATTGTTCACAATAGAAACGTAATCCTCATCTTCAGGGCAGGGGACCTCATGTGTGTGTGTCCGTTTGAATTAAAATGACGAAAAAAAACTTGGGTCTTGTACGAATCCATGTTGGGACATTTTGTAATGCTGGAAAATGTCTATTTGAGTCCATATATCCATCCAAACGGGTGCAGGGGGGAAGGGGGGGGGGGAATCAGCGTTGCACTTGAGTCCAGTGAAATAAATGCATGGTATCCAGGAGTCCGTCTTCAGTTGAGTACTGCAGTGTTGACTCCACAACAGCAGAAATGATGGAAGTGATGTAAAAAAAAAAAAAAAAAAAATTCAAGTCTTGCATCTTCTTTTGCGAAGTCCTGCACATTCCAGTCGGGCCACACTGTGCACAGCGGTGAAGAAGTCAAATTCCTTTGGTAGAGGGAGGGGAAAAATGGCCACGACAGATTAGGAATAAAGTGGATGGCTCTCAATGGTAATCCAGATTTTTGCTCATTGTAGCACTGTATTCATTCCCAGGGTGGAGAACATTCAGTTTTGAAGCTCGTGGACGCTCATGTCTGTTGTCTATCCGTGTAGTAGAAGAACCCGCATGCATGCATGCAGTCCAAACCAGGGCTGAGTCATTGAGAAAACGCAGTTCATGGATGCAATTTAGTTCTCGGATTCTGTGTGCGATTGTATCCAAGGTTTAATTATAGTTCCACATTCAGGAAAGAAGAGATAATCCACAGACATGAGGTGAGGTTTACCTCCAACAGTGAGGATGGCACAACTTTCCAGTCACAATTTCCAGCATTCTTCTTTGAATTGTATGATCCAAACATAGTCCATCTTGGCCCTTCACAAATCTGTTAGTCTCAGATGTCGGAAAATGAAAAAATAATCTCCACAAAAATAAGGCAAGGAAAAAAAAAAAAAAGAAGTCATTTGCTCACTTGTTTTTTTTTTGTGGTGTCTACTGACTTGGATCACCAGCAGAGGTCTCCCAGCACTCAAATTGTAATGCCCTGATCTCAGATATAATCCCATATAAAACAAAAAAACAAAAAACAAAAACAAAGCACCAAGAAGTAACCCATACCTTTAGCATGATAGCATATCCTTTTGGTGTCTGGCCAGTGTTAATCCAACAGTGGGGAATAAATATCCTGTGTAGGTTATCCACATGACTCCAGCCCACGAGAGAGGTGAACACCTCAGTGAGGTGTGCACGATAATTGAAAACCAAATTAGACTAATCCAAACAATGGTGTCTTATACATATAATGTGTGCTCTTGGTTGTTTTGTTATATGAGGAAAAAAAACGGGTGACATTAATCCATCGAGCAGGGCATGTAACTCCAGATTAGGGGAATCCCAGGGATGGCCGTTGGACCACTCTCTCTTTTTCTCTCTCTCCCTCTCTCTTTCTCTCTCTCTCTCCAGCAATCTCCAATAATCCTGGGAAATTTTTACGATATCCAATCTTTGCCCCGTATTTTCCGCAAATGATATATCCACCTCACAGAGATGTTTAAACTCACAAAGATAATCCCCAACAGCCATTTAAACTATCGACTATTCATTTAAGTAACAGATACACATGTGTACAGAAACGCTCTCACTTAGGGAATATTTCGGTGTCTACCTGTATGAAGTATGAATCCAGGAGCGCTGGCCACGCTCTGAGGACTATAGAGGGGATCCCTATAAGATTTAATTCTTGAGCATGAACTTGTTTTCTCCTCTTTAACCCCCAAACAAGTAAATGAATAGATGGTGGAAAGATGCTTGGAGGTAAGGTGTTTACCAGAAACAACGGTTCCCCCTGCCTTCAGAGAAACTTTGTCCACTTACCCGTCTAGTCTGCGTTCATAGCGTCCATCTCTGCTGTGGAGCGACGTGGGGGGACCATACACGGCCCCCCCTGCCGCCCTTGTGAACCCTGATACATCCCGGCCACGAGAGCCTAAGGACAGACTATCGTCCAGCCCCCTCGCGGCACTAGGAATTGTGCCTGGTTCATTGTAATCAGTGCGCAGGTCTCTGTCCCCCATCTTGTTGATGGCATTGTGAGCCTTCTGAGCACTTTTAATGTCCACAAAATCCACAAAGGCTGCGACTCCACCTTCTGAACCCCGCTTGGGCAGGACCTTGACACTCTCCACACGTCCATATCTAAAGAGAGCAAACAAAAAAACAAAGTGATCACCAGGTTTTCAGCTGCATTTGTGTTTATGAATTGTCAAACAGTTTGAATTTTTTAGTGATAATCATGCAATTTCTCAAATGATGGCACCTTTTCAAACTGCATAGCTCTGAATTCAGTGATGTCAGAGAGAGAGAGAGTGTGTGTGTGTGTGTGTGTGTGTGTGTGTGTGTGTGTGTGTGTGTGTGTGTGTGTGTGTGGAGGGGTGGGAGGTAAGGTGGCTTTGCTACGCCTATTTTCTGCTCTGTGGTACTTTCTTACAAGGCAACAGTAACCCAGCAACTGGACTTGAAACCTTGGCAAACTGCATGTTAATAAATGCATATATCTTCCAATATTAGCATGTTTTGTGGGAGGAGGGTGTTATCATATGCTTTTAGCACACACGAGGTTGGGGAAGCATTTACAAAAGGTGTTATTTCCTGATTTGCTGCAAGTGAGTTTAAAAAAAAAATAAAAATGCATTTTGCATGTATATATGGCTCTTAATGTTTCACATTTGGTGCATTTTTACAAATACAATAAAATCAATCCTCCCCAAGTTGAAATATAACTGAAGATATAAGTAGTTTTAATAGAAGTATGTGAGGGCAAGTATTCCATTGTTTCCTTAATAAGCCCGTAAAATACAAAATACCTCGCTAAGTGATGGTTGAATTGACTGATGTGAAGCCTATTACACTAAATTTACAAGCCCAGTCAAGGATTACAAAGCCTGTTATCATCTTTATGCGCTGACTATTTCCCCCCAAGAACCTTTCGGGAGTGTGTTTTCGCTGTCCGACAGAGACGGTGGGGTGCCCATAAATTTATTGGCATGCCAGTTCCCAACATTGAACAGCCTCCGACGCCATTTTAGAAAAGCTGTTCACACTGCTTACTCATTCTGCCGTCCCCCATCTTCAATGACTTCTATCACACATTGGGCTGTCATGCACCTGCATACTCTGACTACCTCTGGGTTAACGCTGGAGCTGAGGCAGCATGCTAAAAAAAGGGACTGGCCGACACAGTTTCCCCTCCGCTATTGCAATAACATGCTGTCAGTCACCACCCCCCCAAAAAATAACGTTACGCACATAATACGGGCTAATGTAAATAAAACGGCACATAGGTGGCTCATTATTGTGCGTTCTGCAAGGCTGCATGAATCAGACACGAACCCCCATTTAGCAGTTTCGCCACTGCATACGTCTACCGCAAATAATGAGACCATGAAAGAGCAAAGCATCAGATGATTATCATCACTTTATGTATTTTACACTGTCGTATGTTGAGGGGTTGCAGGACAATTACGCCTTTCGGTTACAGTTTTGTTAAATAAACATTTAGCAGCTTTCGTCCGATATGGCGACGCCTACACAGTCAAAAAAAAAAAAAAAAAAACAAACAAACAAAAAACGCAACGTTGCTCATATAGGTAGACTATGATGTTTTTCAGCAGTCTGGTCTCCAGCACATATGGACGGAGAGGCGGGCTGCTATTTCCTTGACAGCCGAGAAGAGAGGGGCGAGAGCGCGCAGACAATCGTGATAGCCACACGAAAAATTCATATTAACATATTTATTGTGAGGAAGACAACAAAGCCCATTAATGGTGCATGTGTCTGGTCTGCTCCAAGCAAACAAAAAAAAGCACAAATGCAGCTCAATTAAAATATGATGATTAAAAACTATAGCCTCTCGATGTGTTGTCTGATTTCCCTTAAAATCAGACCAGGCTGTGCAAGTCAGCAGCTGGGGGAAGCGACGCGGTTCTAATGTGGCAAAGAACCATTTTTTGTGTCCATACGCGCACAAAGTAAACACCAGTAGCCTCCTGCAGCGCTACAATGTTGCATATCAGTTAACACACGGCAGCCTGTTCAATCACAGCCAGCTTGCAACAATGTTGCAGCGTGGATGGCGGCGTGATGTCGCGTCACCTTTGAGGTTCCACTGACTTGGTGTTAAGATTAATTGATCTTAATTAATTGATATATAAAGATTCGACTGTTGCAGCAGCTGCTGTGCACTCTGACAGACAGACAGGTACATGGCGTGCACATTACCCGGACTTTGTTGCACACGTTCGGTTGGAAGCAGTGACCTGACAAAACTCGCAGAGAGTCAAGTGAAACACCGGGTCCCTGATTTGCTCAGGAACCAGAAACACACCGCGACAGACCTCACTGTGTCTGCCAAGGATGCATGCTGGTAAATGTACACGGTGCTGGCAGCTCGTCAGATACAGTCTGAAGTTTGTTTACAATGCTTGTGTAGCTGTAAAAAAATTTTTTTTTTTTTTTTTTTTTTTTTTAAATCCTTCTTTACGCTCACCAGGTGCAAAGGTGGACTGCTTAAAAGTCACTACAGCCACACTACACGTGAAAGGACAGGTAAAGTTATCACCTACAGCCTGCAAGTTGGCAATCGTGTCAAAATGGCAAAACCATATGTCCGCTAGCTGCTGTGGCTGAAGCGTGCTGCTGCCCGTTCTCTTTCTATCTGGGCTCAAATGCAGCACAGTGTTGTTGCTTATGGAGGGCTGACAGCACAGTTGCCAAATGGGACTTTGCTACAGGGGAACCTCCTGCTTCATCCCGACTTCACTAAAATGTGACACAACAGAGAGAGAGAGAGATGCTGGCCATGCACTCGTCGTTACTTTACAAAACACACACACATACACACATACATACATACATACATACATACATACACACACGTTGCTCATTAGTGTTTCTACTCACCGCTTGAAGTGCTCAATGATTTTCTCTTCTCGTACATTTTCGGGTAAATTTCCCACCCATAAATGTCTGGTTTCCCGGACCATACTGTGTGCTCCTGCTCCCCGATCATACAGATGAGTTTGCTATGTCCGATTCTTCCCGTGCAAAATAGAAAACGATTGCAAAATAAACGCCGGACAACAGAAAAAATACTCGGCGCAAATCATTGACTGGTCGTTGTGACCCAATGTAAACCATTAGGTTGAATCCCCGCACGCTGTTTGATACTCTTCACTGTTAAAGCGCGATCTTGCACCTCGTGAACGCGCTCCGGACTGTTCCCGTGACTAGGCGCGTCCCTGACACCATGCGACCTTTGGATGTCGAAAGAAAGCATGTAGCTTCCTAAAAAGATGCAGCAACTTCGCTTGTAATGAGAGGCGCACAGCGCAGGCGTGGCTTTGTGTGTGAACTTCTTTTTTTCTCCCCGATGAGATAGTCGCCCTCCACTGCGCATGCGCGAGAAAACCCCTGGTTGACTGTCGGTGCTTTGACATCTGAGCAGCTTTGACTCACAGGAAGATCCCATCAGTGCTCTTTGGTTATGGCAAGGTGAGGCACTTTGCATATAGTAAAACTGAACTATCCCGAGTTTATAAAACGTTTCATGATTGTTTTATGCTACTTTTTTTTTTTTTTTTTAATCAATGCAAAGAAGAAAAAACCCCAAATGATCAAGTGAATCATCCATATTTTTTAAAAAACTATCAGAGAAGCGTTCAAGATGGCTCCCTCTTGGCTCATAGTTTGTTGAGGTATATCAATCATTAATCACTCTGGCTAAATATTTATATTTACAGGGTTTAATAGGGATTGGACCAGTGAGTGCCAGCCTCCTGTGGACCTGAACAGAATAACTAGTTTGAAAAATGGATGGAAGGACTAATTACTGATGGCCTGTTAGTCATCACTAATTGCCTTATTAAACTTAGTAATCAGTAATTCAGAGATTCAGTCACACTGGGTTTGGTGACTTTGACATGAAGCGGAAACTTCAGCCTGCAGGAAACAGGAAACTAAGGGCCTGTTGTAGGTGACACAGAGTGTTAATGATTAGAGCATTTGTGCCTGTGATGGGCTTCAGCTGTGACATTAGTTAGAATATGTATAAACTCCATTAAAAATCACTCTCTCAATTATTTTAAATAGATTAACTCCCTGAAGATAATAGAACAGCTTTGTGATTCTGTAAATCCAAATAACAGAAAAGATCACAGTTGAGACTCTCTATTTCTAAATTTAAGTTTTATTTAATCCTTAATTTACTTTCTGGCCCAGATAATTAACAGGAATTATAAATATAAATGAATGTCAAATGAAAAGAAAAGCATGGAGAAATATAATAAATGTAAATGCTTCCACACAGGACAAGATGGTTTGATGAGTATGGAGATAATGTGAATCATATGCTATGGGCCCTAACAGTCATCAGATCTCAACCCAACTGAATAATATTTTAGATTATGTCATCAGCAAAATCACACCAAATGAGGGAATATATTTTGGAAGAAGGGTGTTCATCTCTCCACTAGAGTTCAGAGACTTGGAGAATCACTTTATGGAATTGAAGCCGTTACTGAGACACATTGTGCGGATTTATCCTTTAGTTTGTCACCTATCTGTATAATAGTAGACAAATTACTGTAGTTGGTGAAAATCATATATATATTGTGACTCACCAAAACTGATCCATACATTAGTAAAAATAAGAAGTAGGACCTACTTTCTATTTGTGCAACTTAAACTGAAGTTGTCAGAGATGCAGTAAAAAAGAATATTGTCAAAAAGTTAAGACGCAGCTGTGCAATTCAATCATAGTAAATCCGTACTACGACTGGATATGACTTGATATATTTAGAGGAAGAAACCCTAATATTCTTGAGCAAAGCACTGCTGGAAATTGTGATAAAAGAAAGGATCATGTCAGAAGAATTTGCTGACTGGCATGATGAGAAACACCTGTCACAGTTGCAGAAGAGCGA
Source organism: Seriola aureovittata (assembly GCF_021018895.1). Lineage (NCBI taxonomy): Eukaryota > Metazoa > Chordata > Actinopteri > Carangiformes > Carangidae > Seriola > Seriola aureovittata. The sequence goes on from NC_079372.1 coordinate 20,260,574, forward strand.
TACACATGAGACATGAGAGAGAAAGAGAGAAAGTTATTCATGAACATCTTACTTTATCATAATAGTAATAAAGATATATCTTTATCAAATCATTTTTCTGATTCCACTTTACTATTTGTATTAACCTGCTGTCTGCCTTATGCTTGCACTACTGGTCCATCAGGGCAAATAAAGATTTGACTAATTTACCTCTACAGCTTCTTGTAGGTGACAAAATGGCATGGAGGCTATTAAGTCAAGAACTTTGACCTGGTCTGAAAGCTGTTTCAAGCTAATAAGTAACCCATGTCCAAAGGTCCAAGAGACCAGTGGTGATAAGGACTGACGAGGGGTAGATAAAACCCGCACTTTCTGTTTGTTTTCTTTGGGACACTATCCCTGTTATTAACATGTTATGATACTTTCTTAATGCTTAGATTATTTAAAACATATGTCAGCCAGATCAGTGGGTCAATAAAATGGTGGATGAATTGAGTTTTAGAGAATGTACATTTTGACTTTACCCATGCTGAAGCTGATTGTAAAGTTTAGCCTAAAAAAAAACGCCTATTGAATGTAAGTTTAGTGAAGAAAAGCTCTGTTACTACACTACAGCATTATTCTGCTTTTGTTACTATATTAAGCATAAAGGCGGTAGTGCGCATGCGTTAAAATGCGGTAACAGGGGACACACACACAAAACCGCTGTGCGCATGCGTCCGGCGTGCCTATCAGATGAGAACAGAAACGTCTGGAAATCTCCAGAGGAGGCGACAACAACCGCTCAGCCATTGCAATGGGCATTTTCACCATATTCGGGTGCTCATGGAGAACGTCCTCCCTGTGTCTACTGAATTCGTCCTGATGTGGAATTTTATTCAATCAAAAATCTAATAAACCTATGGGAGTACAAATATCCTATTTTGGTGGATCGACTAGACACCAAATGTAAATTTCCTCGTCAGTGATTTCCAGACCTGGATTATCTTGGAAACTGGACCGCCAGGCCAATGTGCCCACTGTAATTCCACAAGCCTTTTGTTTTCTGTGTTTTTTTGTTTTTTGTTTTTTTTTGTCACGGAATGACGGGACTGATATCACAAAAAACCCTCTCATGGAATATGTTTCTGTCAGTCCTCTGCTCTCAATAAAGACACATCTAATGGGCATAATACCGGCGTCAATATGTGGATTTAATTTGACGAGGGTGTTTAAAAAAAACCCAATAAACTGACAAGAGAGTCAGGCTGTAACGTTAGTGAGACCGTGTAGTTTAGCAGAGGCTAGCATGTAGTTAACGTCCCTCATAAACAAAGCCTTTCGGGTGTTGTAAAGCTAATTTGGTGTCAGTAGGCCTACGTAGTGTCCACTGATGTGGGTTTGTTGACTCTGTTGAAACGGTCTTTGTTCGACGGAGCAAAGGTCAGAGCAAAACCGAGTAACCTAGCCTTTTCTTTGTCTAACGCCATTTTGTGTGACATTAAAGCGCTAACGTTGTCGTCAGCCATTTTGCCTTTTCTTTTCATCGAGTAGAGACAGACGACAAAAACAGAAGGGTGAATTTAAAGGCCCATACGTTACGTGGAAATAAGATAACCGACAGTGTAATTTAAAAAGAAATAACAAGCTTACCAAGTGCCTGAACTGTTAGGTAGTTAATGGAGGTTTGTTAGCCATGTCAGGTACTGCATGGAAGATGCAATGAGCTGGGTCCTTTTTGCCAAACGTTAAATGTTTTGTTTTCTGCACGTGAAGCTGTGTAGTACAGTCTAAAAAAAAAAACGAACCGCCGTTCAATTTTATAATTAATGTCTGGTACTTAATGTGAAGTATAACCATATTACGTTTATTTTTTATTAAATAAATTTGTGGGTTAATGTTTTTTTTTGTTAGAAAATATTGTTAAAATTAAAAGTAAACAAAGTAGCTGTCAGTTTTTTCTTCCTCTGAGTACAGTAATTAGTGGGATAATTAGAATCAGCTCATTGGATACAGCTAGGCCTGATTATATAACAATAACAGTGTAAATCTCACTTATTTTCACCTTTATATGTCAGTTGGACATGGAAAGGGTTACAACACCCTCTGGCTTTTTGGGCCCCACAAAGAAAATGTTTGAGGAGAGAGTCTTCCCAGGAGTAACTGGCCCAAATCTCTCCCAAGATTACAGCATTAATTCATCCAAGAAATCACACAGATTCCTGGAATAACATCCAGAACTGCAAGTCTGTTGGCTGAGTTACTGACAGTCAGAAAGAAAATGAGATTTAGAGCCAAAATAACAATCAATAACATCAATTTCTGACCCAGACTTAGAAAATAAGCATAATAATAAACCCCAAGACCTCTGGAATAATGTTATATGTGGCAGGTTATACTGAGGGTGCTATTCCAATGGAGGCAATGGTTGTTGATAATGACGTGCTACTGTTTTGGCTCATCTTTATCTCATATCAAATTGTGGTTGAAACTATTTTTCACGAGATTTGAGTTTTGAAATCACATGTTAGTCATAATATGCTGCTTGGAATTTTTAATGAAAAAATATTACATTTTAAGTACAAAAGCATTAATTGTTGGAGCTACTCTAAATAACCACATTAAAATGAATTGCCACTAGATATTAAAAAACCACTGAGTGACTATCTGTGATGCTCCTTCTCTTGTGCTTGTGGTCTCCGTCGACGCTCACTTTTTGCGTAGTGTGTGTACTCCTCTTCATCCTAGATGCACACAAGAAACATGACAGATGAAATGCATGACACAAGAGGATAACAGAGTATAGCCAAGCTGCTGTAGCTGCAGGTGAAGCGTATAGGCTACAAAGAGTCAGGATCTACTGACAATGCTCCTGCATGTATTGTATGATAATATTCATGAATATTAACAAAGAACATATTAAAATATTATTTTTAAAAACATCCTTATGTATCAGACTTGTATTTATAAGGGTAATCTGATTTAAATTCATTTTATCTACCTTTTTATTTGCAGAACAGATTCAATTGTCTTTTTAAAGCCAAAATAAACGTATAACATGCCACTTTTTTTATTTGCACTGCATCAACTGCATGCCCTTTATTTGAAACTCTCAGCTATTTAATCAGGCTGGCTCAGTGAAAGGAAAAGTAGGCTCAGTATTCTGAATCAGAGAATACTTTGACCTGAATCTGTCTTGAGGGTCTTAAACCTTCTCCACCTGGGACACAAGTTTGAGAAGTTCAGCCTCATCTTGGGACCCAGTCTAATGAACGCATTGATATTCCGCCCCAGTTTTTAAGTCTCGGCGGACAGAAAGTGCTTTTGGCCCCGTGTGCTGCTTCCAGGGAGACTCACTGACCTGTGAGGATGCTGCATCCAGCAGATCCTTATTGGGGATTAGACAGCTGGCCTCACCCAGGAAACACATTAGGATGTGGAGCACGTCGGCCCAGCGTCCAACAGTCAGCATCAGGACCATCAAACCCCCGAGGCGCACCACCACTGCGTTCAGGACAGCTTGGCCGCCGGGCAGACGGTGCTGATCCTCTGCGTAACCAAAATACAGCATGAGAGGGAAATATGTGGAGAAAATGTAGGACAGGTTTGTGCAGTAGTTAAAACTTCAGGATCGGTTAGTGATCAGACCAGAGGAAGAAACAAACTGATAAATAATTCATCACTGAGTTTTTGAGACAGGTCGTAGTATCACACTGTGGGATTATTGCACCATAGTGTTCAGCATTAATTTCGTGTTTTGATATGTTTCTCACCCTGCATGTAAACCACCAGCAGTGTATAACAGATAGTCAGGGGTGTCCAAAACCTGAGGGCCTCTGTTGCAGAGAGGAAGTGTTGATTAATGATTGACACAGCGGCCACCACAGCCACAGAGAAGGTAATGATCATAGTCCTGCACAGCATGGGCAGCAGACAGCGGCCTGATGTGAGGAGGCTCATGCAAATGCCGCAGTAGCGCTGTGAGCTGTGGAGTTTATAAAGAGCCATGACATGGTGCAGCAGGCGCGTGGCCTGCCGAGCCAGGAACCAGCTCAGTGCTGCTGCCAGGAGCAGACATAGCCAGCGCTGCGACGCCCCCTCGTGGAGAAAGTTCAGACTGCAGCTCAAAGCGCAGCCCAGAGAGAACTGGCTCTGGACTAACAGCTGCAGCAGAAATTTCCTGGAGTCCTGTGGGAATAAAAGAGCATATGAGCAGAACTGATGGATGAGTCAAAACAGATGATGGCCTGTGTGTTAGAACAGACGTCCTGAGTCATCATGACACGATAAAATCCAAAAATGAACTCAGCCAAATCAAACAGTAGATGCAACGAGCAAATCGCAAATCATGTGATGCAGTTGAGTATCAGGTATATATATTTTTTATCACATAATTGGTTTCTTACTGGTCCAGCTGTAACCCATCCAGAGACAGCCCGGAGACAAAACTCTAGTACAACCAGGGACGCCACACGGGAGCCCACCACCGCCAGCATCCCAGTCACAAAGAGAAACTGGAGCATTCCAGTAAGTCCAGTTTTAGTTCTCCTTTGATGACTGGGTGCCCTCTGGCTTGATGTGTCTTTATCATTTTCATCACTCCAGCTGAGGGTTGGGAGAGAAGAAGCCATAAAAGAAATTAAAGTGAACTGAAACAGGAATATTTTGATGAGAATGGGTGAAATTTTGAAATCTTACAAAACTGCTCAGATGACACATCTTACCACTGAATTCATCTTCAAGCACAGATCTATCAAAAGGTTTTCCTCACCTCTTCTCTAAAAATAAGTGCAGTCTGATCAAGGAGCATAGCACAGAGATCCCACACGCTCCAACCAGCCCTGCAGGTCACATCACACTGAATTTGCATTTCAATAAACACACTCCAGTCTCCTGTGCAGTTCAGAAAACAGCCTGTGGCAAAAAATTGACGTCAAAGCAAATGAACGGATGAGAGGCTCACCTTGAAGTAAGCTGTCCACTGGATTCGTATCTAGAGTCAACCATCCCGGTAGGAGGTAGGAAGTCGGAAGAAACGATGTGATAAAGGATAACATATTGACTTAAAAGAAGAAACATTAATTAAAAGGGCCACAGATTTTTACCATAAATGCATGGAGGTGAATCTAAAACACTCTGGAGCCATTATTTATGGTTATTCCAGGTCGGGTCACAGTAACGTGGAGGATCAGCTCAGCTCTTCTGTTTATTTCTGTTGCCTCAGCGTTGAGCTCTGCTCATGTAGAAGCCTGATCTGTGTCCGGTACCAAAGGTCGTCCGAGCGTCAGTGGAACAGAGGCCTTCAGCGGCCTGACTCATAACAAGATAATGAAGGTTATTGCACCATGGGAAAAAAAAACTTTACACTCTAAAGTGATGGCAGACATTAGTTGTGTCTCTAGTGGACATCAAACATAGTATAAAAAAATCTGACAAGGAGGATTTCATCTCATGGATCTTTTTGAAAAGCAACTCAAATCTAGTTTATTTACAAATCCAGAAACATCATAATCTAATAATCTGTACAACACACAACACTCTCTCTCACAGCTGATTGGGGCAGACGGATGTGGTGTCATATGAGTAAACAGAAGAATCAGTTGTAGTTATGGACAAACAGCAGGAGACTATTAACTTAACAGAAAAATATAATGTGTGATCAGTTGAAGAGTTATACTGAGTGTGTTAATTTAAAGGATTTTAAATAAAGGTCAAAGTTTTTTTGGAGTGAAGTTGTAATGTTGCATAAACCAGAAATCACTACACGACACTGCAGAAGAAAAACCACGAGAATCATCAATCAATCAGATTATTCTGAACCAACCAACCCACAGTTTATTCATTCATATTCTTTAATGCGTCATGATCTAGTTGAGTTTAAAACTGCACAGATAATGTATAAAGCACAAAATAATTTACTCCAAACTCAAACTGTATTCAAAGGTTGTTTGAAATCAGAGAGAGTCCGTATGAACTGAGGGGAATAAGGACATTTAAATACTTAAAAAACAAGGGTACGGACAATTAGAAAAAGGGATAAACCTGTGGATGAGTTGTGGTAATTAATTAAGAACGTGTAGTTCACTTGGTAAATTTAAAAAAAATGTTAAAAAATAGGGTGATAAATAAATATGAAACTGAGATATGATAATTTCTTTATTTCTTATTGTCTCTCTTTTATCAATAGTTTATCCCCAGAGTCTCATATATTCAAAGGCGAGACAGTAACAGGGAAACTAGGAACATGGTGAACGGCAACTGCAGAATAACACATTGTAGATCTAAATTTGGACAATCAGCTGTCAACTCTGAAACACATTACCAACTGAAATCAAATTAACTGAAGGATATTATCCATTGTCCAATCGACTGTTTTAATTACACTGTACATGTAAAAGCCCAACGAGGCACGAGAGTCGAAAATTAGCAACAGCTATAAACTCTTTGTGCAACACATTAGTTTCACGCTTTGTTTTGACACTATGTTAAATTCCATTGTCCCCATCAAATAAATAAATAAGGACCAAAATAAAATTATGTGGAGCAAGGTGCTTATGATGGTAAGTTTACATAAAAATGAAGTCTGCCCATCTTTTGAGGAGGTGAAAATTAAATACAACATTGGGTGAGATTTTTGGTGACGAGTGTCAGGAAACAGGGAGAAAGCTAAATGCCTGTCCATGAGGGGGCAGCACTGTACGATATCCATACAGTTAATGAATGAACAGCCTTTCGCTCCACCAGTCCCCGTGCAGGGAGATCAAAGGGCAGCAAAAACAACACAAGTGCAGGCAGGAGTCTTCTTCTGCGTGGCCGTAAACCCTGGAGTCAGCCGTAATACTGGTCTAATAGGTAATGTATTGTCTTCTGACTGTTCAGACCAAGTGATTTTGGATTCTAATGTGACCTGAATGCATGTGTTAAGATCAGTGAGTCTTCAGCTCATGATACACTAGTGTATTCATGGTAATAAAATGAGTGAGTGGCTGAGATTGTTGGATTTCTTTACATGTAAAACACAAGAGGGCACTGTTACTCCAGCTGAAACATGTTTATCCTCCTCAGTGCAGACACAGAAGTGTTTGAAAGGACAAAGTGATGTTGTATTCAACCAAATCACCTGTTAATGCAGATGAGAGAGTTTCACGAAATCCACAACACTAAGCATTTTGTGCTTTGCAGTCCAGTATCTATTTCTGTGATGAAACCGGAGACTAACTACAGCACATAGAGTTTGAATTGCCCTTTATCACTGAGCTGGAGTCATATAAGGAGGTGAAAGACAACAGTTGGATTCCAACCAATGAATTTATGACAGGCTGACCTCTGTGAACACATGAACTATGGCCGATGTCTCAGGAGGAATGGCTCTGTCAGTCTCAGTCGAGGCTTTAAAAGTGCAGGAGAGCAGAGCTTTATGGGCAGGTTGTTGACTGTTTCACACTCAGGTGAGTACAAACTCAGTTCATTTGAATGTGAGGATATAATATCAACCAATCACTGCCTTTTGAATCTGATTATTTCAGTCATGTGATCTGATTAAACAAAATAAATCCTTGAGTAACAAGATTCATCTGCATCAAAACTCATTTTAAATGTCATGTGTGTGAAACACATATAATCACACATTGATTAAAGTTAGTTACCATGTGTTACCAGCAGTTTATTGAGCCTAAACTGATCAGACTGCAACTTTAATTCTCCTCATAACTAAACACAATGATTAAAACCCTTTCCTCCTCACTGTGTCAGAGTGCGTGTGTCCAGGCTGAGCAGTGGAGCAGTGATTGAACAGTGATCCCAGGCAGCTGATAAACCTCTGAGGAGAGGAAGGACTTCCCACATGGAGCCCAACAGCGCCGGCAGTGTGCAGTATGACCGCTGGAACGAGAACAACGTCAACGTGAACGTGGAGGCGTCACAGTCGACTGTGATGAGGTGAAACATAAAGATCCAAAGACTGAATAAGAAGATGCTATTTAAGAGCAAACCTACAGAGATGAGATAAAACCAAAGGCCATGTTTGATAATGTGTGTTTGATATTGGCCATTTCATTCAAAATCAAATATGGTTTAGTCGCTGCGATTTAACCCTGAAAGGACTTTCATCCATCAGTGTTTCACCTCGTTAATGTCCACATGATGTTTTTATATAATACAGACACATGATGATGAATTAATCATCAACACCATGACTGAGTGTTTCCACCTTTAACTGCAGTGAACCAATGACTGTCTCATAAACACAGATTCAGGGTTTCATACATAACAAATCTAAGGAACCAATCCTGTCAACTTGTGGGGACAGGGGGCGGGGCTAAATGGACCTGAAACCTCATCAGTAAAGAGAGAGAGAAAGAGAGTTAGCATTAGCACAACTGCTAACACTGTGTCAGCCACTGTCAGTTACAAGCTAACGAACAACATAAACAAATAAAAGATGCTAACTACGCTAACCGTCTCTCTGATGTTGCCTCCTCTGACCATCTTGATACTCTTTCACCTGTCCACCTGGAGCAAGCAGGTGGTGGGCGGGGCATAAGACCTGATCCAGGCTTACAGTTCCAGCTTATTTATTTAGTTATTTTTGTCACTTTTTATGCTTGAAAATCATGTTAAACAAAATATTAATCATAGCTGTGGATTTTTAAATAGTTTAAAACAATGTCTGGAGGAACTTTAATATTTCTGTTCTCCCTCCTGACGTCCTCCAGATTTCCCTATTTGCACTTTGACTCACTCATAACGTCACCTCCTCCTCTCCTCCATTCACAGGTTCTACTACAGAGTGTGTGTCGGCAGCACTGGAATAGCCATGAAGGCAGCAGGAGCTCTGGCTGCTCTGGTGTCCATCTACATCATAGGATACGTGACGGGGTACTACATCCACAGGTGCTGATGGTGGAGTCCAGCTACGGACAAAATTAATCTGGACTTTGTAGATAAAAAAAAAAGAAAACAAAAAAAGATCGCTCACAATAAGTGTTTTTTTTCTTGATTAAGTGGAGTGGATTAAGTTCTATATTGATGTACATACTGCAATCAAAACATTCATTTGTAATGTAATCTTGTTTCGTTCATGAATCTTGTGTCATAATTTTTTTATTTATATAAGAGTTTTTAAAATATTATTTATTCTAATTAAAACATATTATTGTATTAATAAAACCTCAGTGTTGTAACAAGGCATCAATGAAGTCGTCTTGAATATAAAAAAAATAAAAAGAATCAAATTGTGTCTTACAAAACTTATATCTAACTGTACATACATTTATAGAATAGCAAGAATAATACTTCTTTATCAAACAAACTCCACCGTTGTCATGGTTGCCAATCCCTGCTTCTGTGTAGGTTTTGACTTACTGGTGTCATTGGTTTTAGGATCACTAGCGTCATTCTTCCTTTGTGGTTTTTGGAAGATCCGGCGGTGCAGGAGTAAGTGGTGCAGATGACTGAGCATCGAAAGTCCTGTTCATCAGTCTGGTGTCAGTTTCTGAATCCCCGACGGCTGCTTTGTTTCCTGCTGCAACACTGATTTCATTATGTTATTGTGAATCCAACACATGAAAGATTTTATTTCTTACAAACTGGTAACTGGGTATTTAATCCTTTTGATGAAGCTCATTGCCATGTGCTGATACTGCAGAAAAGTGTACTATTTCCTGTTTATGTGGGTATGAAAGCAAATCTGTCTCAGCAGAGTTTGACATATAAAAGCCTGTGAATTTTTTCTTTGTATTCAAATTTTGCATCTGAATTTTTTTTTTCTCTGAATTCAACTCTTTAAAAATTTCAGTAACTAATTTCACCGCTTTCAAAAATTCAAATCCCACATGTTCAAGTTCCTGTCAAGTTGTTAAAAACTCTTCTGGGATAAGCAATCAATTCTGTCTCAAACTGAACCAACATCCAGCCAATCAAGTTACGCTCCACTGGTCAATAGCTGAATTGACGGTGAGTTTTTCATTCTGAATTTGTGATAATTGAAAAACAAGTTCTTTTAAATTTCAAAATCTGGAGAGACAGATTTGCAGATTTCATGCTGCATGTTTCTTTAAGACGTTCACTCGCACTCCGATACGACCCTGAGCAGTGACATGATGTGTGAGAGAACCGGTTATAGTTTACCTACGAAGACAAAGAGCCACATTGTACCAGCACACAACCTCACAACAGAGCCATTGTTGAGTTTTTCATGTCACTTCTAACGTCTTTAAAAATGTTGTCTGTCTGTTCTGAACACCCAGTGTCTGCTACTTCCTTTCCAAGAACAAAAGAGGATGCATTTTATGTTTGCAGATTTTTCACAGTTAGCATGAGCATTAGCATTATTTCATATACATGAATGAATGAAGCTTATTACCACGGGTTATTCTACTAACATCTTTGTACAAACTATGACAGAATTTTCTTGTGCTGTTGCTTTAAAAAAGTTTTATGACAATTTAATAACTTTTTTTACATGTTAATTCACAATGTTACCAGCAGTAATAATCAAATGCAAATAACAACTTTGCATTTGTCACATAACAGTGGGAGGAAACATTACCAATGGTTACTGGAGACACCATGCACAGAACGGCTATGGCTCAGAGACCATCCTTCAAACAGAGCGAGGGAATATTTTTACAGTAAATTCAGTTAAACTGTCACAAGCCGTCTGTTGACTGAAGCTGCTGGTGGTTCATATTATATATTGTTAAAAAGGATTTACTTTTCTGTTTCACCTGTAATTTTATTGTCACAGTGCAACAACTACATTACGATTTTGATGATCATGTTACTCTAAAGATCTGCATTGAAAACAATAAAGCACAATACATGGCAATAAAAATAGAACCATATTCATTGTATATGTGTACGGGATGTGTTTAAACCATAGGCAGACAACAAGTGTCAGCCAGATGAAACAGTCCAGCCCAAACTGCAGCATCATGCACAGTAAGAACCTCACAAACAGATTCCACGAGGAACATCTCACTCTTTATAATCTCATGTGTTCAGTAAAACTCATCTTTCTTTCTGACTGTTGCGGCTCTGGCAGGCTGCATTTTGTACTTCGATCATGATTCAGCGTTGTTGCAGACTTCCTGCAGGGGGGGTGTTATGTTTTCTGGGCTCTCTCTTCCACATAGAGCTGCATCTGTAAAAGACAAAGAGAACAACCAAACATCAGTAAGAGTGGGGGAATTTGAATGTGAAATTAATGACAAGTCAACAAAACAAAATCACAGAATCAGTCAACACGTGTTAATCTGATCAATGGGATTAAAACTGATCAGATAAACGGATAAACTGATCAATGAGGTGGATGTTTCTGCTCACTTTCACTATGTCAGACGTCATGGTCTTCAGTGGGATGAGTCTGGGCTCCTGCATGTGGACTTCCTGCTCATCAGCAACTATCCATGGGAAATCCTGAAAGGGGGAAATGCCAAAAATTATAACATATTATTAGAACTTATTACGATGCTACTGATAAATAATCATGATGCCGAGTTAGTGAATCATGTTTTAATCTGTGGGGCGGCAGAGTTTTAAAATCCTCACCTTGATGACCTGGACCTTCTCCATGTTGCGTGTGGCGGCGTCTCTGGTATGTACTAATACTGTAAACGAACACCCTGTGACAAAAAAACAAGTCGAGTGTAAATGGGTGTAAATTATAATTTGTTATCTATTCCCTCCTGAATATCACTTACATGTCATATAATCTCCTTAACAACAAAGTCTTCGTCATTACAAGCTTAATTCTCTTTTAATTCTCCAGTCCCTCGGCTTTCAGTTCAAACAGCTTAAAGCAGTGATTTACTTCTTTGCAATTTTAGTAGGACTACAGCTTCTGAGGAGCTGTGTCAGGGATATGTGTGGGACCCAGGAGAATGTTACACCCTGAACTACATCTCACAGGCTTATCCTTCCTGCCAGGTTACACTTGAATCCTGCCTCCTTTGTCATGATTGACAGACATTAATTCCAACCACAGCCTGGTATTTTATGCTTTTAACCGATGTCCTATATCTGTTTTTCCTCTTTTATATTTCATCTGGTGTTTTTACTTGTGTTTTACTTGTTTTTATTTCATGTGTTAGATTTTAATTCTTTCATTTGATTTTATTCATTTTGATTGTGAAGCACTTTGTGACTAGTGTCTGGGAAAAGTGCTATACAGATAAACTTTGCTTGCTAACCTTACAACCATTGGCAACCTAAAGCATTTGAGTACCAGGGCTTGTTGGGGCACTACGACCTGGTGGGCTTGGTAACTTAAATGAACATTGAGATCAATTCAGTCCAAGCCCCTGTTCATACCTGCATTAACATGCGTTTCGGGTGATCCGATCGCAAGTGGACAACTCTTAGTATGTAATTTCACACCTGGCATTTGAATGCGTCTCCTCATGCGTCTTGAATCTTGATTGGATCTCACTTCCTGCTTTATATGCAAATAAACATGTAAGTGTTGTTGTTTTAAGCCAATCTGACTATGACAGATGAGTCTGTTGTCAATATGAGTGAGTGAGAGAAAGAGAGAGCGGGGCAGAGAGGGGCTGAGCGAATCATTGCACTGTGAACAGCTCTACAATAGAAGTAAAATATTTAATATAAATATAAAATATGAATATTTTCAGTTTGTTATGAAACTGTGGTGGGACTATTCAGACTGTGGAAAAGGACGTCAATAGAGTAGTTGGTCCAGACCACCTCTGGATGTGGTGAGTGATCGGCTCTGAAGTGTGTCCTCAATGCGTTCACGCCTGAACTTAAAGCTGACCACTTGTGACTGGATGACCTGAGACTCATGGTAATACCGGGTCTGAACAGGGCCTAAGTTTATTTTATTCAGGGAGCATGTGCATATTCATGCATGAGGAGATGTGACAAGTTACATGGGCTCTGTCAAACACAGGTGTAACTAGCGAACCATCATTAATGTTGTAAATATCAACATAAAAGATGCAACTGTATCAGAGTTTCCAGAGTTAAATCCATCATAAAATGTCAGGAATTAGACCAGATCCTTTTCTTTTATTTAGGAGTATGACATGGATGTCATGCGTTTGTATATGTAGCTGTAGTGAACTGTTAATGTAATCATCCATGATGTTACCTGGTGGGTTATTATTTAAAACAGCATCACACACACTGATCTTCAGGATGAACGCCCTCAACAGCTGCTCCACATGTGACAGCAATGTGTCGGAGCTGTAAAGACAAAACCACAGTTAGTGAATATAATCACACTAATATCATATCACAAAACAGGCGCGTTACTTTTGCAGCAGTATGTCAAGGATATATAATATATCTATTTTCATTTCTTTAAAGTAATAAGGGAAAAACCTGATGGACAGCAGTGGAGGTTGGGAAATCTCAAACACAAATCTCTCTACTGGATGATGCTCTTTGTCCATGATGACCACCACCACCTTCTCTGCATCATTCTGGGAAGGAAATGGTAGACTTCAGCACAGGTGATACATGTTACCATATATTAACCCGTTAGCTTCAGGCAATTTCTTACCTTCTCAATGAGCGGCTTTACACAGTGTAGTGTATCCTGGATATACTGATTCAGCTCTGGGTGACATGACATCTAGAAATACACACACCAAAGACAGAAGACCAGTATTAGAAATATTAATAGACACGAACTCCTACAAAATGTGAGCATATAAAGATTACACATTTATTGATCTGTACCTGCACAGGTACGTTGTATTTCTTTTTCTTTTGAAATATTCCAGAGGGATAAACTTCACGGACATACAGGATGAGATGAATAGCGACCTCCAGGAACTCACACAGGATGTCAGCAACCACTGAAAAGAGACGACTCCATTGGGCAATGTGATATTTCATGCATTCCTTTTGTTCTTGAATTGAGAGAAAGTCAAACCAAACTCAATGCAAATATCCGGCAATTTTGTTTTTCCCTATTAGCTCACATGTAATGACAAGAAACACAGGGCGACAGGATAATAGCTTATAGAGAAATACAACCGCTGATATATATTAAACTGTCTGTGTAAATGGGTCATTTCCTTGGCGATGTCAAATTTAACTGCCATAAATATATATCAACAAAATTTTGTCGAGCCCTTCATTTAACAAATCAGGGCTGGACACAGCTAGAGGAATGATGCTTGACCACTTCTTGATGGTTTGGTTGACTTACCTTGTCCAAAATTTAGGTCTTGCCTTGTAAGAGTTGTCATGTTTTTCTTCCCCAGAAACTGTAAAAAGAAAGAAATAGCTAATTTTCTAGCTGGCTCAAGCAGCAGTCTGTCAAGCCCTCATTTTCTATTTAAGGCTGTTTTTACTTCCTCGATGTTGTTTTTCTGTCGCTGCCTGGCACGATGTCAACCCAAGGGAAAAGAGAAGTAAACGTTCAGTTTTTACAAAGATGCTACAAAAATGCTGAGGTAGATTTTAAAATGAACTAAAGATTTAATACAGTTCACGACCCGAAACCCGAGTTTTCGACCGTTAGCTTAGCTAACTCATAGCTTCACCGCGCAGCACATAGACGTCAGTCGTTGTTTACAAGCTGTTTGGAGTCCACTAGTGATGACGTCGACATTTTGCATTCTGTCGATTATGATAAAACGTTTACCCTATGTAGTAGAAATATATATTTAAAATATTAATATATATATATTTTTTAATTAGTTATTAATTTATTTTTAATTTGTGTGTTTTGATTTGCGCTTTATTTTGTATTTCTAATGTGATGATTAATTTAAAAAGAAAAAGAAAAAAGAATCTTTTGTGTTTTACAATTATAATTTTTTCCACTGATGTTTTGTTAAGAGGTAGAGAAATATATTCGGAGCATAATCATTTGATATGATATTGACACTTGATAGTGACTGAGGCTTGACTGATGTGAAAATTAAAGATTGATTGTGACTTTTTATACATCGTTGTATTTCTTCCAGTAATATAGTACACTGAATGACAGGCAGATCCATGAGCATTAAAACGGGTACATTTTTCTGTTATGGCTCCACTCAAGATTGAATTGTATCAGTGAGGTTACTGTGAACAGTGTATGAATCCTTGCCCCTTTTTTACAGTCCCCAATTTTAGGACAATGCAGTAGGATAATGATCCAAAATAAAACAGAAAAGGTAACCGAGGAGTTTTCAAAGCGAGACAGAGGAATGTGCTTGACTGAACAAGTCTGTCAGCTGATCTCAAACTCCCTGACCTGCAGAACCAGACCAGGGAAACAAACAACAAAAAAATAGCAGACGGTTCATTTCTTGAAGTATACAGGCAACAGGATGACCTTCTCACTATCCCAATACTCATGCACTGCACACGCTATACTCAGATGCTTTGTAAAAGCGGGGCAGGGCATCCCAACCCTCAACTCGGTGGACACACATGTAAAGGACATTGACATGAGACGTGTTGTGCAAGAAGCAGTGATTGGTGCACAGCTCTCTAGAGATTAGAAAAGCTGTCAGGGAATCAGTCGATCGTGTTTATTTACTACTTTTAACTCTTGAAACAAAAGGAGACTTCGCAGCAAAAGTCAAAACAATCGAATGAGATTAGCGGAAATCATACGATTTTCCTTCAAAATAAAACCACACACATCTGGAAGAAGGGAATATGTGTAAAAAATAAAATACATATGTAGCCTCCTAATGGTGCCCAGTACTATATAGCCTGACCTTAAATCATGTAAGTATGTCCAATAAAAAACACTCTATTACTAGCTACTGCTGTCACTAGCACTACTAGGCTGTTTAGCCTACATACATTTTTTCCATGTTCTCAAAGTTATGAAGGACGAAAAATTACACAAGTATGAATAAATAAATACATGTATAAATACATAAATAAATGAATACATGTAAAAATGCAAAAAAATTAATACATGAATAAATCTTGAAATGCATAAATACACAAACAAATAAATACATGTAAAAATACAGAAATAGCATTTTCTTTATTACCAAAATGTTTTTATATTGCATTTTTTCATGTATTTAACTATCTATTCCAGCATTCATTTATGTATTTATTTATACTTATACCATTTTCGTACTTCATACTAAATTGTGTTTAGTTTAGTTCAATGATTTAGACAAACTTGTAGGTCAAGGTGGCTTTTATTTTGAAAGGGCCGCCATTCAAACAGGAAACGTTGCCTTTTAAATGGCCATTGACGTGACTGGCTGCAGAACCACAGATCACTACTGAGCCGTGATACTGGAGTAAAAAGGCGATAAGGTTTACACCGAGCAGGACGAAGATGTTCAAACAATGAGGTGATTTTTACGAAAGGTAAGCTAGCTTGTTGACGATAACAAACCTTTTTTTTTTTACATGATATAATCCCAGAAATACACTGTATGATAAGGTAATGTAATTATGTAACGGGTTTTTACACACTGTTTATGTTTTAGCTATCATTGCACAAGCTAAATACAACCCGACCTAAAGCCAAATGATGAGATGTGTAAAGTTCATCAGTCATTTAATGTTAAATCCTCTGAACAATAGGCTTTTTAAAACAGGATTTTTCCATCACCTTGGACCTTAATTTGATGTAAATATTCACCTAACCCATATCTAACTGTCAGTCATGTATTAATCGCCGTTTGCAGTGAGACTATGGTCTGTTCGCTTTATAGCAGCTGTAAAGTGTCTAAAAGCCTCAGTGCATTATCTTTTTTTTATGACAGTTCAGACACATTGCTCTTCTTTGCAGGTTGTGAAATTGTGCAAGCCATGCCTTTTTTGGAATTCATAGCTGGCAGCATTTCAGGTAAAAACGACACATTTATGCCAGAATAGAGAAATTATATACAGTAGTATTTGTGGTATAGTAGTGCAGTAGTTGTTATACATGTGGAGGAATAACATTTCCTTGTGTGTTATTGTATTGTAGGTGCAGTGGGACTGGCAGTTGGACATCCATTAGACACCGTGAAGGTTGCATGACACACTGAAATCCATAAACATGACTAAATGCATCAAACCCACCTTTTTCTGACACCTTGTGTTTCATCTGCAGGTGCGCCTGCAGGCCCAGTCTGCGTATAAAGGGATACTTCACTGCGTGACTAAAACTTACGCTCATGAAGGGGTGGGTGTCATGTCCAATTAAAAATTGTTTACACCAAATATCACTGCGTCAATTACCAAAAGACTCACACTTTATTTGTTTGTTGTACTTTTTATTATATCAGCTCCATGGATTCTTCAAGGGCATGGCGTTTCCGGTGCTGACCACGGGCCTCACCAACTCAATTGTCTTTGGCTCTTACAGTAACGCCTTAGATTACCTCACTCAGTCTCAGCGCAGTGACCGCAGTGAAGGCAAACCGGCCTCTGCTGCACAGGTCTTCACTGCTGGCTGCTTCTCAGGTCTGGTGCAGGTAAGAACACCTGACGGTCACTGGCTGGTTTCATCCAAAGCAAAGCTTGCTGGGCAAATTATTTCTAAACTACTTCTAAGCTATTATTTAGTTTCATTTAGCATGCATGTTCCCCACCTGCTACGGGCCAGTTGTATAGTGGAAAAAAAATAAAGATTGAAAGTGTTAAGTTCAACTGGTCTCTTGCCCTAGAGGTTGCAATGTTCACTACAGCCCACAGAAGAAAAGTCTGGGTCAGAGCGGGGTTAAGAATGTGAAATTTGACCTGAGCCAGGCAGCAGAGGAGAGACCAAAGGTTAGTGAAAAAGTGAAGTAATCAAGCATGTAAAGTTTGACAATTATTATGTTCAAGTGGAGCTTTAACCTGATGCTCATGCCCAAGTGTAACACAGGCTGAAACAACAGGATTCTTCTAGTAGTTTTTAACATCACTACATGAAGATGGAGGTGAAGGGTCACATACTCACTAACATCATTAGGATTCATCCCAATCTTTAGTCTCACAGATTCTTTATCATGGACTGACGTGTTGGTCAATAATTAATTCTTCCCTGATTGTGCGGGAGGAAAGGTCACGGGGTCACCAACATCATGAGGAGTCACCCTCAGTGGGTCAAGAATACCTGATCCAAATCTGATGACAGTCAGTAGTTGCAGTGTTTTTATGTGACCACCAGGAGGCCTCCAAGAGGTCCTAGCCAAGAGTTTCCACTTATTCACAACACTGCTCACTCAGCAACTGTCACTAAGGAAGAGAGAGAGCACACATTGACACACTGATGATACACCGGGGGCAATTTGGGGTTCAAGGACTGGAGGAGCTGGGGACCGAACCACCGACCTTCCGACTCACAGCCACAGCCACAAAGTATTGGCTTTGGGGGCCTATAGTTCTGCCTGGACACTTTCTGACATTATCAACTAATGCAAACTGCAGCTTCTGTCAACTACAGTACAGTATGTGTTTGATAGTGGTTGATATATTTATCCCAATTAAAAACTTACACATATATATTCAGTCTGTTTCACCGACCACGCTGTGCAGTATTATTTCTAGTTCAAATGAAGTTGACTGGTGTGGCATCTCGAGAGAGCAGATATGGTTTAATAATGTACCTGAATAGTAACTTCTACTGTCATCAGAACACTTGTATTTACAGGATAAGCATGGTATCATTCTGTTTCCTACTGAAGATTTATATTTTTAAAACAATTTCTTCTGTGTTTTATTTGAAGTGTTGATCCATAAGAAGATATATTTGTGGTTTTAAGAACCAAAAACCATCTCAGTGTAGTTTTACATCTCCTCTCTCAGGCTTCTCTCTGGAGCTCTAGTAACAACAGGTCGGTGAGCCAATCAGAAGAGAGGAGGCTCTGCGCCTCTCTTCTGATTGATTGACTGTTTTCTGAGTGATACAATAAAAATATAGCAGATGTCAGGTCCAGGTGGGCGGGGCTCGGGGCACTGCTTTGTTGTGACATCACAAAGTTCCAGAAGTCCTGACGGCTGGTTTTAAGGCTCAGTTTCTGAATTCAGGCTGTGTGCATTTCTCTGTGGACTGAGGCTGATACTTTCA
The DNA here is from genome assembly GCF_021018895.1 of Seriola aureovittata. Classification (NCBI taxonomy): domain Eukaryota; kingdom Metazoa; phylum Chordata; class Actinopteri; order Carangiformes; family Carangidae; genus Seriola; species Seriola aureovittata. The sequence continues at coordinate 20,279,508 of NC_079372.1, forward strand.
CAGTATTAATAGCAGCTGGGCATTGTGATATCCAGCAAAAACAGGAGCAAGTGGTGCATTTGGGGACTATTTACAGCTCCAGATTAATGGACATTCAGTGTGCGGATGAGTATTTACAGCAGCTGGATGGTGTGTATTTGTGGTAAGGAAAAAAACATGTCACCAAGTCCAACAGTTTTTGGACAATAATGCAAATCTATAAAACAGAAATGAGTTATACACGTGTTGTCTGTACTGATGGTAGGATCAGTTCGTTGTTGGTCACCAGCCTTATCCTTTAAAGTGATATGATTTTAAAAGCTTGGTCTCGTTAATCTTTCAAAATACAAAATCCTAATGGGTTGAACAGTTTCAACAGTTTGGATGGACTGACCCTGTAACGCGATCTACTTCCAGGTGTCTGTCTGTGCACCCATTGACCTGGTGAAGGTGCGTCTGCAGGGTCAAACGACCGCTGACCGCTACCGTGGACCCCTTCACTGTCTCGCCGTGATCCTGAAGGAGGAAGGGCCCCGGGGTCTGTTCAGAGGGGGGCTGGCCCTCGCCCTGAGGGATGTCCCCTGCTATGGACTCTACTTTCTGCCTTATGAGGTCACTCGAAAGGCTTTGACAGAGAGCGGCCAACAGCCAGGTCAGTTACAGAGCCTCAGATTAACAACGCTCAGTCCAAATGTAATCAGGGTGGTCTGTGAGGTTTGGAAGCTCATTTCTGTTCTGGAAAAAGTATTTTCATTGTAATGTAAAATTTAAGACTTTCACTAAGTCAAAAAGACAGTACGTAAAAATGATAAATTTAATGTGTGTAAATGTGAATTACAATCTTATAATTTTGATATAGGAAATTTCATCATTTTAAAAAGTCTTAATTCTGACTTAATAGCTCATAATTCTAATTTACCATGAGGATATTTTTGATATTCCTATCATTCTATTTCTATCATTCTTTTTTCTTTTCCTGGCAGAAATTCACTTCTGTATAAAAGATACCGAAAATATTTTTAAAACTACAATCGCTGAACATCAAGATGTCACAGTGAAGTTGACATTTGACCCTTTGGATATAAAATGTCATCACTTCATTTGATCCTTATAGACATTTGAGATAAATGATATCACTGTGACCTTGACCTTTGACCTTTGATCACCAAATCTAATCAGTTCTTCTTTGGGTCCTAATGAAGGTTTTTGTCCAGGGTTCATTTAATCCACAGTAATCTTTCTGATTTCAAAGGTTAACTGCTAAACTTCTGTCCTCAGGCACGTTTGCAATATTGATGGCGGGGGGCGTGGCGGGCGTGGTGACCTGGGCCTTCGCCACGCCCATGGACGTGGTTAAAGCCCGGCTCCAGATGTCGGGGGCCGGCGGCCGGGAGTACAGCGGGGTCCTCCACTGCATGAGAGTGAGCGTGAGGGAGGAGGGAGTGAGGGTCTTCTTCAAAGGCCTCCTGCTGAACAGCCTGAGGGCGTTCCCCGTCAACGCCGTCACCTTCCTCAGCTACGAGACTCTGATGAAGATTTTCTGTCCACCGACGAGATGACGTCACTCCTGATAGTGAAGGGATGCGCTCGCGAGATCTTCCCACACGGTCTGGAGATTTGGCTGCAGGTCGGATATTCTCAGGGTCACTTTGAGCTTTTCAAAGTAGGTCAACTCTCACCTGACTCGTGTCAAGAGACCTGAACACGTTTGAAGACCAGTGAGGAGGAAGTCTTTGGTGACGTGAGCTGCTGTGATGGATGATGTCAGTTTTAAGCAGCTCATAGTTACTGGAACCCAAATGCATTTCACTTCCATAAAATGTGAATGTAAACATTATAATGTTGTTGCATGTGAGAATTCTTCATATTCTACATGTTAGTCACTATAGGTTTATTTTTTATTTCAAAACATTTTATTGACATCAGCTGGACACAAACACTAAATGATTTCCTAATAAATAAATAATATAAAGAAAGAATTTGATTTAATTGCAGGCCTCATATAAACAATGAATAATGAAGGCCATGAGATGTGGCTGAAAGTAATCTAGAAGCAGCTATAATCAATATTTTTACACTAACAATGAATCGAATGACGGACTTTAACATGAAAAGGGTTACTCATAATGAAGGATTCAAGATGTGCATGTAAATCACTGTCTGACCACTGAAAATACAAAACACACTTTCACAAGCTGCTCAAGAGAAAATACTTTTATTTTCTGTTCATCATCACATCCTCACTCAGGAGTTACATCACTGATGATTTTTTACATCCGATTTGCACGTTCCCAAACATACAGTTAATTAGTGCTCTGTCCGACCTCAGCACCTTTACTGACGCTCCGTGTGTTTGAACTTCAAAAGACTTCATGTGGAAGATTAGTGTAAAAAACATATATTCATACAGTATCAAGATTAAATCAACGGCGCCCTCCTGGTTCTTATGAAGGCTTCAACAAAAAACTATTTCTCAGACAATTACAGGAAATAGCCACAAAGAATGAACATGTTTATTATGTAAATTTAAATAATGTTCAAGTCGGACTAGCAAACACAAACCAAAACAAAAACTTAGAGAACATCTTGAGATGGAATCAAACCGTGACCCAACTGGCCTTAATCTTGATCTGAACCACACACCTGTAAAGTTTAGTGACTGTATCTTGCACACATATAAACGCCTGTGTGGTTATCACACACACACACACACACACACACACACACACACACACACACACACACACACACACACACACACACACACACACACACACACACACACACACACACACACACACACACACACACACACACACACACACACACACACACACACACACACAGCAATATCAGCGACGTCGTCACGGCTGATAAACACATGTAGCTGTCAGACACCTGGTGGGAAAGATGTCTGGACACGACATTAGCGGAGCACAGAGACGCTCAGAATAAGACTCACATACATATTCAATTATTGGCACTGTGCAGCTGTTTTTGGCAACATGTTAAAATGGCACTGATGTGTTTTTAATGGAAGAAAGAAATCTGTGGAAGAAGCTTTGTTTTAAAGTAGCTACAAGATTAAATCCTACAAGTCTAAACTTGACATTTGTAATGTTGCTAAGAATCCCTCTTTGCACAGGAAGCAAATGCAAACACCTGCAGTAAGTACAGTAAGTCAAATTGTTTTTTTTTGTCAACACTGATGGATGCTTGTAACAGTTTGTTTATTAAATTTAACGCCCACCTTCTTATTTTACTGACGTGAGGTTTGTTTAAAACCTCTTTGATCGTCTGAGCTACAAAAACAAAACTCAAATTTTTCTTCAAGATTACAAACGTGAAACAAACAGCACCTCGTCCATACATCCACATACTACATGTTCTCTGAGCCTCTGTTTCCTGATTAGCTTCCAGGGCTGCTATCCCAGCATGCACTGGGGGTGATTCTGTTTACAAAGAAAAAACAAAAAGAAAACACAAGTACATGAATTCCTACATACACGCACAACTACTGATGATCAGAGATGAGCATTCGTAGAATGCAGCATGTGACTTTCACATGTTCCACACATTGTTTAATAAAAGTGTGTCAGTTGGTCAGTCTGAGCTCCGAACAGCTTCATGTCTCAGGCACCTGTGCCCTGTTCACATCTTCTATTCAGATGCAATTGAGAGAAATTTTACACCGTAGGTTCTTCACCTTCGCAAGTTAAAATCTTTTACCGCTTCGACGCTCCACAGATATGCACGACGACATTCAGCAGCTGCTTTACCACAGATGAGACACTGGAATGCAGAAGTAAGACAAAAAAGCTTACAGAAGTCACTTCCTTCAAAAAGCTGAAGGACGCCCTGAGCTTCACCGTTTACTGACCAATATGAGACAAAGCAGAGGATCAAGGAAGATTAAAGTGTAATTAAAGTCATCAGGACAAAAAAAACCAAAAACAAACACTAAATACTGTTCCACAGGACGAGTGACGGCTCGGTCGAACAGACACCGACCTTTACCGAACCTCTCACTAACGTTAGCTTCACGCTCTACACTGAACAGAACCTGGATCCTCAAATATCCAGCCCTCCCGTCTGGACATCCCGAGGTAAGGAAACAGAACTCTTTCACTACCTTGATCCCATGTCAAGCAGCATGTTTAGTCTTTAGTGCCGAGTCCTCAGTGGGACTGAGGAGCCTGAAAGTCCTGGTCCTGCAGCAGGGATTTGTGGTTGTGCTCAGCAGCCATGGCCTGTAGGGTTTTCCTCTGGATCTGCCGGGCCTTGTTGTACAAGAAAACCCCGACGAACACGAGGGCGGTGCCGGTGGCGCTGAGGATGGTGATCTGGTTACTGAACACGATGATGCTCAGCCACACCGACAGGGCGTGTTTGACAGTGCTGGCGACGCTGAGGGAGAGATGAGGTTTGTTATTGTAGGTGTCAAAGTCAAATTAATCCAGTTCGCGGCCTGGATGAGATTGTGACCCATTATTAGACACGTGGTTTAATCGCTGAACACACTCCCATTATAAACCTGTTAATCTAGCTACATTCACACAGTAATAAGCTCCACATTATGAGTCTGTCTGAGTCCCAGCTCCTCCAAACAGTCAATTACTGTATGTGGCTGCAACTCAGATTATGGAGAATGCAGCCAGAGTGAAGGGGTTGAGTTTCTGTTTGACTTTACATTAGAATCCAACACTGTGAGCCTGTGATGTGCTGTGTTTGTTTGACCTTTTGTAAGTTTGCATTCTGACTATACAGCAAAATAATAAACATTAAAAACATTTTGTAACTCCACTTGCCACCACTGAAGTTTGCTGAATTAGCTATTAGCATCTCCTGTTTGCAAAGTTCCTACGGAGAAACTGTCAACTGTCGCTGGATTTCTCTGATACTGAAGAAAAGTTAAAAACCTGATGATGATTCTCAGACGAGTTCTGGAGTTGAACAGTAAGTAAGTAAAGTGTATTTGTGTGGCACCTTTCACAGATCCAAACAAAGACAAGGAAAGAGGTCACTTAAAAAAATGGAGCAGTTGTTCAGACAAAAGGCAGCGTAGATATCGGCCTATAATTAAGAGGCAGGGTGCGGCTTGTTTTTTTTTAAATGATAGCTGAACTATAGCATGTTTATAAAAGGTAGGGACAGAGTTGGTTTAAAGGGAGAGATTGTGCTGTTGCTTCTTTGTAGAGCTGGACACAGGACGGCACAGAGCTGCTGCAGCGTGAGTGTGTCAGGACTGGACGCACTGGTCAGTCACAATATTTAATCAACTTGCCACAAGTATATTCTGATCCCGTGTGAAGCTCTGCGCCATTATAATAACATTATAATGGCAATCCACAAGAGTGCAAGGAGCTGTTTACTAGTTTGTTGGTTTTTCTGTTATTCATTCATGTGTTCTGAGTTGGATTACTTTAATTAATTTGTTTTATTTAGCCCGTTAAAATAGAGCCCGCGCTAATCAGCTTCAGTTCACATTAAGACCCTCTGTCACACACTCGTTTTGTGCCCGTTGCCTACCTGAAAGTAACGGGGGAGATGCGTCCCATGAGAGCGTAGGCGGTGACACTCTGCAGGTGGAACAGGCCGCCGTCGAAGAGCAGCAGCAGGATGATGTCCTGGCTGAAGATGAAGCTCTGCCTGCTCTTCCCAGTCAGTGGAATGTCCTGAAAACACAGACAGCCATCAACATCAACACTACACCTGCTGCATCAACCCCCGACCTTCAGCCCTGCCACAGTCTGGATTTTAAATAATTAACTATTGACAAATGTGTTGTTACTTAATCGTCTAATATCTGACAGAAGAGGATGTGCAATTAATCCCACACGTGACTACAGCCTTTACCTACAGTATGTGCCTTCATTAAACTGACCTAGCTCTAACAATAATTCAACACAACAATAATTATGCGTTGACCTACCAAGAGAAACACCCAGGCAGGTATGAGCATGATGACAGCTGCTGCACTGGTGTAGAACTGCAGCTCTGGGGGGCTGAAAGAAGTCAGTGAGATAATGAATGAGTTTTTATAACACAGGAATGTTTCACTTCACAGTTATAAATAGAAAGTGTCGCAGTCTCTCACCTGAACTTGTACGTGTCTCCGCTGAGCAGTTTTTTGGAGAATACGTTCTGCAAACTGAGACCAGAGATAAAGGGTTAGAGAAAGCATCACTCTGCTGTGGAACAGCTGTGTTGAGCGCTGCAGTACCAGTCCATGATGTTGGTGGAGAGAGCGGCGGAGAAGCCGAGCATGTTGAAGCTGATCTCCGTGGCTGTGCAGAGGGCCAGGCCGGCCATGACGGGGAACAGGGACAGGTTCACCCACAGCCCTGCAGATTGATGAACAAACAGGACGCGCAATGAGACGAGTCACTGCAGCAAAGCAGAGTTAAATTCACGGCTCCAAAGAGACCAATCAATAATTTATCTAACAAAGATGGAACCTAAACCCGAAAGATATGCAAAGAAATCATATTGCAATTATTATTTGGATTTCAATTGAAATGATCATTTTTGCATTTTCTTATTTCACTGAAAATGTTGCTTTCACCAAACAAACATGTTCTCGGAGCGTCTCCTGTAACACCACAACACTCATGGTGCTAACAATGCACAACAATGTCATGACACATTTCACCTTTACAAAAATTATAAAGCTTTTGTTTTTTGAGCTTTATCAAATGTTTTACTGACTGTCGTTGTTTTTTATTATCGTTATCAGTAATTTTGTTATTTTCTTGTTCCCTATTTCGTCTTCTTTTAATTCATATTATTGTTTTGCATTATGATGTCATGTTTACTTGAGAGGACCCTAGATAAACTGCAGCTCCTTTGGATATTGCACTTGGCCATATTGCGATTTTGCTTATATTTTGATATTTTGCAGCCATTCACATTGTTTCAGTCATGAATCTGCAGAGTTTTATACATCAGGCCCCTGAGTTTCCTGACCTTTCACACCCGGGCCCCTCAGACAGGCATGCGTCAGTTTGTATCTACCTGTGTACTCCCCGAGGATCAGCCTGGACATGATGACGGTGAAGATCGGCGCTGAGCTCTTCACCGTCTCTGCAAACGACACCGCCACGTTCTTCAGGCTCACCAAGCCCAGAACCACCGTGGTGAACCTGAGAAACATGATGTCAGAACTGGTGTAAAATCCTTTTTGAAGTTACTTTCTTAGAAGCTACTCGGTAACTTTCTAATTTGGGTTGAACCAGTGAAAAAAACACAAGTAAAACCCCGAGTAGCTGTTATTTAGACATGCATATATAAAGAAACATGTGTTGAAAATTAGTTATTTGAGGGAACCTACCTCATGAGTCCCACAAATAACATGATCATGACGAAGTTGGGGGGGTACTCGGCTCTGGACTTGTGCTGGTACAGGCAACAGGGGACAAACATCTTGAGGCAGCCGATGACTGTGGTGGAAAGCATCTGAATAGCACCTGTGGAGCACATGAGGCACGACAAAGCAGAGCTACAGCAACAACAACAAAAAAACCCTGCAGCATGAATGTCAAACAAATTTCTTGAGCTGCCTGAACTGCAGCTGTAACCTAATATTTATCTTTGCCATATGTTTCCACAGCTAGGCCGGCGCAGGCAGAAGATCAACATGTTTGTCCAATTATCTACAGCAACAGTCAAACAACAAACTTGCAGGACATGGAAGAGATTTACAACATCATCTTCAGATCACCTTAAAACTGTTGCTTTAATGACAAATATGTTGTTGGAAAAGTCAGATTCAGAAGGAAAACTGTCTTTTTTGCGTTACAATTTTTGGCATCTGGCAGGAAGTTCTGGGCGCTGAGGTGTCCCTGAATGCACCAGAAGTTTCTTCCCGATTGTGTCTTCTGATATCTGCACTACCAGTTATGTAGTGCAATTGTCCTGTGCAGGTTTCATGTCTCTGCAAGTTGTGCCTGGAAGGAGGTCAACCCCATGACTCATCACATGCTCAACGGTAACAACATGTAATGTAATATACAGTAAACAAACATGCAAAGCAATAACTAAGTTTCATAGCTTGTTCAGTGAAGTTAATATTTGTAGCAGGGGTATTGAACATCTCCTTACCCAGCATGCTCGGCTCCCCCTCCAACAGTGACAGGATGTACTTGTTGAGGAAGAGGGTGCAGAAGCTGAAGAAGTACCAGAGGCCCAGGTAGGTCATGGAGCGCCAGTTCCACACGCCGGACTCCGCCTCAATCACCGTGGTCTCCGTGACCGTGATCTTCAGCACCTGTTCCCCCGGCAGGCTCTCGCTGCGGGCCAGCACCACTCGCTCCTGCCGGGTGGCAAAGGGTGACAGGAAGCGCCACAGCGGCTGCCAGACAGAGTGCCTGCCGCCAGGCATCACGCCTGCCCGCCTGAGGGGACCTCAGGAGCCCCGACAGGTGGGTGACAAGAGGGGAGATGAGGAGGTGGATGAAGCTTTTAAAAGGTTACTCCATCTTCTGATTGGTCCTGCACTTGATCAGTCTTGTCAGGTGTGCAGTGGCTGCTTGGAATGTTTTCAGGACAGGTTTTCTGCTGCAGCAGCTGGAAAGAAAAAAATCCTCTTCTGTCAGGTGAGAGGAAAACAAGAGGGATGGAAGTCATGCTCAAAAGGCAGTTAGTAACAGTCATCTACCTGTTACAGTTTATCAATATAATGTGTTTTGTCACATGCAGTCACAATTACTTCTTTGCCATTCACTATGTTTATTATTATTGTTTGTATTTAATTACATTTACTGTATACTGCATTGATGCTGCCTGCAAACATCAAATTTTAAACACAGCAGAGCTCCTCGCATGAAAGAGCAGTGGTCTGGCAGAGTGCAGACGGAGGGTAAAAGGTGAACAGAACCAAACGAGAACCTCAACAAATGTTCACATAAATGTACATAAATGTGCTCTAACTGATAAATTTAGGAGTAAATCATTAGAAGAAGCCCAGATGCATCGTTACCGTCAAACAGACAGATATCATAGTTAAGTTTGGTGTGGCTAGCTTCCCCTGGTGAGAGCACAGGGAGCCACAGGACAAGGTGCAAACTCTAAATGTGATCGTATCAAGAAGACGGACTCTTACCTCTGAGTGTTGATAATGGAAAAATAAACCAAACGAGATAGCGACGAGTATTATAAAAGGAGGAAGTTGCACATTGACGTTAGCTAGCCGCTTTTTGTTTGCGGCAACACTGGATACAAATGAGTTGAAGCTAACAAGCCAGCAGTGATGCTTGCCATAGTCAACAACATGAGGGCGTGTTGAATGAGACTAAGTCTAAAATACACAAACGTGCACCTTTCTGTCTGGGTTACCCGTAACTGTGCACCTGACTTTGAGACGTGGCTGCTAGCAATCACTGCGCAGTGTCAAGCTAGCCGAAACAGCTAGCTACAAGTTAAACCCTTCAAAAATAAAACCTCACTCTGCGAATTTATTTCAATACTAAACCCAATGGCTGATGAGTTCAAGCTTATATTATCGTGATGATTTGCCATCACATTGACATTACATATTATTGTTCATTCTACGAGTCGTTTAATCCTAATGAATTACATTTCGTCTGAATCAAAAGAAAAGATGCTTTTATTTTTTAAGACACAGCCGCCGTGTTTCCGGTAGGACTTATTCGAACTTGACGCAGCTGCCACGAGACAAAATAGATGATGCATTCAAGATCTTCACGTAAGTTTTCTGTTGAGTGTAACATGTTTGAAATAAATTATCTGATTTGAAACTTATATGTACCGGTAAAATCTCACATCAATAAAAATAATAAGACGTGGAGGGGCGCTGTATGTAGTGTTGTAGTTCCCAGCTGTGACCAGGAGGGGGAGGTAAATACATAAGAGTCTAAATCATAAGCCTACAACGGCTTGGTGACATGTAAGATTGTTGATACTGATACAGGCCTTTTTTTTGTTTGTTTTGTTTTGGGTTTTTTTGAGCTGGTCGAGGTGTAGCTGCAATTACAATCTGGAGAAAGAAATTCAAAAGAGCACCTGTTGCCATTGTCAGAAATTATTGTTCCACTTACTCCACCCTCCTAATTACCCACTAACTTTCCCTTATATGAATATGGTTGCAGAGCTGTTCAGAGCTCCCTTATCTCTCTCAAGTCCCATTGACCTGAATGGCAGAGACCTGGTCTGAACAAAAAGGGAGGTTGTTCCTGAAGTAAACTTCAAGACCCATCAAACCTGTTGAGTTAGATTATTTCTCTTTACTTTCTGCACAGTGATTCACTATGAGATTATCCAACCTCTTTTGCACTTGTTGTTCACACGACTGTATTTACAGGGTAAGGTTGAGACCTTACTTTATTATAGAGAGTAACCCAACAGTTCCCACAAAGAGCAAGCACTTGCCGACGGGGGGGACTCCCTTTTAACAGGAAGAAACCTCCAACAGAACTGGGCTCAGGGTGGGTGGACATCTGCCTTGAACAGTTAGGTTCTTTTTTTGGATGGGTGGTGGGGTTTATGAATTGACATTTCTTATTCTGTGCCCCATATTTGTGAACATGCTGCACCCTCCTCTAAAGTTAGAAACCAAAGGGAGAACCTTAAAATGTGCAATGTCATCGCTGTTTGCTCTATAACAATGACTGAGGCTCTGATGCTGTGAGGCCTTAAAATGTTTGTCTAATTTCTCACACCAAAATGAGTGTTTTATATCTTAAACCTTATGTCCAATTTAAAATTTGGATGAGACCTGTTAGTGGTTAGTGAGGTAACGCATTTCTCACAATAGCTCAAAGTAATTTCAGCTTTATAACTTCAGTAGCCTGATGAAACAAGCCTTTGGCTTTTTTAGAATATGACATTTGCAAGTTTATACCTACATTTGTTTTTGTTTTTTTACTGTATTAGTTCATAATTTGCACTTATTAGTTCTTAATGTGGGGGGTTCAATTAAAAAGTGCATTCAACATTTTCATGTCACTTATGACATTTAATCGATATTTTAAAGGAATACGGAAGTCAGTGCCCTTGTGTTGTCTATGAAGGATTTGGGGATTGTCTGATTTCTAGCTTTAAGACTGATAATACAGACTTAACTGTCCTTGGGCACAGGAATAACATGTGACATTTCATTGCTTTAAAATTAATGATGTTTATTAATATTGTGATTATTATTTATTGGTATCTTAAGCTTCATACATAGCTGCTGTTGGACCTTTACCTTCACTTCTCGCTGCAGTTCATGGCTTTTAGCTGCAGCTTATGAAGTTTGAACGATCCTTTATGGATTTTGTGTGACTTGCAGCTGAACTTCTTGTTTGCTGGTTCACTCTTTCCTTTCCTGTGTCCATGAGACAACGCGGCGAAACTACTCACAACACCGGATTTCTCGGCCGAGTCATAAGAATAACAGCATTAGAAAAGTAAAGTGTGGAACCATCGATGTGGGGAACATGAATGTAGGCCAATAATAAGACATATTAGGTTGAAAAATACCTCCATGGTGAGGAACAAACAAACACCTGTAACAGAAGGTGGAGCAGGAAGGGGAGGGGAAGACACCGAGCAGAGGGGAGCTCTTCACTGTTACACACTGCCCTCCTGCGGTGATTGGGCGCCATTTCGGATTTAAATACAGAGATCGGATATCGGAGATCCTGTTAGATCGGGGAAATGGCTGACTTGTATGGTAAAAGCATAGATTAAAACAATTAATTGAATGGAACTGAAACATTGATTGTTTGGGAACAGCGTCACAAAGTTGAGACGCTGAATAAATTGAAGTGGATCTTTGTCGCTGGTTCCTGTAAGTTCAGAAAAAAAACGGACTACCTGAAATTACATGGATCCAGGTTCTGCCGATGAAGGCAACAGAACCACCTGCCCTGTGATTGGACTCTGCTTTGCGATTGTACTGGATACTACTACTAAATTAACCTTATTGAGGTTGTATTTGCCACTAAACAGTGTCAGCTAGAATTAGACACAGGGTGAAAAACTTCCATTTTCATTGGCACCTGTAAATACCACATAAACCACAACCAAGTAATGTTAAGTGTAACACACTCTGCTTCATTTGCTATGTGTTGTGCTCCCTGAAGTGTGTCCCCTGAGAATTGAGTAGGGCTGCCGTAAAGTGTTGGTTGCTGTTGGAAACTGTTCTGTGGTCACATGTTCCTACAGAACTAAAGATAAATGTGGAGATAAGACGCTCAGTTGCTTAAGGTTTCACGCTGAGAAATTTGGTGTGAACGTAGAGGTGGGTCATCTGGCAAAATGATCGCTGATGTTTGATTATATTTTTGAGTCATAGCAATCGACGATCATAATCACTATCTGCATTCTGTTTCCGCTCTGATTTTTATTTTATTGTGGCCCTGTCCATAAGTTGTAATTTGTATCTTTCCGCCGCTTAGACTCTATAGGCTCTTTTCACGCTGTACGTCAAGAAAGCGGAAGTAGTCAAACGGCGTGGGTGTTTACATCCGGTTACCTTCAGTGCCTGCAGCCGGTCGGTAAATACCTAAACGATGGACAAGATTATTTTCAAGGAATCCCTCTACAACTTACCGAAGACTACAATGGCTGATGTCAACAGAATCGCCGAAATGTTTTCCTTAACACCAATTGCTAAACTTGAGACAGGCTACAAGTTACGTGTTGAAAACTACTTCTTCGACTATCAAGATTAGCTACCTGATGCTAGGCTAACGCTAACCGTGTAACTGCCTGGGCTAACTGTAAGCACGCTAACTGTTTAACGATCTCTGGATATGTTGAGTTTATTTTCATCATCGTGTACTCACTCAGGCATAGTACAAATACAGAGCAGAAAACTGCATGTGAACGTGAATCCACTCAATGACAGTCCAACTTTTTAAACTCTTTCCAGGATTCCTGTTAACGGTTCCTGCAGTTGGGAGCTTTGCGACTACCTCCTTTTGAAACTAATAGGAGCTTCCTGCATAATACCCGACTGAGTGAATAATGGTAAGTGTAATGAATTTTAGTCAATACTGTATTGTGAACAGCTGCCTAAATTGACCTGGTTTTCCCTGCAATGTAAAGTTTGTTTTATTTAGTATAATTATGTGTTTCCACAGGGAAAGTAGAATCCACCTCAGGCCAGTGCCACACCAGGACAGAACCAGCAAGCTAGCAGCTTCCCTTGGGCATTAGCATTTATATTTATAACATTGTATATGGAGAAGTGCTAGTTGCTGTTCCCTTTATTCCGCTCAACAAAACAAAATTATATACTGTAAATAAGATGTCATTAAAATATGTTTAATGTGGAGTCTCATCTTGTTATACAAACCTGTGTCAAATGATAAATACATGAACCTTGTAGCCTGTTTCTCACTTATTTAGTATATATTGTGCATTATGACATATTCCTCACTATTACCACCTGTAAGAGGTGAGTTGGCTGTTCAAGTGACTGTACAGGACAAATGAAGATAACTGAGTATAGCCTACATGTAGAAAATAACAATTATGTTATAAACAGCAAATGGACCGAATGATTATAATAAACTAAATGGTAAAGACACCAGTTATCTCTTTACAGGTTGGATGGGTATGAAATGTAGTCTAACCCTGCTTTCATTCCCTCAGTCTGCAACATGACTGATTACTGTCACCCTGGCAATGGGTTCCTGTGTAGTAGTTAAATGCATATTAACAGTGAACAATAAAATTGTTATATGTCATTTCTTAACAAAACAAATATTATTCTTTGTGTGTGTGTAATTCACACACAAATATTAACATTTGAAAACCTTTCTTACTGTCCACATCCAGGCCATATGGAGACACAGAGGTGCCACCGGAGCTGCATTCAGGGCCCACCAGGTGTGCAGCTGTACACAAAGACTGGCCCCTCATCTGGTGCTGTTGGTCCTCCCCTTGCCCCAGCGCACGCCCCCTTCTGCCTAGACTACCTGTACCTAGGACCAGAGCCTACAGGAAGAGGAAGGCAGACCGAAGCTGTTGTGGCAGAGCAAGGGTCGCTGCCTGGAGGAAAAACCCGTCGGCATCAACATCATACAAGTGTGGCAAACCCAGAAGGATTGGCACTGACCTCACTCACATTGCAGGTGTGTCACACTGTGAGACTATTGGTGGAAAGACTGCGGAGGGATGAAGAGAAGAAGGGAGGACAACTTTTTCCATCTTCATTTATAACTTTTAGTTTACATTGTTTATTATTTATTATTATTCTTCACCTGATGTCTCATGAGGATCTCAGTCCAGTGTCTCCTCTGTTTTAGCTCTGTGTTTGGTCTCCACCAGTTCCTGAGGGAAATCTGTCTCTTTAGCTGCTAAATGCTCAGCTATGTTCAGCAGCTGCTCTCTGACTATATCTGTCTGTGGTTTGCTGCTGAGGAGGTAGTGGACAGTATATATTCTACTAGATTGTGTTGTACTCTGTTATTGTTCAAAAATCTCCAGCTGACATGTCAGACTGGGTGGGTGGGGCTTCACCTGTTAGAGGACAGGGGGGGAGATTGCATAGGGGAGTTGACAAAAGCACTGGGTGTGATCAACTGAGATCCCTTTGTTAGAGACCATGCTGCCAAACCAGTAAGTTGCTGGAAACCAATGTCCTTTGTTTGATCTTATTTATTGCTTATTTCTTTCAAATTATGTTTACCTTCAATGAATCTTAATTTACTAGTTTATTTGACATGAAAATTGTTAGTAAGGCAAATTGTTGTAATTTAGAACCAGAAGTAGTAAAGTTGTGTCTTGCATTCAGTTATGTTCTTTGTTAACAGAATAAGCAAAATCCTGGTGAATGTTTGAGATTCCTTTTTTTTCTTTTTTCTTTTTTCCTTTGGATGCATTAAGAATCTAAGATGTTTTAGTTTTCTCTATTATCTTTGTGGTATGCATGGCAAGGTATTTACTTTTGTTTGTTGTACTGAAGAATTCATCCTACCAGTCACCCCTGGTGACTTGAATGGTTTAATGAGGTTGAAAATGATGTGAATTATATGCTGTGGCCTTCAGTCACCAGTTCTCAACACAGTTTAACAACCACTGAAGCTGTTTTGACTCAACACCTGACTGCTACACTTTGTCTTGTTTATTTTCTTTAATTTGTCAACTGTCTGATTTATTATACATCACTGAGGTTTAACTCATCTATATTTATCAGGCTGCCACATTATTTACAGACCCAGCACTGTTCCTCAGTCATTTTGGTTCGGTTTAGCTGCGCAACAACCTCTAAACCTTTTAGTTCCAGCCATATATCGAACCGACCCCTTCATCTCTCCCCACCACCTTTTATAAATAACGGTAACCTGCACACAGTAATTGTGTGCTAATTATGTTCATTATTTACACAGTTTGTTTATTTAGTTTAAATTGACCCCTAAAGCTGGCATTTTTCATTATACAACGTGAACAACTGCAGAAGAATTATAATTCATGCACCGACCTTATCTAGCCTTTGTTTTGTTTTTTTAATTTTTTTTTAATTTTTTTATATATATATCTTATTTAGGTTGTCAAGCCTGATTGTTATTGTAATATTTTGTGTTTGTGTTCGTTATTTGGTTTGTTTTAGTGTGACCTAGGGTGTTCAGTTTGATCTGTGTTTATTGTTTTCTGGTTATTTGTCATGTTTTCGTTCAATAAAAAAAACCAACTCAATATACAGCTATACGATATACTTTTTACTCATAAAACCACAACTTTATTCTCGTAATATTACGACCTTTTTCTTGCAATATCATGACTTTATTCTGGAAATTTCAGATTTCTTTTTCCCCTAATGCTCCGTCATAGAAAGCGACCACAGAAAGACATAAAAATGACCATTAAGAGGCTCAAAGGGACTAAGAGACGCACATTTCAGTCTGGGGGTCCTACAACAATCCTTCCATAATGTTAGAAAGAATTTAAATGGTCTAACGTGTCAGATAATCGTAGCTGAACTCATGAAAGCCTCTCTGGTCCTCCGGGGGGCGGGGGCAGCAGCAGCAGCAGCGCTCTCGAGGAGACAAAGTAAAACGAAGAAGAACGAGAACAGCCGAAGAAGAAAAAGAACATCCGCGTCTGTTCCTGTTCATACTGTCAAATGTGAAACTGAAGTTTAGTGAGCCGGAGCAGAGACGGACAGCAGGACTGCGCAGGAATGTAAACCCGGGCTCCCACAGTCCGGTCCCCAAAGGAAATGGACGAGATAAGGTCAGCAGCTTCATTTACAGTCTCATTTATAACAGGTTAAGTTGTTTTGCGACGGGAGAAAATCAGCTTATTATAACTCGTCACTCATTATAATGTGTCAAACAACAGGTTTGGATGAACTATAAACTGTCTGAATGGATTAACGTACTGTATAAAAAGACTGCATTAATCTAACTGTTGACCGCCTCCTTCATGATGGTTGTGGAGGATATTAAAACTCACACAGAAATGCACATGGATTAATTAGAAAACATAACACTGAGAAACAAATATAAATGAGTTTATTACATTTTATATTCATGTCCCTTAACTGCACATCTGGAGTTCCCTCCATCATTCTTGATCTGTTGTCAGTCTGTAGACACGTCCCTCATTATTTTACTTTCCAAATGGAAACACTGGGGAAGTCCAGGATTTGTGATCAGCCATTCAATGTTTCCTGTCTCTCTGAGCTGCTTTATTTTATTTTTATGCTCCTCGAACAAGTTTGAATTTGAATCTGAATCTGAAGACATAAAAAAAAACAGGTGAACTTTGACCGTCACTGGCTCGTTCCTTATTTTGCTGAGTTTTACAAGTGGAAAGAAATAAAGAGCCTTTCTTTGGATGTTAATGTTGTTACTTACTGGAAATAAAATTAAACAGTAATTTTGTGGTATGTAGAAAAAGCTTGAGATCCCTACTCAGTCAGAGTTTGGTGCAGTCTTGTCCTGACCTCCACAGTTCCCATTAACAAGTTTCAAGCTGGAAGTGATTTAATGTCTTTCTTTGAGCCTCCCCTGTTTTATAGGTTCAAGTTTGTTTCATTCTCAGATCCTCAGTCAGTTACTCAGAGGAGAAGGTGGGTGTTGTCTCATCACCTGTTGACAGTTCTTGACCTCGACTACAAGTTCAAGAAACTAAAGAATTAAACTAATGATTTAAAGACATGTAGAAGGGTTCCCAAACTTTTGCACATGCCACAATTAATTTTTTTGTATTTTAATAGAATAAAACAAGTTAATGAAATACAAAGTAAA
The DNA here is from genome assembly GCF_021018895.1 of Seriola aureovittata. Lineage (NCBI taxonomy): Eukaryota > Metazoa > Chordata > Actinopteri > Carangiformes > Carangidae > Seriola > Seriola aureovittata. The sequence goes on from NC_079372.1 coordinate 20,296,688, forward strand.
AGTGTATTAACATTTCTTAATGTCTGGTGCAGTGTTTGTATTTATTCCTTTCATCCAATCTTCATTTTCCAAATATTAGAATACAACTTTATTCTGGTAAAATCTAAATGTGTATTTCTGGATTGTTTCAATTCAATTCAATAAACTTTATTGGTCCCCGAGTGGAGCGATATAAAAGGCACACAGAGTAGACATAAAAACAACACACAAATACGCAACAAAGAACGAACAACCAGCGCCAGAAAAACTGAACTGAACATATTAAGAAAAAAGAAAAAACAATGACAGTGACATGAAGAAACGACAATCAACAATGGTGCAAAACCAAACCTGTAATATTATAATGAGAATGACAATAACAATAACAATAACACCAGGGAATGACATCACTAATGCAAGTAAATAACTGACTACACATTTCGATAAAACAAACAAACATTTGCTTGATTTGTGAAGAGTTTTTTCTTTTTAAAACAAATGTTTGTATTCTGTATTTGACCATTTTAATCATTTATTTATGTATTTTTTTGCAATAAGTCAGTTTTTATTTAAAAGAAAATAACTAATACAACTATAAAAGCGTGAGTGTATTATTAAGTCTTCACTAGACTTAAATACTGTGAATACATGTGATTTTTATTGTCCTGTCCACACTACTTGTCTTATTTAAAACTGACTTTAGAAAACATCAGTAATATTTTATCTCTGAACTAGTCATCTTCCCAAACCTTCCGACTCACCACGCTCTAACTGTTTTATTTATGTCTTTTTCCTGGTCTGTCCCGGTTTAAACTCCTTCCTGTTTACACAAACCATTTATTGGTGTTTGTGTGTGGTGTCGGTTTGTTAAGTGTCTCATGCTTTTATTGTTGTGAGTGAAGCTCTTTATGACACTTGGTCCTGACTATAAAGACCTGTTAAGTTACATATTTACTTACTTTAATGTGAAGTTCATATGATTCAGATTCAGACTTTATTAATCCCAAGAAGGGCAGCTCCTTTGCAGCTAAAACAGTCCATACACACAAGTTATAAGTCAGAGGCAATGGAGCAGCAGTAAGTCAAATAAATAAAAATTAAACAAATAAAATAACACATTATGTCAAAGTTCATATAATGAATAAATAATATGAATACATGAATGAAAATTTTAATATAACAGCCATTTAAAATGTCGACTGTCGGCCTTGAGTAGCCTGATAGCAGAAGGAATGAAGGACCTGGAGCAGCGGTTTGTTCTCACGTTGTAACGTTGACATGAGGACATTACAGTAAACTCACTGGACAGAACATGGTCCGAGCTGCAGAAGATACTTCGGTGGCCAAAATGAATTGATTTAACTGCAGTATCTCTCAGTTCTCTCATGCATTACATTTAAGAAACAAATGTTTTACTCTGCAGGCCTTTGTTGGGCAACCAACCACAAGACAGCCCCGATCTTCTGTCTCCAAACTTGAGGCCAAGACACCGGGAACTGATCCCGACACCATGTGGGCCGGTGAGAAGCTCGACCCTTCATCCCAGTGTCATGGTGCTAAAACATTAGCATCTCTGCAAGTAGAGTTCAAGCTCAGTTTTATTTGCAGAGTGTAACGAAACAGAGGAAAACTGAAACACATTTTGTGGGTGCAACAGGAAAAAAAAACTTGGATTCTACAAATATAATCTAAATAATCATTAAATTTATTTCAACTATATTAGAATAAGTTTTAAAAAACTGTGTTTATATGTTCATACACTGTTTCCCATCTCCACCCTCGTGCAGATAAAGCCGTGGTCGGAGCTGTCATGTCTGCTGAAGCTCTATTTCTGCTTCACGATAGCGTCTTTGCTGGCGCTGCTCGGCCTCACCCTGAACAGCATCTACAAGCAGCGCATGGGAACCGACGCGTCTGACGAGGACAACTTCACCGTGTCTCTCATCCAGCTGGTGGGAATCTGTGAGTGCCGTCATGTCGTTTACTGCCAGTGTTTTCAGGAAGTTTGATTTCTCATCTCGACTGTTTAACGGCCAAATGTTTCCTGGTGTAATCATGTGATGAACACTGGCTTCACTATGCCACTCTGTGCGTGTGATCTGATGAAATGATCCCATGGTTTAGGCACTGGGTGTTACTGGTGATTAATTTCCCCCTGAAGCGTAATTTCCTACGAACATAAAATAAACTTCTGCTTAAATCTTATTGTTTCCAAAAGTTTCCAAAAGATCTTTTTAGTTCCTGGTGTTTTACTTTTCTTAATGATGGATTTCCTGCAGCTACACAATAGCCACATAATGGAATTATTCTCCATATCTATCACCATAATTTACAGATTATTTTCTTGATGAATCGTTTGGTCTTTAAAAAATTCTGAAAATAGCAAAAACTGCACATAATAAGTTCCCGCAGGTGACATCTTCAAATCTCTTGTTCTGTTCAACCGTCAGTCCAAAACCCACATATATTATATATTCAATTTACCATCATTGAAGACGGTGAAAACTGGAATATATTCACATTTAAGAAGCTGGAACCAGTTAATTAGTGGTAAGTAAGTTAGTTATAAGTGCTTTATCCAGAATGTGATTTAAAAAACTTACGACTCAAATCCAGGACTTCAATCCGTCTCCTCTTCAGTCAGGACTCAGAACACTGACGGGTTGTTATATTTATTAACTGATCAAAATGCAGTAATTAGTACTTTATTTCTTACAAACACTGAGAAGTACCTCTGTGAAAAATATGCAGTAGCACCAAGGAAACAGATTCAATGGAGATACATTTTATTAACTAGTACCAACAGTTATTGTGATTAAAAGTTGAAAAATGAACCATACAGTATCAAGAACATCATCAGTAGAAACCCTGAATGAACAGCATTATAAAGGCTTTACATTCAGACGCACAGAGATGACGGATTGGATAAAATTTGAAAATAAACCAAACAAACTGGTGTTGTTTGTGTCTGTCTGTCTGTGTCCTGCAGTGTTCTGCATCTACTACATCAGCCGTGGCGTGCTGCAGGAGAACACACAGGAGCTGGTGGTATTCGTGCTCAGCGTGTTGGTGGTCATGATCCGATCGGTGGTCAACTTCTCCGTGCAGGGGTCAAAGGGCAAGCAGGAGCTGCTGGTAGGTCACCCTCTGCTGGACACACTGTACGTCGGTGGGAGCTCTTTCATCATTGTCCTGAATGATTGTTTACATAGTTATCATTTAAAAATCTAACTGAGGAAGAAACTAAAATCTTCTTGATGTTTTCATGACCTAACCAAAACCACCAGAAGTCTGTGCCAACATCAAGATTACAACCTGAAACAACAACATCACTATCACTGAGTGATTCATACCAGCTGCTGCCAGTAATCTCACTTCATTAGTGACAACAGCTTCCTGCTTGTTGAAAGAAACAGGTTCCACCACTAGATGTCACTGTTATTGTAGCTATCAGTCACAGACAGACAGACAGACAGACAGACAGACAGACAGACAGATAGACAGACAGATAGATAGACAGCCAGACAGACAGCCAAATAGACAAATAGATAGATAGATAGATAGATAGATAGATACAATGAGGTATTTAAAAAAACAAAGGCAATTTAAGGCTAAATTATATACAGCAACTAAATAAACGAAATACAATATTAAATAAAAATAGAATAGAAAGTAAAAATAGAACCATAACTACACTATACATTGAATATATGGGAATTTGACGCCATCCCAGGCCCCCCTCGCTGTAGATGTAAGTTACCAGATATATTTGGCCTCTATGTTCATCTGGGAGGAAAATGATCCAGATTACAAAATATAAAAATTTGTGACTGACCAATAAATATGAAAAAAGCTCAATAATAATAATAATAATAATAATTATTATTATGATAATTATAATAGTAATAATTATAATTGCATGTTACTACAAGAGGAAAATGGAGGCTATATACATTAGATGAAGGGCAGTAGTTTCCCAGTGCTCTCTCTCTCTCTCTCTCTCTCTATCTCTGTCACACACAGCGTGGGTGATTAAAGAGGTCCGTCAACTTATTCCTGCTTGGGATATTTTCACTGGTTTAAGTTGACTGTTCACGCTGCAGGACAAAGTAACAGGACACCAGGAAATGTCCCGGTGCTCCGGACGAGCTGTCAGCCACAGCCACTGATGTTTGATATATGAATCATTTACACAATAGTAATAGTTTACTGTACACAGACGATCTGCATTTATTCTCTGTCCTTAATATTTTCCACAGACGTTCATGGTTCCCAGAGGATGAATCCTAATGACTTTAATCTTGTTACTTTTCCTCTAGTGACACCATGAGACTGACATTTGTGGTTTTTAGTGAAATGTCTCGACAGATATTGACAGAACTTATATTCACGTTCCCCTCAGGATGTTCCTCGATAACTTCAGTGATCTCTCAACTTTTCATCCAGCACCATCATCTAGTTGAAATTTCACTTTGTCCAGTTCTTTGTTTTTTTCATTCCCATCAGACTCAGCTTTGTTTGTGCTGGTTAGCAAATGTTAGCATGCTATCGCTCAAGTTATTGACATTGGTAAATGTTTTACTTATAGTCACTAACATGGCTGCAGACTTTAGTCTTGTTGGCATGAAAATAGCCCAATTAAAATACATTGAATACCAGCACAGAACATATAGAATAACTTTCTGGCTGCAGGCTGATGTACTTTACGTGACACATGGTGTTAGTTACATAATTAGCTAATTAAACTCACTGTGTGACATGACTGAGTTGTGACATCACTGATGAGAATCTTCAACATGTTTTTGAAAACTGTGTTAGACCAGCTGTGATCTGATTGTGTCACAGGTTCGTTTTGTGTGCATGATGTGTCTGGGCGTGGTGCATGTCCTCTGCACCTCGCTGCTCATCCAGAGGCCCAACATGATGGCTTTCCGTGTGGGCGGGGCCTTGGAGAGCCTCCAGGAGCAGTACTTCCTGCTCAACCTCTGTTTTTCCATGGTGACCTTTGACCTGTGGGCTCAGGTAACATTACATTGCACATTCCTCTTTGCAAAAATGCGACAGCCTTGACACTGAAGAGACCAGTAATAATTTTGTTTTGTTCCGTTGGAGAACAAGTGGAGTTTTGTTCCAATAGTTTACTGAGACCTATAAGTTGATTTTGCTGCAGTAAATTAAAACAGCATCATGGTGTATTGTTTTATTTTTATTTGTGTGTCTGATGTCGTATTGTCCTATCTGAAAACTAACCTCAATGGGATTCAATTAATAAATAAAAATGGTGTTCTTGTGAAGTAAAACCCACCATCAGACACTCTTCACACTGTAAAATACATTATAATATTATATATTAATATAATAATTATTATAATAATGAATTTGCGATTTTTTTAAAATGAGCTGGTTTTCCAGTGCAACAGAGGTGCAAACATAGTTCCTACGTCCTGCATAGAGCCGATACAAATAAAATACAATTCTTGAAAATAAATCATATAAATGATATGTTCAAACAAAGCATATCAAACGTAAGTATATATTTATGGCAGTTGAAAAAGGATGGAAACAAATTCAAACACTGGCTTCATTAATGATGTGCTGTCGGTGTATTTCAGTTGTCTCTGTGTATCCTGATCACGACGTCGGACTCGGCCATGTCTGCTAACAACAGCATCATCCTGGGTGTGGGAGTGCTCTGGGCCTGCCTCACCGCCGCTGTAGGGGCAGTTGCAGTGCGTGTTCTTCATCCATCGTCTGTTCAAACAATGAGACAAGAAATATTCTGCAGGGTTCATCAGTCAAGAACACACAAAGGCATTAGTAGTAGTAACATTTGTTGTTTTTCCAGGTTTTGAAGGAAGCCAAGGTCCTGGTCTGGGTTTTCATGGTGCAGAACCTTCCTCAAGTAGCCTTCTTTGTTTATCTGATGTATACGGTGAGCTGAAAATGGGTGGACCCTGGTTTTTGTGCCTCAGATTCAAAAGACATTTCCAAAAACACAGACATCTGAATTTATTCCCACTGATGTCAACAATCTTACTTAATACAGTTTGTTTAAAATAGCAAAGGCTCAGTAATTTCCTAAAATCTCTGTTGTTGTCAGTAGTTTTTTTTTCTGCAAAATGTCATACTGGAGAAAGGTATGAAAATGTCATAATATAGTGAGGTATAAAAGGTTTTCGTATAGTAAAGCATAAAAAGTGATGAAAACGTCATAGTATAATAAGATGTAAAAATTCATAAAAATGTCATAGTATAGTCAGGCATAAAAAGTCATAAAAACGACATTGTATAGTAAGGTATAAAAAGTCATAGTATAGTAAGGCATAAAAAGTCATAAAAACGACATATTATAGTAAGGCATAAAAATTCATAAAAGTGTCATAGTAGAGTAAGGCATAAAAATTCATAAAAGTGTCATAGTATAGTAAGGCATAAAAAGTCATAAAAACGTCACAGTATAGTAAGGCATAAAAAGTCATAAAAATGTCATAGTATAGTAAGGCATAAAACGTCATAAAAACGTCACAGTATAGTAAGGCATAAAAAGTCATAAAAATGTCGTAGTATAGTAAGGCATAAAACATCATAAAAACGTCATAGTATAGTAAGGCATAAAAAGTCATAAAAACGACATAGTATAGTAAGACATAAAAAGTCATAAAAAAGACATAGTATAGTAAGGCATAAAAAGTCATAGTATAGTAAGGCATAAAAAGTCATAAAAACATCATAGTATAGTAAGGCATAAAAAGTCATTGTATAGTGAGGCATAAAAAGTCATAAAAGGACATAGTATAGTGAGGCATTAAATGTCATAGTATAGTAAATCATAAAAAGTCATAAAAACGACATAGTATAGTAAGGCATAAAAGCTTCATAGTATATTAAGGCATAAAAAGTCATGAAAAAGACATAGTATAGTAAGGCATGAAAAATCATAGTATAGTAAGGCATAAAAAGTCATAAAAACGACATAGTATTGTAAGGCATAAAAAGTCATTGTATAGTAAGGCATAAAAAGTCATAGTATAGTAAGGCATAAAAAGTCATAGTATAGTAAGGCATAAAACCTCATAAGACTGTCACAAAATAGTGAGGCATAAAAAGTCATAATGAAGTAAGGCATAAAAAGTCATAAAAACGACATAGTATAGTAAGGCATGTAAAGTCATAGTATAGTAAGGCATAAAAAGTCATAAAAAGCTGTAGTATAGTAAGGCATAAAAAGTCATAAAAACGTCATAGTATAGTAAGGCATGTAAAGTCATAGTATATTAAGGCATAAAAAGTCCTAAAAATGACATAGCATAGTAAGGCATAAAAAGTCATAAAAATGTCATAGTATAGAAAGGCATAAAAAGTCATAGTATAGCAAGGCATAAAAAGTCATAAAAACGTCACAGTATAGTAAGGCATAGAAAGTCATTAAAACGTCATTGTATAGTAAGGCATGAAAAGTCATAGTATAGTAAGGCATAAAAATTCATAAAAACGACATAGTATAGTAAGGCATGAAAAGTCATAGTATAGTAAGGCATAAAAAGTCATAAAAACGTCATAGTATAGTAAGACATAAAAAGTCATAAAAACGTCATTGTATAGTAAGTCATAAAAAATCATAAAAACGTCATAGTATAGTAAGGCATAAAAAGTCATAGTATAGTAGGGCATAAAAAGTCATTGTATAGTAAGGCATGAAAAGTCATTAAAATGTCATAGTATAATAAGGCATAAAAAGTCCTAAAAACGTCATAGTATAGCAAGGCATAAAAAGTCATAGTATAGTAAGGCATACAAAGTCATAGTATAGTAAGGCATGAAAAGTCATGAAAACGTCATAGTATAGTAAGGCATAAAAAGTCCTAAAAACGTCATTGTATAATAAGTCATAAAAAGTCATAAAAATATCATAGTATAGTAGGGCATAAAAAGTCATAGTATAGTAAGGCATAAAAAGTCATAAAAACATCATAGTATAGTAAGGCATAAAAAGTCATTGTATAGTGAGGCATAAAAAGTCATAAAAGGACATAGTATAGTGAGGCATTAAATGTCATAGTATAGTAAATCATAAAAAGTCATAAAAAGTCATAGTAATAGTAAGGCATAAAAGCTTCATAGTATATTAAGGCATAAAAAGTCATGAAAACGACATAGTAAAGTAAGGCATGAAAAATCATAGTATAGTAAGGCATAGAAAGTCATAAAAAGTCATAAAAACGACATAGTATAGTAAGGCATGTAAAGTCATAGTATAGTAAGGCATAAAAAGTCATAAAAAGCTGTAGTATAGTAAGGCATAAAAAGTCATAAAAACGTCATAGTATAGTAAGGCATGTAAAGTCATAGTATAGTAAGGCATAAAAAGTCCTAAAAATGACATAGCATAGTAAGGCATAAAAAGTCATAGTATAGTAAGGTATAAAAAGTCATAGTATAGTAAGGCATGAAAAGTCATGAAAACGTCATAGTATAGTAAGGCATAAAAAGTCATAAAAACGACATAGTATAGTAAGACATAAAAAGTCATAAAAATGTCATAGTATAGTAAGGCATAAAAAGTCATAAAAACGTCACAGTATAGTAAGGCATAAAAAGTCATAAAAAGTCATAGTATAGTAAGGCATAAAACATCATAAAAACGTCATAGTATAGTAAGGCATAAAAAGTCATTGTATAGTGAGGCATAAAAAGTCATAAAAGGACATAGTATAGTGAGGCATTAAATGTCATAGTATAGTAAATCATAAAAAGTCATAAAAACGACATAGTATAGTAAGGCATAAAAGCTTCATAGTATATTAAGGCATAAAAAGTCATGAAAACGACATAGTATAGTAAGGCATGAAAAATCATAGTATAGTAAGGCATAAAAAGTCATAAAAACGACATAGTATAGTAAGGCATGAAAAGTCATAGTATAGTAAGGCATAAAAAGTCATAAAAAGCTGTAGTATAGTAAGGCATAAAAAGTCATAAAAACGTCATAGTATAGTAAGGCATGTAAAGTCATAGTATAGTAAGGCATAAAAAGTCCTAAAAATGACATAGCATAGTAAGGCATAAAAAGTCATAGTATAGTAAGGTATAAAAAGTCATAGTATAGTAAGGCATGAAAAGTCATGAAAACGTCATAGTATAGTAAGGCATAAAAAGTCATAAAAACGACATAGTATAGTAAGACATAAAAAGTCATAAAAATGTCATAGTATAGTAAGGCATAAAACGTCATAAAAACGTCACAGTATAGTAAGGCATAAAAAGTCATAAAAATGTCGTAGTATAGTAAGGCATAAAACATCATAAAAACGTCATAGTATAGTAAGGCATAAAAAGTCATTGTATAGTGAGGCATAAAAAGTCATAAAAGGACATAGTATAGTGAGGCATTAAATGTCATAGTATAGTAAATCATAAAAAGTCATAAAAACGACATAGTATAGTAAGGCATAAAAGCTTCATAGTATATTAAGGCATAAAAAGTCATGAAAACGACATAGTATAGTAAGGCATGAAAAATCATAGTATAGTAAGGCATAAAAAGTCATAAAAACGACATAGTATTGTAAGGCATAAAAAGTCATAGTATAGTAAGGCATAAAAAGTCATAGTATAGTAAGGCATAAAACCTCATAAGAATGTCACAAAATAGTGAGGCATAAAAAGTCATAATGAAGTAAGGCATAAAAAGTCATAAAAACAACATACTATAGTGAGGCATGTAAAGTCATAGTATAGTAAGGCATAAAAAGTCATAAAAAGCTGTAGTATAGTAAGGCATAAAAAGTCATAAAAACGTCATAGTATAGTAAGGCATGTAAAGTCATAGTATATTAAGGCATAAAAAGTCCTAAAAATGACATAGCATAGTAAGGCATAAAAAGTCATAAAAATGTCATAGTATAGTAAGGCATAAAAAGTCATAGTATAGCAAGGCATAAAAAGTCATAAAAACGTCACAGTATAGTAAGGCATAGAAAGTCATAAAAACGTCATTGTATAGTAAGGCATGAAAAGTCATAGTATAGTAAGGCATAAAAATTCATAAAAACGACATAGTATAGTAAGGCATGAAAAGTCATAGTACAGTAAGGCATAAAAAGTCATAAAAACGTCATTGTATAGTAAGGCATAAAAAGTCATAAAAAGTCATAAAAACGTCATTGTATAGTAAGGCATAAAAAATCATAAAAACGTCATAGTATAGTAAGCATAAAAAGTCATAAAAAGTCATAAAAACGTCATAGTATAGCAAGGCATAAAAAGTCATAGTATAGTAAGGCATAAAAAGTCATAGTATAGTAAGGCATGAAAAGTCATGAAAACGTCATAGTATAGTAAGGCATAAAAAGTCCTAAAAACGTCATTGTATAGTAAGTCATAAAAAGTCATAAAAACATCATAGTATAGTAGGGCATAAAAAGTCATAGTATAGTAAGGCATAAAAAGTCATAAAAACATCATAGTATAGTAAGGCATAAAAAGTCATTGTATAGTGAGGCATAAAAAGTCATAAAAACGACATAGTATAGTGAGGCATTAAATGTCATAGTATAGTAAATCATAAAAAGTCATAAAAACGACATAGTATAGTAAGGCATAAAAGCTTCATAGTATATTAAGGCATAAAAAGTCATGAAAACGACATAGTATAGTAAGGCATGAAAAATCATAGTATAGTAAGGCATAAAAAGTCATAAAAACGACATAGTATAGTAAGGCATGTAAAGTCATAGTATAGTAAGGCATAAAAAGTCATAAAAAGCTGTAGTATAGTAAGGCATAAAAAGTCATAAAAAGCTGTAGTATAGTAAGGCATAAAAAGTCATAGTATAGTAAGGCATGAAAAGTCATGAAAACGTCATAGTATAGTAAGGCATAAAAAGTCATAAAAACGACATAGTATAGTAAGGCATAAAACATCATAAAAACGTCATAGTATAGTGAGGCATAAAAAGTGATAAAAACGACATAGTATAGTAAGGCATAAAAAGTCATAGTATAGTAAGGCATAAAAAGTCATAAAAACATCATAGTATAGTAAGGCATAAAAAGTCATAAAAGGACATAGTATAGTGAGGCATTAAATGTCATAGTATAGTAAATCATAAAAAGTCATAAAAACGACATAGTATAGTAAGGCATGTAAAGTCATAGTATAGTAAGGCATAAAAGCTTCATAGTATATTAAGGCATAAAAGCTTCATAGTATATTAAGGCATAAAAAGTCATGAAAACGACATAGTATAGTAAGGCATAAAAGCTTCATAGTATATTAAGGCATAAAAAGTCATGAAAACAACATAGTATAGTAAGGCATGAAAAATCATAGTATAGTAAGGCATAAAAAGTCATAAAAACGACATAGTATAGTAAGGCATGTAAAGTCATAGTATAGTAAGGCATAAAAAGTCATAAAAAGCTGTAGTATAGTAAGGCATAAAAAGTCATAAAAACGTCATAGTATAGTAAGGCATGTAAAGTCATAGTATAGTAAGGCATAAAAAGTCCTAAAAATGACATAGCATAGTAAAGCATAAAAAGTCATAAAAATGTCATAGTATAGTAAGGCATAAAAAGTCATAGTATAGCAAGGCATAAAAAGTCATAAAAACGTCACAGTATAGTAAGGCATAGAAAGTCATAAAAACGTCATTGTATAGTAAAGCATGAAAAGTCATAGTATAGTAAGGCATAAAAAGTCATAAATACGTCATTGTATAGTAAGTCATAAAAAATCATAAAAACGTCATAGTTTAGTAAGGCATAAAAAGTCATAAAAACGTCATAGTATAGTAAGGCATAAAAAATCATAAAATAGTCATTGTATAGTAAGTCATAAAAAATCATAAAAACGTCATAGTTTAGTAAGGCATAAAAAGTCATAAAAACGTCATAGTATAGTAAGGCATAAAAAATCATAAAATAGTCATTGTATAGTAAGTCATAAAAAATCATAAAAACGTCATAGTATAGTAAGGCATAAAATGTCATAGTATAATAAGGCATAAAAAGTCCTAAAAACGTCATAGTATAGCAAGGCATAAAAAGTCATAGTATAGTAAGGCATAAAAAGTCATAGTATAGTAAGGCATAAAAAGTCATAGTATAGTAAGGCATAAAACCTCATAAAAATGTCACAAAATAGTGAGGCATAAAAAGTCATAGTGAAGTAAGGCATAAAAAGTCATAAAAAGGACATAGTATGGTAAGGCATGTAAAGTCATAGTATAGTAAGGCATAAAAAGTCATGAAAAGCTGTAGTATAGTAAGGCATAAAAAGTCCTAAAAACGTCATTGTATAATAAGTCATAAAAAGTCATAAAAACATCATAGTATAATAGGGCATAAAAAGTCATAGTATAGTAAGGCATAAAAAGTCATGAAAACGTCATTGTATAATAAGTCATAAAAAGTCATAAAAACGTCATAGTATAGTAAGGCATAAAAAGTCACAAAAACGACATAGTATAGTTAGGCATAAAAAGTCATAAAAACATCATAGTATAGTAAGGCATAAAAAATCATAGTATAGTGAGGCATAAAAAGTCATAAAAGGACATAGTATAGTGAGGCATTAAATGTCATAGTATAGTAAATCATAAAAAGTCATAAAAACGACATAGTATAGTAAGGCATAAAAGCTTCATAGAGTATTAAGGCATAAAAAGTCATAAAAAGTCATGAAAACGACATAGTATAGTAAGGCATGAAAAGTCATAGTATAGTAAGGCATAAAAAGTCATAAAAAACGACATAGTATAGTAAGGCATGTAAAGTCATAGTAATAGTAAGGCATAAAAAGTCATAAAAAGCTGTAGTATAGTAAGGCATAAAAAGTCATAAAAAGCTGTAGTATAGTAAGGCATAAAAAGTCATAGTATAGTAAGGCATGAAAAGTCATGAAAACGACATAGTATAGTAAGGCATAAAAAGTCATAAAAACGACATAGTAAAGTAAGGCATAAAACATCATAAAAACGTCATAGTATAGTAAGGCATAAAAAGTCATAAAAACGACATAGTATAGTAAGGCATAAAAAGTCATAGTATAGTAAGGCATAAAAAGTCATAAAAACAACATAGTATAGTAAGGCATAAAAAGTCATAAAAGGACATAGTATAGTGAGGCATTAAATGTCATAGTATAGTAAATCATAAAAAGTCATAAAAAACGACATAGTAAAGTAAGGCATGAAAAGTCATAGTATAGTAAGGCATAAAAGCTTCATAGTATATTAAGGCATAAAAGCTTCATAGTATATTAAGGCATAAAAAGTCATAAAAACGACATAGTATAGTAAGGCATAAAAGCTTCATAGTATATTAAGGCATAAAAAGTCATGAAAACAACATAGTATAGTAAGGCATAAAAAGTCATAAAAACGTCATAGTATAGTAAGGCATAAAAAGTCATAAAAACGACATAGTATAGTAAGGCATGAAAAGTCATAGTATAGTAAGGCATAAAAAGTCATAAAAAGCTGTAGTATAGTAAGGCATAAAAAGTCATAAAAACGTCATAGTATAGTAAGGCATGTAAAGTCATAGTATAGTAAGGCATAAAAAGTCCTAAAAATGACATAGCATAGTAAGCATAAAAAGTCATAAAAATGTCATAGTATAGTAAGGCATAAAAAGTCATAGTATAGTAAGGCATAAAAAGTCATAAAAACGTCACAGTATAGTAAGGCATAGAAAGTCATAAAAACGTCATTGTATAGTAAGCATGAAAAGTCATAGTATAGTAAGGCATAAAAAGTCATAAATACGTCATTGTATAGTAAGTCATAAAAAATCATAAAAACGACATAGTAAAGTAAGGCATAAAAAGTCATAAAAACGTCATAGTAAAGTAAGGCATAAAAAGTCATAAAATAGTCATTGTATAGTAAGTCATAAAAAATCATAAAAACGTCATAGTTTAGTGAGGCATAAAAAGTCATAAAAACGTCATAGTATAGTAAGGCATAAAAAATCATAAAATAGTCATTGTATAGTAAGTCATAAAAAATCATAAAAACGTCATAGTATAGTAAGGCATGTAAAGTCATAGTATAGTAAGTCATAAAAAGTCATAAAAAGTCATAAAAACGTCATAGTATAGCAAGGCATAAAAAGTCATAGTAATAGTAAGGCATAAAAAGTCATAGTATAGTAAGGCATAAAAAGTCATAGTATAGTAAGGCATAAAACCTCATAAAAATGTCACAAAATAGTGAGGCATAAAAAGTCATAGTGAAGTAAGGCATAAAAAGTCATAAAAAGTCATTAGTATAGTAAGGCATGTAAAGTCATAGTATAGTAAGTCATAAAAAAGTCATAGAATAGTAAGACATAAAAATGTCATAGTATAGTAAGGCATAAAACGTCATAAAAACGTCACAGTATAGTAAGGCATAAAAAGTCATAGTATAGTAAGGCATAAAAAGTCATAGTATAGTAAGGCATAAAACCTCATAAAAATGTCACAAAATAGTGAGGCATAAAAAGTCATAGTGAAGTAAGGCATAAAAAGTCATAAAAACGACATAGTATAGTAAGGCATGTAAAGTCATAGTATAGTAAGGCATAAAAAGTCATGAAAAGCTGTAGTATAGTAAGGCATAAAAAGTCCTAAAAACGTCATTGTATAATAAGTCATAAAAAGTCATAAAAACATCATAGTATAATAGGGCATAAAAAGTCATAGTATAGTAAGGCATAAAAAGTCATGAAAACGTCATTGTATAATAAGTCATAAAAAGTCATAAAAACGTCATAGTATAGTAAGGCATAAAAAGTCACAAAAACGACATAGTATAGTTAGGCATAAAAAGTCATTGTATAGTAAGGCATAAAAAGTCACAAAGACGACATAGTATAGTAAGGCATGTAAAGTCATAAAAACGACATAGTAAAGTAAGGCATAAAAAGTCATAGTATAGTAAGGCATAAAAAGTCATAAAAAAGTCATAGAATAGTAAGGCATAAAAAGTCATAAAAACGACATAGTATAGTAAGGCATAAAAAGTCATAGTATAGTAAGGCATGAAAAGTCATGAAAACGTCATAGTATAGTAAGGCATGAAAAGTCATGAAAACGTCATAGTATAGTAAGGCATGAAAAGTCATGAAAACGTCATAGTATAGTAAGGCATAAAAAGTCCTAAAAATGTCATTGTATAATAAGTCATAAAAAGTCATAAAAACGTCATAGTATAGTAAGGCATAAAAAGTCATAGTAATAGTAAGGCATAAAAAGTCATGAAAACGTCATTGTATAATAAGTCATAAAAAGTCATAAAAACGTCATAGTATAGTAAGGCATAAAAAGTCATAAAAACGACATGGTATAGTAAGGCATGAAAAGTCATAGTATAGTAAGGCATAAAAAGTCATAAAAACGACATAGTATAGTTAGGCATAAAAAGTCATAGTATAGTAAGGCATAAAAAGTCATAGTATAGTAAGGCATAAAAAGTCATAAAAACGACATAGTATGGTAAGGCATGAAAAGTCATAAAAACGTCATAGTATAGTAAGGCATAAAAAGTCATATTATAGTAAGGCATGAAAAGTCATGAAAACGTCATAGTATAGTAAGGCATAAAAAGTCATTGTATAGTAAGGCATGAAAAGTCATGAAAACGTCATAGTATAGTAAGGCATAAAAAGTCCTAAAAACGTCATTGTATAATAAGTCATAAAAAGTCATAAAAACGTCATAGTATAATAGGGCATAAAAAGTCATAGTATAGTAAGGCATAAAAAGTCATGAAAACGTCATTGTATAATAAGTCATAAAAAGTCATAAAAACGACATAGTATAGTTAGGCATAAAAATTCATTGTATAGTAAGGCATAAAAAGTCATAGTATAGTAAGGCATAAAAAGTCATAAAAACGACATAGTATAGTTAGGCATAAAAAGTCATAGTATAGTAAGGCATAAAAAGTCATAGTATAGTAAGGCATAAAAAGTCATAAAAACGACATAGTATGGTAAGGCATGAAAAGTCATAAAAACGTCATAGTATAGTAAGGCATAAAAAGTCATATTATAGTAAGGCATGAAAAGTCATGAAAACGTCATAGTATAGTAAGGCATAAAAAGTCCTAAAAACGTCATTGTATAATAAGTCATAAAAAGTCATAAAAACGTCATAGTATAATAGGGCATAAAAAGTCATAGTATAGTAAGGCATAAAAAGTCCTAAAAACGTCATTGTATAATAAGTCATAGAAAGTCATATAAACGTCATAGTATAGTAAGGCATAAAAAGTCATAGTATAGTAAGGCATAGAAAGTCATAAAAAGTCATGAAAACGTCATTGTATAATAAGTCATAAAAAGTCATAAAAACGTCATAGTATAGTAAGGCATAAAAAGTCATAAAAACGACAGTATAGTTAGGCATAAAAAGTCATTGTATAGTAAGGCATAAAAAGTCACAAAAACGACATAGTATAGTAAGGCATGTAAAGTCATAGTATAGTAAGGCATAAAAAGTCATAAAAAGTCATAAAAAGTCATAGTAATAGTAAGGCATAAAAAGTCATAAAAACGACATAGTATAGTTAGGCATAAAAAGTCATAAAAACGTCATAGTATAGTAAGGCATAAAAAGTCACAAAAACGACATAGTATAGTAAGGCATGTAAAGTCATAGTATAGTAAGGCATAAAAAGTCATAAAAAAGTCATAGAATAGTAAGGCATAAAAAGTCATAAAAACGACATAGTATAGTAAGTCATAAAAACGTCATAGTATAATAGGGCATAAAAAGTCATAGTATAGTAAGGCATAAAAAGTCATGAAAACATCATTGTATAATAAGTCATAAAAAGTCATAAAAATGACATAGTATAGTTAGGCATGAAAAGTCATGAAAACGTCGTAGTATAGTAAGGCATAAAAAGTCCTAAAAACGTCATTATATAATAAGTCATAAAAAGTCATAAAAACGTCATAGTATAATAGGGCATAAAAAGTCATAGTATAGTAAGGCATAAAAAGTCATGAAAACGTCATTGTATAATAAGTCATAAAAAGTCATAAAAACGACATAGTATAGTTAGGCATAAAAAGTCATTGTATAGTAAGGCATAAAAAGTCATAGTATAGTAAGGCATAAAAAGTCATAAAAACGACATAGTATAGTTAGGCATAAAAAGTCATAGTATAGTAAGGCATAAAAAGTCATAGTATAGTAAGGCATAAAAAGTCATAAAAAGCACATAGTATAGTAAGGCATAAAAAGTCATAAAAACGTCATTCTATAGTAAGTCATAAAAAGTCATAAAAACGACATAGTATAGTAAGGCATGAAAAGTCATAGTATAGTAAGGCATAAAAAGTCATGAAAACGTCATAGTATAGTAGGCATAAAAAGTCCTAAAAACGTCATTGTATAGTAAGGCATAAAAAGTCATGAAAACGTCATTGTATAGTAAGTCATAAAAAGTCATAAAAACGACATAGTATAGTAAGGCATGTAAAGTCATAGTATAGTAAGGCATGAAAAGTCATAAAAACGTCATAGTATAGTAAGGCATAAAAAGTCATAGTATAGTAAGGCATAAAAAGTCATGAAAACGTCATTGTATAATAAGTCATAAAAAGTCATAAAAATGACATAGTATAGTTAGGCATAAAAAGTCATTGTATAGTAAGGCATAAAAAGTCACAAAAACGACATAGTATAGTAAGGCATGTAAAGTCATAGTATAGTAAGGCATAAAAAGTCATAAAAAAGTCATAGTATAGTAAGGCATAAAAAGTCATAGTATAGTAAGGCATAAAAAGTCATAGTATAGTAAGGCATAAAAAGTCATAGTATAATAAGTCATAGAAAGTCATAAAAACGTCATAGTATAGTAAGGCATAAAAAGTCATAGTATAGTAAGGCATAAAAAGTCATGAAAACGTCATTGTATAATAAGTCATAAAAAGTCATAAAAACGTCATAGTATAGTAAGGCATAAAAAGTCATAAAAACGTCATTGTATAGTAAGTCATAAAAAGTCATAAAAACGACATAATATAGTAAGGCATGAAAAGTCATAGTATAGTAAGGCATAAAAAGTCATGAAAACGTCATAGTATAGTAAGGCATAAAAAGTCATAAAAACGTCATTGTATAGTTAGTCATAAAAAGTCATAAAAACGACATGGTATAGTAAGGCATGAAAAGTCATAGTATAGTAAGGCATAAAAAGTCATGAAAACGTCATTGTATAATAAGTCATAAAAAGTCATAAAAACGTCATAGTATAGTAAGGCATAAAAAGTCATAGTATATCAAGGCATAAAAAGTCATTGTATAGTAAGGCATAAAAAGTCACAAAAACGACATAGTATAGTAAGGCATGTAAAGTCATAGTAATAGTAAGGCATAAAAAGTCATAAAAAGTCATAGTATAGTAAGGCATAAAAAGTCATAGTATAGTAAGGCATGAAAAGTCATAAAAAGCACATAGTATAGTAAGGCATAAAAAGTCCTAAAAACGTCATTGTATAATAAGACATAGAAAGTCATAAAAACGTCATTGTATAGTAAGGCATAAAAAGTCATTAGTATAGTAAGGCATGAAAAGTCATAAAAAACGTAATAGTATAGTATGGCATAAAAAGTCATAGTATAGTAAGGCATAAAAAGTCATATTATAGTAAGGCATGAGAAGTCATGAAAACGTCATAGTATAGTAAGGCATAAAAAGTCATAGTATAGTAAGGCATAAAAAGTCCTAAAAATCACATAGTATAGTAAGGCATAAAAAGTCCTAAAAAGCACATAGTATAGTAAGGCATAAAAAGTCATAGTATAGTAAGGCATAAAAAGTCATAAAAACGTCATTGTATAATAAGTCATAAAAAGTCATAAAAACGTCATAGTATAGTAAGGCATAAAAAGTCATTGTATAGTAAGGCATAAAAAGTCACAAAAACGACATAGTATAGTAAGGCATGTAAAGTCATAGTATAGTAAGGCATAAAAAGTCATAAAAAAGTCATAGTATAATAAGGCATAAAAAGTCATAAAAACGACATAGTATAGTAAGGCATAAAAAGTCATAAAAACGACATAGTATAGTAAGGCATAAAAAGTCATAAAAAAGTCATAGTATAATAAGGCATAAAAAGTCATAAAAACGACATAGTATAGTAAGGCATAAAAAGTCATAAAAACGACATAGTATAGTAAGGCATAAAAAGTCATAAAAACGACATAGTATAGTAAGGCATGTAAAGTCATAGTATAGTAAGGCATAAAAAGTCATAAAAAAGTCATAAAATAGTAAGGCATAAAAAGTCATAAAAACGACATAGTATTATAAGTCATAAAAACGTCATAGTATAGTAAGGCATAAAAAGTCACAAAAACGACATAGTATAGTAAGGCATGTAAAGTCATAGTATAGTAAGGCATAAAAAGTCATAAAAAAGTCATAGAATAGGAAGGCATAAAAAGTCATAAAAACGACATAGTATAGTAAGTCATAAAAACGTCATAGTATAGTAAGGCATAAAAAGTCATTGTATAGTAAGGCATGAAAAGTCATGAAAACGTCATAGTATAGTAAGGCATAAAAAGTCCTAAAAACGTCATTGTATAATAAGTCATAAAAAGTCATAAAAACGTCATAGTATAATAGGGCATAAAAAGTCATAGTATAGTAAGGCATAAAAAGTCATGAAAACGTCATTGTATAATAAGTCATAAAAAGTCATAAAAACGACATAGTATAGTTAGGCATAAAAATTCATTGTATAGTAAGGCATAAAAAGTCATAGTATAGTAAGGCATAAAAAGTCATAAAAACGACATAGTATAGTTAAGGCATAAAAAGTCATAGTATAGTAAGGCATAAAAAGTCATAGTAATAGTAAGGCATAAAAAGTCATAAAAACGACATAGTATAGTAAGGCATGAAAAGTCATAAAAACGTCATAGTATAGTAAGGCATAAAAAGTCATATTATAGTAAGGCATGAAAAGTCATGAAAACGTCATAGTATAGTAAGGCATAAAAAGTCATAAAAACGTCATAGTATAATAGGGCATAAAAAGTCATAGTATAGTAAGGCATGAAAAGTCATGAAAATGTCATAGTATAGTAAGGCATAAAAAGTCCTAAAAACGTCATTGTATAATAAGTCATAGAAAGTCATATAAACGTCATAGTATAGTAAGGCATAAAAAGTCATAGTATAGTAAGGCATAAAAAGTCATGAAAACGTCATTGTATAATAAGTCATAAAAAGTCATAAAAACGTCATAGTATAGTAAGGCATAAAAAGTCATAAAAACGACAGTATAGTTAGGCATAAAAAGTCATTGTATAGTAAGGCATAAAAAGTCACAAAAACGACATAGTATAGTAAGGCATGTAAAGTCATAGTATAGTAAGGCATAAAAAGTCATAAAAAAGTCATAGAATAGGAAGGCATAAAAAGTCATAAAAACGACATAGTATAGTAAGTCATAAAAACGTCATAGTATAGTAAGGCATAAAAAGTCATTGTATAGTAAGGCATGAAAAGTCATGAAAACGTCATAGTATAGTAAGGCATGAAAAGTCATGAAAACGTCATAGTATAGTAAGGCATGAAAAGTCATGAAAACGTCATAGTATAGTAAGGCATAAAAAGTCCTAAAAACGTCATTGTATAATAAGTCATAAAAAGTCATAAAAACGTCATAGTATAATAGGGCATAAAAAGTCATAGTATAGTAAGGCATAAAAAGTCATGAAAACGTCATTGTATAATAAGTCATAAAAAGTCATAAAAACGACATAGTATAGTTAGGCATAAAAAGTCATAGTATAGTAAGGCATAAAAAGTCATAGTATAGTAAGGCATAAAAAGTCATAAAAAGCACATAGTATAGTAAGGCATAAAAAGTCATAAAAACGACATAGTATAGTAAGGCATGAAAAGTCATAGTATAGTAAGGCATAAAAAGTCATGAAAACGTCATAGTATAGTAAGGCATAAAAAGTCATAGTATAGTAAGGCATAAAAAGTCATGAAAACGTCATTGTATAGTAAGTCATAAAAAGTCATAAAAACGACATAGTATAGTAAGGCATGTAAAGTCATAGTATAGTAAGGCATGAAAAGTCATAAAAACGTCATAGTATAGTAAGGCATAAAAAGTCATAGTATAGTAAGGCATAAAAAGTCATGAAAACGTCATTGTATAATAAGTCATAAAAAGTCATAAAAATGACATAGTATAGTTAGGCATAAAAAGTCATTGTATAGTAAGGCATAAAAAGTCACAAAAACGACATAGTATAGTAAGGCATGTAAAGTCATAGTATAGTAAGGCATAAAAAAGTCATAAAAAGTCATAGTATAGTAAGCATAAAAAGTCATAAAATAGTAAGGCATAGAAAGTCATAAAAAGTCATAGTATAGTAAGGCATAAAAAGTCATAGTATAATAAGTCATAGAAAGTCATAAAAACGTCATAGTATAGTAAGGCATAAAAAGTCATAAAAACGTCATTGTATAGTAAGTCATAAAAACGTCATTGTATAGTAAGTCATAAAAAGTCATAAAAACGACATAATATAGTAAGGCATGAAAAGTCATAGTATAGTAAGGCATAAAAAGTCATAAAAACGTCATTGTATAATAAGTCATAAAAAGTCATAAAAACGTCATAGTATAGTAAGGCATAAAAAGTCATAGTATATCAAGGCATAAAAAGTCATTGTATAGTAAGGCATAAAAAGTCACAAAAACGACATAGTATAGTAAGGCATGTAAAGTCATAGTATAGTAAGGCATAAAAAGTCATAAAAAAGTCATAGTATAGTAAGGCATAAAAAGTCATAGTATAGTAAGGCATGAAAAGTCATAAAAAGCACATAGTATAGTAAGGCATAAAAAGTCCTAAAAACGTCATTGTATAATAAGACATAGAAAGTCATAAAAACGTCATTGTATAGTAAGGCATAAAAAGTCATAGTATAGTAAGGCATGAAAAGTCATAAAAACGTCATAGTATAGTATGGCATAAAAAGTCATAGTATAGTAAGGCATAAAAAGTCATATTATAGTAAGGCATGAGAAGTCATGAAAACGTCATAGTATAGTAAGGCATAAAAAGTCATAGTATAGTAAGGCATAAAAAGTCCTAAAAATCACATAGTATAGTAAGGCATAAAAAGTCCTAAAAAGCACATAGTATAGTAAGGCATAAAAAGTCATAGTATAGTAAGGCATAAAAAGTCATAAAAACGTCATTGTATAATAAGTCATAAAAAGTCATAAAAACGTCATAGTATAGTAAGGCATAAAAAGTCATTGTATAGTAAGGCATAAAAAGTCACAAAAACGATATAGTATAGTAAGGCATGTAAAGTCATAGTATAGTAAGGCATAAAAAGTCATAAAAAAGTCATAGTATAATAAGGCATAAAAAGTCATAAAAACGACATAGTATAGTAAGGCATAAAAAGTCATAAAAACGACATAGTATAGTAAGGCATAAAAAGTCATAAAAGAGTCATAGTATAATAAGGCATAAAAAGTCATAAAAACGACATAGTATAGTAAGGCATAAAAAGTCATAAAAACGACATAGTATAGTAAGGCATAAAAAGTCATAGTATAGTAAGGCATAAAAAGTCATAAAAACGTCATAGTATAGTAAGGCATAGAAAGTCATAATATAGTAAGGCATAAAAAGTCATAGTATAGTAAGGCATAAAAAGTCATAAAAAAGTCATAGTATAGTAAGGCATAAAAAGTCATAGTATAGTAAGGCATAAAAAGTCATAGTATAGTAAGGCATAAAAAGTCATAAAAATGTCACAGTATAGTAAGGCATGAAAAGTCATGAAAACGTCATAGTATAGTAAGGCATAAAAAGTCATAAAAAGCACATAATATAGTAAGGCATAAAAAGTCATAGTATAGTAAGGCACAAAAAGTCCTAAAAACGACATAGTATAGTAAGGCATAAAAAGTCCTAAAAACTGCATTGTATAATGAGTCATAAAAAGTCATAAAAACGTCATAGTATAGCAAGGCATAAAAAGTCATAGTATAGTAAGGCATAAAAAGTCATAAAATCGTCATTGTATAATAAGGCATAAAAAGTCACAAAAAAGACATAGTATAGTAAGGCATGTAAAGTCATAGTATAGTAAAGCATAAAAAGTCATAAAAACGTCATAGTATAGTAAGGCATAAAAAGTCATAGTATAGTAAGGCATAAAAAGTCATAAAAAGCACATAGTATAGTAAGGCATAAAAAATCATAGTATAGTAAGGCATGTAAAGTCATAGTATAGTAAGGCATAAAAAGTCATAAAAACGTCATAGTATAGTAAGTCATAAAAATTCATAAAAACGACATAGTATGGTAAGGCATGAAAAGTCATAGTATAGTAAGGCATAAAAAGTCATAGTATAGTAAGGCATAAAAAGTCATAAAAACGTCATAGTATAGTAAGGCATAGAAAGTCATAATATAGTAAGGCATTAAAAGTCATAGTATAGTAAGGCATGAAAAGTCATGAAAACGTCATAGTATGGTAAGGCATAAAAAGTCATATTATAGTAAGGCATAAAAAGTCATAAAAAAGTCATAGTATAGTAAGGCATAAAAAGTCATAGTATAGTAAGTCATAAAAATGTCACAGTATAGTAAGGCATGAAAAGTCATGAAAACGTCATAGTATAGTAAGGCATAAAAAAGTCATAGTATAGTAAGGCATAAAAAGTCATAAAAAGCCACAGTATAGTAAGGCATAAAAAGTCAAAAAAACGTCAAAGTATAGTAAGTCATAAAAATTCATAAAAACGACATATTATAGTAAGGCATGAAAAGTCATAGTATAGTAAGGCATAAAAAGTCACAAAAAAGACATAGTATAGTAAGGCATGTAAAGACATAGTATAGTAAAGCATAAAAAGTCATAAAAAAGTCATAGTATAGTAAGGCATAAAAAGTCATAAAAACGACATAGTATAGTAAGGCATAAAAAGTCATAGTATAGTAAGGCATAAAAAGTCATAAAAACGTCATAGTATAGTAAGGCATAAAAAGTCACAAAAAAGACATAGTATAGTAAGGCATGTAAAGTCATAGTAGAGTAAAGCACAAAAAGTCTGACTAAAAAAGTCATAGTATAGTAAGTCATAAAAAAGTCATAAAAACGACATAGTATGGTAAGGCATGAAAAGTCATAGTATAGTAAGGCATAAAAAGTCATAGTATAGTAAGGCATAAAAAGTCATAAAAACGTCATAGTATAGTAAGGCATAGAAAGTCATAATATAGTAAGGCATTAAAAGTCATAGTATAGTAAGGCATGAAAAGTCATGAAAACGTCATAGTATGGTAAGGCATAAAAAGTCATATTATAGTAAGGCATAAAAAGTCATAAAAAAGTCATAGTATAGTAAGGCATAAAAAGTCATAGTATAGTAAGTCATAAAAATGTCACAGTATAGTAAGGCATGAAAAGTCATGAAAACGTCATAGTATAGTAAGGCATAAAAAGTCATAGTATAGTAAGGCATAAAAAGTCATAAAAAGCCACAGTATAGTAAGGCATAAAAAGTCATAAAAACGTCAAAGTATAGTAAGTCATAAAAATTCATAAAAACGACATATTATAGTAAGGCATGAAAAGTCATAGTATAGTAAGGCATAAAAAGTCACAAAAAAGACATAGTATAGTAAGGCATGTAAAGACATAGTATAGTAAAGCATAAAAAGTCATAAAAAGTCATAGTATAGTAAGGCATAAAAAGTCATAAAAACGACATAGTATAGTAAGGCATAAAAAGTCATAGTATAGTAAGGCATAAAAAGTCATAAAAACGTCATAGTATAGTAAGGCATAAAAAGTCACAAAAAAGACATAGTATAGTAAGGCATGTAAAGTCATAGTAGAGTAAAGCACAAAAAGTCTGACTAAAAAAGTCATAGTATAGTAAGGCATAAAAAGTCATAAAAACGACATAGTATAGTAAGGCATAAAAAGTCATAAAAACGTCATTGTATAATAAGTCACAAAAAGTCATAGAAACGTCATAGTATAGTAAGGCATAAAAAGTCATAGTATAGTAAGGCATAAAAAGTCATATTATAGTAAGGCATAAAAAGTCCTAAAAACGTCATTGTATAATAAGTCATAGAAAGTCATAAAAAAAACGTCATAGTATAGTAAGGCATAAAAAGTCATAGTATAGTAAGGCATAAAAAGTCATAAAAACGTCATAGTATAGTAAGGCATAAAAAGTCATTGTATAGTAAGGCATAAAAAGTCACAAAAAAGACATAGTATAGTAAGGCATGTAAAGACATAGTATAGTAAAGCATAAAAAGTCATAAAAAAGTCATAGTATAGTAAGGCATAAAAAGTCATAAAAACGACATAGTATAGTAAGGCATAAAAAGTCATAGTATAGTAAGGCATAAAAAGTCATAAAAACGTCATAGTATAGTAAGGCATAAAAAGTCACAAAAAAGACATAGTATAGTAAGGCATGTAAAGTCATAGTATAGTAAAGCACAAAAAGTCATAAAAAAGTCATAGTATAGTAAGGCATAAAAAGTCATAAAAACGACATAGTATAGTAAGGCATAAAAAGTCATAAAAACGTCATTGTATAATAAGTCACAAAAAGTCATAGAAACGTCATAGTATAGTAAGGCATAAAAAGTCATAGTATAGTAAGGCATAAAAAGTCATAGTATAGTAAGGCATAAAAAGTCCTAAAAACGTCATTGTATAATAAGTCATAGAAAGTCATAAAAACGTCATAGTATAGTAAGGCATAAAAAGTCATAGTATAGTAAGGCATAAAAAGTCATAAAAACGTCATAGTATAGTAAGGCATAAAAAGTCATTGTATAGTAAGGCATAAAAAGTCACAAAAACGATATAGTATAGTATGGCATGTAAAGTCATAGTATAGTAAGGCATAAAAAGTCATAAAAAAGTCATAGTATAGTAAGGCATAAAAATTCATAAAAACGACATAGTATAGTAAGGCATAAAAAGTCATAGTATAGTAAGGCATAAAAAGTCATAAAAACGACATAGTATAGTAAGGCATAAAAAGTCATTGTATAGTAAGGCATAAAAAGTCACAAAAACGATATAGTATAGTATGGCATGTAAAGTCATAGTATAGTAAGGCATAAAAAGTCATAAAAAAGTCATAGTATAGTAAGGCATAAAAAGTCATAAAAACGACATAGTATAGTAAGGCATAAAAAGTCATAGTATAGTAAGGCATAAAAAGTCATAAAAACGACATAGTATAGTAAGGCATAAAAAGTCATAGTATAGTAAGGCATAAAAAGTCATAAAAAGCACATAGTATAGTAAGGCATAAAAAGTCATAGTATAGTAATGCATGAAAAGTCATGAAAACGTCATAGTATAGTAAGGCATAAAAAGTCATAAAAAAGCACATAGTATAGTAAGGCATAAAAAGTCGTAGTATAGTAAGGCATAAAAAGTCATAGTATAGTAAGGCATAAAAAGTCATAAAAAGCCACAGTATAGTAAGGCATAAAAAGTCAAAAAACGCAAAAGTATAGTAAGGCATAAAAAGTCATAAAAACGACATAGTATAGTAAGGCATAAAAAGTCATAGTATAGTAAGGCATAAAAAGTCATAAAATCGTCATTGTATAACAAGGCATAAAAAGTCACAAAAAAGACATAGTATAGTAAGGCATGTAAAGTCATAGTATAGTAAAGCATAAAAAGTCATAAAAACGTCATAGTATAGTAAGGCATAAAAAGTCATAAAAACGACATAGTATAGTAAGGCATAAAAAGTCATAGTATAGTAAGGCATAAAAAGTCATAAAAAGCACATAGTATAGTAAGGCATAAAAAGTCATAGTATAGTAAGGCATGTAAAGTCATAGTATAGTAAGGCATAAAAAGTCATAAAAACGTCACAGTATAGTAAGGCATGAAAAGTCATGAAAACGTCATAGTATAGTAAGGCATAAAAAGTCATAAAAAGCACATAATATAGTAAGGCATAAAAAGTCATAGTATAGTAAGGCATAAAAAGTCATAAAAAGCCACAGTATAGTAAGGCATAAAAAGTCATAAAAACGTCAAAGTATAGTAAGTCATAAAAATTCATAAAAACGACATATTATAGTAAGGCATGAAAAGTCATAGTATAGTAAGGCATAAAAAGTCACAAAAAAGACATAGTATAGTAAGGCATGTAAAGTCATAGTATAGTAAAGCACAAAAAGTCATAAAAAAGTCATAGTATAGTAAGGCATAAAAAGTCATAAAAACGACATAGTATAGTAAGGCATAAAAAGTCATAAAAACGTCATTGTATAATAAGTCACAAAAAGTCATAGAAACGTCATAGTACAGTAAGGCATAAAAAGTCATAGTATAGTAAGGCATAAAAAGTCATATTATAGTAAGGCATAAAAAGTCCTAAAAACGTCATTGTATAATAAGTCATAGAAAGTCATAAAAACGTCATAGTATAGTAAGGCATAAAAAGTCATAGTATAGTAAGGCATAAAAAGTCATGAAAACGTCATTGTATAATAAGTCATAAAAAGTCATAAAAACGTCATAGTATAGTAAGGCATAAAAAGTCATTGTATAGTAAGGCATAAAAAGTCACAAAAACGATATAGTATAGTATGGCATGTAAAGTCATAGTATAGTAAGGCATAAAAAGTCATAAAAAAGTCATAGTATAGTAAGGCATAAAAAGTCATAAAAACGACATAGTATAGTAAGGCATAAAAAGTCATAGTATAGTAAGGCATAAAAAGTTATAAAAACGACATAGTATAGTAAGGCATAAAAAGTCATAGTATAGTAAGGCATAAAAAGTCATAAAAAGCACATAGTATAGTAAGGCATAAAAAGTCATAGTATAGTAATGCATGAAAAGTCATGAAAACGTCATAGTATAGTAAGGCATAAAAAGTCATAAAAAAGCACATAGTATAGTAAGGCATAAAAAGTCGTAGTATAGTAAGGCATAAAAAGTCATAGTATAGTAAGGCATAAAAAGTCATAAAAAGCCACAGTATAGTAAGGCATAAAAAGTCAAAAAACGTCAAAGTATAGTAAGGCATAAAAAGTCATAAAAACGACATAGTATAGTAAGGCATAAAAAGTCATAGTATAGTAAGGCATAAAAAGTCATAGTATAGTAAGGCACAAAAAGTCATAAAAACGACATAGTATAGTAAGGCATAAAAAGTCCTAAAAACTGCATTGTATAATGAGTCATAAAAAGTCATGAAAACGTCATAGTATAGCAAGGCATAAAAAGTCATAGTATAGTAAGGCATAAAAAGTCATAAAATCGTCATTGTATAATAAGGCATAAAAAGTCACAAAAAAGACATAGTATAGTAAGGCATGTAAAGTCATAGTATAGTAAAGCATAAAAAGTCATAAAAAAGTCATAGTATAGTAAGGCATAAAAAGTCATAAAAACGACATAGTATAGTAAGGCATAAAAAGTCATAAAAACGTCATTGTATAATAAGTCACAAAAAGTCATAGAAACGTCATAGTATAGTAAGGCATAAAAAGTCATAGTATAGTAAGGCATAAAAAGTCATATTATAGTAAGGCATGAAAAGTCATGAAAACGTCATAGTAGTAAGGCATAAAAAGTCCTAAAAACGTCATTGTATAATAAGTCATAGAAAGTCATAAAAACGTCATAGTATAGTAAGGCATAAAAAGTCATAGTATAGTAAGGCATAAAAAGTCATAAAAACGTCATTGTATAATAAGTCATAAAAAGATATAAAAACGTCATAGTATAGTAAGGCATAAAAAGTCATTGTATAGTAAGGCATAAAAAGTAACAAAAACGATATAGTATAGTAAGGCATAAAAAGTCATAAAAACGTCATTGTATAATAAGTCACAAAAAGTCATAGAAACGTCATAGTATAGTAAGGCATAAAAAGTCATAGTATAGTAAGGCATAAAAAGTCATATTATAGTAAGGCATGAGAAGTCATGAAAACGTCATAGTATAGTAAGGCATAAAAAGTCATAGTATAGTAAGGCATAAAAAGTCCTAAAAAGCACATAGTATAGTAAGTCATAAAAAGTCCTAAAAAGCACATAGTATAGTAAGGCATAAAAAGTCATAAAAACGTCATAGTATAGTAAGGCATAAAAAGTCATTGTATAGTAAGGCATAAAAAGTCATTGTATAGTAAGGCATAAAAAGTCACAAAAACGATATAATATAGTAAGGCATGTAAAGTCATAGTATAGTAAGGCATATAAAGTCATAAAAAAGTCATAGTATAGTAAGGCATAAAAAGTCATAAAAACGACATAGTATAGTAAGGCATAAAAAGTCATAGTATAGTAAGGCATAAAAAGTCATAAAAAGCACATAGTATAGTAAGGCATAAAAAGTCATAGTATAGTAATGCATGAAAAGTCGTGAAAACGTCATAGTATAGTAAGGCATAAAAAGTCATAAAAAGCACATAGTATAGTAAGGCATAAAAAGTCATAGTATAGTAATGCATGAAAAGTCGTGAAAACGTCATAGTATAGTAAGGCATAAAAAGTCATAAAAAGCACATAGTATAGTAAGGCATAAAAAGTCATAGTATAGTAATGCATGAAAAGTCGTGAAAACGTCATAGTATAGTAAGGCATAAAAAGTCATAAAAAGCACATAGTATAGTAAGGCATAAAAAGTCATAGTATAGTAAGGCATAAAAAGTCATAAAAAGTCATGAAAACGTCATAGTATAGTAAGGCATAAAAAGTCATAAAAAAGCACATAGTATAGTAAGGCATAAAAAGTCATAGTATAGTAAGGCATAAAAAGTCATAGTATAGTAAGGCATAAAAAGTCATAAAAAGCCACAGTATAGTAAGGCATAAAAAGTCAAAAAACGTCAAAGTATAGTAAGGCATAAAAAGTCCTAAAAACTGCATTGTATAATGAGTCATAAAAAGTCATAAAAACGTCATAAAAACGTCATTGTATAATAAGTCATAAAAAGTCATAAAAACGTCATAGTATAGTAAGGCATAAAAAGTCACAAAAAAGTCATAGTATAGTAAGGCATAAAAAGTCATAAAAACGACATAGTATAGTAAGGCATAAAAAGTCATAGTATAGTAAGGCATAAAAAGTCATAAAAAAGCACATAGTATAGTAAGCATAAAAAGTCATAGTATAGTAAGGCATAAAAATGGCATAAAATGTCCTAAAATTGTCACAGAATAGTGAGGCATAATAGGTCATAGTATAGTAAGCATAAAAAGTCATAAAAACGACATAGTATAGTAAGGCATAAAAAGTCATGAAAGCGACATAGTATAGTAAGGCATAAAAAGTCCCAAAAATGTCATAGTATATTAAGGCATAAAAAGTCATAGTATAGTAAGGCATAAAAAGTCATAAAAAGCCACAGTATAGTAAGGCATAAAAAGTCAAAAAACGTCAAAGTATAGTAAGGCATAAAAAGTCCTAAAAACTGCATTGTATAATGAGTCATAAAAAGTCATAAAAACGTCATAAAAACGTCATTGTATAATAAGTCATAAAAAGTCATAAAAACGTCATAGTATAGTAAGGCATAAAAAGTCACAAAAAAGTCATAGTATAGTAAGGCATAAAAAGTCATAAAAACGACATAGTATAGTAAGGCATAAAAAGTCATAGTATAGTAAGGCATAAAAAGTCATAAAAACGTCATAGTATAGTAAGGCATAAAAAGTCATAAAAACAACATAGTAAAGTCATATTATAGTAAGGCATAAAATGTCCTAAAATTGTCACAGAATAGTGAGGCATAATAGGTCATAGTATAGTAAGGCATAAAAAGTCATAAAAACGACATAGTATAGTAAGGCATAAAAAGTCATGAAAGCGACATAGTATAGTAAGGCATAAAAAGTCCCAAAAATGTCATAGTATATTAAGGCATAAAAGGTCATAGTATAGTAAGGTATAAAAAGTCATAGAATAGCAAGGCATAAAAAGTCATAAAAACGTCATAGTATAGTAAGGCATTAAAAGTCATAAAAACGACATAGTATAGTAAGGCATAAAAAGTCATAAAAATGTCATAGTATAGTAAGGCATAAAAAGTCATGAAAACATCATACTATAGTAAGGCATAAAAAATCATAAAAACGACATAGTATAGTAAGGCATAAAAAGTCATAGTATAGTAAGGCATAAAAAGTCATAGTATAGTAAGGCATAAAAAGTCATAAAAACGTCATAGTATGTTAAGGAATCAAATGAAATTTTATTGGAAGGCATAAAAATGACAGAAAACGTCATTTAGTATGGTAAAAAATGCCAAAAAACGTTGTTGTATTGTATGGTATAAAATTGTCAAAAAATTTCACAGTACAGTATTTCATAAAAATGTCAAAAAGCATCATAGTATGTCATAAAAATGTCACAAAACGTCACTGTATAGTATGTCATAAAAATGTCAAAAAACATCATAGTACAGTAAGGCATAAAAATGGCATAAAATGTCATAGTATAGTAAAGCATAAAACGTCACTGAAGTAATGGACCCTGTAACATGCACATGATGTTTCCTGGACATCATGTGTGTGCACATTTGGATCAGCTGTACACTCAGAGAAGGATTCCTGAAGGAAAACGATGGTTTGATTTAATTACAGGTTGTAGAGAAATGGTTCCACGACAGCTCGTACACCCTGGAGGCTGCTGCCGTCACCGGAGCTTTGATTTCCCTGGCAATTAAAGTGGTTTTATTCTGGGGTCTCATCAGACTGGTGCACAGCTTCGGCCAAGGCCTGAGGGAGAGGAGTAAGTACAGTCTGACATCACTGCTTTTTCTTGGTTTCAGTACTTCAGAAATTCCTCTGAGTGGAAAGACAAAACCAACTCTAAATGACAGGAACATGAACTACTGCAGTCACAAATTTCAACATATCCTGAACCTCTTCCTTCTTCATGTTTCATTATCACATTTTATATTCTGAGAAAAGTGACTTTTCCTGACTGTTCTCACCTTGAGGGTTTACTGGTATGTTGGTTAGAAAGCAGCAGAATGCAAAAATTGTGCTGTTTATTATACTTTTTTTTTTTTTTTTGCAGTGTTTGCACCCAACAAGTGATAAAAACACAGAGGGATCGTGAAACCAAGGACACAGCTGCACGCTGAGGGCCGAACAGCTCAGATTCATATTCAGCATTAACTCCACCAAATGACATCAAAAAAGCCTAATTTGCTGTTTCCTGTTTCCACTTTTATTTTATTTAGCTAACATTTCTTTTGTCGGTGTGCCTGTTGTATCCACAGGATGTGAAGAACCACAAATCATCTTAAGCATTTTTTGACTGAAACGATATGAAATGCCTTTGTAGCTTAAATTCGTAACGGTTTACAATTGTTCTCTGTGTGTAGTCACCAAAGTATTTTTTATGTGGCCAACAACCTCCATTTAAAAAATAGTTCTTATCTTAAAATAACCTTTCTGCAAATTATATTCAGTCGACTGATTTTAGTTTTGCTTTTTTAAATCGTAATTGTCTGACTTAAAGCTTGTGATTGTCTAGACTAGACTTTTTTGTCCAACACTGAAATATTTTTATTAATATTCTTTTTTACTAAACTTTCCGCTGCACTTTACTGCACTTGCTCAAGTGTTTTTTCATTCAAGGTTCTTAATAAAATATCAAAACCAGAATGATGTTGTGATCTGTTGCTGAAAAGGACAAGTGAACAGGAAGTTTATTATAGTTTCAGATGTATGAATTAGATCCAGATAACTTCTTCATTTAGTTTTACCTTAACAAACTGAACGACCTCAACCACAGTCATTTACAGCAAACATGAACCGAAGATCTGGTTTCAGGTGTGATACAAAGGGATCCAAACTTCCTGGTTACATTTTCTCTCTGTTTATTAAAGTGCTCTAGAAAAAAAAAAGAAAAAGAAAAAGCAAAATTCATATTAGAAACATGAACAAATTTACCGATACAAAAGTCAAGAGTAAAGAGTGTCCGAGTTACAAAAGTGAAAAGCACTTTGAAGGAAGAGTCGACAGTTCTTTGTAGAAAAGAGAAGCCAAAACCTGGGTGTTTACAGAACTGGTTTTACTGGGACTGAACAGTTCAGACCACCGACTCAAACAAACTGCATCGGCCAGCTGCGTCTGTTATGATACGTTACGACTATTAGACTAGCTTTAGTTGTATTTGAATGTTCAAGTACTTCCACAAGTATTTCTGACCAATTCTGACCAAAACCTTCTTAAAAAAAAAAAACCCAAAAACAAAACCTTCATCAAAAAAAAGAACTAATGACTGAAGAGCTCATTAATGTAAAAAAGTACCAAATAGATTTATTTTCAGCAATGATACATTGTAAACTGGTTAATAAACATATAGACGTTACAAAATACATCTTATTCAAGCATCACATGTATGTACAGACTCAGAGTTAAAGGAATGATTGCCTTTCAGAGCTCGGTTGGTCCTCTTGAGAGTTACAACAGGTTGACACCAATGTTTGTCTTTTTTCACCCCGACACATTTTGTTGAGCCAATTCACAATGTAAATATATATAAACATATATATATATATATATATTAACATCTAGACATTAAATCTGAACAGATATGTAAGGTAGGCCACCTCAGAGTATTCAGCACAGGCTGCACAGCGGCAGACTTGTAGCAAACTGAGAAGAAAGGATGCACCAACGTCCGTAATAATTCAATCCCTCAACACACACACACTCACACTCACACACACACACACACACACACACACACACACACACACACACACACACCACACACACACACACACACACACACACACACACACACACACACACACACACACACACAGACCATTAAATCACCCACAGCCCACAGACATTGGTCTATAAAAACTACAGAGTTCAGCTATGGCTTAAAGGACATTTTAAAAAACAGACATTTAAAAAGACGCTGACGACGTCTGACCTGTCGTCTGTTTGTCTGGAATGAACATCACGTTACGTGTCGTTCAGCGCCTTCACTACATAACTGAACAGAGAAACTATGGGACAGACGACATCATTCAGTTAGTCAGATCGAGTGTCAAAGACAGTCGACATGTGTATATAGTGAAAATCTGCAAAACCACAAATCTGTGCAAGTGAGTGATTAAAAAAAAATTACCATGATGTAAACCTTGAAAAATAATATTTCTATACATTAATGATACCAGTGTTTAAGGCACATCTGTACAGTTGGGCCACTATTGCCAAGTAGATGCTTTCATCAGGATGTACCTGAAAGCTGTGGTAAATAACATTTGTCATTCAGTTTTTCCTGATTTGATTAATAACACAATTTGGGAAAGTTTTATCAGAATTTTTTTTTTTTCTTTTTTAATATAAAGAATTTTTCATAAAAGTGCAACATGGCCTTCAGCTGAGAAAACTGAGAGAACAAGCTCCTGTTGTTTATAAAGTAGTGGATGTGTCCCTGACACCTGCCGCAGAGATTTAAAAAAGTGCTACAACAGACTTGATAACACCCGTCGAGAGTAATGCAACAACTCAACTTACACAGTTTAGTCCATGAGCCTCCCGAGCTTTGCATTTACCTCTGATTACAACTTTGTCTACAAACTGCATCGGACCACAGGCCGGTGTTCACAACATACAGGGACAGCGCTGGACCAACAGTGAGGCCAGACTCCGTTCAGAAATCCACCATTTGAACAAGTTTACACATTAGACGTTAAATGGTATTTTGTGGAATTTTACAAGCTCTTCGTTACTGCTGCATATTTAATATATATTTCGTGTAAACGTAGGCAGGTCGTTATCCTGGTTCTCTGAGGAGAGGTTCTCTATGGAGACCCAAAGTGTTCAAAATACTGCAAAATTATTTTGTAACTTGTTAAAACTCAGTTTCATTATTTACTTTTACTTCTATTTTCATAGTAACAGATTTATAAATTTCCTTTTTGCTTCATTATAGAAGATTTTTTATTTCAAAAGTTTGCTGGTGTTTTTATACTTGCATTTTTCTTAATGTCACTTTTCAAAGACAGTTGAGTTTCAGTTTCAGCCAATCACAAGCCCCAAACCCCCCAGCACTCAACAACTGTTATTAGCCAGCAGCTAGCTAACTAGCTCTAAAATAGCCACAGACTGTAGTAGACAGATGAGACAGTGGTGTGTGTCTTTGTCTCTGTGGCAGCACGACGCAGCCGAGGTAACTGTAAGAATTTGTAAGAGTAAATTGTAAGAGATTTACAATTTTTTTATGAAAACAATAAAACTGTTACTACAGAAAGAAGGTGAAATAACATTTTACAATCAGAATTTGACTTTTCTGTTATTTCAGGTATTTATTTTGTACTTTATTCATATGAGTATCTGTTTTATAATGTCTTTGACTTTGGGGTTTCATAGTTTTCCTCTTTTTCTCACACATGAATTCAGCCAAACTACAAACTGAGGACCACAGTGAATGTGCTGTTTGGCCCGGTGCTTGTTAATTTACTGCATTATTCTATGGATTTATTTGAACGCGTATGAAGAGCAACGTTACTGTGACGGCCGAGTTTGGTGACACCTTCTGTCCATGAAACGGCACAGAGCACAGTGGAGCTAAAAGTCCTGGAGACCTCGGAAACACCTTGAAGATCGTGGAATCGGCCTCAGAACTCCTCGTCCTCTGAGCTGAGGTAGTTCTGCTTCTTCCTCACGTTCCAGTGCAAACACTGGGCCAGGCTCTCGAACCAGTCGTTGACCGGGTCCCGGAAACAGATGGAGGGAACGGGGAAGCAGGAAGTGGTGATGGTAATACTGGAAAAGGGAATGGGAGAAAAAGAAAAAGGTTGAAAAGGCAGCAAGCTGAATGAGGAAGGAGAAGTCACAGGTATTTGCAATCACAAGAACAAAAGAGGAGGTGTTGACATCTGATACAGTAACACAACTTCCCTCTGAAGCAACAGCTTTGACAACTCAGAATGAGTTACAGCTCATTTCAAGAGGCAGAGGTGATTATCTTTGGATGAGTTACATAAAGGAAGGAGGAAGAAGTAGGATCTGGCACAGGGGACTCTCCTGGCCTCAAGCCCATTAAGCATTAATGAGGTTACGTAACAAAAGCCTGTAAGTTAAACTTATTATCCATTACCAGACCTGCTGGCTTTATTTTTGCTTAATTTACTCTGCTCAGCCTCATTGTCTGCCGTGATGACAAACATGCATGTGGACTAACCTGTCTCCGTGGCAGATCTCTTGTCTCTTTCTTCCATCAAACGACACCCAGGCTGTGTTTCTGGCGTCACGGGACAGCATGATCTGAAAAACACCAACAGCAAAGAATTCAGAAAATTCACAGGAGGAAACAGTTTGTTTGCACAGGTGAGAGAAAACATGTTTTCTGCCTTCTGTGCTCAATTCACATGAGATCTGCTCCTTTTTAAATCACATGACTGAAACACTGTTCAACAAAATACTTAACACACATCTGTAGCAACTAAAATGAATTGTTAACCAACAGTCAGTGTAAATACCTTGAGCTCCACTCCAGCAGGCACCACAATGGGTCTGAAGGAGAGCGAGTGGGGGCAGATGGGGGTGATCATGATGGCGGGGACGTTGGGATGGATCATGGAGGCTCCCGCTGCCACGGCGTACGCGGTACTTCCTGTAGGTGTGGATACGATCACACCTGAGGACGCACAGAGATACAAACCGTGTTAAGACGCTAAAGTGAAAAGTTGTTTTTATTGTTGACAATTGTTGCGTTCAGGAACGACCTGCCTCGAGGAGACGAGGCAGAGTCAGTGACTTCTTTTAAATCACTTCTTAAAACTCATTTTTATAGATTTGCTTTTATGTGACGTCGTCTTTTTATCGTCCTTCTATTGCTTTCATTTATTATTTTTAACATTTTGAATATTTTATCGCTTTTATACAACATTTAGTCTCTCTAACTTACAACGTACATATTAATTATTATTATTATTATTATTATTAAATGTCAGATGAAGCCCGTAAGTTTCCAGAGTGCGGGGTGACGTCTTCAGACCGACAGAACAAAAGACTTTAAATATGAAAGAACATGAAACATGGAGAAGCTGAAACCAGGAAATGTTCGGCAATAAAGTATGTAAATAAATAATAAAGTAATGAGTATCAAAACTGACCTTTTATTTTTGGGATTCATCAACTAACTGATTTAGACATACAAGATTATAAATGACTATAACAAGGACTACTGTCAATGAACTGTATCACCACTGAACAGTTTTACTCTACTTACTTTATAAGAAAACTCCTGCAGGACCTGAACCATCCTGCTGCACCACATTTGAAGAGAATAGCTGAAGTATAATCTTTATCTAGTTGAACATTTCTTCCCTGATGACGAGATTAAACCGTCACCATATGTGTTAACGTGTGTATGAAGTTTAATAGGTCAATAATTCTGTCGCTAAGCTGAACACAACCAAGCACGACTCACATTCAGAGGTTTGACCGCTGAAGACCGTTTTAAAGATATGAACCTTTAAATAGATTCTTTTCTGGGTGCGTATTGTTTATTTAACGAATGTCCTCTAACACGACTAGAAACTTCTGTACAGAGTGCACGGCATTCTGGGACGTGAAGGCCAGTGAGAGGTGCACAGACTAAACTTTGCCCCATCCACATGTATTCCTATCTTGTTGGGGCTGTCAGACAGATTCTGTATTAAACACCACTCTCTCCGAGGGAAAAGGAGAAGAGCTTCATCTTTAACAACACACAACCCTGATGCGATTCATGTGTCACGCTCTCCCGCTCTGGACTTGAGGGAAACAGAGATCATCAGCTCGCTCACCGTCTCCTTGCACTGTGGTAATGAGGTGTCCGTCCAGGAAGAGGTCGACGTTGGAGAGATAAGAGGAGGGGCCTCTGTCCACCACCACCTCGTTCAGCACCTGAAAACAAACAACATCCACGCGTTAACTTCTGCAGAATCAGCTCTGCGTCTACGTCACTGATGCCTGAGACCGCCAGCAGTCGGTGTCGACACACACACACACACACCACAAACACGCACACTCAACACACACACACACTGCACCAGTCCTGCAACATTGCGCAGCTGAGTCCTGTAATTACACACAAACACAGAAAAGAAGAAAACAAGACTAAAAACATGCTTCAGCTCACACGTTTAAACACGGCTGAAACATGTCGCCTCTTCTCTCCTGAAGAGCCAGTTAAATTACTGCAGCTCATACCTGCTGTCTGAGCTAATGACACTGTGTGTTTTAAACACCCTCGAGCATCAGGGTGAAGACAGCTGAGTCATGACGACATCACATGGGTGAGCCATTTTGGTGTTGACATGTTCAAGCCCTTGTTTTCTCTCTGTCATGGTGTCACAGCAAATATTCAAGCATTTCTATTTTTACTGTTGCTGTTATTGATGCTTTTTTTTGTTTTCGTTATATTTAAATATCGATATGTACATTATTATATTAATTATCCTTTTTTAAGTATTTGATATTTGTCATTATGCAGTTTTTCTCTCTTTGTTCTGTCACTTTGCTGCTGTAATGCTGCACATTTCCCCACTGTGGGACTAATAAAGGAATATCTGATCTTATCCACCCTGGATCTTTGCTGCCTACGATCACTGAAGAAGCAGAACCAGAGCCAATCATCTCTCAGGGTTTTCAAACAAAGAGAGTGTGAATATTAATGCTGGATTGTGCTTCACGAGCAGGAGATAACGCAGTCCTTCTTTAAAGTGCAGACTCTACCTGATACTGCACGGCTTTGCGGCTGCTTTCGATGTCCCCGTTGGTCAGGATGATTCCCTTCTCGTCCACTCTGGCCTTCTTCTCCCAGTTCTCTTTAAGCACTCGCACTTTCAAGCGACTTCGCAGCACGATAGCAGCATTTCCTGTAAACAACGCACGTGTAAATATATGTAGTATATGTGTGAGGTATAGTTTTCTCTTGTAATAGAAAACTGGAGCACAACAAGCTTCAGGAGCGTTTATGACCTAGAAAGACGGAGACTGAGAAACAGGTTCGGGAACATTCAGTACCTTCGATAATTTGGGTGACCTGAGACTTGTAGGTGTCAAACTTGAAAGGAGTCAGGAAGCCCAGGGAGCCCAGGTGAAAGGCCATAACTGGTGGAACGCTCTCCTTCAGGTAAACAAAGGAAGGAGGTTGGTAAACGTACAAACCCACACAGACTTTTTTTTTTGTTTTTAAAGTGACGGCTGCTGAATACCTGGAAGAGCGAAGATGCATACAGCAAAGTCCCGTCTCCACCGAGACAGATGATGAAGTCCACGCGGTTTGAGATGTCATCAAGATCTGAAAAAACAAAAACAAACAAACAAACATCGAGATAAGAAACAATCATAATGTCCTTAGTGATCAAA
Organism: Seriola aureovittata; assembly: GCF_021018895.1. Lineage (NCBI taxonomy): Eukaryota > Metazoa > Chordata > Actinopteri > Carangiformes > Carangidae > Seriola > Seriola aureovittata. The sequence goes on from NC_079372.1 coordinate 20,336,082, forward strand.
ACAAAGATGGCCGCCTGCTTTTCATACCTTCTCTGAAAGTGCAGAATTTCTTCGTAATGGCCCCAAAGTTTTCATCCCCTGAAATGGCCGGGTCTTCCAGGACTTTTTTTTCCACGTAAACAATCAAGTTTTTCACCTACAACGAAACAGAAGGAGACGATAACAGCTGCTGCATCTGAACAGACCGTAACCATACCAACCCGTTATTTTCACAGTCAGTTGGTATCGTACCAAACAATCATGTTTCCTTTACACCTGGAGGATATGATTTACAGGCCGGAGCGTCTCCGTTACAACATTACGTTTAGTTTATGGTCCGTTGTTGTGACACGTTACCTTGAGATTTTGATATTTGGATTGACTGTTCAGCCCTGACTGCATCCGAGGAATGGCCTTGAAATCAACGCCAACTCTTCGTGGCACGAATGTAAAAGTAAAATCTGGTTTCTGTTCTGACTGTTTTTCAGGAGACGTTGAGTTTTGATCCCTCGCCATCTCCCCCAAACACAAACACTGACACTTGCGTTTGTGGTCAACATGCCGGCGCGTGTTCGTACCTCGGTGAGAAACGTGCAGAGCTCTTTGAAAGGCTCGAGCAGACTGGCATCTCGGATCTTCTTGATCACAAGGACACTTTTTGGTGGCTTGTTCCACGTCAGTCTCTGGCTGGCGGGATCCTGAATGTGCCTGGACACAAAAACACACAGTTCACCTCAGGAGAGAAACAGAGACTCAACAGTTAGGAGCTGATGTAAGATCTGTTAACTAACTGAAGCATTGTACTGTTCATCATAACCAGGACTGCTTAGCACACATCCAATTAGAGACAGCGGCTTAAAAGTCTAGCTCTGTTACCACGTACTGTACTTCACTAACACGCCATGTGTCGTCTGCAGAGCCGTCTCCTCAACTCAACCCTTGACAGAGACCGTAGGATTTTATTAGCACAGTGTAAAAGACAAGACAGAAGTTTCTCAGAGTAAAAACACGATATAAAAATACAAACTAACAGGAGACGTTCCCACAGGATGAGCACTGATCCAAATCATATGGGAAAACGGGTCGAAGTTGAAATTGAGAAATCACAAAGGGGTCCAAGTCTTGGATTATCGAACAACACCGAAGTCTGTTGACTTGCGTTAGTTACGGCCCTGTCATACGTAGAGTTTGGTAAGTTACGGCCTGCAGTCTACGTCTTATACAAGGCTTTACTTGTGTGATATGATTATGGCTTGTAAAGGGCCTTTTTCTAAATTAACAGAAGATAGCATTTATGCATTTTTGTGTTGGCTCTGTTGTGTCACGCACGCTACTGTAGTACAGCAGTAGTGGTGAAAAGATTAGTCTTAATATGAAGAAATATGTCATTAGATTAAACTGCCCTCACTAGATTTGAACAAGAAATTAAAGGAACTGATGAACACGGCTTTGAATAACTTTCAAAGGATCAATACGTAATCTTTACTTGCAGGCGGCTGCTCACACACGCTGCACATAACAGACATTTTCTCTGCTTTAAAAAAAGCTTGTGAATCAGCATCAGCACCACAATCTGACATTTACAGCAATCACATGTAGAGAACGGCTGTTTCAAACCTGGTTAAGAGCAGCCGTATCGAGAGAAGTTGAGTGAATATATTCAATACATCCAGCTGTTATCACGTGACGTCGAAGGCTAAATGATTTTCTGAGCTGTTACACAACATATAACAGCTCAGGCGTTCATGACTGCAGGGCCTCTTGCACCTAACATGTTGTTTACCTTTCCGAACAAATCTTGATAACCTGAATCTCTTCTTCTTTTTTTATTGTTCCCCTCTCCACATTTCTCCACGCGTGTGGATACGAGCGGCTGCTGACCCGTACGACGATTAACGAGTCATTTTTTTGTGCACTCTGACACGTCTTCCCGCCGTGCCAGATCTCCATGGTGATCAATCTACTATTGTTGGTCCAAGATAAGTATTGATATTATCAGACAAACTCACGAAAAACAAACATAGCAACGTGTGATTTCTTGGAAGCTGCAGCAACAGAGTGTATTCCTGCTCTTTCACTTTCAGTGTTTAAAACAAACAAACAAAAAAATACCATAAGAAAGCAGCATCATTATAACATATCCTGTTCCTGTTTTTTCTCCCCTCAAAAAGTATAAAATCTCTTAACAATATTTTGCAATCAAACACAAAAACGCCACAAAAGAAGCCTTAAAATTGCCACAGATGATTTGCAAAAGCAGTGACCAGTATCAGATTGCATGTTATTGTGTCAAACACAGTCAAACATTTCCTACATGAAGTGAACCTGACGGACCCAGACGTGGACAAGAACAAGTGGGAAATTGAAACTGTGCAGGGGTCGAGTTTCACAAACAAACACAGTTCATTAGCATTTGAAACGGCGTGAGGCTGTGATCTATTCACGAACATTTCCTCCTCCGACCGCCTCAAAGCGTCCACACCCTGACCCTCTGCTTTCATCCAACCACCCGGCTCAGTCCACATCGCAGGGCCGACGTGCTGTTACAAACACAGTGTGTGTGTGATAACACGCAAAAACACTGCCACTGCTGAAGTGTTCATACTGCCAGTTGATACGATACAACCAATCCACCTCACCCCACCCCTGCAAACTGTTCTTAAAAAAGGAAAACATTATTCTCTACTTTATCCAAGCGTTAGAAGCGCAGTTCTGGCGTGATATCAGTTAATATCACTTTTAGCTGACTGCAGTGAAGCCCTCTGAACATCTGGTTGGCAGTAATTCCCGCACCGCCTGCTGCCAGTTAATATTTCACCTCACGAAAGCAGAGAAGAAGAAGAAGATGCCGCTCTCACCATTTCCACACTTTGTTCTCGTTGTGGTTCCCCGGTGTGTCCTGCAGTACGCACTGGTTGAACTTCATGACTGTACACATGTAACAAGGATGCTGCCTCGGGTTTCGACTCAGCTGGAGAACGGAGCTCAGTCCAGGTGGCCCGCTCCGACAGAACAGCTCATTCTGCCTCTAACAACTTCCTCCTGTGTTACACATTGTGGAGGAGCAGCAGCAGCAGCAGCAGCAGCAGCAGCAGCAGCAGAGACTAGAGTCCGTTTCACACAGCTGTGAGTCAGCCGCCGGCCGTCTGAGAGGCTGAGCGAGGGTGAGAGTCTCTCCATGCACTGTGGTCGGGCTGCAGTATCAGCTACCAACCCCTCCAGCTGGATTCACTGTGGCTATATTTGTTCCAGTTCCAGTGAGGACTTAACACTTAAACCTCCCTGGTGCGTTCTGCTGCTGAATTAAAGCTCTCCCTCATCTTAAGGTTGACTTCATCTCAGCCCCCGCCCACTCCGCTCAGCCGGACACACCCATTTAGGGGAAGTGCTTTCCTTATTGGACAGGTGTGTTTTACTGAAACACAACAATGACACCACTGCTGCTGCTAAAGTAGTATATCCAGCTATTATAGCTCAGACAGACACGTACTGTTCCACAGTCATTCTTTATATAATACGTTGAGGCTCTTCCAGTTTAGATAACAGAATCAAACCAGTGTTTTTATGTCAGATGGCCCAGCCTTAGATTACTACCAGCTTTCAGGAAGAAACAATCTGGTCTGGTGACATTCAGGAAGGGGAAGTTCAGGGTGAAATTTTTCAACAGGGCTTCGTGGGTAAATGATGCAATGATGTATTATGGGAATACAACAGGATGTATTCGAGCTTCCTAATATCCCATTACAGAGTGAGTTAAACAAAACCAGTTCTGTTAATGTAGACTTATTAAATATTTCTGAACTAAGGACATTAACTATCTTGAATAATAAAACTGTATCAGGCGTTGTAGTAAAAAATGTGAATGCAAACAACATCCACACCTGCTTTTAGATTGGGAGGAATCAGTATTTATAATCAAACACGTGCAGGAATGTGGAAACTACCCGCAGAGATTTCAACACTATCAACACTATCAACACTACTTCTACCAGGGCTACTCCAGAAATCTAATCAATATTTAATAATTAATACACGTTCTCAGGACTATCTGACTTTACATGTTCCAGCAGTATATACCAGTCTTCATATGTCATGCCTCACTGGTGCGGAATAACTTGCAGAACAGACTCGACACACTGAAACCAGCAGGTGAATTCACAAATATGATTAGAAGTCTAATTAACCTGGGGTGTGTTCAATGCTTTACATTATCTCTTTTCTAACCTGAGCATTTATGTCGTCATCTTATTGTCACCTGGTTGAGTATATTAATGCACTCTGCTCTGATCGCTGTCTGTACAAACACACGTCCACTTGTTTGTATGAATTCATATCTGAATGTAGATTTGGAATCGCTGAAAATTTGTATTTCTGTTATTAATGTTTCTTTTTTGTTATTTATTTTATATTTCTGCACTTGCACTTGATCTGAATATGACTTCCTGATCAAATAATATATATATATATATATATATATATATATATATATATATATATATATATGTGTGTGTGTGTGTGTGTTTGAAAAGGTAAAACTGTGATAATTAAGTTGTTTATGAGATATGCCCTAATTCAACACGTCCTTGTGTATCTGGCTTCAGTTAAAATCTTTCCACTTAAATGTTCTGATGACATAGTCAGAAATCCATCGTCTGCACAGAAGATATTCAACAAGTTGTTTGGCTCGACTCTGATTCATGTGGGCACAGTGTGACGTACGAGTTCTGAGCACAGTCAGTATATATCCTTACATATTGTTGGTATGTTCTCACGTTGATTCTGACACCTCTGACATGACAACAGACGGCAGAGAAGACCAAATAAAGACGACTGAATGTGGGACACAGTGTACTGACGCGGCCGTCTCATCGGCTCATTGTTGTTGTTTCACCTAGGGGTGTGTTTCGGGCGTTGGAGGAATTTTCTCTATGTAGTTGAATGACAAACGTTTTCCAGCAAATAATGCCCAGAACAATAAAAAGACAAACAAGCTAGCTGTGCTCCCTATCTACAACGAGCAGTATCACAACCACACCCTTCCACAGAGAGCGGATCAAGGGTCCAGAGTCAGTTTCCAGGTCCAAACAGCAGCAACTTTACTTTGATATATGGTGCTGTTCCACCTTTTTTTTTAATTGCTTCACTACCTGGAACCAAGCAACATGAGTATTATATTATATTATACTGCATAGTATTTCTCAGTGGGACTGGATCCTCCTGAAATAACCACAGTCTAACCTTTATTTTGGAATAAAGATGACCTGGTTCTGCTACTTTTAACCTGTCGAGCAGCTTTGAGGAAGCTAATCCTTCAATTACTGCCGCCTAAAAACAAACAGCGCCGGGAGCCACTTATGTGACTGTGGGAGTCATAAGGTCAGCAGTCTGACCGAGCCTCCACGGAGTCTCTCGTATCTCTGCTTACTGATTCATTGTGTACATCTATGCAACAGGTGGACACAATGCAGTAACAAGAACTGCTCTTATGTACAACGCAATCCAATGCAACAGCTCTGCAACAATTAAATATATATGAACCTCTGTGAAGAGGCTGATAATCTGCCAGAAAGGTGCTGATAAAATGTTTGATTGTGGCCTATATTTAAACTAGATTGGCCCTGCAGCTACAGGCTTACACGTGTATTAAATGAACCTGCACCTCTATTACAGTCTCAACTAAACTGTGTCGGATCTGAAAGTATAAGTCTTTAATCGTTTAATCGTTTAATTAAAAACGCTCAGCACACTATAACTCCAGCTTCTCAAATGTGAACATGTCTGTCTTTTATGTGACATTTTCAGTGTCACCTCAGTCTTGAGTTCTGGAAAAGCTAGTAAGTGGACCTTGAGTCAACATTAGTGAAACTACTATTTCCAAGGTCAAGAATAAAGATTTTACACTTCAGTATCTTTGGGTTTTGGACTGTGAGTCAAACAAAACAGGCATTTTGATGGAATCAAATTGGGCTTTAAAATATTCTGATAAATAATATTTTTAAATAATTTCTTCACTTTTATAGACAAAACTACTTGATGAGAAAATAGTCATACTATTTTCTGTGTTTGTAGCATCATGCTAATTTAACATTCACACACACACACACAAAAAAAAAATTCAGAACCGGTGCCAATCAGAGATACATAAATAGTTTTGGTATCAAAAACTTTTTCATTTATCAAAAGAGAGAAACACGAGTTCTTAAATGTTAAATTAACTTAAATTAAAAAAAGTTGTACGAGTACGAGCTGATATCGGATTAAAAAACAAGAAAAAAAATATCTCCAGGATTTTGATTTTTGAGACACATTTCAGTTGCTACTAAAAAGGTACCCAGAATGCATTTCTACAGAAGCTTTTTTCCGTCAGTCTGGTCTTCATCAAGTCAAACACAAGCTCATTTTGACTGAAGTCGGGTGACCGTACTCGTCGAGAACCTTATAAATTCCATGTTTATTTCATTAGACAGCGCATTAAATCCACAATGTGCTTTTTCATTTTCCATTTCACGATCAAAAGTTAGAACAGGTGCGTTTGTTTGTGAACGGACATGCCGTTTAAATTAAAATATATATATATAATTACAGCAGAGCCAGTGTTTGGCAGGTTAATAATTACCACCTACTAAACATCGTTTAAACCTACAGAGCCTAAGGTGTGGAAAGATACCACATCTATAATGCTACACCTTTGATCATACAGCAGTTTATAGATATTTAGTGTAAAACTGCTTTACGTGCTTGAAGCAGTGAAACAAGCAGAGCAGATACGTGACATCTCCATATAGAGCGCAATACTTTCTTTTTACTAACTAACTTCACATAAGAGGATGTTAGGAAAGTTAAGTGGGCCTGCGCTCAAAAGGTTAAATGTTTCCATGAATGACCTTTTTAGGAGAAGTTTAGCACTTACTGTAGATTCAGCAGATACACAGTAAATACACAGGGGAGGATCTACTTTCCTCCCATCAGAAACAAGTCAGAGTGATAAGCCCCGTGCTGAATGCTCAGCACTGTGGTCTGTTTACACAAGAAGAATAAATTCAGATTTTTATAGTAAGTAAACGAAGGCTTTTGATGCGTGTGTCTTTGTACTTCCTCAATTCATTAACAGCCTTAACTGACGACCAGCAAGATCGAAAAGCAACAGCAAATGGCTTTCATGGTGTTTGGTGTTGCTCAGGTTCAACTCTCACTACCAAACAAACCAAACAAACCAACAGGTACAAACACTCCCTATGATGCAGGAACCACTGACTTACATTACTGCATGTGGATTCTGGAGCATGCACGCCTTTGGGCCGAATGTGGTCACAGGGCTTGGTCCATGAAGCGACTGAGTCCTCCTGAAAGAGACGGAGACAAGACAAACACTCAGGTTTAGATAACGGAAGCTGCTGGACAGGTATTAAAATTAAGTCCTCTGCGATTTGTTTAAGAAAAAAAACAACATTCTTTTTAAGTGCAAGTTATTTTTAAACACTAAAAAAAGAAGCGAAAGTTTCCTATTATTTACAGGTGCAACGTGCACAACAACCACAGAACATCTTCTACTGAATTCACAGGAAACTGAGCTGAACTCCAGATCGGACTGTGTTGTGCATCTTCAGACGGACGTCTCTAAAATCTACATTACTAGAAGAGTCTTTATGTTTCTGATTAAATTCATTTCATTTCTATTCCTTTGTTTGAAGGAAAGTGAAAAGCAATCTAATTAATAATCAGCTGATATCAGATGAATAAATACACCGTAGATTTCTCTGATCACCCGGCCGTGACAAACCACTGGAGTTTATATGTTTTACATAACATTGACAAACTGTGCAGCTCTCTGTGTGCACTCATGCTGAACGACAGGTCTGGTACCATATACTGTTTTACTGTATTTCACCACGGGTGGCAAATGGTAATAATTCATTGTGAAACACGTGAAAAACAAACACTTCTATCTCCCCTACCTGCAGGACAAACACTGTGTCAGTAAATGATGAAATGAAGCCTGACAGTTTAAATAACCATTAACATGAACATGTCAGATGTGTTAATCCGCAGAACGGCTGCTTTCTGATCAGTGATATTCAGCTGTGGGGCAAAACAAGATGGTCACCTCGAACTACAGAAGGTTTTCGCGCCGCGCCACACAAATCCTCTTAACAGTCTGATTTTGCAAATTCACCATCTGCTGTTTCCCGCTCCTTAAAGCTGCACTAATCGATATTTTCACCATTAACACTGAGCTAAATGAATGTGTGTGTAATGTGAGTTTGTTGCTGCAGCGTTTTTCAGCCTTTACAACCTCATTGTTTTGGTCAAATCAAATGTGTTGATAATGACTGTTTATTAACATTTTAGTTATAACAAAGATTCTCTATAACATAATGACACATTACAAGCAGCACCAATGGTGAGAGATGGTCTACACTTCCTGTCTCATGCGGGTGTGGTCGTGATTTCTTGTTCGTGTCAAAACATAACAATACAACACAACACTAGATACAGTTTGAATTTACGCCTGATTTTGCTGCTTGTTTTTATCTGGTAGCTTAATATCTTAATATCTGATCAACCCAGAGTTGTAATACTTTCTGTTTTACCTCCCAAAAAAAGTTAAATAACAATAATAGTATTATTACACAAATCAAAGTTTCACATTTATGTCCCTCTAAACTTCTGCGGTTGGAAAGCATCGTCAGCAGCTCTTACTGCAGCAGTGAAACCACAACCAGAATCAACAGAGAGAAAAGAGATCCGTGTGGTCAGATCTCACAAGAGTTCGTCGGGAGACAGAGACAGGTCTCCAATAAAGTTCATTTTTCTCCTTATTTGTCTGAAAAATGCCACGATAGCGTCAGGATGTCCTGAAGATCTGTGACTTGTGACTACGGGGCGAAAGAATCATAATCTGTGATCACATTCAATGATTGTAAGTGCTCGCCTCCTTTCTCATCTGTCTCTGGTTATAACACAAGATAGATTTGTGTTATGTGTCTGTCAGATGGTTTTGCTGTTGCCCTCTAGTGGACATAAATGTTTTTTTGAACGCAGCCTCAAGTTTGACACGTTCACCAACTCAGCAAAGGTGCAAGACAGGAGAAATAAGCCGGGAAACTCCGACACTGCAGCAGACAAGGAACTGCATTTCACAACTGCTATTTATACAGCTGGATTGTCCAATAAACTATGACTAACGTGTCATTTGTAATTTCAAACACTGGGTTAAAATTATTTTCATCCAGAGAGACATTTCGGTTTAATCACATGACGGTAAACCATCAGATATTATGTTAGTAAAATGCTGATAGGCTAATTTGAAATAAAAGAAATCAAATTCCTTCAACGCTCGAAGATTATTTAGCAACGTTCAAACTCCAAACATTAATTAATCAGCTTGTCTTAATGTCTGACTTATTTTCAGGCTTTTAACCAAACTCACATTCAGATCCTGAGCACCTCTCAGCCGGGGAGCCCACTTCCCTCATGTCTGGTTTTTATGAGTCACTGTCCTGTAACCACAGAGTGACTCGAGAACATTCTTCCTATTCAAATTTCTAGATGATGCTTTGTTTAATGAAAACACTTTTCTTTTAAATGTCACAGAAATGAGAAGTGTTATTGACAAATTAGGAAAAAACTGAATTTGTGGGATGGTGTTTCAACATCTCAGACAAGTTCAATCTGTGAGTGACTGTTTGTTTCCTCATTTCCACATCAATAATGGAACAGTCCAGAGTCGTGCTTTAAAACAAGCCGCCGTCTTTTCACTTCTCTTTGCCAGATACTTAATAACTGTTTCTAAAACATACAAACAGAATCCTCGAACCACCCACAGAGAACAAACATGTGAGGCCTCAAAGATTCTGTTTCCTTGAGGTCATTTCTGTGGCAGATGATGGGGGCGACTGCACACACATGTACATTTCACAAACGTCTGAAGTGGTGCAACGCAGATCATGTCACAAGGCTGTTTCAAGCATTTCTCAAGCAACTTAGAGCAACAGCGGGTTATTGTGCTGTGACAATGACAATGTGCTCTGTTGGATTAAGGTCTTCATCCATCAGGACCAGACACACGTGGATGTGTTCTTTCAGCTTGAACAGATGTTGGTGTCAAGTTGTCAAGTGATCGTTTTAATCCCTCAGGCAACAGTATGTGAAACAGACATGATGACAGACTGGACTGGATCCTAAACAATAAACAATAATACTGAAATGCAAAGATGGGTAAACTAATAGTGATTGGTTTATGTATTTTTCTTTGTGTCTCTGGCTGATATCTGTATCCCCTCCACTGTATATAGTGTGTTTTTTATGCTGTTTTCTTTATTTTTCTATCTATCTTTCTTCCTTTCTTTCTTTCCTCCTCTCTCATTTTTGAGAGTATGATGTAATTTTTATTTTTACATTGAGGTGAGGTTTAACATAAGCCCTCGATGTGTTTCTTACCTCACCTGCACATTCTCTCCTTTAAAAAACAAACTATACACAATGTATTTGCTTTAATATTAGTTCACACAAGTGTCACAAGTCTGATGAGTAAATATCAACAGGGTTTTGGCTTAAGTTACCAATAACATTATTATTATTTCTGTTATTGCCGCTACTATCGTTATTATTACTATTACTTTTATTGTATGGTCGTCTTTTCCCCTGCGCGCTCTCTCTCTCTCTCTCTTTTTCAAAAGGAAGTTTTTCTTTCCCCTGTCTCCTAGTGTTTGCTCTTGGTGGGAATTGTTGGGTCTCTGTAAATACTATTATAAAGAGAATGTCTAGACCTGCTCTATTTGAAAAGTAATCGACTTGACTTGACTAAAAGCTGATTTCAAATCTACCTGTGAAACCCTAATCATCAGTAAAAATTCCTGTTTAGTACTACCTTGGCCAGAATACAAGCTGGTTTAAGGAAAGGATGGAAATGTTAACATGTAGTTACCCAGTAATACAATTCTCCTGACCTTTAACTTCAAACATAATCACAGGTTTGTCAACACCTACCTGTACTCAGAGGAGCTGCCGGCTGAGGAGGTGCTCAGGCTGCGGCTCTTCCTGTTGCGTCGAGCCAGCCTGCGGCCTGCGACCTCCCCTCCATCACAGGTGGAGCAGCAGTATGGGGCAGCTTCCACTTGCACCTCCTCTCCACCATCCATGTCAGACAGCCAAGCTGCAAGTAAATGGAGAGGGCACATCAATCATTCATGAAGCTGCAGATAAATGTGAACAGGCTAACAATCATTAGTCAAATCAGTTACACAAATACGCAGCCCTGATCTAATCTCCTTTACATGGAGGGAAAAGCTGTTCAGAACTCCGCTGAAAAAAAGGGACAAGTTAACTGTTAAACGCAAATACCTTACATAACATTATTTCACTATAGTATAAATAAATACACAAGAGTCAGTCTATAATTCAGCATTCATACAATCCACGAGGACGCATATATTTATGGTGATTTTTAAGTTTTAATATCCATTTAATGCCTTCGATAAATTACAGAAATACCAAGCTGTGCAGTTAAAACAACTCAACAAGTGTTTAACAACGTGAAATGAAGTGCTACCGAGATTTCTGAAAAACTGAGAAGTTATACGTAAATGTAAAGTTGCACATTAGTGAAGGTTTTTTTTTTTTTTTTCGTAATTCCAGATTAATTCCGTTAAGGTTTTCGCGAGTTAGCCTAACTAGCTATAACGTAGCTACACCGTGTAATAATCATGTTACGGCTAAGCGAGGCTAGCAGCCTTAAGCTAGATAGCTTTGTTATTAAAATCAGAATTTCTCAAAAAGTGTAATTATGGCGAAAGGTTAGTTACAACAACTCTTTCTTCGACAGGCGGTTTGTGGGGGGATGAATGGCGCCGGACCCAGATGGTACAATATCCACACTGAAGCTAACTAATACCGTTAAGCTAGTTAGCAAGCTGAGCTATTAGCTAGTCGTGTTTCCGTAAAAAACGTTATTATCACTTAACACTGGCAGTTACCTACAACGTTACAAGGGACGACACGGATCTGGAGCGCAGCAAACCGCCGTAGGATCAGTGCCTCGCCATCGATTCATGGGATAATAGCGTTACACCATCTTACTTTGCAGGAGAGCTGTCAACAGTCAGCTCACCACTTCCTGACACTGACCGACCAATCACAGGGGCCTCTGCTCGCTGACGTCATGTTGGACGACTCCACCAAACTGACCAAAACAAGTGAAACTTTAGTACTAAGTTTAGGATTATATCAGAATAACAAATAATAAATGAACAACCGTGTATTTACATTATAATAAATAAACTACACTGTACAGGTGAACGGTGTGACGTAGCATTTTAATTAAATCAGTAATAAATGTACAGCTACTGTATGAATTAAATGATGATCCATTATATTAACTGGTTTACAGTCATGTTAATAAATTACTATCTTTTTTTTCATTTTTTTTAATAGATATTCGGTTGTGTAATCAACTTTGTGTGGATTTATAACTAAATATCTTTTTTCATAATATGTAATTGTTGAGTAGAATAATAATCGGATATAGAAATGCTGTAATTAGAAACATAATAACAATTATTAATATAATACATTTAAATATTATCATATAATATGTAATGAATACACTTTTCTTTTTTATATTGCAACGCACTGCTCAATAATTCAAATTTTAGGTAAGCTAATTGTGACCACTCTGTATATTTGTATGTGTGGTTTGGAAGACAGAAAGTTCTACATGGCTGTGTCAATTTGAAACTGTCCCAGTTTGTCGGGACAGTGATGTAATGTGGGCAAATGATGCAACGTGACTGAATGTGGTCTGACCGCAGTGCAGGGCCAGCTCTGTGTTGATGTCTGTCTTGCTCTCTGTCATTTCATAGCTGTGTGTTTTCCTCATTAGATATATAATATTCACGAGTCAAACCTCTAACAGAACTTTAACAGAACAGTGCATTTATTAGCCCTTGCAAGTCCTGCCTGATGCGACCTTATGTAAAACACTACTAATACACACCACAGTAAACTGCAATAGGACAAGGTGGATGAAATCTGTTGGATTATTATTGAAGCTTGCAGAGTATTTAACCCTCTAAAATAAAATTATCAACCATCCATTTGTAAATGTTGCATAAACATTTGAGCACATTCATTGTCAGTGACCAATGGGGCAATGTGCAGAACCTAATTCAGTGATAACTAATTTAATGAATGATACCACCTGCCAGGATGTCTGTTTGTTTTAATCCTCAGCATTAGATTATTGTTTAAATTCTGTGCATGTATTGCTTAAATTATTTGATATGTTGAGTAATTAGATTTTTAATTATGTGATTTTGTTTAGACTGACAGGGTGTCAGTCCGCGCTTGTCTGTTTGTTTGTTGTATGTGTTTATGCTGTTTGTGTATGAATGATTTTATGTGGACCCCAGGAAGGTTAGCAACCGCTGTAGCAGAAGCTAATGGGGATCCAAATAAAGAATTCAATTTAATTTCTCATAATTTATTCTTCAATCTCTAATGTAGGCTCCTTCATGCTGGACTAAATGATATGATAATGAAGTTGAATACTATGTGATGATTAAATGTGAAGTTACATTATTTTGAAAACAATATAGGTTACATATCATTATATATTATTACATATTAGGTATGTACAATTTTTAATATTAAAATATACATTTCAAATCTGGCTTGAAAACCCCCTTATTTTATACTTATGCCCAATAGAGGGCAGTAAAGGCCGTGGAGTTTTTCCCAAACATCTTCATTGAACTGAAGAGCACTAATCAAGCTACATTGGGTTCGACAGGGACCAGCACCTGGAGGGGGGGTCGCTCTTTAGCAAGGCATCAAGAGCATGAAAGAAACTTCATGAAAAGTTGAGTGATAATCTGCAGTTTCATTTTCAGCCCTCACAGTAACTACAGTGTCCCTTCACCCTCAGTGTAAATGCTGACGGACACATCGTGCATGGCTACCGTCACGCAAAGGGAAAAGGTAACTCTGTGTAAATGACCGTACAGAGGAGCCAGGCTGATTCAACAGTGGATAAGAAATTGTTTATTTGACTTGAACATAATTACAAGGAAACCCAAACAGTCTGCAACATTCTAGCTTCAGTGGGAACCGCTCTAAGTGAATCACACTCAACACAGTAGGTCATCTCAAACTGCTTTTTATTACATCTTAAATAACAGTACATTTTAATATAGTTTCTATCTTGCATCCAGCTTTCGGTTGTACACTGACTGACTTTAAAATTAAATACAAAAGGTGAAAAGGGAACAGTGGGGGTGCAGAGCTCTACAGTTATTTGATGGAGAAAGAGAGAAAAGGAAAGGGAATTTAATTAATTTTTAATATTTTTTATTTCATTTTATTTTTTGCCAACTCCAGGCCTAACGCACAATTACAGCACATTTTTTGTACAGAATGTCGCAGAGAAAAAACAGAATGGAAAAAATGTCACTACTGCTAAAGAAAGAGCGTCTCTGTTTACAAGGAGAAGGGAACAACAGAAAATTCTGCCATTCAGATGCTGCAAGATTTTTTTTTTTCATTTTTTATTAAAGGACAGAAAAAAACCTGTTATAAAATGTTTTTCTTGTAAGTGGAATTTTGTTTGCTACAGTAGGAATGAAAATTTATTTGTTCCATTTGAGATTGTGTATGTTTAGGTGAATAAATGTACGTATGCATGTGTGTACAATTTAAACATTTACGTTACTTCTTAATTTGTGGAATCCCTCCCAAGTATGGACCAAGTAACCGTTTTTGTTGCAGGGTTTGCTTCTCAAGTGCATAGCTTTGACATTTTAGTTGAATCATGTATGCACGGAGTAGCCAAAAACAAAAAGAAGAAGGAAAAAAAAAAAAAAAAGGAAAGAGAAAGAAAAATATAAATACCATTGTATTGATATATTCAACAGGTTATTTTCTTAAAGAAAAACATCAAAGGACTTAATTCCATATGCACCTTTTTAAGCAATTCTACAGCATGCGATTCTAAGAGATAACCCACCCATGGCAGACAACCAAAATCTTTTTTTTTCGTTTTTAACTTAAAAAGTTTCATTATCATTATTTTCAAACATTGATTTATACAACATGTCATTCACAGAGTAGTAACTGCATTTCCAAGCATGGAATGGGCACCTCTGTTAAAAGAGAAACGTCCGGATTGTAACCGGGCTAAAGTGGAGGTACTCCCTACCCGACCAAATCACATCACCGGTCCCAACCACGGGCAACAGAAACCAGGGAAAACAAAACTAAATTAAAGGAGAAAAAAAAAAATGAATAAAAAAGGGGGCGGGGTGGATTATGATCCGATGGGTTAATCTTCATTGAATTATTCTACACTGTCGCCAGACAAAAAGGTGTAAGAATGGTTAAAATGGTTTGTATTTTTTTTTTTGTTGTTTTTCGTTTTAAAAACGAGCATTCATTATCATAAACAGCATGTGCTTGGTTAGTTAACTTTTTTTTTCTTTAGACATTATTCTATATATGCAAAGTTTAATTTTTGTGCAAACAAAGATTTGTGGACTACACTGGAAAAAAAGAAACAGTAAAAGTATCATGGGACTAAATATACAGAAGGGCCAGAAGTGGCTTGAGGACTCCCTGTTGAAGCTCAATTCTCTCGCTTTGTTCTCCAGTGGGATAAAGCTGGATTTAAAATGACGTGATCTGGAGGTTCTTTTAGTTGTCAACTTAAAAACATTCTCTAAAATGTGTAAAGACTAGGACATAAAACAAAGCTTTGATCCTCATTTTAAACATTAACTGACAGTTCACTGATCTACTTCTCTTTAACAAAAAAAATAAAAATAATGAAAACAACAAAGAAACAAAAATAAACATGGCCAAAAAGCTATTAAGAGTTAGATCACTGTCATGTAATAACCTTCACTCAGACCTGTGTGTAATGAGGACGCAGGACACGTTTGCTTGGTGGTGGCGGCAGCGGTGGTGGTGGGGTGTTTGTATTTTCACTTACTACAATACCAGACCATGGTCATGGGAGGAATGCACAATTTTTCCCTCCCTTCCATTTAGAAACCACTAAATTCCTCAAGCTTTTTTTTTCTTTTTCTTTTTTTGTTGCTGAATGAGTGACAGACAATTGTGCTCTTTTAAATGAGAAGGAGAGAGAGAGAGAATTTTTGCCCTTGATAGTTTTTTGGGGTGTTTGGAGTCAGTATCATGGTGTTTTTGAAAAGATTGGATATGCAATAAAATTGAACATTGTGATGTTGGAATGGTCTTCCACTCAACCTTGGAGTCCAAATGCCATCTGGAATAGAAAAATAAAACAAAGAAACATATATTATTTCATTATCTATACTCGGCAATATTACTCATTTTCCATCATATATGCACATCACTTATATATGGAATATTTGTAACTGCTAATCAATCAAATGTACACAATCTGGAGACAAAGAAATGCCCATTTATTTATTTCACTCTTGTTTAAGATGTAAAATTTCAAGGCCAATATCAAGTTAACTGAGACTTGACAAGAAATGTCACAGATCAGACAGAAACTGTCGCTGCATGGTATAAAAATAAAAATAAAAACATCTAAATAGATGAAAAACAAAGTAAATCCAGTGAAATTTAACACATGGCCCCTCAGGTGACATAATTCCACTATATTTAGCTGATGTGATGATGCTTGATTTTTCCTTTTCATTACATTTCATATGCTGCACCTTCATTCCCGTCCTCCAGATGGCAGTAAATACAAACTCTAGATGAGTCTCCATGCTGTTACAGAAGCACAGCTCTGACAGCCATCACCAGAGACCCTTCCTCTGGCCTCATTTACCTTCAGACTCTAGTTCCAGATCTTGAGGAAGCTGTCCCAGGACCCTGTTGCCACTGCCATGCCGTCGTCGGTCACACCCAAGCAGCTCACCCGGTTATCATGACCAGCCAGGACACCTACGGAGACAGCAGAGACTGAGACACTGCAGCGAAACCGCTCAGCATGATGGATATCACATGCTGGGTCAGACTTGGCTATGAAGACTGAATTACGTTAATTAATTTCTGTATTAAATGACATGTCTGTGGAAACTAAAACGATGTTTTAGTTTGTTTGTTTGAAACCGTAAAGAGTCTCATAGCTGACACTTATTGAAGGCTAATACTGTCCCAATATGCTGATAATCAATATTCCACCCACCAATGGATCAAATAAGTGTGTGTGTGTTATATTTGAAATGTGAGATGTGGCCCTCTCTGATCCCTATCCCACAATGCAGTCAATAGCTGTAAAGTATTCATGTCTCCACGGGGCTCCTCTCTGCTGGAGCAGGTGACTCTTGGTATATTAACGCTTTTTATTCTGTGATAAAACAAAACCAACAACAACAACAACAACAGGACTCTAGAGAAGTTGTTTCCTGATCAACAGTTTGTTAAAGAACAGGGAGGTTTGTCATTTTTCTTGAGACTGCAGTCCTCATCTAGTCTCCCGTAGCGTGAACATTCACGTCTGCAGGTCCAACTTCTCACAACCACAAATGCTTATATAACACAACATATATAAAATCATACAACCATCACCTGTATATTGAACTATATACAGACTCCACTGGTTCTGCAGCCACGTGTTACCTGCTGCTCTGTGGTGAAGGGAGCGATGTGAGACCCTAAGTCGGCCGTGATGTCAGGTAAAGGTACGACATGAAGATACTGCTAAAACAACAACCTCCGATAAAGAAGCTGCTTCCTGTGTAAATAAATATATTCTTCATCTTGTTTTTTTGGACCAATTTAAATGAAGGTTACCATCTTAAATTTAGTCTATAAAACTACACATTCCTCCTGCTCCTGTCTCCCCAGTGGTCAATGATTTCTCCTTAATATACTCTTTAAATAGAAAAGGTATGCACAGTGGCTATTAATATTTCCAGCACTAATCAACAGAGGGAAAAATGCAACAGAATTAATTTAATGTGGATAAAACTGTCCGTGAGTAAACAGGAATTTCCAAGTCCTGCCGCATGTTCTGGAAAGAATTGAACTGACATGTTCCCCCTCCTGGTGCTGAGAAGAACCCCCTACAGCTTGGTGTTGGAATTTGATGTATGTCTGACGCATGATGTTTTGGTTTGCACCAAATACAAAGCTCAGAGTATGTCGAACAAAAAAATAATAAAAATAAACAAAACAAAAAAACGAACTTCTGTCTGATCATACCATAAATTTCCTTCCACTTTCTTTTCCCAGTTTTTTTCAGAGTTGCCTTCTAGCGAGCACTAGTCCACATGTCATGTGAGTTTTTTAAACAAGCATAAAGCTGCGACTTGTGAAGAATCCAGGCAAGAGCTGTTGTATGACTGTGTCTCCCATCGCAGCCACTGAGCCCCGCGGCGCCTTCAGAGTACCCACAGACCTCTCGGTGGTCGGCTGTATTCTGTAGCACATTCAGTGCCTTCAAAGATATTCTTGTCTCCTTCGCCTGATTGGTACTACTCAGTTAACGTTTCATAACTTTGTTTGGAAATACTCAGTCGCCTTCATGATCAACTAAACAGCTGTTTAAATCGTCCAAATACAGAATCAATCAAAAACCTACGGTCACATCATGATAAAGTCCAGGAAAAGACACAGTACAACACAAGATGAGCTCGATTAAACGAATTCATCTAAACACATTTTACAATTACAGTTACTTAATTAACTATTACGTTTAATAAAACAACTCTGTACTTGTTGATCTGCTTTATAATGAATAATTTGCAACTGGTGTCAGCGATCTGAACGGTATCAGTCCACACTGTAAGTTCTACATATTTAGTCAAACTGTGACAAATGTTTCTTTGGATTTTCGATCTGTTGCAGTGATTTAATAATAATCCTCCTCATGTATCAGTGCAACAATTATTAAAAAAATGCTCCGTCATGTCCAACTGAGGTTTGTTTGTGATCTAACCATAATTCTGACGTGGCCTTTCGATGAAATTCACGACAGCTCCATGGCCGACTGATTTGTATGCTTCATTTGTTTACTCTAAAATAAACCATCCCCTGCAGTAAAGCACATATCTTCTTAGACTTTTTTTTTTTTTTTTTTTATAAAAGAAGAGAGACTGTGGTGGAAGGCGACTGAAACGTGGATCAAGTTCTGAACAACAGACATTCACCGTTTCTCCACACACCTTACTCCACATTTCAAACTGATAGACATCATCAGCTGTTGTTTAAAAGTGTTTTAATGTGGATTTTTGGGGGGAGGGGCTTACCTGCACGGTCGGCCTTCAAAGTGTCCCAGACGTTGCAGTTGAAATCGTCGTAGCCGGCCAGCAGTAGGCGACCGCTCTTGGAGAATGCCACGGAGGTGATGCCGCAGATGATGTTGTCATGTGAGTAAACCATCAGCTCCTGGTCGGCGCGCAGGTCAAACAGCCGGCAGGTAGCGTCGTCTGAGCCGGTGGCAAAGGCGTTGCCATTGGGGAAGAACTGCAATAGAAGGTGAAAGGAGATTTTTTCAGTGTTGATGCATCTTTCACTTTAGAACGATTGTAGGAAATTATACATGTGCTTTTATTTGTAACAGGAAGTAGCCACACCTTTTTCTGTGTCACTTGAAAGTGGAAATATCTGGCACCAAGTCGTTTAATTTCTAAGTATATTGATTACAATTTCAGTAACAATTATCTGGTGTGCACAACCATGAACTCCTCTGTAGAGTTAATTCTGCAGCAGAATATGAAAGAAACACTATGAACACAGCTCCGAAAGAAAAACATTCAAATGCAGTGTCACTGTCATGGCCGCCAACACCAGACCTGAACAATCTGCATCTATTTGTTGTTTTCTTAGAACACGTGTGACTTTACTTTGACTAACTCTCCAGGACCTAACAGTTGCTCTGACAGACTTGACGTGGATAAGACTTGAATGTCTAGGACCTTGGCGTCATATGATTAGTATATAACATGTAAGACAGAGTGTGTGTGTGTTTGTGTGGCCGTACACAGATGGCGTTGATGTCTGACTCGTGGCCAGTGAAGGTCTGTCGGCACATTCCTTCTCTGATGTCCCAGAGC
Organism: Seriola aureovittata; assembly: GCF_021018895.1. Classification (NCBI taxonomy): domain Eukaryota; kingdom Metazoa; phylum Chordata; class Actinopteri; order Carangiformes; family Carangidae; genus Seriola; species Seriola aureovittata. The sequence goes on from NC_079372.1 coordinate 20,356,109, forward strand.
TTGGCCGAGGCATCGCAGGCTCCAGACACAAACAGCCTGGTGTCGGGTGCCAGAGAGAGACTCATGACATCACCGGTGTGACCGGCAAATGTAGTTGTCTGCTGACCGGTCTCAATGTCCCACAGAGCACTGCAAGAAAGCAGGACGGACATCTTCACATTACAGCCGCAATATACAAATCCATCACGAAGGAAACGGACTGACCCCTGATGTGACGCTGGTGCCTGTATCTAATGCAGGAGACTCAACATTCAGGTGTTGTCTGTGAATTTAAACATTGATGTGGGAAGCTCATATAAATATTGTTGATAACCATAAAAACCCACAGGCGACAGATGAAATAATATATTATATCCCGACAACTAACAGTATATTTGAAGTTTAGAAAAGTCAAATCTTGATGAAATGTTATTAAAGAGCATTTTTTGAGGTTCAAATCTGCGGTGGTTTTGTATCAAACTGGACTTGGGTGCAGTATCACAACTCACCAGGTGGTGTCTCCAGAGCTGGTGACAATCTGGTTGTCATCCAGGAAGCGACAGCAGGACAGGTAACCTGTAAGGAATCAAACACTCTGATTGAATACCTCATTTATGATGGATCAGCTTCTTTATAATATTAAAAAGAGATACAGGCTTCATTCATTTCCTCGCTGTCTGCACAGAGAAAGAAATCGTACTCCTTATCACTCTGAGAACACTTTGTCTTTCTGGATGTGGGGGAGATGAACCGACTAACTCACTAACAGAAACAGAAAAAAAAAGAAAAAAAAAAAGAAAAGTGTAGGGCATCTAATGGGTCATGACTTGCTTCCACGGTACATCCTTTACTAGCTGGCAGAGTGTATGTACCCCTCCCTATAGCGAGGGAACTAGAACTAAAATGCTGACACACTTCCTGCATCATGTGACACTGATCAGATGAATGCTCCTTGCCTAAGAGCTCAACACTTTCATTAGTCTGAGCTGGGATATGGCTCGACCAGCTCCTGTTTTTATAGAGACAGACGCACCATGTGACTGGCATCTTTTAGATGTGAGAATAATTAAAGGTTACACAAGAACATGGGGTTCACATTGAAAAAAAGAAGAAAAGAAAAAGAGCATACTGTGCATCGACAAATAACAGAGCGGTTACATTTGACTGGTTGTCTGTAGGAGGACTTCAGAAAATATATGTAACGTGCTCTCATCGGTCTGGGTAAAGTGTCCCATCCTCGCTACCTGATAGAAGCTATATTTCCTTAATTTGCCAAACTAACTGTGACAGGTTTGATCTTTTCTCCGCTCAGAATAAAAGACACATTAAAACTTAAGTAGCTAGCTTAAATAAACTAGCTCTAAAAACAAATGCAGAGATCGAGCGCTCCATTTTGTACCGTGCTTGTCCTTAAGTTTTCCTTTTGTTTAAAGCAGCGCACACGGGCTGGTTTTCAGTTACTTCTTGCTGTCATTCAAGCAAGCTAATGTGTGTCGATAATTCGTTAAAATCAAGACTTTAATTTAGAATTTGCCTCAGCTATAAGTCCTATAAAGTATTTCTGCTAAGAACAGTATGAATAGTAAATACCAGCGACTATTTAAAGCTTATGAGAGACCGATCTGGAGAATTCAGAGTTCCCGAATGGAGGATTTTTTTGTTCCTCTCTAGTCTGTGATGAGTGTGTGTTAGCCGCAACTCGAGTTAGATTATTCTGCTTGATGCCAAAGTGTATTCCTTTAAACTGTCCATCAGAGTCATTACACACCACCTGGATGACGCAGTTTCAGTGGAGGCGAGTGTCAATTCAGTGTCATTCACAAAGATAAATGACAGAGGTCGGCAATGAGGCGTTAATTGAACTAAATTGGGCTAAAATACAACTTTTATTGTCCCACAGGCGACAGAATCTTTTCAAACTGCAGACGAACACTTGACAGCTCTGCTGGTTATTTCCAGGTCTCGGCTGGTGAATAAAGGTGACTGGGTTTTTGCTGTTTCATTAGTGTCTTTTAAAACATCGGAAAGCTTTTTTTAATGAATGTGTGATATGTTGTCTTTTTTTGTGTGTTTTATTTTCCCACGATAAAATTTTTATTTTCATGTAACTGAATTCTGTTTTATGATGCGTTTGTTTTTCTTTTGTTTTTAATTCCCCATTTTCTTTGTAACCTGGTTAAGAAAGGTTCTACATAAAGTTTATTATTATCATTATTATTAATAGTAGATATTGAACACATCAGTCCGAATTTGAACTATCGACGATCGATCTGACCTTCAAAAACCACAAACAAAAAACCAAATCCTGTACATGCCAGTGTGTGTGTCCGGCCTACCTGTGTGCCCGGCCAGCTCACGGCTGACACGCACATTTCCCTCACGGGTCTTCAGGTTGTAGATGGAGCAGATGTTGTCCAGACCTCCACAGGCGACATAGTTCCCAGAAGGGGCATAGGCGCACGTCATCACCCAGGAGGAGCGCAACGGGATGGCGTGGACCTGAAAAAGAGGAGGAAGATTTAATATTAGATAGTATGCAGTGACAGATGGGAGGGAGGGAGAGAGAGAGACAGAGGGGAGGGCATGTGACAAAGTCTGTCTGCGATATTAACTTCACCTTCCAAGGGCACAATGTCCACTATAAATAGCATTACTTGGCGCCCTCAAACACTTGTGAATTGTTTTATAATGAACTCAGCGTTTCATCAATCTAAATGAAACCAGCTGCCACAAATGTGGGAGCGATAGTTAATTCCGACATGAGCTTCATGAACAGGTAAAGACGGCGATTCACCTGAGAACAATTCACCAAATCAGGTGATTTGGGGAATCCGGTGAGAGTCAACCACACACATCCTTTCATGTGTAGACTACCCCCAGTACTGATGCAGAGATCTGTCATCCCCTGCCCCGTCACGTTTAACATTAAAGCACGATGAGGTCGGACTTGGACAAACACAGGATAACAGACACTTTTACCTAATGAGCCATAAGTGGTTTTACAACAAACTCCCTTTGGGCAAGATGACTGGTGAGACAGGTGAGGTACTATTTTGTGATGACATCATTTCTTATTTTACTCTATTTTGGTGCTAACATTTGCTTTTATTGTTCAACTGCTGAGTCAACTATAAAAGCAGCAGAGAGCTGTTTGTAATGTGGTTATTTGCAGATTCACAACACCTGCAATACATTTCTGAACTCAACACACATACAGCAAATTGCATGCAACTTTTTTTCTTCTAAAAGTATAAAAAAAAAATTAAAAAAAACATGACATGACAGGCGACTGACCCAGTTTCATTACAGTGATTTTGGTGTTATTACCTTGTTTGTGGTGTAGCTGTCCCAAATAATGAGTTTGCCGTCCTGGGAGGCGCTGACCAAAAGCCTGATGAAGAGAAAGATGAGACAGCTCAAACTACAGAACAATTCAAAATGACCACCTCCATCTTGGAAGCTAATTGTTGAGTTTTGTTGTACAGACTCTTCTTCAAAACAATAACTGTTGTAAAACTATGTTGTACGGAGTCAAATCATGTTTGGTGATGAATTTAAAAACTTCTAGTACCTGAAAACAAGATAAATGTACCACAGCAATATTTTATAAGACAGTAATGATACTATTGTGCCTCAAAAACACAGCCACCTAACTGTGCATGATAAACACAGTTATTTTAACAGGAATCAGACCAAACCCTGTTTCTGCCTGTGAGAGCGGGCTCTCAGGCACCTCTGCGGCTGGCCTATCTGGGTGAATCCAACAAGAGTAACCACAGCGATGGTCCCAATGCACACAGGAAAAGGAAAAGGAGTGAACACACCGAGGCCTGCTGGGACTATGCAAATCTTAACTACCGGGCTGACGGGAACGCGCTCATATGTGAACAACCCAGCAGATAATGAGCTGGGGACAGAATGGTTTGTGCAGGGAATTTTAGTCTGTCCTCTTCCCAGACTTAAAATGAACATTAAACTTAAACAATCAAAGCCGAAGATGATGTACGAACTTCAGATTAGACTCCACATCAACTTCCGGTGTGGTGTGGTGTGGTGTGGTGTGTGTGTGTGTCAGCTAGGAGACGATGACGCAACACTTTGAGGTGCTTGCTTTCTAGAGCTCTGACATCAACAGGTCTTAGAACAGACACCCGGTGTTTTCATAGATGAACAAATCAAACCATTTTCATTTAATTTTCCCCCTCCTCATCGTTTTTAAAACTGAACAAAAAACCCCAGTTCTGAACTCATAATGAAACGGTGTTGCTCATGTAACTGTCAAGTGACACAGCAAAGTGCAGGGAGCAGAGTGTGTGTGTGTGTGTGTGTGTGTGTGTGTGTGTGTGTGTGTGTGTGTGTGTGTACACACACAGTGGTTTTGCTAAGCTGAAGTGAATATCAGGAAAAGAAACAAAAAGGAAAACACAAGATACAGCCACACTTTCCAATTTGTCTAATGTTTGTCATTGTTGCTGAACCTCAGCTCATGCAAATGGCTTCCACGCTAAACTACTCAGGTGCCCAGGTCTGTAGTGTTCAGTGTACAGTTGTGTGATGAGTTAGGTTTAAGTCAATGCAGTCGTGGCATTTTAGCTGTTTCTGAAAAATCATCTTGTAACCATAAGGCAACTATAAAAAAAAAGATGGGCCTTATATCAGTAGAGCCATAAAAACAAAAACAAAACACAACTGTCGGGTCAACTGTGGTTATGAAGAAATCTTTTCATGTGGGAGGTGATTTATGACTCACTGATTTCATGAGGATTGAGGTTATTTAGTTCTACATTCAAGCTCCATCAGTTGATTGTACGATTGTAGAAAAGTTTTAGTAATTAACACACTTTTTTTTTTTTTTTTACTGTAAGTGATGACTAAAATGTCTGACTTCTCACATGCACCAAAATAAAACCAGAGAGGAAGAAAGAGACTGTTCCCTTAATAGATTAGGGCAGTGATTAGACTACAGTTATTGAGTAAGGGCACTGAATCAATGAATACAACCCGGCCTCGTGTCATTTTAATGAGGTGCTCACATTAAAATAGTTTGCCTTAGTTTTCCTTTAAATTGACATCATGACCTTGAAAACAATAACAGCAGATTTTTTTTTTTAAATATCACACAACAACTACAAATATTTGTGTCTTACAGGCATTAAGTTTTTTAAGATACATATTTGTGAAGATTGAAACTCGATATACGGTTGGCTGCTGAAGGGAGGTGGGACTAACTGAAGGGGTTCTTTCTCAAACTGCTGGAAACCCACCCCAGACCGTTTTGAGTAGTGTCTCCGTCACGGCTAAAAATAGCAGCCTATGGGTCAAAACATCTTGGTGTGACCTTCTTTCTGGGTGGCTGAATCTCAGCAGGTAGTCTAATAAATACCCCAACCCCCTTAGGGAGGTGAAACATTAACAGATGAAACAAACAAACAGGAAGAGCTGACTGGGTAAACACAGTGGTAGACTTTTTCTTTGGGTGTATGACTGGGGAGGATGGTGAAGTGACATAGCAGTTTGCAGTGGCCTCTGTGGACTGACGCACAGCGGCACCACAGTGATTAAGTTGTTGGTTGCTGAGGTGAGAGGTGTGTACAACTCTGGGGAAAAGGTTTTTATGTGAAGGGAGGAGTGTTGCTTCATCTGCCTTGGCTATCAGCCTCGACACAGCTCTGACAAAGGCTGACTCCATTTTGAGTATTTTCCCTACCCACATACCCCACCCCCAACGCACACAAACACGCAGACATAGACACACAACACAGTCCACACACTCAAAAGATACAGATGCCCAATGTGCTTTCGACAAAACATGCATTACCGATTGTGCATGTGCACAAATATCCTACTGCTACGTGTGTGCTCGTCTGACAGATCGATTTGGACACTTGTAAAGAAAAAGATCTGTGTTTGGATGCAAGAGTGAGCTTGGCTGATTTTACGAGGACCCTCAGGAGAAGTAACAAACAGTTTTATATCAATACCCTGTATTTAGGGCGAGGGGGGTGGGGTGGGGTGTGTGTGAAATATTTAGTTAATGGACAGAATAGAGTTGAATGAGATTACCTCGAGTCAGTGCCCCAGTGCATGGCATAGATTTTAGCCAGATGCCCCCTCAGTGTCCGTCTAGTGCGCATCTGAATTCGGCCAACAGGGTCGATGTTAGCTGTGATCTAGACACAGTTAAGATCAGAGGAAAAGATTTTTAAGATTCAAAAATATGACTGACAACAAAAAAGTAAAAAATGCAGGAATCATATCATGTGTTAACATCGAAGCTGATTTAAGTTTATTTTATAATAAACAATAATAAAATGGTGAGTAAAAATCGTGGCATGAACATATTTCTTACCTGAGACAGGGTAGCATCCGCACACGCTTTCCTGGCATCCTGAAACACAACAACACAGCCATGTCTGTTTTAGACCAGGAACTCATCACAATTAGTTTAACATCAGTGAATCAATGCAGCTGCCTCGCAACCATGAAAAACCAATAAACCAAATCGTTTTGATAACACACACTGTCCTGAAATGTATAGATTCAGCGCTGGTAATAAAATTCACATTCTGAATTCTGAAAAAGCCTTGCATGTATGTTTGTGTGTTGACATCTATATGCGTTTATGACATGTCTCTCTCACAAACTGACATCACCGGTGAGGTCCGCATTGTATTATAACAGTTTCACCTCAGTGACACCGTCTTCTGTCTGGGCCTACTTCACTATTCATTAAATCACAGCGCTATGTCAAAATTAAATAATATATAAATGTGTGATGTCATCTTAACTCCATTGTGACAATGATAGTAACTGTTTTAATAATAAAATAAATGTCATTATGTAATAATTTAGCAAAACGAGAGGAAAAATTCCACCATGCATCCTTTAACATAACACGAAGGATTCACACTTGGTTGCGTGTCACTATAAAGATGTTAATAGGAACAGGCTTTAACGTGATGCTGCAGAAATCATCAATGAAATGTAATACAGTGGCCGTTTTACAGCATTGTAAGCAATGATTTCAGTGAATATGATCATTAACACGATGTCACTGGATATAAAACCTGCAAAGAGTTTTCGATATCCAAATACTTAAACATGACAGATCTGTGTTTTGAAGTACAATATCATTTTTTACTAGGGCTGGACATTTAATGGAAATATAATTGAAATCACAATGTGGCCAAGTGTAATATCCAGATTACAGGAGCTGCAATTTTTTTTTTGCAAAAGGTGAAATGTGAAACAACATTATTGTGCATTGTTAGTGTTGTGGTGCTACAGAGACACCCCGGCCTACAAATTATATTCTCCAGACGTAAAAGGAAGACGTTTATTTGGTACAAGATCTACAAACAAATCACATCATGATCATTTTTGGATATTTTTAACTTAAAAAAATTATTTACTTATTTAAACTTAATAGACAAAATGTCAATCTGGATTTGTAAACTAACGGGGCAGAAAAATACCACAAGAAACAGGCAGAAAACAGGAGCTGAGGACTGTGAAGGACTTACTCTGATCTGGTTCTTGAGCTGCTCAGCCTCCTGGCGTAGCTGATCCAGTTCACTCATTTTCCTCTGCTAATGGTGTGCTTCGCTCCGCCGCCTAGACTCTTGCTGATCTGGAGGAGACAAGAAATGACAGGCTCAACATACATACCACATATGGCTCATTTCCCGTTTGTAAGGCAATTAATAATTAATTAACAATTAAGTAACTCATGCTGTTGACTTTTTACTCTGAATCAAAGTGTACCAAATTTCATATACTATAATGGCCAAAGAGTAAAGACATTATGTGCCTCATTTTCCATAATGATTTTACTTCCAACAAAATGCAGCTGAGGATCATATAGTATCTCTCAAATCCAATATGTAAGGCCCAAACAAAGTCGCAGTGAATCACAACAGCCCAACACTTTCTAGACAGCTCAAGACTTGTCCTTGCCAGCTTGAAACTGTTACCTAGCAACAAGCACTAGGCGGCTACTTTAGGCTTAAGATAACAATTTTGAGGATGATGTTGAATTTGTTCTCACTCCCAAACAACAGCAAACCCTTGGGTAAACATCTGGCCCAACTAAGCTGATGATAACCATTCCTCAACAGCCAAGGCGAAAATAAATAACCGAAAAAAAATAAAATAAAAATAAAGTTTAAAAGAATCCACTTGACCACAAGGGACAAAAACATACCCTCTTAATGACAGTCAAAACTAAGCAAGGATTAAAGAGTCCAGATATAAAGGAAGGGGAGAGGCAGACCAAAAGACCGGCTTGGGTTTCGTTACACTAGTGGAGCCGCGAGGAGCTGAGCTGATGGGCAGGGTCTGCCGAAGCTGTCAATGCTCTGGCCTCTGGACTCTAAACTCTCCTCCAATGTCATCCCTGTAATCCTGGGACACAGTTGATTCAGCTCCTCCAGCCAAATCCGGTTAAGACAAAACCTGCTGATGATCCTAAAAGCAGTGGCTATCCCGCTGACCCCAATCCTCTGTTTGACACTCTTAGCCCTGACACTTTCACTCTCCATAGAAAGAAGACAAATTTTACTAAGAAGAAAAATACTACTGGAACAATTATGACGTCCGGCTTACGGCCTTGGAGGCATCCGTGACATTGATGGAAGAGAGATTGTAGTTTGTACAGTCATTACTACTAAGTGTCCAGATGAGCCACAGCAAGTTAGCAGATAAAACTTTCCAATGAAACGGTTGACTCCAAGATTATTCAGAATTTCAGTGACCAAATCCAGTGATGTAAATTAAGGAATTTTCTTCCTTTGATGCTCTCTCCTCTCAGCCATTCACAGACCAATAAACTCTCAAATTTTTTTAAAAACAAAATTGTAACAGGAAATACTCTAAATAGGATCACTGCCTACCTGTCAAAAACAAGCAAACTACCACACCATTTGTCCTGCAAACAAACCTTACCTCCCCTGTTTCTCTGGGTTTCAATATAGGTCCTTTGTCCTAGGGCGTGTCGATACCTTCTGAATGAACACCTTATCCTTCAAGCGCCTGACATCTCCGTGGCTACCTGTCACCTGATTGGCCAGCGCTGATAAACGGGGCTGCATTCTAAGCAAGGCGCCTTAACCCCCTAATCTTGGTGATAAAAACATCTCATGGTAATATCATTGGCTAATTCTTGTCTTCTCTGTAATAGCCCTCTGTGTAACAGATAATAAAACCCACCGGAGTGGGTTCTCAGCAAAAGGTATGAGCAGGAAAGTTTCGAGCAAGAAATTTCAGCAAACACAGACCAAACTGTAAAATGTGAACATTTAAAAAATGCCATGGGTATGTTCCACTGGCTGATATAGTCTAGGTTAGGGTGAACACTGACAGTGCAGTGAATAAACATCCCTCGTGTCCAATTATTACAGACCTTACAGCTGAAGAATCTTTGCCTCAAGCCTTGTACTACAATTTTAGTTTGTTTCCATTCTCTGTGTATTCATCTAAATCTGTGTTTATACCATATTTATTAAAATGTCACTGATCGTCATAAATTCCATGTGGCTGACATCAGTAACCTCAGCAGAAGGATGGTGAAGCATGACAGTGACTTACATGCATTTTTGTCAGATATCGCAACTGACAAGTGTTCTTTGTAAACATCTGCCCAACTCTGCAAAGGGCCACTGGATCCCGCTCCCCAAATCATGCTTGCTCCCTATGGAGAGCCTCAACATGGTCCGGGAACTATGGGGGTGGAGTCTGCAGCGCTAAACATTGCTGACTGGTCACACGAGCCTTGTGGCTGCTACAACATGTGAGCAGCATCCATTCTGTCTGCAAGCAAGCACGGGTTGTCCCAGCTTTAAATGAAAATAAGACAGAGGACACCTCTGGTTTATCTTTTAGAGCCTGCAACATATATATTCACAAAGTATTTGGTTCTGGTAGTCCTTACTCACTAGTATTAATATCACGTGACCGCAGATCAAATAAATAATAAAAATGTGCTGCTTTGGCTCTGATACAGCTGTCTGTCTCTGATGCGTTAATGCTTGTAGTGTGCCCCAATGTCCCGCCTGCAGAATCGCCGGCCTGGTTGTACATCACGAGTAAAATGGCCAATCAACACTGTCCACCGTATTTGTGGGAAAGCAGAGAAAGAGATGCATCACTGAGACAAGTAAGAATGAAGATATCGGTGAAGGGCAATGAAGATTACAATCGTTAAGACCTCTGTCTATGATGACCAGTGGGCTGACTCCACTACAAAAAGCCTGTACTTGTTATGTTTGGCTATAGCATAGCAGCAGAAAAACGAGACATTGGTAAGCGATTATTCAGGAAGCCTAATTTAACAAAGGACAAAAGTAATAAGGGATTTCATTCAGTGGAAGTGAAAGCAATGGCTTTTAAATCATTCACTAGTCTACTACACTTGAGTCCACAGATCATACACTTTGCTGCAGCTAATGCTAACGCTAACATTCATTTGGTTTATTTATGCGGTTATGTTTTTTGTTTAACATTAGTGCAAATGAAACTAGAGATAGCTAGCGTTTGTACCATGGTAACAATTAATTCTTAACAGATGACAGAAGTTTCATTGGTTTTACTTTTATTTCATTCATTCATTTTTGCAGAAAGAATCCTTTGGGAAGCTCCCTGACTAATTATATATTATCTTATCTATTTAAAATTTCAGTTCCATGTATAAGAAATGCTGCTGGGAACTCACTGTACTTTAGCTTTAAAACATGTTGAAATTTTCTGTTTTCCAGTCTCTTATCAAAACATGTGTTTAAAAACATTTAAAGGAGGTTTTGTGTTACGATAATTTTTTTTACTGTAAATGTATATTGGCTCCAAATAGCTTTTTTGTTTCATTGATTACCAATAATCGTAATCTGTATTGGCAGTAAAGAAAACTGCCTGTTATAAAAATGTTATTTAAGATGCAGTCTGTTGGCATTTAAACAAGTGGTATGTTTGGCATGTGCTGGACTGCAGCACTTCTGATATGCTGCAGTCCAGCACACGTGTCAGAGGTGAAAACAATGGCTTTATGGTTAATAGGCTAGCTTTCAGCTTTAATTTAAGGTTTTATAAATCCATATTGGGTCCTTTTACAAACACAGCCAGCCAATTTCAGTGGACCAAACAGAATCTAATATATCAAGTTAAATGAAGTCATATTTGGTTGCAAAGCAAAAACTGCAAGAAGTCTATAATCCATTTACATGAGCAAAGGCCTGGCATCTCTCCACGCCTGTACTGCAGCTATCTTCACTTCTCTCTTGTTTTAGGGGCTTTCAGTCATCACTTTGGCTTAAACAACTGAAACACATGCTCACTGGCTGAGGTCAGGTGATCGATGCTGCCTGTCAGGAACATTCCACCATTTGGTCCTTAAAATAAAACTTTCCTAAAATTGTCTCAATTTCCATCTGCTTTGTATGAATGAATTACAAATCTTTATCTTTTACTCTTGGGCCTCTGTGCTCAAAATGACCTGGCCTCTAAAAGGCAAAAATTCCTAGATCATGTCAATTTGAAATTGATGGAATTTAAAAGAATCTCTACCGACAAAGACAAAGAATAAGACAGCGCTCTTTTACTGGTGATTAGTATTAGAGGTGTGATTCAGAAGATTCTTTTTCCCTTGTGCTGGTGGTGGGAGTGTTGAAACCACTGGCAGCCCAACAGATAGAGCCTCGACTTCACTGCCTTCTCTTTCTGCCAGCTATTTTTAGAGAGGTGGTGGGGGAGGAGGAGGAGAAAGAGGAGGAGGGAAGCAGACTTCACATTTTCCAGCCACTCCTATCAGCTCCGACATCTCGAGCACAACACAGTGAGAAGGAGAGAGGAAGTGTAATTCGACTCCACACACACAAATGCACTTCATTGGTATTTCTCCTTCCCATACGGCAATAATCGTGCACGTACCATTCATTTTCACACTGTACTGACTTATAAACGTGCTAAATGAGCTTCTCCATTGGAAAAAGGTTTCTGTGGTTGTTTCTTTATGCCGGGCACATGATGATAAAATGTGAGTGGATAGAAAAAATTATTTCAAAGAAAGGATTGATAAATAACAACAGTGAATTCATGGATGGCTGAAAGCTTATTTAAAAAAAATTTAAAAAACATTTTACATAGTAACATTTATTATATTTAAAATTGATTTATACATGTTACATATACATTTTTTTCTCATATTTCTGAAACTATAGATGTGCAATGTTAAGGAAAGGAAAATAAAACTGCACTATGAACCTGACTGGTAGAAAAATCAAAAGTGGACCTCTGATAAGACACACAATAACTTTTGAATGATTTGCCTTTAAATGTTGAAAGAATTTCAGATATCTTAATGAAAAACTAAATTAAATAAAGGCTAAACAAAAGCTGAAGGCATCAGGTGTGAAGGGATGTAAATCACAGGATGGTCTAGTGGGGTTTGGCGGTAGATTTTTGGGGTCGAGGAATTGACTCCACCCTGATGACATAAGGAGTGGGGTAGGTAGTGAGATGTCCTGGTGCACAAGAGGATAGAGGCAAGAGAGCCAAGCTGGAGGACAGAGCCAGATTAAACTAATGAGAGTGAACAAGCAGAGGACAATTGGGAGGGGAGCTGCTAATTAACCCCTTGGTGAAGGGGAGCAAGTCTCAGTAAGCTTCCCAGCATTAAACACTGAGCAGAGGAGGCCTACACTTACTTCTTCTCAAAATACAGCTTTTCTCTTCAGACAAACACACGTACATACACAGTACAAAGTGTTGAACATATCATACAGAGGTCAGCTCAGAAAAGGTTCACAGCATAATGCCATCCAGTATAATGCGCCTGCAATAAATTACCACCTTGGCGAAACGTACAAAGTTCATTTTCTGTTGAAAGTGTAATGTGTTGATCAACTCCGAGGTTGTGTTGTCATTATATTACACTGTTAGATCTACTTGTCATTTTCATTCTGCCCCACTACTGTGGCAACATTTTAATGATTATCTATGTGATGTCACCGATGAGTCCGGTGAACAAAATCAAATGAAAACACAATTGTCAGTGGGGGGATTTTCACAAGCATTTCCCCTTGAAAGCACAGTGTTTTTTTCCCCCTCCAAAGTTGCTGCAGTGTATTTTTAGTTTCACATTCAGAGATTTTATCATACCATGAATACTAGAAAACAAGTCATCAATGCTGTCCATGACCTTTATTGGATATGTTCAGATTAAGAGGCTAAATCTGAAAATGCATCTGTGTCTCTGTTTTTCAAAGTTGAAACCTCAACTACGCCAGTACCAGTCCATTAAAAATGGCTGCATCTTTAATGGACTGGTATTGGTTATACAAGCCCAGAACAGTTTCCTTTCCCTTATTCATTCGCTCTGAGTACATCAAGTGATACAGGTGATAAAAAAGATGCCGCATCCTACTACATTAAAACACTGGAACCAACAGCATTGTGAACAAAAGAACTACAAACAAACTGTAACGAGGAGTCTGAAATGACACGAGTGTGCTGGTAATAAAAGTTGTGCATATTTTCAGATTCAATTGTAGCGTGAGGGTGCATGTAAATATTATTGGTCAAAGATAAAGAAGGTGACTGAAACATCCCTTCTAATAAATAATACTAGGTGAAAACCTTGTATATGACTGGATGACGTATGGTCAGTGATTTTTTTGGGACCACTGTAAACAACCGATGACAGTGTGTCATATTTACATTCTGCCTGGTGTCAAACCGGTGCTCTGCTGCTGCTAACATCCCGATTTAGAACCGTGACATCATCTGTCAAAATCACCAAACGCATAAGTTAAAGAGAAAGACTGAGTTGTGATTTCGGCTTTATTTATATGCAAAATGATCGCTCGGAGGGAGAGTTAGAAGCGACAGAATATCTTTCTTATTTTGGTGTAAAGCCTCTGTCTGGGTAACAAAGCTGCTGCTCTGCCACTCACCTACCAGGGTAGTCACACAGAGAGCTGAACCTCTCACTCACGGGGCATTACTGATAACTAGCTATGGTTTGTCCAAAAAGTTGCTATATTTGTTACAACTTGCGTCTGAAAAGTTTGTAAATCTAGCGTCAAATGCACAAAGTCGGCAACACTGCGGGCTGTAAACAAACTAACTCACGAACCCTTTATAGAAACTGTTGGAGCCGATTTACTTTGAAAAAGCAACGGCCAATGGAGAAACTCCAACACTTGTCCGGCCAACCAATGGTGTAACTTCACGACTGTCAGGTGGTATTCAGCTGGCCAACAGTGCAAGGGTAATCAGTCACTCAGTCAGGGACATCCGTGTTTATATATATTCAAAAAAAAAAAAAAAAGAAAATGGACAGGGGACATAGTGTACATTGGGAGTTTGAGCAGTATTGAAGCAGCCCTGTCTAATCAGTAATGGCGATTTTTTTTTTTGTATTGCTAAGCTGAGAGACAGACAGTCGAGTATTAAGCTCAAGTCAGTGTTTGAAAGGTGGTGTAAAGATGGTGGGCTTAATAATTCATGCCCTCCTGCTTGGATACCAGCTGCCACACCCTTGCCTTCATGAGTGTTGCATCCCGTCTCCCCCGTCCGATTGTTCCTTCTCACTCAATCTCTGTGGGATCACATATTCTAGTGCTTCAGAGTGCCATTTAGGTTGTGGCTGACTTCCTGCTCCTGTAAACATACAGTATGAGGGGTAGAGCAGGATATGGATGGGGCTGCTTTTTTTTTTTTTGTTTTTTTGTTGCAAGTCAGTCAGTAGCCGGCTGTGGCAGTGTCTCAGCTACTCATCTGTGTCAGCATGCTGCCTCCGCCTTAATACGAGCGCAGAGTCTCTCTAAGCAGGCGTTTCCTTTTTAAGGGTGTTTCCCTAGCTGTGCTTGTCTTTCTCTCTTCCCTTTGTCAAAACATTCAGCGGATGTGGCGACAGCACACACACTTTACAAATACACTTGCTCTGTGGTTTCAGCTACTACCATTGCACTTGCCAGTGTCCATCCAGGCTTTTGAACCAGGCAATGCAATCAGCTGCATTACAGGAACAAGTTACACAGGACATCCTGACAGGCAGGTTTATGTTAAGAGACGACTGCAGGGATAGAAATGAAGAGACAGAGAGGAGGGTGACACACCAAATTAGGTCAGTCTGACTTTCACTAGGCCTAAACCATGCTGGTAAACAAATAATCAAGAGTGACTGAATGCAAGAAGCTGAGTATACTGAGGATGCCATGAGACAGGTGACTTTGATGAGTTACCGGGAGAACATTACTAAAGGGAACCAAAAGGTAAACAACAGTAATCACTATTAACCTGAAACCTCTAAGAGCTCTTGTGTATTATTGTAAAGGTGATTTTGTTGTGCGAATGAATGTAAATTTCAAAGTGTGGTATTCAAAGCGCAAAGAGACGACTACTGAATTTGTGGATAAGCAGAAATTACGCTCACCAAGCACATTATTAGGAACACCTATACACCTGCTTAATTTATGCAATAATCCAATCAGCAAATCATGTTGCAGCAAGGCAATACATGTAAATCATGCAGATACAGGTCAAGAGCTCATGTTCACATCAAACATCAGAACGATTGTTGACACCAGACGGGCTGGTTTGAGTTTTTCTGAAACTGCCGATCGTCACACACAACGGTCTCTAGAGTTTTTACTCAGAGTGCCGCGAAAACCAAAAGTCATCCAGCGAGCAGCAGCTCTGTGGACCGAAACACCTTGTTGATTAGAGGTAAAATGAGAATGGTCAAACTGGTTGGAGCTGACAGAAAGGCTATGGTAACCCAGATAACCACTCCTCACTGTGGTGAGCAGAAACAAATCTCAGAACAAACAAACACGATCAAAGCTCGGTAGAGATGTACAACAGCAGCAGAAGAAGAACAGATTGGGTTCCCCTGTCAGCCAAGAACAGAAATCTAGTTTCATTATTCAGCTATTCTTCTTCTTTTTTTTTTTTTTTAATAAAGCATTTTTACATGACACATTGGGCCAGAATCCGTCGTCGACAGCATGAATCTATGGACCTGCCTTGTGTCAACAGTCCAGGCTGACGGTTGCGGTGTAATGTTGTGAGGGAACGGTTTTTCGTGGCAATTTTTGGCGCCTTTAATACCAATCGTCATTTGAAAGTCAGGGCAATTTACCCATCTTCTAACGGTTACTTCCAGCACAGTGATTTACACCAAGTCACAAAGCAAAAGTCGTGAACAATGACAATGAGTTCAGTGAAGTTCAATCGCCTCCCCAGTCACCAGGCCTGAATCCAACAGAACACCTTTGGGACGTGGTAAAACAGGAGATTGGCAGCATGAATGTGCAGCTGACAAATCTGATGAAATGATATGATGCAATCATGTTGACATGGACCAGAACCTCAAAGGAATGTTTCCAACATCTTGAGGAATCCACTAAGAATTTAGACTTTTTTTTTTTGTAAGAGTGAAGGGAGGCCCTACCCAGTATTAGTATGGTGTTCTTGGTGCTCTGTACTTCTAAAACATTATCTAGTCAAATGTGTTGGACACAATCAACAAAATATGACTTTAGATATTCATCACATTTGCTTTGGAGCTGTGGTTTCTGGTCAACTTAAGTGTCACAATTTAGTTTAACCAAGTTCATACTAGGGAGTAGACCAAACATATAACTTTCTTTTTTTTTTTTAAGACCTAATACTTCTGTAGACTAATGGACTTGGGTGTTTGCAATGTATGAACACGCGCTTCTTGAAAGCCATCTGCTCTGCATCACTTTTTATGTGCCCTGTTTCACTTAGAGATAAACACTGCAATTGGTTTGAAAATGCAGGCTGTGTGAGAAAGCGTGTCGTTGTAGTTACAGCACAAGATGTGTGTGAAATGAATACAAACCTGGAAGTTTGGGGGTGGGGGGGGGGGGTCTTATCCCGTATCTGATGATGTGAATGTACACATCATCAGTTCTGGGAAAAGGAACGTGACTAACAAAAATGAGGTTACTGAATCCCATTCCAACTTTGTCAAACCATGAAAAGCTCCATGTAAGAAACTGTTTTGTGTTGTGTGTCATCTTTTATTTAAAAATGGTCAAGGTCAATGCTAGAATGGCCGTTAAAACCCTACTCCACTCTTACAATGGGACTACACTTATAGGTCTTGATGCAACTGGGATGGCTTTTAGAAAAGCACTCTGTCTGGAGAGAAGCCACCTCGTTGCTTCTTCTTCTCTCCGTCCATCCATCCAGTGGAAGAAAACTTTGCAATATTTACAAGCATTCTCCCAACCCTGTGCTCTCTCACTTTGAGTCGAGTTAGGCAAATCTCTCATTGTGCCTCTGCACCTCCAGTCTAACACTACTGACAAACACTGACGACAACCTCTTACTACCAAACTGACAACAATATGTCCAGTCAGAGTGGATGTCAAATATAACAGCTAGCAGTTTATAACAGTAAGCTGCCCTGATCCAACTCTCATAAGTATCAGCATTTTTTATGGTTTGTGTTGGCTTAATGATGTCCTTTCTATTTCCCACATCTGTAAATTTCACGCTGGGGATGGAGAGACAATGTTCAAGTCCTGCACAGACCATGCTGCAATATCACCTTGCTTTACTAATTTACTGTATAGCTGAATGATGTGAAAAAAAAAAGCACAATACATTTTATGTCAGTTTTATTTTTCTGTGTTTAAATATCTAATTTTGTGCAAAACACAGGCCAAAAGATACTGTAAGCGCAAGTGTTTTTTTTTTTTTCTTTTTTTGGTGTGGTTTGTGGGTGAGGGTCCATCTAAGTGCTGTGGGGAAGTGATGCATGGTAAATGTAGCTGAAACACAACCAGGTCACAAAGAAGGCAGGAACAAGGGGGCTGGTGATGCAGTAAGAGAAGACAGAAGGGGATTGCTCCTGGACATTTCTTAAAAGCCTTCTTGTCATTCTTTCCAACACATACATCCTCTCTCTCTGGCATTTTCCTACCGAACACAAGGCAACTGCAGCACTGTAGAAGAGAAGGTGAAGCCTTACTCTCCTTCCCTGGATAGCTTCAGTATGAAAGAATATATTGTGAAATGTACTGTAATCGGCTGCGTATAAAAATGTTTATACATTTTTTTTTCGCTTCATGTTATATGTTAAATTTCTCAAACTAATATGCTGAATAATTTCTCAAGGAATAATTTAGTCCGTAAAGTATCAGAAAACAGTGAAAACCTGCCCTCACTGTTTTGATTTCTTGTTTTGTCCAACAGTCTTTACTACAACAGCCACAAAAATACAAGCGAATGTGTGACAGCACTAACATGGTGGACTGTTTGACAGTGAATACAAACACCACCCGCTCTGACACTCAGAAGAGCATAACTCTACCAAGGCCAAACATTTTCTTCCACCAGATCCGGATTGGTATCTGGATCTCAGTAATAAATATTTATATAGTATATTTCTTTCTTTCTTTCTTTTTTTTTTTTTTTTTTTTACATCAAGATCCATACATTATTTCCTGAGAAATTAATAAAAATGTCAAAAAATGCCGTGTCTCGCAATGCTCACAAAAATTCCTGGATCTGCCTCAGATCAGTTCAGTATTTTTGTGTAATTCTGCTGATAAACAAACCAACCAACAGACACAGGTGAAAACATAACCTCATTGATGGAGGTAAAAAAAAAAAATAGTTAAGTGACAGCAATACCAAAGAGGCTACAGTCAGAACAACCACCAACCCCAGCTTTGCTTCTAGCGGCATAGAGAAGAATGGTAGTAGTTCTTTATGTCTACACAACTATGTCAATATAAAGTCAATTTGAGATGTTTCTGAGTGGTTGCCCTGACAACGGTGTGATGATTAGCACTGTGCCATGTACTGGCCACTTCTCCTAATGACATACATTAGGCAATGAGCAAAGGTTGACAAAGTTTGAATTATTATTTTTTTTAAACCAATGTCTGAGGAGTAGGTGGATTTCAAACCATTATGGGTCTCAAGAAAAATGGCTGAAGTGAAAATGAACAGCCTCGGGCTCAATAACCCATTTTGCTCCACTGAAAGTGGGGCAAAATCCTGGGGGTACAAATGAGTATGCATAAGCTGACACAGTTCTGATCGTGATATTCTGCTCAGTTTATGTGCACAATTCATCTGACAGAAAAATGAAACAGTACAGCACAGCAATTTTCTAACTTTTAGTGGCTATCTTTACCTTTTCCCTGAATAGTTTTATGTAGTGGAATTGTACCAGAAAGATAGTTTCATTATTCAGATATTCTTCAAAAAAAAGAAAAGAAAAAGAAGCATTTTCACAGGACACATTGGAGCTGTATGCGTGACACAAAAACCTTTCCACATCAGCGGACTTGGAGCCAGGGGCAAGAAGTGTATGGTGGAACCTTTGCATTTCCTGGACAAGAGTCACACTACCTGAAAGTGTAAGAAAAACAACATACTCTCAATGACACAATGCACAGTTACTAGGGATGCTACAGTGTGGAAATTTTCCCAACGGGTAATAAACTCGTGACAACACTGGTGTTACTGATTACACCAGACATTTTTAAAAGAAAAGATGCGTCGATTCAATGTCTATAGATCAGAAGTTTTACCTCCAGATGACAATTACCTCATTAATGTTATCAGGTTCCCTTTTGGCATTTGGTTTAAATCCCAAAATAATTTCACTTTTCAATTTGACACCAAATTGTCTTGTCGGTCAACTGTCCTCTCGTCACATGGTAAGGCTCCGCTACTCTGTGATGCGACTCAGTTTATAATTGTAGTCCAACCAAGTATTGATAACTAGTATTTCAGAAATTAATTTTTTTTTATTTGTTGAACTTGGGAAATTCCACTGACAGGCAAAAATTTATGTCTAAAAAAAAAAGAAAAAAGAAAAGACAGTGGGGCCAGTGGGCAATCGGCATGTGCCTCGAACACCATGTAACACTATTAACACTGACTACTGTTGCAACCCTAAGTTACCTTGACCTTCTGTTACTGAAAGTACACAGATTAACGAATCAAATTAAACCTTATTTTGCCACTTCATAGATTTTTTTTTTAATGGGCTCATGGTTTGGTAACATGGTGACTCTAACTCGCCTGTAGAAGTAAATGTAATAATGCGAGTATAAATGGTTCAATGCAGGTGTTACCCATGAGACCCAGAGACAAGCACATACACAAAATCGACAAATGAATCAAAGTTTTCAACATAAAAAATACTCCTTTTACACAGCTGCTCCACTATGACATAAAAGGTTTGGGCCTACCTACAAACATTACTAAAGTAGATCTGTCGCTTTAACTGGGTATAATTTTATATGTGCTCTCTCTGTGCAGCTGCCTGCTGTGGGTTAATGTCTGGTGATTGGGGACATAACATCAATGGGAGTGACAGTAGAGTTTAATTGATTGATTAGTAAAACATTCCATGATGCGGTGTGCTCTTACTAGACAGGGTGCATCACTGGTAGGAACAGCAGACACTTGCTGTTGTAAAATAAGTGATTAAAAACAGGATAATAAAACTCACTAAATGAAAACAAAAAATATCTGACAGTATGATTCAATATAAGCTGGTGTGCAATACAATTCTCTGACCACCACAACAAGGAAAAAACAAAAAAAAGCAACTCCCAGAAAAAGGCTTAAGCAAAACAGATTCCACAGCCTTGAAGTAGTGTTGGCTGGCAAAAGAAAACAAGTCACATACATTAACAAAGGTATGTTTTGTGCTTTGGACAGCTGCACAACCAGCTTTTCATACAGGGAAATGAATGAGTTAGATTAAAATAGGAAAAGAAAAAAAAGGAAAAAGGGTCAGGCTAGCCCAAAGCCAAAAGCATGACTTTATTTAAAACATAAAATACACTCCTTTGATTGCATTAATAATCATACCCCTCCCCCATCTTTCTCTCCGAGCTTCCAAGAGAAGAGCAAGTGTGTGTGAAGAGTCACATGACAGCTAGCCCACTCTTTTGCTCAAGTGACTATGGCCTTTCTTGCTTTAAAGAGGAAGAAATCTCACTAATATTGGCCAGTCTTTCCCCGTCATCTCGGTTTTCAGGTTTGGTCACATTTTCCTTGTGGCAGTCAAATGTAAGGGCTAGAATGTAAATAGACACAGAGGCGGTCTCTGTACGAGGCAGAGCAGATGTTGGCATGCAAAGTACTGCGAGGGCCTGTGACGGGCTTTCGGCAGGGTTACACAGCGTCTGAGTGGTGACAGGCCTGTGTGTGGGTCATTAAGCGGCCCCGGTGCCACTTACTTTGACTATTCAAAACATTAGCCGAGACCTTTTGGCCAGTGGTGACAAGCTATGGATACATAACAGCACCTACAGTCAAACTACACACAAATCACACACTGCAAACATTAGGCAGAGTTTCCTTTGTTATGTTGACCCAGGGGATAGCTCAGGGAGAGAAAAAACAAATCATAACAAAATAGACAAACAAGCTAGCGTGCTTAACAAAACAGAGATTCAGGAACACAAATGTTTAGTGTATTCCTGTATAAAAAAACACTTGTATAAAAACAGGTCAAAAGTGGGACTAAAGTGAAATTGTCAGAATACATATTTAGCATGGATCTTGTCAAAACGTTGTGTGATGTTTCCCAAAATGTTGCGACTCGGACATTGTTTGATATTTCTAATGCTTTGCTTATGATAGGAATGGTCCAAAATTTGGAGGTGTCATGTGTCACAGCAGTCACAGGTTAATCTCTGGTTGTTGGCTGAGACACCATTCTGTCAACTGGTTCCATAGACTTACAGAATTACCAAATAAAAGTTAGTTTTCGGTTTCACTTCTGTCCTCTTGACCATACATGCAGTGCATCTGTTTTCTCTTGCTTGCTGATAAGTGCCCATTTTCTGTTTCTCTCTCTTTGGGGAATCTGTTATTTATTGACTAATGTATATATCATTAAAATAATACCCATTTATTTGATCGTTACAGTGATTTAGGTTACTACATGGCAACCTGTGCCACACCTTTCTTCAACCCTGGACAGGAGGACTGTTGTAAAGGAGGTTTGCATTGACTCATACAGATACAGGCGTTTGACCTGCAGAGAGGGAGAAATCACAGCTAAACCTGGTCACATGTGGTCTGTGCTAGAAATTATTTGTGTGTATGATGTGATTATTGGTGGGCTCGCACAGCAGGAGGGCAGCATTACTTGACAGAAATGCTGGTAGTATATGACATTCAAAATGTAGGATATGTCCTGTTTTCACCACTAACAATACAAATATTTTGGGTCTCAGTCGCCGCCATCGTCTCAGGCCTTTGGTCAAAACTTTCACAGTACAGATTAATTAAAGGAGAATAACTGAAAGGACCTGCAGTAGTCATATATTCATGGCCAAGTAGTGAAATACAGAATATGCCACTATATAATGTCTAAAATACATTTCTCACGCAATAAAATAGATTACAAAGTAATTTTGGAACTTCATAAATTCATCGTTCACTCACTTTTTTTTTTAATCCAATTGTAGATTACTTAAAAATTTGATGTATAACTTTGTTTTTAATGCTAATAAACATGGCAAGAAATGTCCATTCCTCATCCTAATAATGATACTAAATACTGCTGGCACCCAGTACTTGCTTACTATGTAAATGAATGCTGTACACAAGTTGTAGCAGCTTTGGGTTTTGTGTTTGACCATCACCATCACTCAATACAACATTAGGGCCATTAGGATGTACTACCTCTGGTGCAGGGACTTTTTGTTAGACAAAACGATGGCTCAGATACTAAATTTAGACCCAGGCTCCTCCAGATAGGACGCAGGTTAAGTTAAAAAAAAAAAAAAAAAAGGTTTCATGGATCCTGGAAAACTTCCTGTGATGGGAACATGCTAGGATTTTCTTCCTCCAGTATTATTTAGATGTAACTTTCAGTGCAGTCAAAGCCTGTGTTGCCTTTTTTTATTCCACTGTCAAAGAATTGGAAATATCAAACAGTTTGATATGGACTGGGCATGTTGTGGGAACTGTTAAACAGCAGGGTGGCCGGCTGTATGCTAAATATGTATTCTGACAATTTCCCTTTAGTCCCATTTGAATCTGTTTGTACAATAGTTTTATTTAACCCCACTGTTGGAGTTATTACCAGCATCATCATCAGTCTTTTACTGCGGCATGCAAACTCCAAATTGTTCGGGTGTAGAGGGAAAGACCTCTTGTTGTTGTTAGAGTACTGGCGTTTGCACCAACTGCCATACTTGAAGACATATGAGTAAATGCCAAATTTGATTTTGAAAACAGTAGCCTGAAGCCCTACGCCTTCCTCTGGCACTCTGGGTTAAAAATAACACATTTGATGGTGTGTGGATATAACTAATACAGCTCAACTGATTATCATTATTACTGGATACAGGTATTAATCTGGTAGCAGATCTTTTGACAAACTCCTTCGACAGCTTAAAGTATTGTTCAAAATACAACTGTACCGACAGACAATCTGTAGCCCTACATTTGCCTATGGATGCGCAACACAAATCCTGATGAATCTCTTTCAGCTGTGTTCTGTAGGAAGCTTGGAGAGTGAAGAGGAAAAGGGATTTAGATTGCTTAACCACATCGCGCCAGACCCAAGAGTAAAGTAATGGAAACCATAATGTAGAGGCCACCACTAATGGTCCATTTAAATTAAGACACAAGAATAAGCTTGTTGATGACGATACCATTGTGGACGAAGAGAGCTCTGCCTTCAAGAGCAGAGAACAATGGATAAGCCAAGGCTCATGTATTAGTAGACATGCTGTCTTGGGTGTTTTTTCCAGCACTAAAATTATGTAATAAGGAACCAGGAAAATAGATGTTTTACAGAAAACTGAGTGTTCAGACACTTAACCACAGTGGAACGACATGCGACCGCTTTCCCTTCAGAACACGTTCTCTACTCTGCCTCTCAAAAATGTCAGTTCTTTTTCGTTTTAAAATGATAAAGATGTGCTTCCACCTCTGAATGCTTGGATATGGTCAAATTTAGAGTTAAAAGAGGCACTGGGCTCATCAATGCCACTTTCTGCAAATCACAGCACAGGAGGGTACAAAGCTGACTTGCATCATCAAAGTTACAAAAGAAAACTGCAAAAGGCTATTTTATTAGAGCTCATTGGGAAGACAATGCATGTTTAACTCCATGTAAAATTCAGGGTTCAATATGTATTACAGCTGTGGGGTCATAGTTTGGTATTTTTTGGCACAGCAGGAAAAAGAAAGAAGGCAAAGATAAAAAAAAAATACTTATGGAACAACATCCTCGTAAATATTCAGGAATATGCACATTTTTTGGTTAATATTTACTTACAAAAAGAGCATATCTCAGTACTGTTATCATTTACTAACTATGCGCATATGCAAAACATTACAATGTGTACAGTGCATCCTATGTTCTCTACATCTTGATATGGTCACACATCTGAAGTTACACCTGAACACCAGTGCCTCTTCATGCCTTCCTGTGGTATCAGACACATGAGTGACTTGCAAATGTGTCTGCATGTTGGATTTCCAAAGATGTAATATGACCCGACTTGGGTTGAACAATAATGACAGTTGTTTTTTCATTCAATATTTTTTGTCTAGTGTTTCTAATAGGTTATACAAACAATAAAACCACTGGACACAGTAGAAACAGTTCCTCAATAAGAAAATATACTGTTGAAAAGTTACATTGCTAGACAATGTATGAACATCGATCAAATCAAACAGAGGAAGTTATTTCTAACCAATCCTATGGCGGTCTTTCAGGAATCGACAGGCCACTTCCCTCAATTGCAGCGGGGCTGGTTGAGTTCGCTAAATGTTGTTGTTTGGGTGATAAAAGTTGGGCAGAAAGACAAGAGTGCTACGTCTGAGGAAACCTCAAACGTCATCACCTAAAATGAAAATCTTAAACGTAAAGAGCAATTCTCGATAAACTAGGTAGCAAGGCGTCAATTGTGTGGTGGTACTTTGGCCACACTGTTGGTAAGCTCATCCTAAATGGGAATATGGTACTTGGAGGCCAATACAAAACAGACTGATGAAATATATTGTTAACTATACTAGAAAAACTGGCCCTAACCCTAAAGACAGGATAGTTTACCACCTGAAGCCACACTGCTTTTTCCAATGTTTATAGACACATCCAACACGCTCGCTTTTATAAAATGACAAAAGACATGGTGCTGATATTGCAGTCGAAAATGGGGTATTTCAACTAACAAATGTAACTGACACAAGATATGAGCTTCGTATATGTAAATGTTTCAGACTGTGGGATTTACAGATTCACACTGACAAGCTTTAAGATTGTTCTTCATTTCTGTTTAATATATTTCTGCTAAGGTTACATGAGTTACTTTAGGCGCCTTGGTTTGGACGAGCTACAATTGACCTCTCTACAACTGTCAGTTGCTACGGCTAATGTGAACTCAGTGCAGCCATGTTTATTTGAAACACCTCTGCCGCCACATTAGAAATGACCAAGCATTGCCACTGTTAAATGAGTAGAAACATGTTAAGGCAGCTATTACTACACTTACCTTACTATGTTAATTGTGTATAGTTCACTGTACAAGATAGTACATGGTCTCAATATCTATAAAATGTATCTGCAGTAACATAGAGCTGGGTACTCAAGATGCCAATGTTTTTTCAGGTGTTTGTTCGTAAAGCCGCTCAGTACTTTTCTGCTTTTTAAAGATGCTTAGTGGACAAACAGTTAAAAACAGGATCATACCAGAGGTGAATAAAAATCAGCACTATCACTGACCAAAGCCATATAATCCCAAAGAGTGAAATCCACAGACTAAGAATTTAATCCCATTCATATCCTGCATTTGCAGATTAAAAAAAATACATGAGCGGGATGAAAATCCTTATTTAAAAACAAAAGCCCCCCCACCCCACACACTCCCAGCGCGAAAGACTAATGACTACAGGTTTTAAACACATGGTCATTATATGGTGGTGACACTCATCCTACTGACAAGCTCTGCTGTGTACAAACCCAGGGACAAATGTCCTTCAGACACACATTACTGCTATGAAGGCAGTCAGACAAGCTTGTCATCCACCACTTGTATCATCACAGAGGCATCAACAGTTTTTCAGAAATGCCCGCACATTATGCCATCACTGTCCACCAGGGCCACTGAACACAGTGCCAAATACATTCTAGGTGTCAGTGTGGGTAACATCCAGAACACACAATCTAGCTAACATTAAATGGAACGATGTTCTATGATAAGTTTGATAATTGGATGCTGCTGGATGTGCTTACAGGTTGTTCTCAAACCAAAACTATTACTGAAACAAACTTTAAACATGCTCAATCCGATGCTATGTATATTTTATCTGCAGTGGATAAAAAGGTGAAGCAGTTAGACTAAAAGACTAAAGTGCTGGACCAGTTCATTCACAGAGAAATAATCAGCAAACTCAATTTCAGTGACATATAACATCATACAGAAAAGGTTAAGTTTCCAAATAAAGTTCTTCAAATGATGAGTTTTGACTAAAGTAAAAAAAATGTGAAAAAGTGGAAAAAACACTGGATCTAAAACCTGAACAAAACGTCTGTTTAGATTTTATTTTTAATTTATAGACATTTTTGCAGTAACATTTAACTGTGATTTCCAGTCAGAATTAAGAAAAATATGTCCCATTTTCCTAAGGTGTGGTTACAGATGCTTCAAATGAAACATCAAACTTAATATCAAAAACATTTCATTCAAATGTTTATTTAATATAAATCACACAAATATTTATCATAGTTGCCATATTCCCTGGTATTCAGGTTCATAGTCAAGATGTACAACATCCCTTCCCCACCATGTTGTCCTGTATCTAAGGTGCACATATTAGATTAATCTGAGCAGGAATCCCATCAGCTTTAAAACGTTTTTAATACAAATACATTCTGTACATTTTTACTATAGGGGGAAAATCAAAGAAATCTTTCCTGCCAAGCCTGAACCCATCCGATGCTCGGCAGCTGTCTCTCTCAGTCTGAGAAAAAGCGGTGATGAAAAAGGCTTTGAACGCCATCTTGTTCATTGCAGCTGCTTGGGCCCTGAATACAGGAACCCATTCATTCGAGGAGGCGGAGGGAGGGGGCACACTGGCGAAATGAATTCATCTTTGTGAACCAGTAAATACCTCTTTTAAGAAACGATGAAAATTTCCCGAAACGAATAGAAATCGGCTATTTTCAGAAATGAATTCTTTAGATGCAAAAAAATCTCAACACTGCTGGTCAATAACTTCGTCAAAGCGGTAGGCTACATATATCTTGCCTCGGTGCTGGAGGAGGCGCTCAGCTCGGCTTCCTGCGACAGCACGTCTGGCTCGTTGCTAAACCATCTTTCGAAATGTTTGCCACTAAATAAAAATCTCCGATCTCCTCTCTTCTATTCTTACACCTTACGTCGGTGTGTTGACCAGGATTTGATGCTACATCGGAGATTAAAGAAAGAAAAAAAACGTGCCCGTTTTCCGGGCCAGAGCTTGAAATACTACAGAGCAGCGCGGCCCGGTGGGGCATGGTTACTGTAGCTGCTAACAACTTGCCCTGCAACAGACCCGTGATCGAGATAAACAGATTGTTAAAATCCAATTAGACTATCTCGTTTTCACATCATTAAAAGAAGAAGTTCAAATTAAGGCCGAACTGTGTAGCTCGCAAACTGACGCCGGTTTGGCACTCGGGAAACTAAAATGGCTATTGCCACTAACCGGTCCACAGCGGCGCTTATTGTCATTTTCCCCCCATGCGATCAAGAGTCAAGGCTTGGCGATAAATGCAAATTCATTTTTTTTATGCTTTGAGTATTCTCGGGATGAGCTGCGATAACGAATAAGCCATTTCCTTCTCAGCACAATCAGTGGACGGCTGGATGGCTGACTCTGCAGACTAAACGTGGGAATGTGAACATATAACATTAGCTGTGACATACAGTGGCTATAATCCGTGATGGTTTGGTTTCGATTCGCTGAATTAAACGCGGAGAGTTCAACTAACCCGTTTAAACAGAGCCTGTCAAATAAGTGCCCACAGCTGAGATATTCGGCATTACGTAAATAATTTTAGCAAGGCAAATATTAACGCTTCAATGCATGAGTTTTACATAAAAGCGGCAATCAACAACAACACCGTTGATATTCACTACAGGCAAATTGTTCTGGCTGCCATGTTCGGGATATACACACCCAGATCAGCCATACCAGGCTGGAAACGTAGGCTGTGGCCACTGCTGGCTAACTTGTATGGACTGGCTACAGAATAGTGGGGGTGGTGGTGATTCTGTTGGTGAAGTAGCCATTTTTAGACTCCCTTCCTTGACAATTGCATGATGCTACAAATTTTCAATACGAGTGGAAGTAAATCCAAGCTCTCTTCATGTTTGTTTGAGTTATGCAAGTGCAAGAAGTTGCAACCGTGTAATCATCTTAAACAGCTCGTCCAGGGTTTGTCAACAATAAACTGAGAGTGGCAAATGTACGACCTGGTAATCATTTGCCATCTACAGAGCAAAGATGTGAAAAAATGTGAGCCGACCTACACATCCAAAATGTTGGTAATAACTGGGATAAATATTACGTCTTGGTTGAATCCCGTATTGAAATATTGCTGGGGTAAATGGGCTACTAAATCACAGCCGATACAGTTTAACCTAGACAGCTTATTTCTTGAGAGAGGGAGAAAGATACCCGGACGTTGGAGAGGGGTGCTGGCTAACCTACCGAGCTGTCACCAACTAACCTGCTATTTAACACTAGCAGTGCCCATTAACTACCTGGTTGCCGGATAGACATATTGGGTATGAAATCAGTTCAATATTGTTCTAGTTAATTGACACCTGGGTTAACGCAGTGCGTTAAGTTTCTCCAACAGTGGCCCACACCCACTCTCTTGGCAGCAACGACTAGCTAGCAGCAGGCTAACAGCAGCTAACTCTAACGGAGGAGCTACTCAACCCAGTTAACCCCTTTCGTTCATCCTCCCTGCTCGACAGGCTAGCCAACTGCACAGACACTTAATGCATTTCCTGAAGCGCAATTTCAAATATCAATACATATCCTTACCCGCTTTCAGTCGAGGGTATCCGTTGTTTATATCACATTGACTGGAAACGGCAAAATCTTGTCTCTCCTCTCTCCGCCCAGGCGCTCAGATTTAGCTAGTTTAGCTACCGAGGAGCGGCACTCCCCGAACCCAGTTTTTGACCCGCCGAGGGGGGAGACACACCGGCACAGAGGCGCAGAGACAAGGCGGTGTTTCACCCAGATAGACGTGTCAGAGTCCCGTTTGAGTGTTCTTCCGTTTCAACGCAAACTCCAACTCAAAGCAAAAATCCCTTCTTGTTCTCCCACCGTCGTCGTCCCTCTTTTTTTCTTCCTTCACGCCAGGATCTCAGTCGCTTCTTCCTCCAGCCATCAAACAGCAGAGATGGGCGCGGTAACCCTGCACTCAGGTCTGGGAAACCCCACGTTACGGCAGCGTCACAACGCACGGCGAAGGGTCGGCGACCACTCCAACAGATCAGGAAATACTGCCATCTTTGGTAACACCAGCGCACCTAGATAACATTTACCTGGCAAAACACAGCTTTTAATTCTACAACTTTGTTCATTTATAGTGTTAAAATAAAAATATGGCCCGAGAACGAACATTTTCTATGTTAAAGTGAGTTAGAACAACGGCCTGTCTACACCAGGCAATGTTTATGCCAGTCATTCTGAAACTGGTCTGCACAGTGCCACAGGTTTTTGGGGGTTACTTTCACAATAAAATTTACCATGAATTATTCATTTAAAATTTTGAATGAATATTGTACACACTTAGGTTTTATCAATATTGTCTCGTTTGACACACTGTATATTCTTAAATCCTAAATAAATGTGCCCCTGGGATCATACTGAATTGGACAGGCTGTGTATATGGCCTCAAGTGACTGTGTGTCTACGAACACGTTTGAGAACTCCAGGAAAATGTGACTTTCATTTCAATACAACTGCCACTTCAAGCAAATAGCTGTCTCATTTGCAATTCAAACCAGACTGCGCCACAAATTTAACTACAGAGGTGCATGTACTTCCCTGCCAGCAAGCATCCAAAACACAACTTTAGTGCATATACATTCAATATAATATATTTTTTAGAGACTAAACTGGATCTTGTAGTTTTACTTTGAAGATTAAAACTTAAGAAATAATTGCCTAACCTAACACTCACATTTTCCCCTACAATGATAATTTGATTATCTATGTTGGATCATTTATACTGATCCATTAGTAATTCCTGAACTGTCATTAATCTATCATAAATTAGATCAATATAATAAATGGATTTTTTTTTTTTTGATTGTCTCATTTGCCTTAATTTATGGTTCATGAACTGATGTCCCAGTACTCTAGTTCAGGCTGACTGTTTGTGGGTGGACCATCACTACAGCACATAGATGACTTGATCATTATCTCCAGTAGTCTAGGTAGAGTGCTCAGAGGACGCGTTAATGCTCAGCGGGTTGAGGCGTTACTTGGAGACATGGAACACTTTGACGTCCTCTGGGACAACAGAGTGGGTACAGACCTGGTCCGATGGGGGAAGACGAAGGCAGCATGAAGAACACTCCTCAGAGGGCACTGCTCTGTCTACTGCAGCACAGCATTTGGGGATGAAGTGTTTGTGTCAGATCTGTTTTGCTGTCATCTCTTTACATTCACATTTTTACATAAACAGAAATTTAATAACTGATTGCACCTTGAAAAAAGCATGTCGGTTAAAATGATTGTGTTAACCTCAAACATGTAGGAAGAAGCTGGCCTGCTATCCTGTATGAACTGTCCTCAGCTCTGTAACCACACATTAGTGCACCTACAAGAGGAGCATCCCCCATAGTAATTGTACGGTAGTGTATGGAGGGGTGTGTGAGAGAGTGTAATCCCACCAAAACTCAGGTGTACATAAGGGAGTAGTTCATATTGGTGGTGGTGGATTAAATTAGACCTAATTTAGCTTTTTATTTACTTAACTAAGAAAAAAGTGGTAGATAAACACGGTACGAGCTGAAAACACTGTCCCTGTGTGTGTGTGTGTGTATCAGACAGTGTTCTAGGTGTGGGTTTCCACCGGGACTCATCTGCCCAGGTTAATGCTGCTGAGATTTAGTTGCCCCTGGATACACCCCTGCCTGTCTGCATACATGTGTTGTGAAGCTTCTTTAGCACAGCCTCAGACCACCCAGGGGAGAAAGCTTATTGTCTGCATTCAGCCTTTTGATGAGGGGAGCGGAAAGAGAGCAGTCCACACCTTGATGTACCTGTAACTGTATCAAAGAAAGCTCCAATTTAGTTATTAAATATAAACTGAAGCCGCTATGAAAAAAAAACAGATTAAAACGCAATAATTTCTGTATTTTTATTTGTAGTAAACACAAGTTTATTCTTTTTATGACTTATACCACTTACTATGTGATGATGATAATCTGCAAATAAAATGGCTGTAAAGGTGTTTTGTCTCATTTCGAATGTTCAAATTCATGGGCGTGACCTGCAAGAAAGACGACTGTTCTGAGCATCTTCACTTCCCTGCGACTGTTTAGTGAAGTCACATTCACAGGCTGTTCATACACCAGAACCAGAACCAGAATCAGAACCAGAATCAGAATCAGGTTTTTAACATACGAGGAATTTGCTTTGGTGTTTTGGTGCATAACAATAAACATAGTAAGAAGAAAAGAAATATAAACAAAGATAAAAACAAGAAGGTCGGATAGCTTACATATAGATATAAAAAAAATATATAAAATATTTACAATAAAAATGTGAAGAAATGTTATAGAAAATACAAATATATACAACACAAATATGTACACTGTGCAAAAATGACTGTGACAATGCTCACAGACAGATAGGCCGACAGAGATGCACAAACGCTCACACAGCGCTCGTCAGTAAAGCAGGGACCATAAGTAGCACTATCTCACGGTATTAGCGAGAGATAAGAGGAGAAATCAGATTAGAAAAAAAGAGGCAAAATGGCAATACAAATATTGCCTAATATGATCTCATACGTTTCATAAAACCAGTGACATTACATGAGGCTAAGCTCATAATGACCTTGCTTTTTATAGGCAGGTTGGGGTACAGTAATCTGATTTAGCATAATCTCCTACAATCTCTGATAAATGCTTACGGCATGTATCTCCCAGAGAGGTCAGAGCCCATTGGTCCATTTTGAGGCATTACTGACATCTGCTGTTACACATCTACTACGGGGCCTGGTCACGTACAGTTTATCAAGTGAGCTCTCATCTTTGGAAGAATTTAATGATTAAAATGAGACGGAGTAATTCTGAAAAAAAAATGATGATGATTTGATCAAAATGTATTGAAAAAAATTGTGTTTAGGAGGAAAATATATAGAAAATAGAGAATAAAAAGAAGAAAAAAAAGTTGTTGTCACAATACCCGGTAAGGTACCAGTTACAATAGGCTGACTGCGCTGTACCAACCCCCACCTAAAGCCACATCTTGTCATGAAAACTAGTCAGCAAGAAAGCAGTTGAAAAGCTGCTTCTTTGGCTAAGAAGTACCAGATAAACATTTAAAATGATCAGCCAAAGGTAACGAATAAACAGCTGGAATAATCACTTAATGGATGAACAGCTCAAGTAGTTAAAATAAAAAGTAATTATTCAACTAATTTGCGAAAGCTCATGGATAAATGGCTAAAATAGCTAAAAGACTATCTGAACTAAACACTGACAATTCAACTGTATGAAACTGTTGTAACAGTATCCACTGTTTTTTTTAGTAATTCTTAACATCGCCTCAAAACCATCTCAAAGAAACACATTTGGAGCACGACATACAATGTTCAGCTGATGAAGAAGCGCAGGTCGTGAGTTCATCTGATAGAGATGTGGGTCACATCAGAACCGCTGCTCCACAGTCTGTCACACCTGTGACTGAAAAACAAACCTGAGGAAGTGTGTGTTTGCTCTTCCACTTGCAGAAAATGTTACAGTAAAATAAATAGCAAGAAGTTTGAAGTTAATCTAAAGTTTTTTGGTCTGTGAAAATGAAATGAAAAAATGAAATGAAAATGTGGAACACCTTATTTTATTGATTCTGAGGTTTTCAACGCAGCCCTCTTTGACTGATGTTCGTATCATAAGATACTTCATAAGACCAGTTTCTTAATATTAAGAGAAGGGATAGATTTAATTACTGAGTTTAAAAAATATATATATATCAATCAATAGTACAGAATTCAGTATTTTGTATTTAAAAACTGAGATTCAGCGTCTTTACCAGTTAATGGGTAAAGATGAAATGCAGTACTTTGTAAAGAGTACTGTATATAGTATATGGAATACTATGTAATATATAGAGTATATAAACTGGCTGTAATGTTGTATGTTTTGTATTTGTGGTAATTTATAAACGCTTTGGTTAGCTAAAGATAATTGTTCAGCCTGGTACACAATAAAAATCTATATTTATTTGATTCTCATTTCCACTTAGAATAAAGGTATGTTTTCATCTTTTGCTGTTACTGTGGCACCTGCGACGATTTCACGATAGTTCCAGTCGCTGTTTTAACTTTTTTTAGCATCATTCATCTGCTTTAAAATCTGGTCCCATTCTGGATCACATTTCACTGCACCTTGTCTGACCTCAGTGTGAACTCTGTCTCCTTTCACTTCATGTGTACAGTACCAGCAGTTATACAGTATGTACTTTACACATCTGCTGGCTCACATCAGCTGACACACGGTTAACCAGCGGCTCACTTGGCATCACACACACACACACCCTGGTGGTGGAATTAGGTTCATGCATTGAAGCACTTCACTCAAGTTACAAATGAGTGAAGTGGTTGATGGGGGTGTGTTCCACTTTTAATAAGTCAGCTTTTCTTTTACAAGTGGATGTCCGCCTTGATCCACTGTTATTTGTTTGTTAGGAGCTGAACCTAAAGGGATCTATGACGCAGATCAGAGATGTGTAACGTAGATTCTTCCACTGATTTGCCAAGAAAATGAGAAATGTGAAATGGAAAGATACAAAACCACCAACCAGAACTCAGCGGGTGCAGAGACCGAAGCAGGACTATATAATGGAACGAATGACTGCGAGTCTATGACTGAAAACTGACACTTTTACACAAAGGTGGAGGGAGATGGATTGTTGTAACAAAACTGTGTTGTTTTAATGGATAGTCACTGAAAATGTCATCGTTATATTCCTCTATATCTGACTCACTCTGTTTGAGAAATATGTGTCTCACTATTTATTTTAATATCATTTTGCTTGTTACATATACAGTATAAACAGTGTATCACGTCTTTATGAATTGTGTGTGTGTGTATGTGAGCAGATTTCCCCACTGGCTGTCGTCCAGGTTGTGTAGAGGTCAGTCAGCGTTTGTGGAGACCAAAGCCATCAAGGTGACTCTGTAAACGTTCCTCTCATCCCCCTTCAAGGTAAGAGGCACACATGTCTGCACCACCTCATAGGGCTGAAACACACACACGCACGCACGCACACACACAGTGTGAAGTTCAGACATCTTAATACAGGATTTAGAATGTAGATGGTGATTGAAGGTTGTCAATATTTATATTTATTGACTTAAAATGTGTCTATTTCTATTTGAAAATCGACCAGAATTCAGTGTTTTCACCAGGATTTAATCTTTATCAGGAAGGAAGAGGCTGAAAAAAAGAGATTTTACACTCTGATAGGCGACATGACACTGACATTTATAGATGTCACTGTAAACGAGCAGGTTTTTTTGTGATTATTTTATATTATTTTACAACACTGAAACGTGTCTGAAAAGGTTCTTAAAACACTGGATTTAAATCAGGTATGAAGTCATCAAATCCCCACTGACACAACTTCAAGTTCTAACTTGTCTAAAATCATCTCCTCCTCACCTTGTATCCGCTCTGAGGGGTCCAGGTGACGGTGATGGTGCGTTTGTGGCCCGCCTCCACAACGCCTTTGCTGGGATCCACACTGAAGCCGTGCTGCTGAAGGGACGCCACATTATCCCAGTAAAACTCGGCACTCTAGAGAAAAACACGACCAAACAGACACACGATCAACACCAGCTGGGGGAATGAATCCGGCACAGAGCAGCTGTATAATGAAGACATTAATTTACAGAATTATAATGACATTGAATTTTATTGATATTGATATTGTGAAGTTTCTATGATGTTTATCCCTGAAATAATCTATTAAAACCTCTTATGATGCATCTCACATCACAGTTAGTTGCATCCTGCATCTGTGTGAACCTATTGCCTCCGTTGCTCCTGATGACATCACAGTACCTTCTTACTGGGCTGTGTGGAGCAGATGCAGCCCACATGCAGCTCCCTCACTGCAGGGGTGATAGCCCCCCCGCTGCGGCCAGCTCGCAGGGTCACTAGCACAGGGACGCTGGGCTTCTCCGTCACCTCGGACTCTCCTGGACACACAGAGAGAGAGAGGATCAGCTTTATCCCATTTACTGCAAATAATATTTAATAATACTCCACGTCACTTTGAAGCCAACAAAACCAGACCAAATGGGCTTTTTCTGGCACAGTTCATTTGCATCCTGTTTAACCATTTTGTAATGCTAGTGGCATAACTCTAGAGATGGAAACATATATGTGTCAGTCGGTCGCTTTGGTCCAGACTGAAATATCTCAACAGCTCCTGGAAAAGCTCAAGGTCTTATCTGGTTTTTGGTTCTTTGATTTAGAAACATTTGCTGTGACTTATGTTATATTATAAGTGTGTGTATTTTCACACATGGATATTGTAGTGACTGCTGGTGACAAGCACATGGGCTGTTAGCATGCTATGATTAGCATAAATGACTACTTCACATATGCTGTCCCCGCTTGCATAAATTATGGTATGTGTCTGGGAGTTATTAGTCATCTTTATAGTGTCAATGTCTTGATTTTCTCTGCCTGAGTCGCCTGTCTAGTTGGAGCTCTCAGGATTTTTAGAGAATATGCTAAAGCTGAATTTGTAATAATGATGACTATATGAAAGAGGAAGAGAGGAATACGGAGGCTTTGCTACCTGTGAGCTGAGTCAGTGGAGGGAGGAGGGATTCGATGGGCACAGTCAGCAGGTCTCCTCCATATAGATACATGTTATGTGAAGAGGCGGCGCCCTTCAGGTCCATCACACACACTTCACTCTGAGAGACAGAAACCACACGGTGTTAAACAGAGGACATGCAGGGTGCGGTAAGGACGGCGTTTTACCTGGACCATGTGATCAAGCCAAGGTGAGGTTGAGTAAAGAAATGTAATTAAGGCTTAAAGTGTGTGTGCGTGTGTGTGTGTGTGTGGTGTGTGTGTGTTCTGCTGACCTTATTCATGAGCTCTATGGTGAGTCTGTCAGAGTAGTTGACAGACGGGTGGTCGGGCTGAAAGGTGACAGTGACGTCCTGGCTCTGTCCTGGAGCAATGCTGCCCTCTGCTGGCACCACGCCGAAAACACTCAGCCCACTGTAGTTCTGGGTTCCTGTTCAGATACAGTGTTATAATTAATATGTCTGCCACTATCATGTATGTTATTAAATGATGAGGCAGCCTGTAGTCTCTGTGTTGAACTCGGAACTTCAATGGGTTTTATGTCAGATGTTGTTAATGTCCAAAATGTTGCTTTTTTGAATATGAGAGACACTAGTTTCCATATTATATGTATATATACAGTACTGTACTCATACTGTGAACAATCTGTTCTTAAAGTGACAATGATACTGACTGAGATGTTTTACACTTGTAAAATCCTCCTGCCAGCGCCCTCTGGTGGACAAACTCTGTAACTGTGACACTGATTGTAAAATGCGTCAAACCTACTTTTGCATTTCTGTATTCCAGCTTCTTTTTATCATGACATCATGACATTTACACCAATACTGATACAGCTGCAATAAACTGGTATCAGGCCTTGGCTGGTTTATTAGTCAAGCCAAAATGTAATCAATACTAACTATTAATCGTGTAAATGAAAGATAAACCTTCCAGACATTGTAGATCATAGAGAACTTCTTCTTGCAGCAACAGATAAATCAATAATAAAAAAAAGGTTTAAACATTCAGTTTAAGCTTCTTTTTTTTTACTATACAAACAAACTTTATTTCTACAATAAATTTTACAAAAACTGCAGTAAAAAGTTCAGCCTCTTGCGTCCAGCTAACATCCCTCAAACATTTTAAAGCTTGAAACAGTAACAGCATGAAAACAAGAACTGCTTGTTGGTGTGAATCACTGATTTGTGAAATCAGAGCCCTTAAAGTCTAAAACCTTCTGCTCATCACAACATCTACAGCTTCTCTTTGCAGATAATTAATGTAGGAAATTCAATGAGCTGAAATGGATTTTAACTGGATTCACCTCATCGGTGAACTTTAGTAAGGGAAAGAGAAAAAACATGGCTGAACGCAGTATATCTTTAATTATTAATAGATAATAACGAGTGTCAAAATATAAACTGTATTCAAACATAAACAGACCTGTATGTAATGTATAAAAATCCTGATCTAAACCAGGGAAATATGCAGTAAAAAAGCTTAAACATGGACTCAATGTTGTGCTCTATGTCATTTTCCATTTGGAGCTCAAGCAGTCAAAAGTTTCCCAGGGTTCCCAGTGGTTCGGTGAAGTGTTAGTCACATCTTACCCACAGTCGGCTGGACCTGAGAGTCTGTGTAACGGCCCAGCAGGGGGGCGACCTGGTCAGCTCCACCCTGAGGCCTGGAGGG
This sequence comes from Seriola aureovittata, assembly GCF_021018895.1. NCBI lineage: Eukaryota > Metazoa > Chordata > Actinopteri > Carangiformes > Carangidae > Seriola > Seriola aureovittata. The sequence goes on from NC_079372.1 coordinate 20,393,851, forward strand.
AGAGACACTGGCCAACAGCCCCCTGAACCCCACCGCTACCGCTGAGCTGTTCTGCAACTGCAGAGAGACAGCATCAACGTAATCAGCGCACATTAAGAGTCAACACAAGATTTCTTCAAAACCATCGAGGCGTGATCTTGTTCTGGTTCTTCTCCTTCTTGACCTTCAGCCCCTGACTCACTGTTAACTGACCTTTAGGACCTGTGAGGTGCTCTCCTTCACCAACACGTAGCCAAAGTCGAGGAGACCTCCAGGGGGGGACGAGGTGACAGCAGGGACCACGCCCTCCCCGCACAGAGTCACTTCCAGAGTCATCTTCTGGTCATGGATCTGCAGAGTCTCACAGTACTGGAGAACAGTGGAGGTTTCACTCAATATTTGATGTGGTTTCTCAATTGAGAGACACATTGACAAATCAGTAGATTAACATGGGGTGTCGTAATTCACTTACTGACTTCTGGGCCAGTCAGTAGTGGGGAAAGTGTGACAGGTTTATGCGTTTATAAAGATCTAGCTTCATGATAAATTCTGAACTGTGAACCCACCGTTTTCTCCTGAGTCGGGCTGAAGGCGAGCACCACAGTGTGTTTCTCCCCGGGTCTTATGGATCTGAGAGCATTAAGAAGATTAAAGGGACCGTGTATATCCAGCACCGACGACCTCAGCTTGCAAATGGTCAAAGAAAAGCAGTGGTGAACAGTCTGTATTATTATTATTTATTATTAGTATTTGTAGTCGTATCCATTTATGATTAAGACATGTTTTATTGTGATAAATTCTCATAAGCAACATCTGTCTCCAGGGAAACTGTCACCATCACTACAATCCACAACACACTGTGAAGAGGTTTCTTTAGTTATTATTTCAACACATAAAACCTGTTCAAAGTGAGATGCCCTGGTTTCACATCAGACCCCCTTTGCCCAGGTGACCCGGCCGGGGGTTGATCAAGTCCCGGCTTGCTTCCCAGCAGCAACAAACCACGGGGCTTGCCCCCTTATTTGCAGAGAGCCATTTTAAAACCTTCACACGTTGATCGGATTCATTCACGAATTTAACATAACTCCTCAAAAATGTGAAAAAGAAATGTAAAAGCAAACTGGGCCTGAGTTATGATCAGGTTTTTGTAGTGTAGTGGAGCAGATCTGCAGCACAAATAAATCCCAAATCAGTCACTCTAAAATTTTATAAATTTAAAAATTTGACTCTTAGCTCTTCAGTCGCTGTGTTTCTGTTTCATACGAGCTGGAGAAAGGATACGTCCACAGACTCCTTTGAAATGTTCTGAACTGTAAATCTCTTAATCACCTTCTGCCCTGAAAATACAAGACACACATACAACACGATAAACACGTGCAAAAAGGTGCGAGAGCTGAATGCACGAGTGAACATTTACAGCCCGTGAAGAACTCAAGAGAGGGACTTACCCACTGCCACCTGATGGAAGTCTATTGCACCGTGTCCATCGTTGGATACGACCACCAGAGAGGGCCGGACCGCGGCACACTGCAGCTTCAGGTAGAGCGTGTTGAAGGGACTGAGGAGAGATGGGACATGACAAGCTGTGAAATAAGGAATCTGGGTAAACAGCGCACACTTTTCATGAAAGCTCTTCACGGATACAGGTCGATGCAGACAGCTGATCTGGGTAAGTTGTTTTGCATGAGCTCAACACAGCACAGCTATCTTAGAAATAGACACATTAAAAATATGTGAAAGTGTAAACTACTGGAATAAAAATGACGGATAACCCTAAAGTGGAAAAGGTTTATCATTTAAGAGCTGAAGAGCCTCAAGGACTTTTCAAAAAGCTGGACTTTAAATACTGAAGAAGAAGATAAGAGCTAGTGACCAACCACTTTGGGTGCAAGTCTTAATTGATAAGTAATAATTAATAACTGTTGTGAGAGAATGTGAGCTGCTTCTCTGATGTGCTGAACATGAACTGATGTCTGTTACTGGAATGGAGCTCTCTCTGACATTTCTTGAGCTGCCTCCACAATATAAACGGATGTCGTAAACTCTGTGGTCCCATTTATGATGAGCAGAAGTCACATTTCTTTTTTTTAAGATATGTTTTTGGGCTTTTGTGCCTTTATTGGACAGGATAGTGGAGAGAGACAGGAAATGAGGAGGCAGAGAGAGGGGGAATGACATGCAGTAAAGGCCGTCCGATGCGGGACTCAAACCGGGGCCAACTGCAGCGAGGACTGTAGCCTCTACACATGGAGCGCCTACTTAGACCACTACGCCACACGACGCCCCAGAAGTCACATTTCTGAGAAATTTCTCAACTGGTTTCCTGATGATTCGTCTGCTGCAGTTATGACGGAACCAGAAATGCCACAAAGAAGTTGAACAAGAGAGGTCACAGGATCGTAATGAGTAAAGTACTGATTTTAATTTGTGAGCTCCTCCTGTTCTCTTTAGATGTGGTGGCTATCATTTATGCTAACGACCCAGCTCTTCTTCTATTTACTGGATATACATGAAAGTCATATATCTACTGTGTTCCATGATTAGAGTTAAAGTGAAGATGTATTTTTGAAAGGACAGCCCAGATGTTTCCACCATCACAGAAATCTGTGAAGTTCTGGATAAAGAAAGAAACTCCACAGATCAACTGCTGCTTATATTTCATATGAGAGGAAAGCTAATGTCGCTAAATGCTATGCAGCGGACCCCCAGGGCCCTCAGGAGCACAGGCCACCAGAGGCTCTAGGTTTTCTGTATGTCAGTGGGTTTATAGTAAATTAATGAATTTGTTTTCCAAATTGTCGGTATAGTTACATTGTCAGATGTGAGCCAGAAACAGAGGGAACAGACTCTGTCTAAAGGTAAAAACTAAATCTCACTAATCAACACCTTTTATCTGAATGTTTAATTTGTACAAAAACTGAAAAATAAAAACAGACATGTTGTGGTTTAAAGTGTCAAGACTATTTCTTGGTCAAATGCAGTAACTCCCCTGAGGCGATATGTTTCTTATGTCAACGCACAGTTTGCATTAACCAAAGTGTGTGGAGGAGAGTATGGAGGCCGACCCAGCGTTACCTCCACGGCGGCTGAGCCTGTCTGTCCTCCTCGGGCGGGTCTCCGTCTGAGACGAAGCAGGGAACGGTGTACTCCCTGTAGCGCTGAGTGAAGGAGAACAGCAGCGACGCCATGGCCTCCTCATACCGCTCTGACCTACACGTAAGTAAATAAATCAACAAACACTGTTTAACTCAGCGAAATCCTTCTGATCGAGGTTTTGCGGCTGCGTTGAGATGCTGCAGGATGTGTGGTGTAGCAGAGGGAATACTGATGAAATCACTTTAGAGGAAGAGAGAATGTACAAGTAAATACTTTGTGTGTAATTTATATTTCAGTGTTGTTGGATTTCAGACTTCTGATCAAGTTATTAATTGACTTTAGACAGACTTTCTGGGAACATGTGAGAGATATTTCCTAAAGAATAATTTATTCTCTTTATCTTTGATATTTGGCAATAGAATATTTATTAATGAATTTTTACTTCGGTTCAGCAAACTTGTCGCGTTTTCCAAAGTAATTTGTGATACAATGTGAGGAGTGAGAATTAAACCTCCTACCCCGGCTGTATGTCGGCAGGATTTGGTGATTCAGTCAGTTTCTCTGTCTTTGGCTCGTCTGACATCTTGTTGTTCTTCTGATTCTCAGACGCTTTTTTTCCTTTGCTGGGTTCCACTGGGATCTGAAAACACACACACAGACATGACTGATGGGTTCATGCAAAGGTAGCATCTGCAGGACGTTCTGTATAAGCTGGTGAAGATGAGCTCAACCCCTGACCCCGACACTGGCGGGGGGTTACGCCGGTGTAGCCGGGAGGAAAAAAAAGAAATCTGAAATTTTTTAGAATAAAATCATAATATTTTGAGAGAAAAAGTCATATTACAAGAATAAAATAATAATATATCAAGAAAAAAGCCGTAACATTACAAGAATAAAGATGAAGATGAAGTATATCCTTATTTGTGAGACCTCTGCTAAAGTAGAACTTCCCAGGATGCTCCACGTTCCTCATTTTAAAGCTTCTGATATTTCTCCTCTAAAACAACACAGAACCTAAAATTACAACTTTATTCTCATATTATGACTTTCTTCTTGAAATATTATGATTTTATCCTCAAAATTACGACTTTATTCTTGAAATGTGTCGCTGTGGCCCTGATACTCCGTCGTCGGGGGTTAACATGGATAACATGGGGTTGCCGTCGTACCTCTTGTTCCGCTTGTCTGTTCATCTCCGCCTCCTTCTCCCGGAGCACGCGGGCTCGTTGGAGGAGACGCAGCGCCTCCTCTTGGACCTCCTGCTCCAACAGTCTGGGTCTGAACGTCACCTGCACCAGGCATCTCTGGTGGAGAGGACACCAGGAGAACGTGATCGGTATTGTGTATTGAATTGTGCGCATTTGCAGAAAACTTCAGAGTGACAGTCAGATTGTAGTATTCTTACACCCCGGTGGTTTTTAATTTAAGCCTCTGAATCGTGTTTGGAAATGAAGTTTTTAAATTAGTTTTGGGCAGTTTCCTGTTCTGGGGTTTCTCTAGCGTGGACCAATTCAAGCAGCTTACAATCCCCCTGTTTCACAGCTGCAGAGTATTTACTGGATTTCTCCCAGTGGAAAAAATTAATACAATGGATTAATCTTTTCTATAAACAGTATATGTGTGTGCAGGAAAGACCTCCACCGTCAACTGACTTCAAACTCTCACAATCCACAGCCAGAACCTGCACAGATGTTCAAATGATCTGTACTTTGATATGATCCTGTGTCGTATCAATACACAATTAAAATCAAGATTCACTCTTATTTGCATTGTGTTCTGAACTCACTGATACTGCGGCATAGACTTGTTCACCTCCAGCAGGTGTCCACTAGAGGGCATCATCACACTATAGAGGCTTCTCATGTGAGCCAGTGGCTGCTGGTCTCACTGTTATTATTTGTAACTGTACTGAGTTGAACTGAAGCTACAATATTTTCTGTGAGCTCTGTATTCTTTATACGTTTGATGCAAATTTTCATAATAAGTAAAAATGATAAACATCTAAACCCCGGTTTTATTTCATTACATCGTAAGATCTAAGGTTTAAGTTCACAAGCTCAACTCAAGCAAATTTGTGTTGAGGTAGAGCTGAGAGTTAGATCAGGTCTAAAATTATAATTGTGTAACTGTGTTAACGATGTTAGGGTCAGATTTTGTCTAAATGTAAAATGAGAAACATTCTCAGGAGATGAAGCTGAGGATTACTTAGACAGCGGGTGGGTGGGGTTTAGGGCCAAAGATTCTTCAGCTTCCTCAAACACGCTTGGCTTGATCAGGTTCATATTAAAGGGGCACTCCAGCAGTTTTAATACTGCACTATTGCAACATACATATCTTTCAGTTTCAATCAAGGTCTTTAATTGGTCTTTTCTCATCCCTCATTTCCCGTCGTACAATCACCAGTGTAAAATGGGACAGTTCATTTTTGGAAATTGTCTCAAAGCAAAACAAACAAAGCAAATGAGTTGCGTAGGAGCAGGATGAGTGGCTCAAAAGTGACTAATATTTAATATTTAAAAATACTGAAGTATGTTTTTTATCAACTCACCTGGAAATAGCAGCGAATAGTAGCTCAGTTAATACAAATAATAAAAAAATGTTTTTATTAACTCACCTGTTCTATTTGTCACTATGTGGAGTTTCCTATCTTCTATGTACTGAATCGTGAACTGTTACATAGTGAATTGATGTCGATTTATTGTCTGTATATCGTCCACTTCACGTGGGATAAAGCGATTGGCTGCCGACTCCGCCACTTCCTGTTTAAGATGACTCCTTACTGTTGGAAAACCATTTTCCTGATGAAGGTCTGGGACCGAAACGTTGCATTAAATTGGTTGTTGTCAGACAGTGTGTGGGGTTTTATGATCGAAAATAGTAAACTGACATGACATACAGTTAAAGACGTTATGTCATGGTGTTCATCAGCTGATGGGAAATGGTTAAAAGCTCTGGAATAAGCGAGTAGCTGGATCTCAAAGACTTTTTTGTTAAATATTCAGGAGCATCTTTTTGTCAGATCCTACCTGTCTAACAAACGCTGATACTAACCCTAACAAAAACAATCCTCAAGACTAATCTGCTCTTGACTTGTAAAATCTGTGGCGTGCTCCTTTGACATCAGTGTAAATGTGGCAAACAGAGCCATCAGTGGGTTGATATACCTACATTATTATTATTATTTACACGTTTAACATAATTTCCATTTAGTACAGCCCATGTTCAGAGTATTGTTAAAATTGTCTGTGTGTTTTATGATAAGGAAAGGTTGGTTTATTGTTTGAAAAATGTAGTGTCATCTAGCAGTATGCAGTGTGTAACTCCGACCAGCAGGACGAGCGCGTTCGCTACACTGTGTTCAGCGACAATAGAAGTCTCGCGTGAACACGTTCAGAGAACGAGAACACACACTTGAGTGTGAAATTACTGTGTGTGTGTGTGGCGAACGATGTTGGTAAAATAAATGTTTGCTCTTTACAGGTAAGAAGGGAGAGTTAGAATTGTGTAATTGATGGGTGAATATGTTGTGTCGTAGTTTATGGTCCAGGTTGCGTTATATGTGTGATTGTTTATGAACGTTACTTGGTCAGTGAAAGTAATGTACCGAAAACGGCTAGCCGGTTGTTAGTACTGGTTGCTTAGTTACCGCAAGCGAGTGGGAGGATGGAGAGTAGAACTAGGAGCTGGTCTAAAGAGTCCGGATTGCTCGTGTCTAGTTCATAAATAAATACATAAATAACGCCAAATACATACATGGTTGATATGATTAATTTGACAATATTTGGTATACATGATTGGTTGACTGTGTATTTGAAAAACAAGTTGATATTGAATGTACATGATGAAAATGGTCTGGATAGCGATACAACAGACGTGATTTATTGTTTGGATGTTAGTGCAGATGTTCATCTTTTTTTTTTTTGTTCGAATATCAAACACGTTCAGAGAACGAGAACACACACTTGAGTGTGAAATTACTGTGTGTGTGTGTGTGTGGCGAACGATGTTGGTAAAATAAATGTTTGCTCTTTACAGAACAAAATAAAAGACTTCAAATTAAATGTGTAGTGGAGGGCAGCTTCACTCTGCACCACGCTACATAAACACATCGAGTTCTACTCCACCTCTCCGGGGAGCAGCTGTCCTGCGGAGGCTGTGATGCTGATGTCTGAATCCTTGGGTGGGGTGAAGGAGAACAGCCTGGGTGATGCAGGAGCCACAGCGTCTTTGACCACAGGGGTGACAGGTTGTTTGGACCGGTGGCGGTCGGTGCCATGATTGACCAGGTGAAGTGTGGCGGTGGAGTGGTCACCTACTGCCGTGGCCCCAAACTGGACCAGAGAATGGGAGAGCTCCAGTGGAGGGCGGACGCCCACGGCTCGGCAGGACAGCAAGAAATCTCTGACGCCGGAGGAAAACAAATCACATAGTTATGAATGAATAAATATGGGACGTAATCAGATTGATCATATCAGACATGATAACACCAATCATACCAAATCAATTTAATTTACACCCAGTGAAGGATTCAAAGTCAACCTGTTAATTCCAGACTTGCAGCTGAGCTGGAAACTGAACTCTTTCGCCTTGTTGGCGCTGAAGATCAGATCAATCTCCAGGGTCTCTTGAGGAAGCAGAGTACCAAAGCCATCATTAGGCTGGACCTCCATAAACTGGAGCGTGGGAGAATACAAACAACACAAACTGCTTATATTTCCAAATTACAACAGTAATCTTTAAGATTTTTAATAGATATGAAATCAAACTCAGATTTTGATCCTTTTGTGGTCATCATTGTTTTTTGCAATAATGTATTTACATTCAGTAACTATCTCTCATAGGAAGTATTATCATAATGACTAAATACCGGAACTTCTTCAAATTTGGCACAAACATTCATTAGGACTCAAGAATGAACTGATTAGATTTTGGTGGTCAAAGGTCAGAAGTCATGGTCGCTGTGACCTCACAAAGCACAGTTTTGGCCTTGTGAACGCAATATCTCAGTAACGCCTTGAAGTGAACTTCTTCAAATTTGGTACAAATGTCCATTTGGACCTGAGGAGGAACTGATTAGATTTTGGTGGTCAAAGGTCAAAGTTCAAGGTCTAGGTGATCTCACGTTCTTGTGAATGCAATACATCAGGAACGCCCATTTTATGACCTCACAAAACACGTAATAACTCAAAAAATCCATTCACTAATTGTGACACAATTTAACTCAAATGTCAATAACGATTAAATGAAGTGATGACATTTTATATCCAAATGGTCAAAGGTCAACTTCACTGTGACATCATAATGTTCAACTAAAACCCATCTGGTCATTATTCAGCGCTGTAACTCAGGAAGGAGAGACTGTGGCCATGTTTCCTGCCGCTCGGCTGGTTGGTGGAAAGGAAACAACCACGAGGAAGTGATTATAGTTTCTGTTTGTATCTATTTCACAAACACAGGAACATTTAATATTAGATAAGTTATTCATCACATTGCGAACTAAAACCACAGAAGTTCCTGTTACCTCTGGAACGCTCAAGAAGCCAAAGTCCTGAGGCAGCAGGGACCGGTTGGTGAGACGGACGCTGCTCTTGACCGACTGGTAAATGGAACAGAAGCCGAAGTTCACCTCAGTGCGGTCGAAGTGCAGGTCGGAGGAGGTCACCACTGCTTGGACCGTGTAATGAACAGGCTGCACCTGAACGCACAAACACATGTTGTAGATTTTCAACATACAGTACGTGTTTTGGTGCGTGACAATAAACATAAGAAGAAGAAAAGAAATATAAACAAAGATAAAAACAAGCAGGTACTGCAGGTCAGATAGCTCAAATATAAATAGAAACATTTAACAGTAAAATATAAAATATTTTAAAATAAAATAAATGTGAAGAAATATTTTTATTCAACCGGCATAAGAAAGCAACCATGTCTGTAGAACAGCAGGATGGTTTGATTTACACAACGCGAAATGGTCCCAGTGGTTGTTCTGTACTGGTATCACATTTTAAATCTTAATTATACATTTCCATATTTATATTGGGACAAACATCTTGAGTCTGTGATTTCACAACAATGAACATATGCACTTATTTAACGAATCAACTTCATGTTTAAGACGAGACCAGCTCAGTTCTCTGAGCTGAAGTGGAAGCTTTTTCTGAAGATAGTCATCCGAGTGTGTGTGTGTGTGTGTGTGTGTGTGTGTGTGTGTGCTATCCAAAACACAGTGCGGGCTCAGAGTGAGATTCAGGAATTTAAAACTCGGCACCAAACCAAGTGACTGAAAATAAACTACAATGTGTGTGTTCATGTTAATGAAGGAACGTGTCACTCCGTGCATCAGTGTGGCTCATTAGTTTTTGGAAAACAGTGAAGCTCTATGGCACAGAGGAGGAAGAATTCATTGTTCAGGTCGTTTCAGTGGGTTTGTTGACAACAGAAACAGACAGTCCTTTAACACGACTTTAGGTAAATTATATTTTCATGGTTGTAGATTTGAAAACAAAGTGATCTTATGATTTTGTGATCAGTGTTTTTTTTCTCAAAATATTGTCCCCTTGAGTCATGCCAGTGCTGAGCAAATGACCTTGTTTTCTGGAGTCTGTGCCATCGCTTTCCTGGCTGCTGTGGCGTCTGGTGACCATACAACAGTGTGTGTGTGTGTGTGTGTGTGTGTGGTTGTGTGTGTGTGGTTGTGTGTGTGTGAGTGCACATGCAACTGGTTTGCTGCCAGGAGCTCAGGGCCTGGGGCTGGGGGCAACAGCTTTGGTGCGCCGCAGGAGCATCCTGGCCCAGTCTTTGGCTCCTCGTCAGAGCTCTGCCCCCCCCTTACAAGAGGGAATAGGGGCTGGATGAGGTTGTGTTTGGTGTGTGTGTGTGTGTGTGTGTGTGTGTGTGTGTGTGTGTGTGTGTGGGGTGGGGGGTGGGGGGTGGGTGAAAAATATGGCGAGAAGACAGACCAGATTTAGATTTACTGAGAAAGAGTACTGGCATCGATGCAACACGAATGTTTAAGCAGCTGCTCAGTGTTTTTTTAATAAAGGCTGCTGCTGACAAGTTGAAGGAATTCAGTTGCTGTAAGAACTTTTCTTTCTGAACTGATCAGACCACAAGGATGATATTTAGGTACAAAGGTTTGTTGCACCTTGCACAAACAAATATAATGGATGTAATACTGTAACACTATGTGCTAGTAACGGTACGAGGAAGGATTAAAGATCAACTGTTAATAAAACATTGTACCGAGATGAAACTTAAAGAAAGATTTGATCAGATATTATTCAGCCATAGAAAAGACATGGAGGAAGGAACATACATAAAACCCGATCAACATGTCTGGCAGAGCTCTGGTGCGGAGTGAAGGACAGAGATGTGACTGCAAGGGAGTGAGTCGGTGTTCGGTGACGGACAGTTGAAGCGTGTCTGATACTTAATTCTTTTGAGAGGTCTTGTCTTTTCCATTGGTTTCTGCATTTCACATTGATTTAATTACTATAACACCCAGTGTGTTCATCTAAAATTAACCCATAATGCAAAAGTGAATTAATCTGAGATGCAGCTTAAACTACAAGGTTTCTAAAAAGCCTGATTTTAATTGAATTTTATTCATTTATCTTTCTATTCATTCGTACATTTGAAGTTGTTTTATTGGTGTGTCCTTTTATTCTATGTTTACTTTCTGGATTGTGTTCCTTCTATTACCCCACTTTTATTTCTGGTCTCAATCTCCTCTCTTTTAGCATTTCATTATTTCATTTTGATTTTTATTAGATTTTGTCTTCCGTGTTTCTACTTCCGCTTTTATCCTTTGACTTTTTACTAAAGACATCTTCTAAAGCAGTTGCAATTTTTTTGTCCTGATGATTGATCAGAGATGTATAAGTGTTCCTGCTGTAAGTTACCTGGGTGTCCGAGACGTAGTAACTCTATTCAAGTCAGTGCGTACGTTCATAGCTTCTGTATGTGAGTGTATCCTTGTCATATATTTGCCAGCCATCAGCCTATGCTGCTTCCTTCACTCAGCAAAACCAAATGTAATATATGAAACTTTTGTATAAGTATAAGATAAGAAAATGTCACATACTGTAAATCCCTGCCTACCCAGTCTGAGCCTCTGAGGACACTCTCAGTAAAACAATGTGGAATAACCTTTATGCTTGGCTTATTAACGCCCGTGGAGTAACTGGGCCTTGGAGGTGGGAGATAATTTTAGCATGTTACCAGCAAAATGGGTTACAACCTTCAGTAGCTCTGTTTCTGTTAGGGATAAAGTAGGACACAAGCCCTGGTAAGTATGCACTGTTTTCAGCACCACAGGGAGATTTACTGTAAAATATGACTACGAATGTATATTCAGCGCACAGTACAATACAAACCTGGCCTGCTACTTGCACTGTCATTGGAACCTCCAGGACTCCAGTGTCTCTGTCAAAAAAGGTGTTGGTGTCTTCGGATAAGGAGCGTCTGCAACGAGAGGTTTTTTCAGTATATCAGAAAGCAGCAGTCAAAAGAAAAGATAAAGATGCAGACCCTGAAGACCCATTACTTTACTTTAACCCACGACTGCAGGATCGGCTCGCCAGGGAAAGCAGGAGAGAGATGCAGAGCGCGCCTCCACACTACTGTAGGTTGTAGCCATGGTGATGGGAGACGTAAGTATGATTCAAAGAGGCCCAGTAGTCATGCACAAGCTTATGTAAAACTCCAGTCCCTCAGCATCCTCCAGTGTTAAGAGCTGCTCTCGTGATAACATATGTACTGTATACACACTGTGCATATGTTCATTATCATGCAAACTGTGGTCAAATGTCAAACGTGGTTTTGTGGCTCGGATCCAACTCCAACTCTCCACTTTCTCTTTTTTTCCCCTGCTGCTCCTTTGCTTTTCCTTCCTCTGTTTCCCTCCCATCATCTGTCATCTCTGTCTTTCCCTCTTCACGCTCTTAATGCTGGTTGAAGGCTTGAGAGCTAATACTGTAAATGTCAGTGGTTTTTAAGGCTCTCCGGATGTCAGCGCGTTCTCTCAGAGCGCTTTAACCGCAGAGCCTCGCCTTCGACAAATCCGTCAGCTCTTCAGGTTCGGGGGGGACAGTTTTCGGTTCCAGGCCTCATCTCTTGCACGCGACTTGCTGTAGTCTCACCCTCACTGAGTCAAAGCTACAGTAGATAGGTCACTTCCTCACACGTCAAAATTAAACCTCTGCATTTACGACGAAAAAAAAAGAGAAAAGTATTTGTTTCCCTTTGCAGCTGAACCAATGAGCGCAGAGGGTGTATTTAAGGAAGCACTCTTGTTCTGCCTGCTAATAGAATCGCTGCTGGAGAGTCACTCTTGAATTAGCTTGGCAGGGCAGAGTGGAAAAGCCTGGTGGGATGTCGCCAGGCCATATGCTCAGGAGAATTTTGCGGATGGATGGGGTTTCAGATTTGTCACTGTCCTGCACAGATTTACTCGTATGTGCTCCTCTTCTCCCGTTGCCAGATTATCCACAGTCTCATCGAAAAAGTAATTCTCCTCCACAGTCTTTAATGATACTTCTGAGATTAGTAGCGGACATACAGTAATATAACTGAAATGAAATAGTAGCTCTAACTTAAAGCTGTTGTGTGTATCTCCAGATAATCTTACCAGGAGTTATAGAAACTTTATCTACATGTCCATCCTTAATAATCATGTGAAGTCAAAGAAGTGATAATTATGAGGAATCACCTTATCCATGAGAGCAGGGCTCCAAAAACATATTTACCTGGCATCTGCAATATATGTATATGTATGTATGTATATATACTGTATATACATATATATACATCCTCTTCAATATGAAGTCCAGCTTGAATTTCACTATTTCACTTCACCATTAAAAAAGTGATTATGAAAAGGATTAAAAAACGGATTAAGAGGCTTAGGGATTTGTCATTATGGGGAAATGGATGGACAAAAACTACAGTCGACGACGTCACATAAGAAATCTTCAAAATCACGTTCGACCAAACGGGTCATTTCGTTCGCTTGTTCTCTTGTGACTCGCAGCATCTTTAAAGTTTGTGATACTGGTGTGAGTGGAGAACTAGCGGTGACGGTACTGGCGGAGCTGTTCGGTGTAATCTGGAGTAAATCATCCTTGTAATCTCCCTTTTATCAGTTGGAACTGCCGGGCTGGGACACACTGCTCGCTCTGCAGAGATTACACCTAAAACCACTCATTCAAGCAATCCTATTCTAATGATCTCGTCGATAGGTTTACAGAAAAAATAAAAAAATAAAAACACATTTTTCTCCAGTCTTTTTTAAGATCAGAAACACGCAGAATGATTCACTAAACTCTGGTTTATTGTTTTTAAAACTACCACGATTTACCAAGGCCCAAGTGAGCCGGGTCACATGGCTAGGTTATGTAGGTCATATGCTAATTTCAACACACGTCTCGTGTTTGTTCAATGATTAAAGTAAGTCTGGTCTGACTTACAGAAGTAACAACTCTTAAACTGACATATTTCCTCAATTATCATAAAAAAAAAAAAAAAAAATAGAATTACGGCTTCACACTCGACATTTGAGTTAAATTGTGTCCTAATTAGTTGACGGCTGAAAACGTGTTTTGCGAGGAGTGACCTTGGCCTTTGACCTTTCACCACCAACTTCTAATCAGTTCATTGTTCATTCCAAATTAATGTTAGTGCCAAATTTGAAGAAGTTCCCTCAAGGTGGTCTCGCGATATCACATTCAAGAGGCCAAAAAAACAAACACAAAAACGTGTTTTATGAGGTCACAGTGACCTTTGACCATCAAAATCTAATCAGTTCATTCTTGAATCCAAATTAACGTTTGTTCCAAATTTTGTTACTGATTAATCGCCTTCACATGAACGCGACTTACATATGTTCGTACGCACGGATAAAACCAAAAACATAAAGCCTCCGTCTCTGCCTGTCGCCAGCGCGGAGGCATAAAAACAAAATCATATCACGTCCTAGAAACTGGGTAACATGAACACAACGTCAGGCTGAATGAAGTGAAGTGAAATAAAATGGGTAACTGAGTCTGATTATCAGGTTTTAAGTGTCCCTCTGAATGTTACTGAGCAGCTTTAGTCTCTAGCCGAACAAGATCACAAACCTGTGAACCACTGGCCTTGATACTGCAGAGGAGATTATGTGATGTATGGAACAATGCTGTGGATGTGTGAGGGAAATGTGTGGGCCGGATATGTGACAAATAAAAGTGGAGGAAGACAGGCAGAGAGGGATGAAGCAAAGGAAAGACGGTGAAGGATGTGGGCAGGTTGAGTGCAATTCTCCGGAGCAGGAAGCAAGAATGTGCTCACCCTCTCCCGAAAGCCTGAGGAGGGAAGGCAAGAAGCAAACACCTGTGTGAAGAATGAACGCTATGAGTCATTTCGGAATAGCGATTTTACAGTGTGTGATTGTGTGTGTGGATGACACACTGAGTGAGAGCAGTGCTGCTAATGAGGATTTGGAAATTCAATCATAGGCTCGGGCTACGAAGAGTTGGCAGTGCCATTTTAAATGACACACCAATGCTGCACAGCACAAAAGCAAACCTCCCAAAAAATCAACAGATTGGGAGGTGAGATCCGACCATGACGGAGACGACACACAAAGGAACACGTCCTCCTGACATGTGTGATTTGTGTATGATTTGTATGGATTTCTGGTGCGGGTGGAGGACTCTCTCTAGAGGCTCCGGGCATCTTAAAAGGACGATTCCAGTCTTATTTTCGTTGCTATGGCATCATTTCTATTAGCTCCGATAACATTGCACTCAGCCGGTCCCAGTTTGGGTCTGTGTCTTGGCATCATCATAACATTGAAGTCACAGAGCGAAGCATTGCTTTTCCATTTAGGTCTTTTTTAAAGAATGCAGAAAGTTGTTTAACAACACTTATCACTGGTTTGAAAACTGTATTCAAATCAAATATATCAAAGACTCTTCTAACCATCTGGATGAAGAAATATTCCAACTTCTGAACAATAAAAATGACTCTTTGCCCATTTCCCAAGTTGCAACTCGTTTCCCTAATCCAACCAAAGATGGCAGCCAGATATGGCATGGTGTTTCACTGCTTGATTTATCATCCCTTCTATTTGCTATTTACTTTTATTTTTTCACCCAAAGGGACAAACCGGGGTTATTACAGGTCAGTGGCTGAGATACTGGAACATGGCAGAAGTCCAGTTCAGCAAGAATCGACACAGACCGTCCTCCTGTGAAAAAACGAGCCCACAGGTTGTCCGTGTAGCTGGTCGTTATGACCCACAGTTAGGTTTTGTTGCTAGGTGACATCTAGTGGTCGTAGTAATGATAACCAGAGCAAAGAGGAAAAGTGTCGGTGACGTAGTTTAAAATCCACGTCAGGAGGAGGTGGTGGTGGACGGATAGGTGTTCGATTCCCATGCGAAAAACAAACCATGGCAACAAAGATCATCTAATGTTGGGGAAGTACTTATTTTTAACCCAAATCATGACCTTTTCCTGAACCCTAACCAAGCTATGACCGTTATTATAATAACCATGGCGACGAAGGTTCGGTACGCCTGCTGCCTTGGAGGTGCTATTTCAGGAGTCGCACCTGTGCGGTTGCTCTGGTTGGAGGACTGGTTGATAATTTCAGGGCGACAGGGTGTTTCCATGTTCAGTAAATGGGACAGATGCTGGAGAAGAAGAACCTCTAGAAGAGGGATGAGGCACCAATAAAGAAAATCAAACAGAAATCGCAAAGTCGAGAAGATTCGGTTTCATAGGAAGAGCAATTTCTGGGAGTTCAGTACATTTTCAGGAGCTGGAAATCTGGGTTAGTGTCTTTGTTGGCAAAATCACAGTCGTATAATTTAGAGACTGGCCTTCTTGTTATTATCATTCTAACATCCCATATATCTGATAGAATAAGGATACCCTTTGTTCTCCACTGAGATAAAGAACAGGGTTAATGTTAATGATGTAATTTAAAGGTGTTCACACATTCCTGTGATGAATGACATGACGTGAATGGACGAGATCATCGTAGCTGTACAGGTTCTGTGTTGTGGTACAGATATAACAAAACTGATTAATTAGAGTAAAACAACAATTTCTCCTAAAAATAGACTGAATATTGAAGTGAATTGATATCATGCCGTTCCCATATCTCAGCAATTAACTCGTTGAGTTCAATGTGAACGTAACTGACAGAACTGACGGCCAAACCTTCAAAATAAGATCCAAGTTGTAATAAACTGGAATTATCCTTTAAGAACAAGAGTGTTGTAAACGAGAGCACAGGAAACTGGGTCTGGTGTCTTAGGTTACGTAAGCAGAATCAGGGCCAGCATATAAGCAGTGGCGGACGGTGGATGCGTAGAGCGAGGACAGGAGTTTGAGAATAACAGAGAGAGGCAGAGTGGATCTAGTTAGAGGGGAAGTAAAGGAGCGCCAGGATGGAGGACTGTGGAGACCGAGGACACCAGAGAGAGAGAAGGAAAGGCAGAGTTAAGCAAAGAGGTGAGAGGCCAAGAAAAAGAGAAGTAATGTGTGAGAGAGTGGGAGAGGACAGAGAGAGAAAGTGTGATACAGAGGGAGGAGGGAGGAGGGAGGGGGTGGTAGCTGTAGCTGTGTCGGTGCTCATGAACGCTGTAATGCCGCGCTCTAATCCTCGCATTAAAACCTCTTCCGATTCACTAAGGCAGATTACTGACATTTTCCCACTTTCCCCTCCTGGCCCCTCACTGAACGATGACCAGTGCGTGCCCCTAACTTTTGTCATGTGCAAAGAAAAATGTTGTTTCTGTTTCTGTTTGTTTGTTTGTTTATTTCCCTTCCATCAATATCTCCTCAGCTATCAATACTGCTGAACTGTGCAGGGTGGGGTGGGGAGAGGAATGCAAGCGCCCACGCTGGGTTTTTACATACTGCACGCCTCTCATATCTGCCCTGGGGGTCCCCCCCGGTCCGCTCTCCTGGCATTCAAACCGCAGTTCAACTCCTGCCTCTCCATCTAAATATAGAGCCCATATAATCATAGAAAGAATTACCATGTCCTTCAAAGTCATTAGAAACCATTATGAGAAGCCTTTGCGCCCCAGTGCTCAGAGTGCAGGTGTGTTGGAGCAACTCTTTTCTACCTGCTGGCTGACTATACATTCTGCAAGACTCCATCATATCAGCATTGTAGCACACTAGTTATTTCAGATTTATCCAGCTGATACTCTCCTTTGTTTCTCATTAAAAATTGCACAGTTAGATGCTCGTCTCTTAAGTTAGCCCTTTAGCTAATGTGAAGGTTGCTGCTGCTACTTCAGAGAAAAACCCTGTCTCATTTTCTGTGCACACACATTTGTTGGTGTGTGAAGTGACTATTGTTCGTGGGAAACCATCCGGAGGAATATCAGACAAGCCTTGGAAAGTCACTTAAGATTTGTGTATACGACTTATTTAACACCTATAATAAGACAACGGCTTCAGTTCGTTCCATCTCCTTTATCTCGAGGTTGATCACAAGGGGATGATCACTCACTATAAATGAGGGGTGATTATTGCTAATTGTTGGCATTTAGTTATATATACAGTATATATGTGCATGCATGTGTACTTGGGTGTATATGCACACAAGCACGTATATGAACTGAGACGATGTACATATGTCCCAAGCTAAGGTATAGCGTGTGCATACTTGTATATTATATTTGCATATAGATACGTACAATACACCGTTTTTACCACTGACAGAAATCATCAAGCTCCAAGTTGTAATAAACCAGAATGATCCTTTAAAGCTGGACTTTGTGTAATAGTGTATTATTTAACTGTGCGAGGATGGATGGGAAGTCAAACCACCGCAAGCCTGGCTCAACACACAAGTCTCCTTTGGAGTGACACAGATTGCCGATCAGAGAAGGTTGATAGAATCTTAACAAGCTTATCCAAAATAAGATTATGAACGCTCCAGTGGTTCCATTATAATTGCACCCTCTGCGTGTCCTTCCTCACCTCGGCAGGAACTTCAGTTGGGCATTAAACCTGGACTGGGCCTGGATGAAGCCGGTCTTCGGTAAGATCTCCATGTGTTTCCTCATTTCCGGGCACACCTCAAAAGTCACCTTCAAGGCCGTGCTGGCTCTGTCGCACACACAGGATGAGAAGTGATCAAACATCTCGCAGTTTTTCCTAACTCATTAATTGCTGCAGCTTTACTCGCTTTACTTCGCATTAAACTTTTTAGACACTTTGTTTTACTAGTGATTAAAGCAGAATTATTATGCATGCATGTTAAAATAACACACCCCCTATTTACAATCCAAATTTATTGACCTGTTCATATCATCAAAACTCTTATTAGTAACAACATATTTGAGGCACCAATAACATTAATAAGTTATTTTATTTCCATGATGCCTGCTCATGGAAGCTACAGCATGTTTAATGTTATAGAAAGATAATAGTTAAATGGTTTCTGCTTCATTATAAAGGTTAACCTTCTCCCTGCCAGTGTTGTTGGATACTGAGCTGAGCCGATCAGATTGAGGATTCTTCACACGAGCTTCCCGTGCAATGCTTTTCCTTGCGAGGATAATTTGTTGACCTACAGTTTTTGGGGTCCTCAGGCAAAATCCTTTCCCTTTTAGCTCATTGATACAAGAGAAAAACTAAAATATATCATAGGTCATTGACACTTTGAGGTGCAGTTTTTCAGGCGGCAGAATGTCCAGTGGACATCACAGGGCAAACCTCTTATCCCTCGAGGACTCGGCAAGGACAGAGAAAAGCTGTCCGTTTGACTGACACCTACAGAAATTGCCTCGTATGGAGTGATGTACCCCGAGTCCATATCATTCAGGTGACCCATTTTCCAGGGAGCTCCAACAGATGGTTGCGCCTGTGGCTACAAGCCAGTTATAGCTGAGGTTTGTGATATAAATGGCTCCTCACCTTGGGAATTCTCCGTCACATCCAACAACAACCCACACTCACACACCTCTATGAAACAATGACAGCACGAACACACTGTGGTGTGCTCGTAACATTTTGTAGCTGCTTTCATTTCCAAAGACACAAAGGTGAGTGACGAGCGGGTTGTGGCCAAACAGACTTCGGAGGACTCTCAAATGAAATGACCCGCTCTGAGCGAGGTCAAACAGATGGTTGTTTCCCCGAGGCAAGGACTCTCAGGGACACTCGTGAGATATTAAGTGCTATCTTTATTCCAGTCAAATGATAACCTTCAAATCACTCTTGGAGGAATATTCATGGATACATAATCATTTAGGGTAATTAGGCATTTTAATTAACAGGGGCATTTAGCTGATCTTGTCTTTTTTTTTTTTTTTGCCTGTGACCAGTTTATTTCTGAAGTAACGTTTAATCGTTTAAAGGTGAGTTCATGGCAATTCACTTAATTCGCTCGCTTGGGATAAAGAACGCACTGATACTCATTAAGTTAACCTTCACATTATCTTTTGTTTTTTTTTTTTGTTTAATTTGGTCACAGATTTACACGTTGAAACAATTTGATTTCTGTAATTCAAGTTCCTAAAGTTGAAGAATGCTTAATGAGAGTCGGGTCTTGTCGTCCAACATTAGTGGCTGAACTCTCTCTCTAAAGCTCCTGAGACTGAACAGGAACAAAAATATCTGCTGTCAGGTTTTAAAATCTTGTGGGAAGCTCTCCCAACAGAGTGGAGGTTATTGCAGCAGCAGATAAATGATCATGGGTGCAAACTCTGGCTGTCAAAGTTCCTCCAGACATGTTTTAAACTCTGCAACAATCCTCAGCTGTGATTCATCTTTAGTTTAACGTGTTTTCACACATGAAAAGTGGGGGAAAAAAATAGTTAGCATTATGTATTTAGCATTTAGTTTATGTTGTTTGTTAGCTTGTAACTGGCAGTGGCTGACACAGTGTTAGCAGTTGTGCTAATGCTAGCTCTCTCTCTCTGTACTGACAAGATTTTAAGGTTTATTTAGCTCCGCCCCTGCTAGTTGACAGGATTGGTTCCTTAGGTTTGTGACGCAGTGTTCAAGGTGGAAACACTAAGTCATGGTGTTAAATGATTATTTCACTCATCATCTTATATTATATATAAAAACATCATATGGACGTTAACGAGGTGAAACACTGGAGTTTCATCTTTAAAAGACACTGAAAACTGTATGAAAAGACATGACTTGGGAAACTTGGTATTTTCCTTGGGTTTGGTTTAAAGTGCTATTTTTACAGCCTACAACATTCACCCACATCTCTCACTCCGCCATGTGCTGCTGCTAGCACCAGCTTCCACACTGTGACTGCACACCCTTTGTGTTTCTGTCATTTGTCTCCAATAAAATAACTCTCCGGCACGTGAGCGTGGTGTGATTCCCCTTCCTAGTTTGAGGCAGTTTACTCGGGAACCTCTGTGTTCTGTGCGTCATGGCCCTGTCTCTCCTGATGTTTGGAAATACAAGAGGTTTTTTTTCACACAATAAAGGCAAAAGGCTCAAGAATAATTTTGAAAAAAAAAAAAAAGGTCTGTGAACCATTTTTTTGGCGTCTTCTGAAGCTCAGACAATGATTATAGTGTTAGAGAGAGAGAGAAACAGCAAAAACAACATAGTCGTTTACTGTTTCTGTAAGATTCCTGAAAAGCTGACAGCGATAGTGACACGTGATTGTTGAGTGAAACAGTTTCAGGTCATGTTGCAGAGAGATTGCCCGTGTTTAGTCTGAATACCTGAGTTATTCTGGACTGTGAGTGCCCACAGCTACAGCAGTGCCTCTGCCCTTTTTTGAAAGGGCCAGGTGGCTGCGCTTGCTTACTCCACATGTACTCAAAAGCCTCACGGGATACCAAGCCTTCATGGCAAGGGTTCTAGGCAACTATCCCCACAATGCAGCACTGTCAGCTTTATACTGAATAAAATATAAAAAACCAGCTGGAAGAATAGTTTTTTTCTTTTCTTACCATCTAATGTTTCTATTCCTCAAGCCAAAGAACAGAGGACACAGGTTGGACTCTGACAAGGTGCGGTGGGAATATTAGAAATGCAGTAAACAGGGAAACCGAGGACAGAATGCTTTGTGTAGCCGGCTGGTTGTGTTTGTTTGTGGCCTGAGTTTGGGCAGGGATGCTCATCTCCCCAGCAGGTGCCAGTGGAGGAGGGTTTGAAAAAAAAAAAAAAAAAAAAACTGTTCCTAAAAAGAAAAACTGCCAACTGAGCTCAGAATATTTCAATCATTGGCTCACAAGCAAAAGTCAAACACTGCACATTTTAAAGCCTCCTAAAAATTCTTTCAATTAGTCGGAGTGATATTCAAATCACTGGCTCACAGACAAGAGAGACATATTCAATTATGCGTGTACTGTTCTCTTTAAGAATCTGTCACAAACTCCGGAGGACTTGTGGGATATCTACTCATCTACTCAAAGGGAAAAGTGACAAATCGTATGATGAAAGCAGCAGCTCTCTTATTGTTTCCCCAAAAAGCCTGCCAAGTTATTTTGTGTTCAAATTACTGTCTTGGAGGCAGAGTGACATATTGCATAGTTTGCTGGTTTCAAACTTCAAAGCTGCTGTTCACACTGATGCTGTCATCGTCATGTTGTCACATGTGCTGGTTTGCCAGCGCACCAGATGGCACTTGTCACAAATACCCCACCCCCACACATGCACTCCCTCCCCCCCGCGTGATGTGACACAATGACTGGCTAGGTGGTGGACCACACGCCTGTTAATGTTAGTCTTAATCTCCTCTGTGCATCATAATGTATCACATCCATAATCAAAAAGGATTTACTGTTGTCCCGTGCTATTGTGTGGGCCAGGGAGCATTGTGGGGATGTGAGCTTACCGCCTGCTCCCTTCCATCATCCTCTGTTTAGGAGCATTTATCAGCTAATACATCTCCATTATGTCACGTCCGCACATTTGTTGAACATCTCAATACGGCGCTCAGTCGTGAGCGTAGTTAGGCGGAGAGTTTTATGTTGGGCTGGCTGAAAAGTAAGCTGGCCTTGTCAATTTTAAGGGATTTCCATGAGCCGTTTTTCTGTGAAAATGCCTGCTTTGGCAGAGACTGAGTATGTAAGGGGGTTTTAGTATTGCATTCAGCAGATAAGCCAGCGTGCCACGTCAGCAGTCCATGCTACTTTCCAAACTCTACTCCAAGGACGTTGGATGACAACAAATAAAATGATTAAGTATGACCGGCACCACTCATTTCTGCAGGGGTTTTATACAGCCTCTTGAATGTAAACACTCTGAGATAGTTTGTTATGATTAATAAAACTAAACTAATGCTTTAATCAAGATTTCAGAGCTTCAAATTTCAGTTTTTTTTTTGTATTTTTAAGATCTAGAATTTATTTAATCATTTCAGGTATTTTTGATTTCATCTATCTTTTTGTTATTGTTACAGTCTGTGACAGAATGAGTATAAAGATGTTTTTTCACACTGTTTTGTCAGTGCCTCTGAGAAGTGCTGACACTGTGTGGGAGTTCACGACCTTCTTGTCTGCATGACTTCAGTCTCCTACACACCTGTCTACCAGGTGTGTATTAAACACTATTCAACATGACTGTACTGGTGTTGGCTTCTCTTTTATGCTGCTCGAGCTCTCAGGACTAGCTTCCCTGCTATCAGCGACACAGCCGTTAGCATCCTCGTCACTGTCATCAGATTGCGTCCGTATGAAAGACGTCTGGGGTCGACGTCTGTCCGTCTTTGGTTTTTAGAGGGATTTATAAGACATGTTGGAAAGCTTTTATTGCACTTAACGTAACGAGTTGTCAACCTGTCTCTGCTGTGCTCTGTGAGTGTGTGTGAGTGTGTGTGTGCGTGTGTGTGTGGGGGTGGGGTGGGGCAGTGAAACAGAAAGCAGAGCAGAGAAACACCACCGTTAAGACTCTCACACTGAGCTGAAATCAGATGAGTGCAAATAAATTAGGTAAATAACAAATAAAACTTTCTCCTGACATGTTTCAGTTCAACACTTGGTAGCTGACAGTCCACAGTCATTTCTCATTAGCTTGGATTGGTGAATGCTGTTTCCCTTTGCTGAAGCAATTCATTCTTTTGGGATATGCGATGCAGTCCTGACTTTCCAGACAGTTTACCACATTATACATGTTTTTTTTGACAAAATGCTTCCTCCAGTAATACAGCAGCCTTTTTATCATTTTGAAAGGCCATCATTTGCCCCATGTTGCCTTGACAAGCCGTACAGTATATTAAAGTGGTGATTATCATAATGACACTGTTTACTGGCATGCAAATAAACCCAACTTTCCTATGTAGCTGAATTTGCAGTTGCACAGTTTTGGTGCCGGAGGGTTAAGTGTCCTATGGAAACTTTGGTCTAGCATTTGATTTCCCCGGCGCCGTACAATATATGGCGTCCTGTGCACCAACTGCCTGTGTCCAAAGTGATTTTACCTGGAGACTCACGATGTTAGAGAGCTCTGTGTGAACCTGTGGTTGCGAACATTTAGTCTCACTTACGTAAACTGTCCAGTAAAAAAACTACAACTCGTCCTGAAGTGAGAAGCTGGTGAATACTGTGCTGTTCCTTTGGGAAGAACTTGTATTTCTGTGTGTGGTTGTGGCACCATCTGCTCAAACTGTACATGAAAACAGAGTTCAGCCCTAACCGACATCAATACTGAAACTGATTACAAAGATAGAAGTTTAATTTATGGGTGCCTTAGTTTCCGAATAATTTCCTTGAAATTAACAATTATATAATTATATAATTTCTTCGGTACAAAGTTTACATGCAGCTGAAGATGAAAAATATGAAGTTTGCTTTTAAACAGCCACTTATAAAACTCTGGTTCACTCTTACAAACTCAAATGAGGCAGCACTCACACCAAGCGGGCAAATTCCAATTTCTTTATAATTAGCACCAAATTACTGACTCTTGTCCAAGAAACTTCCCAAAACTAACAAAGACTTTTTAATTAATTTTTAGGAAATAGGAAACTAAGGGACCCGTAAAATAAAGGGACACGCAGAGAGCTCATGTTCCAGGCCAGCTGGCCTTTAACACTACAGGTGCCTGATGTTTTAAATTAGCAGTAGTTCAGGCACATCGATCTGAAAACTAATGCAGTTCAAATAAGATTTTGTACAGTTTCTTAGCGCTCTACTTTGTCCATGTACCAGTGTTGTCTGTAATGTTGCAGATGGTTACTTATATGACACCAGTGTGGTATTAAATAACATCTTACCGACCTATCTCTTTAATCTGACTTTTCATTTAGAGCAATATAATAGATTCAGTCTTTGTTTTTTAACCATTGGTTTCATATTTATTTTTCATCCCTTGTGTTTACTTTATGTTATTGTGTTTTACTGATTTTTTCAAATTTGTTTTTAACTTTTTATTGTTTTGTCTTGCTACATGAAGCCATTTTAACTGCGTGTTTGTATGAAAGGTGCTATATAAATAAAGTTGAGTTGAGTTGTTTTTATGAGAAAATAATTCATGTCTTATTTGGTGAATTTGTTTAGAATGAGTGAGTTTATAAGTGTGCTGCAGGGATTTTTGTTTTACTTCATGAACACGTAGTATTTTACAGTAAATACTGTGTTTTGTTTTGTGGACTCACTAAGAACCTTTAGGTCGTTCTCTTGGGTTTTCATTACAACCTGTGCAACATGCATAAACAGATTTTTCAGCGCTTTTTGCAGACGCTCTGGAACACACCTGCTCTGCACCATGATGCTGTCTTGATAGAGGCGGTCAAACATGCAGATCTTCAGATCAATGCTGGGCTGAACCACCCACACAGGGATGCTGACGGCAGTGCCCCTCACCTGGATGGGTATCTGTGTGAAACAACGAGTCTTCAATTGCAAATGATTTACATAAAATAACACTGATATGAACAAAAAATCTTGCTTTTCTATCTGTGACATTCACAAGACAATGAACATGTTGAGTCTTACTGGTTTGTTGGATGGGTCGGAGAACTTGATGTGGAAGTCTAGTGTGGCCTCTCCTGGAACAGTTGGAGTGAAAACAACCTCCAGTTTGATGCTGTCAAAGGGTCCGATCTCCCCCTCTGTAACCTGAGGGAGGGGTACATCAAACAGAACAGGCAAACATTTGGTTCTAAAATATTTTATTTTACAGCTCAGTGTCTCTGAGAAAGATTCTACAATCACTCTAGAAGACAATGTTAAACAACCAGTTAAGCTTGGTAATGAACATCAGATGAACCCAGTGGAAATGTAAGCTCAGACTATGACCTCTACAGATTTTCGCTGAGCTTTATGAGCTTTCTCTGCTTGAATTCTGATGGTGAATTAATGCCCACAGGACAGAGTTTAGTTGAACTGTTTTACTTCATGGCACAAAACCATTTCTGACCATATACAGGAAGCTGAATTCTCTCAGATGAGCAACTTTAAATGACAGTAAAATGACAGTGAAAGGTGGCGTGGGTCGTCTGCTCTGCTACAGAGCATCAAGCTTGTGAGAGCAATAATAACGAACTAGAGAGAGCATCTGCCTCAGTGCTGTGGAACCACGATAGCTTGATGGATAATCCACCATTTAAGACATCAGCCTTCAACCATAAATTGTGAAAGTATCAGTCGAGATGACAATGATCGAGCCGTTGGCATGCGGGCACACGCGGTACACACACCCAAAACAAGCACAGAGGGAGAGGCGATGCACCATTAGCTCCCTGCCAGAGAGATGTAATGTACCCTGAACTACTCCAGAACTTCACATGGGCCACGAGGCACAAACAGCATCAGCGCTAAAACAACAGAGTCTTCCACAGACAGAGGGGATTGGCTCATCGGAGACAGAGCAGGTGTCTCTCTGGTCGTCCAATCACACCTGGTCAGATCCATCAGAAGCAGTTCGTTGAGTTCAATATCTTCATATATGACAATGTTCATACCAACAGCTGCAGAAGATCCTGAGCAAATATATCTCAATGATAAACAGATACATAATGTGTATGATATTTGATCTAAAGTTAGTTTAGTCCACGTGTATCTCAACACGACTGACAGGCTACAGCTACGCTAGCAGCTCTGTGAGGATGTGCCTTGGCACTGCACTGCTATGAGCTAAGTGCTAAGCACTTAACATGCTGTTGTTAAGGAGCTATAATGTTTATTATGTTCACCATCTTAGTTTAGCATGCTAATTAGCACCAAACACAAACCTGATCTTTTGACCTGCTGTTGGTGTTTGAGGAAATGATCTAAGTGATATAGGATTCATCCTCTGAGGACTAAAAACGTCTGAACTAGATATTGATGTCAAGATGACGGCGCTCACCTGGTGCTCGATCTATTTACCTTTCATACTACTACTACTTACATTTCCTAGACTGAAGTCATTGGTGTCGGGGGGGCTCTCGTCTTCCTGGGCCTCTGCATCGGTGGACACACAAGCCTCAGGGACGGCCTCTGGAGCGGCAGCTGAAGCCTCTGACACTGTCACACATCGACACACAAAAAAATTCAACCAGATGGTGGCAGCGTCACCATCGTCAGTACTATCATACCGTAATAGGTAAACTTTTTCCTGTTGGCAGAGAGAGCATGCACTTCACATAGTTCTTAAATATGAGAGAGGGATGAGCAGACGTCATGAGAATCCTGACAGGTGTAAATAAATAAAGTACCACTAAAAGCAAGAATCTCAACACTAAATCTGATGTGACGTATGTGATGTAAAAAACAAAGCTTCAGTCCAAAATGTAACATCAGCAGCCGGTTGGCCAAGAACAACCTCTCTTCACAATGGCAGGTGAAAAAAAGAAAATAGAAAGAGCCACTTCAACACAGTTTTTTCCCAAAACTAGCAGAGCAGAAGTAAAAGACTGAACAGCTTATCAAAGCATCAGTGGAGGAAAGTGCTGAGTGCAGCGATGAGACTTCAGATCTGAGAGAACATAAAAGAGAAGAAGCCTCCTTGGCACCAGCTGTGAGAGCAAGGTGAACCCTCTGCTTAATGTGTGTGTGTGTGTGTGTGTGTGTGTGTGTGTTCTTTTGCTTTTCTTATTATAAGAACCAAATGTCCTAACAGGAATAGAAAGATGAGGAAAATCACACAGTTACTCTGTCACTGTTGCATATAAATCATTTTCAAATAGATCTAATGTTGTTTGTTTTTTCAATACAAAATATCATAAAACAAGATTATCAGTTTACAGCTATGCTAGTGGCTCTGTGGGGCTGAGCATTCCTTTGAGCTACATGCTAATGTCAACATGCTAACATGGTCATAATGACAATGCTAACTAGCTGATGTTTAGTGGGCATCAGTGTTCGTCTTAGTTTAGCATTTTAGCACTAAACACAAAGTACAGCTGAGGTTGATGGACACATCGTTAGTTTTGTATGTGTTTGGTTATAAACCAACCTATTAAACAAATTAAAATGTTGACCTTATGATAACACTAAAGGAACAGCTTTCAGATCACCAAATATATGGATGTATGTGTGATAATATATAAGGATTCATCCTGATGGGAACATGAATGTCTGTATGAAAAATTCATGGCAATCCATCCAGTAGTTGTTGAGACATTTCCATTTCAACCAAAGTGGTGGATTGATGAACATACAATATACAACATACTGCTGATTACAAAAAGACTATTATTACTAAAAAAAAAAAAAAAAAAAAAAAAAATATATATATATATATATATATATGGGTGAAAAATATCAGCTTCAAACATATTTTGTAAGGCACAAGGTTGTTTTAGGACGGGTGCTTGGTACTTGGACAAGGGGGAAAAGAATGTAGAGACAGTCCCAGATTTAGTAGTATCGGTCAGGTTCAGAAGGGCTGGGGCTTAAATGTGCAAGTACAAGTTCAGGTTTCATTCTTGGGTCCATGCAGGACTCTAGTTCACGGTATAAACTGGTTCTTAATATGTAAGATACCTTCGTGTGGTTTCTCTTGCTGCGACGCCTCAGAAAGCTCCTGACTCTCTTCTTGCTTTGGTTGGATTCCTCCGGTGGACGCGGATGCAGAGCTCTTTCGACTGTCAGATGTTGTGTTTTGACTGCTTGTCTCCTGTCAGCCAAATACACATTGGCATTATTTAGCTTTTACACATGAGAGTTTATTCATATGATTGTCTTTAGACCTGGTAATGTTGACCGACTACACACTCCAGTCACCCTGGTCTCTAACTCAGCTGTAGCTGCAATGAAATTCACTCCAACACGCTATTGAAAGTCTGACCTGGCACGTGTGGGCAGAGTCCTGAGATGGCAGCTGGACACGGACGGCTTCTGGACTGAGACGTGTGGAGGTGTCCAGGCTGAAGAGTGTGGCCAGCGCACCCTTGTTGGTCAAGGTGAAAGTCCGTGAAATAGTCTGGCCCACCACGTGTGAACCGAAGTTGATTAACTGGCTGTCAACCTCCAGCTAGAGAGACGATATATTCACATGCAGTAATTATCATACGCAGTAATAAGCTGCCAGCTTCGGTACATAGTTTTACATACATTAATACATATACGTGAATTGATTAAATAAGACACAGAGTATAATTAGACTGTTATATTGGGATAGATAGGCAGTCAGTGCTGTTTTTCAATAATCATTGTTCCTACTTGGCAACTATATTTGCCAACAAAATCCATCTTACATTAACAGGTATTCCTGTACAGCAAGAAAAAAATGTCCTTTCAAGACAGACAGAACGCTATGAGACAATTACAGAGTCATTTATAATGTCCAGTAGTTGTCTCCAGGTTGGCGACTGCACACTACTCACATCACATTTCTTTATGGTGCATTTGACAGGCACAGAGAAGGGACCTGCTGCTGATGCAAACCGAAGCTCTCCTTCCAGGTCCTCGTTGATCTGTAATGGATCAGATAATGGAACAATGCGTTGCTTCAAAACAGCGTCAGCCACATTGCATTTAGTTCTGAATGAAGGTTTGACTGTAGATTAAACATCAGATGTTTGATTCTAAAACAAAAGAGTGGAGCGACAAGAGAAAACACATGATGACTTGGCTGAGAAGAATCAGTTGTAACAGCTGTTTGCACGAAGTTCATTCTCTCTAAGATTATTTTTTTCGAGGTACACTTCATTATCTCATTTATCTAATTTGTTAACTAAACCCATCTATGCTCAGCTTTGTTCCAATTGAGCAAAATGCTGATACGCAGAAGCAAATTTCACGTTTAAACGGCATCAACGCCACTGAAAAAACAGGCAGATGCTATTTGCACCCAGGGTGAATAGCAAATGTGGCTATTTACACCTGAGTGTTAAAGCTCTCCTGGACAAAAAAAGTATTTTGGTGCCAAAACCTTTCCAAACTGAAACTGAAACTTAAAGATAAAAGAACAAACTGAAATTTATGGCGCTTATTAAACAGCGCACTGCAACAACATGTGCCGTGGTTTACGCCATTTTTTAACGGTGCAAAGCCATTGAGTGTTTCTTATGGGTATAAATAGCTGAATTGTTAATGCATGACAATTCTCACCCAGATGCAAAAAGACACTACAAAAGAAAAAGAAAAGAAAAAACCCTATGAGTCTATTAACGGCAGCATGTAGTGTAGGTGTAGTGGGAGTAGTGATGTGACTAACCATAGGTTGGAAAACAGCCTGCATGTCACAGGACATCCCAGCACATAAAAAACCAGGAGGCTCAAAGCTGAAACACAGAGCACAGGGAGTTATGAATAAGGCAATTTGCATTTTTCATAATATTGCTGCTCCTATTATTCAGCTTGATATTACACATTTGAGAGGTTGAGGTGATATTGCTCAGAGTAAAATACTTTATTTAATAGACGTGTTTCTGATGATTAACAGAATGTAAAAGCACTGTTTGCTTGTGTGTTGGTACATGTGTTGGAGTCTTTGCAAGGCCTCACATGCAGAGCAATAACACAAGACTCAAAGGAAACGTGATGATTTTAAAGCTACATAAAAAGAAAAAAAGATCAGCAGCTTCAGAGGAAATGCTGATATGTGATGAATCTTCTGAGAGCGGAGAAGATGAGCGTTAACTGAGGTCATGGGTCAACTTGATGCTCAGGCACAGAAAACAAAGAGAGGAAAAAGCTGTTGCTCCATATGAAAACACTGCAGTGTGGAACAGAATGGTCTGGTATTTAATTCACAGCCAAATCTTTTTATAACGCACTGCATAACGTACCGGGAACCTAAAGAAACACGAGCACTGTGAGCTATTTCAAAGCAACATGTGTATCTCACGGCACATGTTGTATGCCAACCCTAATGCTGCCCTGAGGAGCTGGATAACTCGCCGCCCTTCCAGAGACACAAGAAGAGGCCACGGTCAATACGAACATGGCAGCCAGCCAGAGCAGCAGAGAGGATTCTCAAGATTCAACACATAAACAAAAATGTTAGACATTTGCAACCGTGAGCAATAATTAGGAAGCAGCAACAGTTAGAGAATATAATGGATTAGTAGATCTTATTAATGGTGTCATTCTTTTACAAAGTTAGAAAATTTGAAATCAAAGAACAGTCATGCAGCAGCTACTTTGTCATGCACAGATAATGAGGTATCTTCTGATGTTTTGGCCTGAAGGTGACACAGGACGAAAGCCGAGTGTCCAAAATGGAAAAGGGTTCATATGAGTTTTTCTTTCTTTTTTCTTTTTTTTCACATCAACTTTTCTAACTCTGTAAAGAAGGAAAAGAAATACCATGGTTTTCGTTCTCTGGCTATGAGGTGCTCCAGTCAGTCGCTCACTACAAAAATTGACAGCATGTCTCCTAGCAACGCCGGCTCTCCGATGTCAATCAAACAGTGGCATGGGAAACGGCCCTCAACAAGCCTGAAGCTGAAACTGTTTAAACAAACGTGTCCAAAAACAATTTTACCCTCTTATGAAAAATAGAAAAGGATGAATAATTGCTGCAATTTCATGTGAGTTTATATTTTAGAGTTGAAGTTTTTCTTTTACTTCAAAACAATTTAAGTACAGACACAAAGGATCTGTATATGTATGGATGATTACAGTATGTAAATACATGTATAGTTTTAAAAGACAAAAAAATTTTGGCAAAACAAGTTCAACAATATCAGAAATGTAGCTGCTGAAGACATTTTAAAGCTCCATATTTTCTTCTTCTTCTGTATTTTATTTTGAAGTGTTGATCCATAAGAAGATATATTTGTTGTTTTAAGAAAACAAAAGCCATCTCAGTGTAGTTTTAAATCTCCTCTATCAGGCTTCTCTCTGGAGCTCTAGTAACAACAGGTCGGTGAGCCAATCAGAAGAGAGGAGGCTCTGAGCCTCTCTTCTGATTGGCTGACTGTTTTCTGAGTGATCGAATAAAAATAAAGCAGATTTCAAGCAAAAACACTTCAAAGAAACCAAATCCTGCAAGGTTTGGATGGTGGGTCCAGGTGGGCGGGGCTTGGTGACTGCTTTGTTGTGACATCACAAAGTTCCAGAAGCCATGACTCCTGGTTTTAAGGCTCAGTGTCTGACTACAGGCTGTGTGCATTTCTCTGTGGACTGAGGCTTTGATACTTTCACAGTATTAATATAGAACCTAGACCTGATCTATAATCACACTACACATGGACAGAGACCTTTATACTATATGGACCTTTAACTGCAACAGAGAAATGATAGAGACATGAAGCAACTGAAACGTGACTCAGGCAAAAATTTACACAACACTTCAGTGGAAATTGTTATGAAGTAGATGGTTGAAAACATATAGAGACCATCAATCCTGTGAGATGACTATAACCACAAAGCATTTTAAGAATTGATATTAGCCTCTTCTGAAACAGGCATGAAGCTCTTTTGATAAAGACCTCTAAAGGCACTTTACGCATGGTTGTTGCATAGCTGGAGACATTTATCATAAATTCCTCAATATTTGCACACACTTGCAAATGAAAAAATACTTTGAAAAACAGTAAAACTCTGACATAATTAACTATCAGTGCATACTGTTATCAGCACCACTGGGCAGTGGAGCATTAGGTTGGGTTTAAGCCAGTTGTTTGAAGTTGCTGGTCCAGCTGTCGGGTGAAGAACTTGGACCAGGCTGTGCTGAAGCTGCCGTCCAGCTCACCACTGTGACCTGGACGTGTATGAAAGGATTCCACCTGGTTGAGTAAGTCTGGTGGTAATTATAAATATCAGATTGTACTTTTATCAGTTTTTTTCTTTCTTGGCTAATTTCCTCCCTTAATGGTGCCATTCTTCTTTTTCCTAGCTTCAACACAGGTGGTATGAAAAGACGTGAAGAAAAATAGAGCAGCTCACTTGGGATTAAACGCATGTGAGGCAGTGTTTCAAGAAGCCTGCTACAGCCCTATATAAAGTGCTGCAATTGAGGCCATACTGTACAGTATATCCATCGCAGTACACTGAAGCGATGGAGCCGAGACCATGGCTGTACAGTATTACTGACTGTGCCCTGTGCTCTATTATACATTCTCCTACAGTAAATCAATATCCATTCACAGTTCATCGTTCAGTTCAACAGAGCTAAAACACACAATCTACAGTTGAAGCATCAACACTCCAACAATGCGTGCGAGTATTACCTACACAGTATAATCTTGCTGTTGTACTTGTACTCTTATTGTTTCTGTTTGCATGTGGTGGCGACATCATAATGCAGATCTCTGTAGTGCAGTTTAAGGAACCATTTGAAAGCCATGTGAACATATGTGGATTGTTTTAAATACAAATAATGGATTTAAAGGAGTTTTGACTGACGCTCATATTACATTATTTCTTTATGGAGTGCTAGACGGACTACCAGAGA
This sequence comes from Seriola aureovittata, assembly GCF_021018895.1. Taxonomy (NCBI): domain Eukaryota; kingdom Metazoa; phylum Chordata; class Actinopteri; order Carangiformes; family Carangidae; genus Seriola; species Seriola aureovittata. The sequence goes on from NC_079372.1 coordinate 20,426,682, forward strand.
AGATGAATAAAACAAGCTGAGTTAAGTGCAGCATGGATTTCTGATGTCAGACACTAAAATAAATTTCATGCAAATGAGAATATGACAAGGCCTTTACAACTATCTTTATCTGGCTGGTTTCAACAGGACACAACCATAACACTGGTATACATATGACTGTCAAGGTTCTGTTTCACAGCCGCAAAGTCCTTCAGACAAATCAAAATGCTGATACACCACTTTACCTCGAACAAGGGTCGAACAAGATATAATTTGACCTCCAGCTAAAATTCAATGGAGGTTTGTATAGGAGGCAAACAGACTGCAAATCTGACAGTATGCACTTCTGAATACAACAAGTGCAGGAAGCTCTACTTGCTCAGATCAGGACAGACAGGATGCAAAATGAAACACTGAATCTTCTCCTGGCATGATTTGGACCAAATTAAACAAAGTGTAGGTGTGATTGCACCTCGGATTTTTTGGAGAGTACCACCCTTTCTACTATAGTCTCAGGTTTTATCTGCAGATCATGGAGGGGTGTCTTCCTCTCAGACAGTCACTTCCAATACATGCACAGAAGTGACACTAATTGCAAAAACACAGCTTCCACACAATGGCTTTTCACTGAGCCTGGCAAGCCTGGGCTGTTGTGGTTTTTTGTCCCAGTGGTGAATAGATACAGCAGAGCCCATTCTGGCACAAATGCACCTACACGAGGGGAGGTGGGCGGGGGGGGATGGGAAGCCATATTTAGAAATTCAGGGGGCGTGTAGGGAACTATGGGCTGGTGTGAAAAAGCCCAGTGTGTTTCTGGTTCACGTTTCTCTCTCCTGCTGTGTTTGATGTTTAGCTGGGTGAGCCACGGAGGCTTTGGAGTTGTCACGACTGATGTCAATATTGTCGGTTTTTAATGTGTGAATAACCAGCAGGTTTTACACACAGCAGACACTGAATAGTGAGAGGAGGTACGTGTGAACGGTACGGTGGCAGAGACAGGTGAATTTACCAACATGTGTAGATACAATTCAGCTTTTAAATTTCACGTTTCCTCACCGCAGATTATATTATTCCTATACTAGTTTGCCAATGATGCTGTTGCAGCTACAGTGGTTGGATACGAAATACACAGTAAATTCACAAGATTCACAAAAACACAACAAAGCTAAACCAAGACAGTCTGATGGACCCGGTGTACTGGGAGAAGTGAAGCTGGTCTGACAGCTGCCCACCGCAGTTGTAAACGCTTACAGGATAATGGCACATTGAAATTCCCGTCATATCCAAAGACTCTTGTGTCAGTTGCTTTAATGATATCACCATAAGATGACCTGACTGAGAGTGAGGGGAAGAGTACCACACGCAGGAAACAACAGACATGTCTGCTGGCGTGGTGCAGTACATTCACTTCTTGTTTTACTTTTGAGATGAAACCACTCTGAATGTTTATCTGACATGCTGAAACAAAGCGTGAGAGTAGCACAAGCAGAGAAGGTCAGTAAACCAGCTCAGTGATGTCAGTTAAAACAATATCTGTCTACAGTTTGCTGACATTAGCTGACATTAGCCGCTATTAGTCCTGATCCAGGACTTTCCTTCAACGTTACACAATCAGATCTCCCTGAACCTGGATATTTGAGTCACTCAGTGCTCATACATTTTATTTTTATTGTTGGATAACTGACTTAGGGTCAGCACACAGGACACAGAAATGAGAACCGGCAGGTGTAATGAAAATAAAATCAAATTACTAAGACTACAAAACACTTTTCCCATTAAAGTCAATACAAATCATATAAAATCAAAGGTGTTATAGGATGTTTTTTTTGGAGTGCTGCTCAGCTGCAGAGAACTCGGTGCTGCCACTGGTGGCTGGAAGCTGTACTACAACAATAATACTCATTTTGTCTTCTTTGCATACTCTGGCCACCGGTCCAGTTGAGCATTATTAAGAAATCCTGCACCATCTTTTATTTTAATGGAAATAAACTTTCCTTATCTTCATATTGTGTGTTTTTATTAGTTTGCCTGATGTCTGATGACATCTTTTTTTCTTACGACTGCCTTCCATCTGGTGTGTTCAGATTTTCATCATTCTTCCCATCACAAATTTCATGAGCTACAAAGTTACAAAAATGTCCATAAAAAACCCAACAGCATGACCGTGCTGAACAGAGTAATGGTGTGTTTTAAAGCTGATTAATTTGTAAAAAACAGAAATAAATAAATATCCTATTCTGCCATTTATGACAGTGAATAATGAATACAGTGACAAACAGTTGCAGCGGGAAACCAAATAAGCTTTGTCATGATGGAAGAAATTATTTAGATTTTTTATATCTAGTACTAATTAATTTAAGGTTGAAAGTAAACAACAGGCAGCACCTGTTATGTTTCAGGAGTACCTACAAATAAAATCTGTATAATCATGATAAATCTGAGGAGTGACTGACTGTTCTGTGTCTCAGTGACATGACGGGGAGATACAAGAGAGTGAGTGGGTATAATGTACAATATACAGTATGTGTGCATTCAGCCGTTTGGTAAGAAAGCACGTGTTGGCTACATGTGAGTTCAGAATTGAGGACTAGAAGGTGATATGTTCAGACAAGTGGTCCAGCACGAAGGCTCGAGAACAGCATCGCTGGTTTCTAACTGACCCTGCTGTAGCCTGGGAGATTCTTCACTCAGTCAGGCAGAAAGAGGAGAGATGAAGAAACCACATCAAGTCACGGGGGAGCTGATGGGAAAGTGATACACAGCGAGTGACCTGGAGAACAATGCATCTCTGCTCGGCCTGTAGGCTGCTGGCAGGCTGAGAGAGAGAGAGAGAGAGAGAGAGAGAGAGAGAGAGAGAGAGAGAGAGAGAGGAGATAGCAGAGACGCAGACTGACTCACGGAGCTGAGTCTCATAAGAGGAGCTGTGAGCGTGGTGATCTAAGCTGGCGTCCATATGTGGGAGGACAAGCTCTGCTTTCACGTCCACTCCATCCTCTTTTAAAATGACAAGAAGTGGTTGTATTAAATTCCTAAGTGGTGGTACACGAGCAGATGTTTCCATGTGATAATTGAAGCAGTTCAACCAGCAGTGGGTTCATCGGAGCTTTAATGTGTGTTACTGTAAACATGTCTGGCTTTAGTTTTGTCACGTTGTAGAACAATGTCCTTGAACTCAAATTTTTAATACCTAGACTCGATCATCAAAATACCACAAAACCCACGAGAAAACCCACAAAGGATCGCCACTGAACAACTGTGTAATGTCGTATCTTCATTTTACTCTTTTTATCTATTTTCATTTAGAAGATTTTACCGGACCTTTCAACCTCCTATTGCGGTCTTCATCAACGGATGGATTTTCCTTTTTTTGTGTGTGTGTGTGTGTTCGTCTAAATATTTCATTTCCAAGGTCAAGAATAAACGTTTATGCTCAATATCACACAGCTGCAGAACGTGGAGTGCATGTTGTATTTGCCACTGTGCATATGTTTGCCTGGATTTCAGGCCCCTTTGCATTATACCGAGGCAGCTACTCTCATCTGTTATTTGGCAGACTGCTCACAGACTCTGACACGATGTGAATGTAAAAATCTTACCTGATGAAGATAAAATCCTTCAGCTGAGCGGAGATCCCCAGAAACTTGCAGTGGTTCGTGGTGTAGCTGATGTTAGTCAGGACGATTTTCTTCTTATACACTTTCCCCACGTCAAAGTCCTAAAAACAGAGGATTCAAAATATTTCAAATCATTCTGTTGCTTTTAAAATCCATCAACAAAAATTGAAAAATCAGAACTCTACTGTTAATTAAAGTTACATAGCTTTAAATGGGAAACATGCACATTACAGAATTCCTGTGATAGAGTCAGAAGTGATGTTTTGTGGTGGTGTGGCACCTTGAAGAGGACGGCCTCTGGTTTACTGATGAAGGGAGACGCTCTCGACTCTTTTCCATGACCTTTTTTAGCGGGTGTGATGAGCTTCCCGCTGAACACTGCAGGTTCTTCCGGCTTCACTTTTGTCGGCACCAATGAAGTCTCGTCATTCGGGAGCTTCTGGCGCCACACGGAGAAGCAACGGCAACAATCAGTTTATAATGAAACTGTAGAATTTGAACATCCAGAACATAAACTCAAAATCAACAGCCATAAAAAAAATGCCTCTTTATATCAAACCGCAGTGAAGATGCTAATTAAAAGTATTTTGATAGCGCAGCGGGGAACTTTATGTCATTAAGTGTAAAAAAATGAAAAATAATTTCATATAATAAACTGAAGAAGTAAAAGAGAGTGTGAACTGTGTTTAGAGGTTATAAAAATGTTATATTTTTCTACATGTCAGACTGTTTTTAAGGGTCCTGTTTTACTTTTTTGGTTTTGTCATTTTATCTCTGCTCTGTTTTTTTCTGTATTGTAAAACATTTAAAGTCAATGAATCATCTTATTAGCTTTGTTACATTGCTGTGCTCATCTATTGCAGTAGTCATTAGTGCGTTGAGAAGAAGCCTTTCATGAGAGCATCAGTCTGATCTGTATGGTCAGAGGAGAGATCACTTCTACTTGACTTGTCACACCGGCTCGGAGCTCTGAGCTGTATCGCCGCGCTCGCTCTGAGGCCTCAAAGCCACCAGCACAATGAGAAGAGATGCCTGTCGTCCCACATTTCAAGTGTGAAGGCGGCTGGATGAGACAGAGAGTCAACTCACCTCCATGACAGTGAGCCACAGACACTCATGGAGCAGCCTTTGAGCAAGGCACCATAACCCTAGATTCAAGAAAAAGTCAGAACCGGTGGAGTCAGTGGTCCAACTCTGATGTCATCGATATGATGGAGTTTGACTGATTATGTGTTTACAATTCTGTATTAGAAAGTTAGTGCTAGTTGTCTACAGGCGCTCAGTGTGTTGTACGCCAATGTGTTAGCATGACTCAGGACACAGATTCTGATAAAACATTTTGATGAACACTCATTTGAGTAATCACTAATAGTACTGCAACTAACAATTATTTTCATTATTGACTGTTTCTTGATTCTTTTTCAACTAATCAATGAATCGTTTACTCGATAAAATGTCAGAAACATGTGCAACTGTGCTTTGAGACTTGATTGATTTGGCACTATATAACTAAAAGTTGACTTGTCTGATCAACAGTCCAAAAGAGATGGAAAACAGCGAAGCTCCCATCTATAAACAGAACAAACCCGTGGATCGCTCAGGTCATCCTGACTCCCTCAGCGCCTTATCGTCGGCCTGGCAAGGTTTTAGACAGACCTGTGCTACCTCCACCTGCAAGCAATGAGCTTCACCATGAGCATGTGGGAGCTCCATGATACAACCCCTCCAGATCCCACACCCCCTACATGCACGATCCCCCACCAAGTAGTAAAAGTCTCCAGTGGGGGAACGATAACATGATCCCTCACCTGCTTCCCATCTGCAATCTCTGACAGTTGTGTTTATTGGAACACACTAACAAGCTGGAGGTGCAGCTCCCGGGAACTGAAACTGTGTTTTATCCACGTCCCCAGCCATGAGACCTCACCCCCCCAGTTTTCAACCAACCTGTTTAAATCAGTGAACAGTTGGATCAGTTTTGTTGTTTACATCAAAAACTGCTACACAGCTAATTCAAATCAAGCAAAGAACGGCTTTCAGTTATGTTATTTATAAATCATGCTTTAGGTGGGAAATTCATCTGCTCAAGAATATGCAATAAGAACATCCGTAGAAAAACGATATGCCTGCTCTGAATGAGACATGATTTATGACTGTTTAATTTTAACAGCTTGCAGGGATTTGCTTGTGGTTGGCGGTGGCTGTTATTGTAGTGCACCTTGTAGTTCTGGTCCCACAGCCCTGAGAACTCAGGCTCAGCCAGGCTGTCAGCCAGGCTCTGGTGGTCCACTTCCTGCTGCGTGGTTTCCTCGAGGTCCACACCGTCAGAGGAAGCGGACGATGAGCTGCTTACGTCACTGAACTCTCGTAACTGCCGGAGAAATGCACAAACACATCGAGTCATAATCGTTCAGGATCTCTTTATACTGTCACTTCACACATGGCATCTCAGATGTTAATAAACAGCTCACGATTGTGGCTCTCTCCTCTCTGGATGGTGGGGGGCTGGGATCCAGGTAGTACAGGAGCTTCTCTCTCGCCTTCCCCAGAGACGAGAACTTGTCAGTGGTTGAGAGTTTAGGCAGCTTTGCCTGGTGCGTCTTTCTGCTCTTCGCCAGCTGTTCCTCCTGAAGGATTTTTGCCACAATCGCCACCTTGTTTGACTTCTGCCTCTCTTCGAATTCCCTGAGAAGGGCAAATCAACAGCACTGCATTATGCTGAAATGGGGTCATATATTCCTCAGCGCACAGCAAGAGAAAACACCCACACACTGCTGCATGGAGTGGGAGTGGAGGACATGCATGTGGGAGAGAAAGAGGAGAGGAAAGGAAAGGAGGGAAGAGGAGAGGAGAGGACGCACTCTTGTTTTCGTTTTATCTTCTCTAGATGTTTCTGTTGGTGCATATGCTTGATGCTGTTGATGCCTTGGGCCTGCAGGGACTCTCTCAGCTGTCTCTGGTGCTGTTCTTTCTTCTGGGCATTTGCTCTGGCTCTGCTTAGTTGGACTTGTAAGCTCTCCTGAAGGAACAACGGCAGATTAATGACGCTACATTTGACCTCATGCAACCTTATGCATTAAATTGATCATCGGAATTATAAGAAATTGATGTAACAAAATATTTTTTTTCCTAAAATATTAAATGTACCTGTTGAATGTTCAGTTCTTGAATACAGGAATAAGCATGACGATGATTACACTGCAAGATCATAATGACGGGCACATAGTACTGTTGACAACAGCATACACAGTCCAGAGGTGAATTTACCTCATTCAAACATCAATGAAAATGAGGTCTCTGCTTCATGTCATAGCGAGGAGGAGAATTTGAAGTGGTTGGAATCAGTAAATCCAGATCCTGATGGCATGATTTGTAAAAATGTACTGCAAGCAAACGCTGTAAATGTAAGTTTATATGATGTTTAATGAAGTTTATTAAATGTTTTACCATCGTTTAAAAGCAAAATTGCAATTTCTGTGAAATAAAGTAATTTGCAGTGTAAGGATCACACGACCACAGACATTACTGCAACTTTAACTAGTCATGCTACTACTTCCAATTTTCCATTTTCTACATCTGCCAAATATAAACTCTATTTATTTATTCACTTATTTTGTTGTAATTACATTGTAAATTGTATTATATTCTATTTAATCTGTTCTTTTATTATTATTTTTCTTATGTTTTTTTTTTGTTTGCTAATGTTATTCTAGTTTTTTTAATCTAATTTATTGTATCTCATTGTTGATTTGTCCTTTTCTTTTTGGCTCATCAGTCACCTGTGACGCACTTTGAACTGCACTAACCTGTATGAGAAGTGCTATACAAATAAAGTTTGTTTGATTGATTGATTGATTGATTGATTGATTGATTAGAAACACTGGTATTCATATGGTATAAACTACAGAGCCTGGCGGGTGTCAGGGAGAAATTTGGGTTCACTCACTCACTCACTCACTCACTCACTCACTCACTCACTCACTCTATGCAGTCTAATGTTAATTCAGTGGAAATTTGAACAATTTCATCTAAATGAAATTTTCGGTTTAGATCTAATTTTGTCAGTTCCGTGATGTGAAAGAGTTTGAGAACCACTGAATTAGAACACACACATACAGTAATATCTTAGACAGTATCTGTACTGACAGTATGTCACCACTCATAATGCATATTACTGATTCTGTCCAGCTGAGATTAAAAAGATTTTTTCATAACTTCTAAGGCAGTAAGTTAAACTATACTGTACTGTTTGAAATTGACTGTGTCACATTTCCACCAGATTTAACGACAACGATTACATTCACTTCTATACATGAATTTAAATATACATTTATATTTGCCTCATGCACTCATAATGTGCTTACATTGCTTTTATGATGTCTGAGCACAAATTGTATCATGATGTCTTTAAAGCTTTTTGAGTATATGATGCATCACTGATTATGGTTTATATATAAAAGGCTATTCATGTATGCACTTAGAAATGGTCTTATATTGTACTATTCATATAGCAGCTATAGATAATGTTCATAATATACAGAGCTAAAACAACAACATCACACACTCTGCAGCATTAGTATGTGTGGCTGCTGTTTCTTACTTGTGCAGCTGCTATGTTAGATTTCAGTGACTCAACAGCTTGCCTCCTCTTTTCCAGTAACTCCCTGTTCTGTTGGTCCTTCTCAGCCTGTTGCTGATGCATCCTGAATGAAACGGGGACAACCACAAACACTGTGAATGGTCCAATACAGTGTGAGAGAAAAACACATGTGCTGTTACTGTTTGGAATCAAAGGAGCTGAATAAGACAGATTAATTATAATAACTCGAGATGCTTCGCCCTCTATGAGCAGAAACCTCAGCAAGAAAATATTCTCTTGTCACACTGGTAATGTATAAGTTTAGGTTTCGGATTGTAAGTGCTGATGAGGAACTTGGGAGAAAGAAAGGTGAAGAAACACGTTCCCCGGAGCTCCCTGAATTCTGTTGACAGTGGATAATTGTGAGACAAATTTATGGCTCTGAAACAGATTTCTTATCACCGTTCTATATTAACACATAAAGGCATTTATAAAAAAAAAATCTGTACCTGTCATTCTATTTAAATGAACAGGCAAATCTGAGAATAACAACATAGATTTTTGCATAAACTGACAAAATTTTTTGGCAAACAAAATTCATGCAGAACGGAAGTTATCAGAAAGTGGAGGAGCTGAACAAAAGAATATAACACACAAAAAGACAGAAATGAACAATCTTGGAAGTTAAAATATGCAGACATGTCATCCTGCGGTTGGCTGGTGGTTTTGGCTGTTACTGGATAATGGCTTCTTTCACTTCTTGGAGCACAAAAAAAAAATCTTAATCAAAAATAGTGTCCTATTATATAAATAGACAACTGCTCGTTGGAAAGTTGTCATGATTTAAGTGGGATACTCCACTCAGTGCATTGGTTGTTGAAAAAGACATGTGCTACAAGGGGGCAGGTTAACACAAAGTTGACTTTTAAAATAAACAACATGTGTAAGGTATGTACAGTGTTTGTATGGTTTCTATACAGTTAGTGATTTTTGGGAAGTATCATGACTAACTGCGACTGTGCATCAATTCAAGCTCTTTCAAATATTTTGTCAGCTCCGCTTAAAACGTTTTGCCAATATGAGCGAATTATCAATAGCATGTGTCAACTTCCCAACAAGTCCTCTGAGACTCTTCATATTCTTGTCCTACTCTGAGCCCTGTTTATTGGCTTAAAAGCTGATTACCTTTTAATGGTCTCTTTCAAGTACTTGGCAGCTATCTTGCAGTTCGCCTGGTGCTCGCCAGTTCTCTTCTGACAGTCACTCTCCTCTTTCTTCATCACAGCTGCTTGTTTGCTACCAGAACACAAATCACAGACACTTATACCGTTATTACTCTTTACATGGCCGTTCATTCAGTTCATATAGGTGATTCTCCACACAGACTATAGAGACTTTTCATAAAAAGAATCATTAAAAAGGACTAGAGAATAATTTCACAGGACCAAAAAAATACTTTCATGGAGAACTGATAGCTTGAACATAGATTATATTTTATTTTTCCCACTTGCATGCACAAATGAATAACTAATAATCGTTCACTCTCTGCATTATGAGTGGTATTTCACATAAATTAGATGTGTGCTTAGTTCAATTCTCAATTTTCTATGTATCAAAGAGCAGCAGAAAAACGAAAATGAAGAAGATGGTCGTTGTCCCTACTCTCTGAGACGCTGCATCTTGAGCTGTAGGTTCTGGCCGGCTTGCCTCTCCTGCCGCAGCCTCGTGTCTGCCTTCTGGGCCTTAATGACCTTGAAGACCCGCTCCTCCTCCTGCACCTCCTGCCGGAGTGAGGAGTACCTGCCAAGCTCCACCTCCACCTCACTCAGCTCCAGTCTGAGGAGCAAGGACATAGATGAGATGGATGTAGACAGAACAAGGAGCTAATGATGCTGACTGATGGTGTACATGATGCACTTGAACAGTCACTCAGAAGAGGTAAGGAGTTACGACTCTATACGGTTTTGAAGCCCAATAATTATTTAATTTTTTTGAATAATAAAAACAGATAAGTCGACCATATCAGTTGGTCAAAGAGGCAAACATTTGATCCCTGGATGATGTTGAAAAAGCCTATGAAACATTTGAAGCCATACAGTAATTTCCCTTTAAGAGGTAGTTCCTTAAAGCAGGATGAGAGAAGAATGCCTGTCAGAAAAAGACTTCACAATCAAACCATGTTCCTCACTCCAGCTGCTTCAGCTCGGTGTTGATGTGGCCTTCCAGCTCCTCTTCACTCTGCAGCTTTTGACACAGATGCTTATGCTGGGCTCGTAGACGAAACACTGCCACGCTGCAGAATAAAATAAACAAAGAGTGTGAGGCAGGAACTTCTCATATATGAATATAAAGTAGAGACCAGTCAGTTTTGAACTCACCTGTTGTCCACTGCTTTCTGTCGCTCTATCTCTTTCTCCAAGTGATCCCTCTGCTGCACCAAACTTGGAATATTCTGACGACAGAGTTTCAGTTCGTCTCTGAAAAAGAAAAGAAAAAACAACAAATCAGCGCTGACATAGAGAAAAGCTCAAGATCAAAGTCAGTCAGAAGAAATAGTTTCAAGGCTGTTAAAGTGCAACGTGTTCTGAGGCTACAGGCTAATGGATTTCCTCATGGCCACTGCAACAAAAGGATGGTAATTCTGTCAGCTAAGGCAATCTAATGAAGATATTGAAAAGCTGAGAGTGTACGCAAACACACCTCGACAGCTTTGAATTGCCCAGTGTTCTGTTTGCAGTCTAATGGTGTGCAACACAACAATCTGTGACTGGAGGGGAAGGGGGGCAGTCATAAAGAGAAAATCATAGCACATGCTACAATAAAAACTGCAGATTGGTTAAAAGCCAGGTGTGCTTAGGTTCCATTAAACTCATGTTTGATCAGAGCGCAGCACAGCTCCACACTGACCTTTGATGCCTTGTGCTAAAAGGAAACTGACAGCCATTTTTGCTGGGTGCTGCATCACAGTTCATCGGCTGCTTAATGGCTCGCAGTGCAGACAAATAAAAAGAGGGAAGAAAAGTGGGGAGAGAGGACATTATGGGAAATGTTCTCTCTTCAGCTGAAATGATTTCCTGCAAATTGCTGAATCAATTGGTACAGAAATGATTGGTTCTGTATGAGGAGAGCAAGAGGGGAAAGACCTGGGAAAGTGGAATAACACTGAAAGAAAGAAACTAACAGAAACTGGAAAGATTGTCAGAAAATTGTGTTGGTTTTTTTTTTTTTTGGCCATGCAACAACCTGTGAAATAAAAGACACTTGTGTTTTTTTTATATTCCTACTACAAAATAAATGCTAAGTTTACAATTACGTGCACAGACTTCAGTTAAGTCTATCTAGGTTAAGGAGCTACTGTGGCTCTAGAACTGCGTTGTTTGCCAGGTCCAGACCTGGCTTTCAGCACGTCATGCTCCTTCTGTCGGTGAAAGCAGTCCAGCTGGTCCAGGTTTCGTCTCAGCTTGAACATCCGTGCTGTCGCGGCATTACTCCTCTTCTTACCATAATCGCCCACAACCACAAGGTCACCATCACCATCGTCCTCTCTTGGGACAGATGCACAATGATATTTACGAGAGGTTGCATATTTAATGCAAAGTCTGACTATGCATTTTGTACATACACAAAATTATACCACAATTATACCTGGAGATGTTTAGTGGTTTTTTTTTACAAACATAAAAAGTACTAAATTGAGCTTTACAATTTTACTGAGAATCACAATGAATCAGAATTACTTCATGTTCTGCAGTAGATGATGAGAAGGAGATAACATGATGAGTACATTAACATTTATATTTTTGTGATTCAAAGAAAAGTTAAAATACCTACTCAGACAATTCTTCTAACCACTCCAAATCAGGAGGAAGAGCAGGTTCCTGGTCTGAACTTTCATCTGAAATATAAAGCTATATGTTATATTATCCCAGTCTCGTAAAACTTAGGTAAAAGAAAGAAGCAGTTATGTGTTTATGCGTGTAAATGTATTTGAATTACAGAGAAGGTATCTCAGTGACTACAAGCATCAAACAGGAGCTGTCACTCACCCAGGTGGCCACAGCTGTCTGAAGCCACATCAGATGGACTTTCCCTGTCTTCTTCGTCCATTTCACCTTATTATGAATGAGGCAGAACCAGACAAACCTAACGAGAATAACGAAAAGTGGGCTGAATGGATTACCAAACATCTTCAGTGATTTGGAAATATTACGTGGCATTGCTCGTTGAATAGCTGGAAGCCACTTTAACGCCACAGATATGTAATTCATCCACAGTCGCTTTCCTCTTGGTTCATGACGCTTATCACAAACTGCAGCAGCCGTCTCGTTTAAAAAGTAAAATTTCCATCTTAAAAATGTTTCTTGGTAAATTTAATGTTTGCCGATTCCAAGTTGGCTCTCTTAGTGAATTGGATAAGACGTTAAGTCATAAATTGGGGTGTATAAGTAAGTAAGTGTCAGTCAGACAACGTTCAATAAGCAGATTTCTAAAGGGAATTTGGCGTCCCGTTGAAGTTAGCTACTCAACGCGCGCTAGCTAAACTTGGAGAGCTAAACAACTAATGCTAAGTTAACGTTGTATGATATTTCAAATTAAAAACGTTTTCAGTTACGAACGCTACTACCTTGCGTAGAGAGCCTTTCCTTCTCTTGGCAAAAATATCTTCTCAAAACTACTTTTTTTCTTACGGCAAATTTAATCCGCCATGTTTGTTAATGTTTCCAAGGAGACAGGACGCAAGGGGCGCGGCCCTGACGTCCCTTCAGTCGCCGCCTAGCCAAGAAACAGGTTTGGATGCGGCTGCACAGATTCCTGATTAATAACAAAATAAAACAGGTTTCCTTTAAATTATTATGACTCACTGCTCTTATTACGTCCAGAGTTTGTAATAATTTTCCCCAAAGTACTGAAGGTGACAATACATTTTTTAAAGTTTTAGTTTTTTATGCATAATTTCACATCCATAAGAGTAAATTTTCAAATAATAACTCAACCATTCTTTCCTGCGTTGATTCTAGAAATCTATTGAAATGTTTGCTTACATTATAGTATTTCCATTTAACATTATAACTTAAATTTACCCCCTGGCAATTTATTTTTATACTTTTTTCATTTTTATTTTTCATTTTCAATTTTCCTTTGGTTGTTAAACTGTATATTTATTTATACACCTGCTAATTCTGATGAACTGTTTACCCATTTACTATGTTTATACTTGCTCATATGTATAATGTTCCTATACATTTTCAAAAAAAAATAAACAAACAAAAACATTCAGCTGAAAGCAGCAGAGGCAAAACAGGAAACCTAATTGTAATGACAAAGTAATCTGACACGATATGGTCCATAGGTTCTGCCAAAATTACCCAGTAAGAGGTTAAAAGAGAGAAGAAACCAGTAAAATCCCTCTGTGTTAAAGAGGGAATCACTGGTGTATAGCCTTATGTGCTGTTGTAGCATACTAATAAGTGTAGCGCTGATTAAAAGGCTTCAATAAAATCTAATATCGAAAAACATAGACGTTTAGTTTTCTTCTTTTACACAATAACAGTGTGACTGTTCCAACTGTTGTTTCCTTTTTGCACGATGATTCTATAATTTCCTTCACTATCACTGGTTTGTTTCTTTGGACTGATATCAGTCAAGCCACACGCAGCAGAAAATACCTCAGCTGGTTCAGAAAGCGTGATAGCCTGAATCTGTGTGTTATGCAGATTCTTTTGTCGAGCATGAGAGAGTGTGCAGCCCTATCTGATTTACACTGGGAAAAGACAATTTTCTAGTTGGTCAGTATTGCACTGGCACAATGGATTTGGAAAGCTGCTCTCTTTTATTTGACATAATAAATCTTTCTTTCAATTTATTATAATGTTGAAGAGGAATTCAGAGGAGGGAGGAGAGAAGGGTGCGTTCTGCTGTATAACAGTGAAATCTTGTGATACAGGAATATTTCCTGTCACCATGGGAGACTGAATAAATAAACAGAGTGAGCGTGCATGTGTGTGCACACGCAAGTGTATGTGTGCGAATGTGTGTGATGTAGAATAGCAGGCAGGTTTTGTTGCAGAGATAAAGGCAGAGCAAAGTAACTGTGAGTGGAAACAGAGAATCCAGCTGATATGAAGAAAAGATCAACAGGAGGCAAACAGAGAGAGAGAGAGAGAGAGAGAGAGAGAGAGAATACACGAAGATGAGACGAATAAACAGAATAAGAAATATAGTTTGTGTTTGAGTGACTCAGTCCTGTACAGTGCATTGCAGCATGTGGCCTACTGTAGCCTGGCATCTTCATATCAAAAGAACTTACAGTGTAAATCCAAGTGGAGGGTCCAGTGGGAGGGAGAGACAGTGGTTTGACTCTGCTCCCTAGGGTGAGGCACCAGAAACCAGGGCATGTGCACTGCTGCAACTCTGCACTGATCTACTCTCCGCACAGCACATAAAAGAGGTTACTTATAATGAGGAGGAAAATCATAAATAGATAAAAATCATACAGATTTTGGCAGAATGGAGGATATATTTCCTGTTATAACTTATATATCCTATATTTATCCAATCAGACTGAGTGGAGATTAAAACGCTTACTGAGATAATACCTCCGGGACCCGCATAATACTTATATAATATAAAAATATCCCTTAGAAAATCCCATAGAATAAATTCCTCTGATACAGTGAGATGTGTTTCTACCTATGCCTTGCTGTTTTGTTTCTTCCAGATAATCTTTTTTGTCCGAGCTCCTAATGTCTGGAGAACATATTGAACTTTCATGGACTGAACCATAATTCAATTACAATCGTAAACATTTTGTCGAAACTGGGTCACAGTCAGTCAGCTGACAGGTCGGACTCATCCCATCCCAAACTGCAGGTGCATCACTAGGGTTTGATATGTAAAGACAGAATAATCAATTGAAATCATAATAAAGCCAAATGCAGATAAACAGAAGCAGCATTAGCAGATTTAACATTATGCAGATGTACATTATGTGCGGGGGCAGCAGACTGGCAGTTAGTTTCTTGCATACGATTTCCTCAACAACTTTTTCACTCAGTTAGTTTTCCTATATTCTGTATGGTAACTTTGTTCAGTGGCATAAATGAGGCCGTCCGGCTTTTGGGTTTGAGTCTTGATGAAACATTTAACAGAAGTTTGAAAGACGTCATTTAAATCATTTAAGTTGCATCATGGGAACTGTAGCATTCAGTATTTGCGGCGCTTCAGCCATTGATCGATGATGATTCTTTCTCAAGTCTTTGTCACCAGTTTTATAAAAGCGTAATTCTTAATGGAAAACCACTTTATCCGTTTACTGCGTATATAATATAATATTCAAAATTTAGCATCTGTTAATTGTTATTATACTGTAAGTGGTTTTTAAATACTCCTACAATACATGGATTTATAGTGTGTAGCGCTAAATACAGATTTCATATGGTTTACGTTCCACTGGTATCTCCACTGTGGTTCCTGTGTGTGGTGCTCAATGATGACAACACTCAGTAGCTGCTTTGCTTAATGGGATTATTTTTCATCTGGTATCACCGTGTATTTTTCTGCATTTTACTGCCGTTATTTGATGGTTGAAAGTGGAGAGATGACAGGAAGGAGAGCTGTAAACTGACACGTCTCTGATTGGACACAATGTTCTGCTCCTTCCTCTCTTACAGGCCACCAGGGCACCTCCATCGTACTCCTGAATGAGACTTTTGTGTCAGGTGTGGTCTTATTATACTTTATCATATTTGATCTCATCTGCACTGGACTCCTGTAGGAGACTGAATCTTTTAAAACGAGGATCTTTGGTCTCTGATATGAAAGTGTTTGATAACCTCTGTACCACAGCAATGGGCCCCTGATGTTGGAAACAGGCTGATCTACATGTGCATTAGAACTGAATTATATTATATATTAGTCTGGAGAGGAGATGTGGAGCTACCAGTGGAACCTCCGTTCAGAGCAGTTCCTCATTTTCCCACATTATTCTGCTGAGCAGAAGCCCCGGGGCGGTCAGCTGATCCAGAGTCCCATGAGGAATGGTTTAATTTTACCAGAGCTCACCACCCATTATCCCGATTAGTGGACACCTAGTAGAGTATGTACTTGGTCTAACATGGGTTTAATACACACTAAAAAATGCTGGTTTATTCTAATAACCCAACTGCTGGTTCTAACGTTAGGTTAAATATAGTGACCCTGCGCGATGGGTTGAAGATGCACCCTGAAATCGCAGGCTGCATCGCTCTTCACAGTCCGCCATTTTTATGCAGTTTAGGCTTCCAGAAGAAAAACAATGAGAAACATAGATTTTAAATTAATTTTATACATTTTTATTATACTTATATATATACTTATACATGGCTAACTTCATTAGCTGGGACATTATGGCGCTTGTTTCATTGTTTCATCATTTTATAACAATTTTAATTGAGTTTTAACATCAACCAGCAGAAGTTTATGGATATTAAATAAGTCCCAGAATTTGGGTTGTTTTTTGGAAGCTTAAATTCAACGACAAAGTAATTTTTACCAACATGCCGCGGGTCAAACCTTTGACCCGACCCTGCTGGGTTAAAACACCCCATGGCTGAGTCGACCGCTATTTAACCTAAACTGGGTGACTTTTAACCAAGCAGTGTATGTAATGACAGTTCTACCTGCTACTCTTTATTATCCCCTGAACCAACTGAAGGACTTCTTGGTTCTTCTTGGTTCTTCTGGGTTCTTCTGGGTTCCCCTAACACCCACTGTGGGCTGCAGTGGGTCCCTCGGTGTGAAGCCTCTGCTGTTTCCACCAGAGAGATCCACAAACTTTATCTGAGACACTAATTGTCTAATGGAGATTATTCGGATGTCTCAAACATTACATAATATGATGAAGTCTTATGTTCGTGACAGGCGTCCCCCCCCCCCCCCCCCCCCCGCCTTCCGTGTCCAGATTGAATCTGACGTTTAGAGGCCAAGCAACAGAGGGATCGACAGATTAGTGACTCTCTCTCTCTCCTCTCCCTCCCTCTCCCTCTCTCTCTCTCTCTCTCTCTCTCTCTCTCCTCTGTTGCTGGGGGACAAGCGGCGGTAGCGGCAGCGGCGGTGGATCGTTGCGCTGTAGCGGTCGGACCGGGAGTTTTTTTTTCCCCCTTCTTTTTCCTTATAGGTGCGCTCTCTCCTCATGTGCGCTCCTCCTGGACGTGGAGGAATCGGGGAACAGCTGATCATGGGGTCATCATCATCATCACCACCATCTTCATCATCATCATCATCATCATCATCATCCTCAGCATCTTCAGCAGTGTCAGCGCTTCTCTTTACTTTCTTCTCCGCGGCGCCGGATCACGAGAAGAAGAGCGCGCTAAAATAAAACTCTGTGGCTTCAGTCGTCTATTGTTCCAAACCCGGGAAACTTTTCTTCTTTTTTTGTTATAAAACTGTTATTTATCATAAAGCCAGTGGAATGGAGGTCCCAACTTTCCTGCTCTCCAGTCTTGCCCTGCTCTTTGTCGGAGGGGATATTTTCACCAGGTGAGATCAGCCTTGCTTTTTCTTTTTTTTTTTTTCTACTTCTTGCAGGTGTCTTACATCCATGACCTCCTCCTCTCCTCATCCTCTCATCTCCTAAAGATTCAGGAGGGGAATGAAAAGTTGGATGTAGCATTAACTCAAAGTCAAGGCAAAGGAACCAGTGGGAATCATGGTTATATCATGAGGGAAGCGTTATATAGAGTTAATATGCATTACACTATAGCAACCAATACATCACCTTGAAAATCATTGATCCTTTTGAAAAATAAATATTAATCGATTAAAAATCACTAGTCAGTTTTATTCCTGCTCGCTGTGCTTCGCCTCCCACGATTTCACCTCATTAATATTAATGTACATGACGCCTGAAGCTGCGTACATTCAATTTACGTCCCTTTAACTTCTGTATCCTTCCATAAAAATACTTCTCCATGCACGCGCACAACCTGAAGCCCGCTCTCTGCTCTGCTTCCCCTCCGGGCACATGGACCTGATGACACCATTTGCATAATGCATATGCATAGAAATAAGTGATTGTTGGATTTTGGTTTTTTTTATGGAGATGCCTGCAAGCTGGGGAGAGTGGGTGTGTTGTTGTGTGTGTGTGGCAGTTAATGTCACCCACCTCCAGGCCTGTTGGATTTGGGGGGGGGGGGCAAATATCAGATGGTGCCATGACACACATGGATAAGAAGAGGCCTCTGTGACAAATACATTTAAGCAGGGCTGCTCAGCTTTAATGTAAATGCCCCGTTTGGAGAGTTTGAGGCAGGTTGTGCTGCTGGAGTCAGATGGGCAGCTTCCATCACAAACATGTGACTGGATGAGGCTCACAATGCCTCCTGCTCAGTGCACGTTCTGCTAAAATTAGTCTTTAAAAATGAACTCGACTGAGGACGTAAAGTGAGGTGAAAGTGAGATGATCAAAAAGAGAGAGCATTGATCCTCTTGAGATGAGAAAAACCCTTAACTCAGTGCTATTTAAAGTCATTTTTACACAGTCACTGCACTGACATTTAATCTAACCGTGACCTGATTACACAGATATCTTGAATACGAAACAGTATGCTTTTGTCGACCAGGTGTATCTAAACCAGATGGCGAGTTCTGGTGCTTTAAACTTTTATGTTTTCTATAGAGGCCTGTAGTACGCAGCTGAAATGCCCCTGCGGTCCTGTCCATAAGCTTTCAGCAGCATCCAATTCTCAGGATAACCAGCATCAACTACACTGAGCTCCAATTTCCCCCCAAAGCCCACATGCCTCCGCTGAAAAGGGCAAAGGCTGAAGCTGTTAAAGCTCTGGGTGAAATTTGGGCAAATCGCTTCTATTGTCCCTCTTGGCTGTTCACCAGCAGAGGGAGTAATAGCTATTGTAATTGGATTTTCCTGCCTCTAGTCACTGCTGTTATTATTATTTTGTTCTCAGTACAATGCAGAGTGTAGGCTTTTTCTTGCACCTCATTATGTGTCAGCTCTTTCTCTCTCTCACACTCACACACACACAATCATGCACACACACGCACTCACACACACACACTGCTGTTTTGCCTTTGGTGGCTGAAAGTTGCAAACTGCCTCCCCCCTCTTCTCAGAACAGAATTACACTGGTTCTCTTTTTAGCTCCTCATTTATCCATTTCATAAAAGTTGCTTAGCTTTAGCTCTGCCTCGCCACCTTTGGTGTGGCGTGTATTTCACAGCTTTTCTTTTCCAGCTGAAGTGTCACTTACCCTTCACTTCACTTCACCAACACAGTCTGCATGTAGCCGAACTGATGGTGTAATACCTGCAACAGAGACAGCAGGAAGCACGGGGGCTGTAAGAATACTGTCGAGGACGGCAGCAGCACCTCAAACAGAATAATGAGCGATAATAATGTAGAACATAACAACACGTATGGTTACAAATCCTTCAGAAAGCAAAGCATCTCATTGGCTGTTTTAACCTTGGTGGATGTAGGATGATATATTTGATACTTGTCATTTACACCATAAAAGACTTAATCATCGAGAAGATTATTCTTCAGATCCAAAAACTATTTCCATACACACAGACCTGATGCTGGAAACACTCCAGACGAGCCCCCAGGTCGTCTGTGCAGCAGGTTATTATGACCCATGGTTACGTTTAGTTGCTAGGCGACATCTAGTGGTCGTAGTAATGATGACAGGAGCGAAGGGAAAGGTGTCGGTGACGTAGTATAAAGAGAGACAGAGTCCATGTCAGGAGGAGGTGGTGCTGGATGGATGAATACCACACAGGAGAGCAGTGTGTTCGATTCCCATGTTGTTTCTATTATCCGTGACCGTTCGACAAAGGTAACCACGTTGTTGTTATTGTAACCATGACAACAAAGACCGTCCAATGTTGATGAAGTACTTATTTTAACCTAAATCACCATATTTTTTCTAAAACCTGACCAAGCCATGAACGTTTTTATAGTAACCATGGTGATGGAGGCAGGTACACCGCTCTCTATACAATTGGTGTTTATTATTAGTTTATTTATTATTGTAACCATGACAACCGAGGTCCGGTACGTCTGCCGCTGTAGGGGCGCTATTTCAGGAGACGGTCCTGTGGGTCGTATCAGAGGGTTGGAGGACTGATGCACCAAATGTATATTAATGCCAGGTTGAATTTAGTCCATAAATGCACTATCTTGTAATGTTTTACTCATGTTTGCTAAAAACTGCAGTGTCCAGCTGTTTTAAGGAGTGACTTAGACTTAAAAAAATAATGTTTGTGACCATTTCTCAAAGATTTACATCTTCAGTAGGAACCAGTTGATTTTGGGCTTAGAGCCAAAGAAGACAGAAAGTATTGAGAGAGTGAAACATTATGGTTTTGTTCACTTAAGCACAGAATGACACCAGCCTTTTCCTTTAAAGGAGCTGTTGTAAGCTTTGCTATTGCTACATAGCTAACATTAGCATTAACAGCTGTTTACTTACCAGTCTAGCAGAAACATTGAGCAAGTTCAGCATCAAACTTTATTCCTTTACTCACCAACAGCTGTCTGCAGAAGTGGAAACAAACACCAATGTTAACTCTTCTCTCTATCACGTCTTTTCCTCTACTGATGTTAGCATGCTAACCAGCTAGCTGCATTCCGATAGCGACTCACTGTAGCTTCCAATCTGAAGTCGTAGAGCTGCTGACAGGACATATAATAACCTCTCGTCTTGTAAACACAACGATGGCTGACACTCTTGACAAGAAACCATGTATATGGCGGCAGAGAAAACCTACGCATAGCCCCTTTAATGTCTATAGACCTCAGGTGTATGATATTAACAATGTCTGTTTCAGTTAGGTCCCAAAATGCAGTTGTTAGTAATGAATTCATTTCCTGCTTTGACTTGAAAACGTCTCCTGTGATAGAAAGTGTGTTTTCAATCATGTTTTCAGAAAGACATGGAGTCCGTCATCTGCACCCTGTCATCAACCCAGTTCCCTCGTGGCTTCACCTCGAATGAGTAAACAGTTTGTTCGCTAACCCTGTTGGCCGCATAACAACAGAGATCTTTGAGTGGTTTACCTGCGGTACGCTTTTATTGTGAAGCAGCTGCATGAAGTGTTGAGTCTGCAGTCTTAATATAGCTACAGTTTATTCAGGTGTGATGGCAGCAGATTAGTCAACGGTGAGGCTCCTATCTGCTCGACGAAGGTGAGAGGAGGGACGTAGATCACGACAAGAAGCAGCGTAGACGGCGACTCTCAGGATTTGACCCTCTAAATAGAGCCTGTTATTGTGGGTCAGTGTGGCTACCATCAGCTGACAGGAAGTGGAAAGAAGATATTGTAGTTATGTGACAGTAAGGAACAACAGCAGCGCCTGGAAAGTGAGGAAAGAAGAATGTCAGGCATCGTTTGTTGTAAATTGATGGATGATAAATTTATTTGTGAATAAACAGAGGGTCACTGTTTCACACAGAAGTGGTGTCAGCTAGTTTCCATGACAAGAGTGCTTCTCTCGGTTTCTCTGCAAAATATAATAAAAAAATACAAATAAAAATTATGCAGAAAATATAAATGTATCATATGCACAGAGAGTGGGAGGAGTGGGGAGATCAACACATTCCTCCCATGGCTCAGTTTCGCCCCGGGGTCGTGGCGGGTTAATCTGACCTTGAATGAGAGCTGCAGTTGTTTCAGTTTCATTATATTTTCACTGACCAGTGGTGTGAAGGATATTTGTTTATCTCACAAGGTGGAAAGAGACGCTCAGTGTCGTGTGTCAGCTCTTCCGGCAGAGAGACATTTTGTTTTCTTGTGGACACATGAGAGATGTCCAGATCATAGTTTAGCAAGACGTGATGCAGCAGGATTTAATCCCGCCATTTCACGATCTCTCTGGTCCGTCACACTCGTCCTTACACCTGCACTCAGGTGACACCGACGTCCTGACTAATCCGCGTGAGAGGCTGAGTCAGCAGATAACCCCCCCACCCCCCACTGTCCAGAGAGTACATTTCCCCAGTAACACAGTGATTTGATCATGTTCCACTGGCTGCAGGAACTGGCTCTGAAGCCTGACTCTGCTCTTGCTGCAGGGTGAGGTGGTGCAGCGACGCTTCAGAGCTTCCACTAAAAGCCTCCTACTCAATTCAAGGTGATGCACCACGTGGAAGGAAGCAGTTTACTCCAATCGGTTTCATTTACCCGTTGAATATGTTCAAAAATGTTCAAATTCTGAACACCTCATACATATGAATTCATTATTATTAGTTTTTATTGTATTATTTTTCTTCTTCTTATTATTATTATTATTAATATTTGCCTATTTATATAGCACTTTTCAAAAGTTACAGATATGTCATAAAATCATCAGATTTAAAAGAGAATAAATAGAAACAATTTGGTGTAGAAAAATAATTCATTGTAGGAAAATACTAGTTATTCCTTTATTAAAGCGGAGCTCCACAATAACCATAAATAAATAAATGATTAAAAACAACTGAGTATCAGGTTCTGTGATACTGAACAAGAAAAAAAAAATCAGTGGTAGATAGTTCAACTACAAATTGGAATTGAGGTTTTTCCTGTGCTGTGAACACCAGTATGTAAAAATATATTTTGTAGTTCTGCAGTTCATCTTACAATCACAACACTTATTAACTTAGTTTAGTCCAGTGAAAGAAGCATGACGCTCATCCAGTGATAGAAACTGTTCAAGACCAAATGTCACATTATTTAAATTTGGAGAAAGCTCCGTTTCTTCAGGCTCTTTAAAATCACAGAGGACACTCACTGACCTGAACACGAACCCCACAGCGTTTCCGCTCTGACCAGGAGAAACCTTCCTGCTCCAACAGCAGCTCTGCATCCCGCAGACTCCATCACTGCACTTATCAGGACGAGATCGAGACTCCATCCAATAAACAGAGGATCAGGGTTCAGACTTGAGGCATCCCTGTTCTTCAGATGATCTTTGACCTCTGTACAGAGAGAGAATGTCCTCTCTAGGATGGCCTACATTATATTTTCTCCTTGTGCTGAAATCATTGGTTTTTATATTTTTAAAAATAATAATAATAATAATAAACAAGTTAACAGAGAACGTTCACAGTAACTTAAATAGGCCAGTCATTTCCAGTCAAGTCAAAAAAATCCTTCTATTAGAGTCTGACAGAATAAAAATGGCTTCTCCTACAAGAAGAAACCAAAGCCATACACGGGGATGAAATGCTAAATCGTAGCTCTGCTTGTTCTATAACATTTATTGTATCATAAAATCTTATTCTGCTGCAGATTTCAACTGGAATTTCTTTCAATACAAGAGCAGAGGAAAGAAACAGGCTCAGACTAAAGATAAAAAGTATAAACATAAACATACACACAGTCTCAAAATGCAGCTCCCTCCATCTTAAACAATGACTCCAGTAGGAAACCTACACAACGGGGATCTGTGATTGGTCGTTAGGTACGTCTCTGTCTCGCTTGGGATTGGTTGAGTGTCATGAAAAAAAGGAGCTTAATTGTTTTACAAGTCATCAAATACTGCGAGAAAATGACAACCGCGCTCAATAGGAAACATCCTTTATGTGTTGATGAGCACCGGCCTTATAATGTGGGTTATTCACAATGTGACGACATATTTTGAGATAAAGACTAAAGAAAAACAAACAAACATCAGGAGTTCCAGAAGCTTTTTTCATTTTTAAAACATAATTTTTTCCTATTTTTTGTCGATAAAATGTCGATCAAT
Source organism: Seriola aureovittata (assembly GCF_021018895.1). Classification (NCBI taxonomy): domain Eukaryota; kingdom Metazoa; phylum Chordata; class Actinopteri; order Carangiformes; family Carangidae; genus Seriola; species Seriola aureovittata. The sequence goes on from NC_079372.1 coordinate 20,450,584, forward strand.
TTCTCCTTTCCCTTCGCAGTATCCTCTGCTTTTCTATGGATGTGGGTAAAATGGGCAAGTGATAAACGTGTACTACGACCGAGACATCAGACGATAAATACAAGACTGAAATACAAAATTCATTTTGTAAAGTATTAAAGGTATTCAAATATTTCTGTATTGTCGCTTCTGGGACTCCATACCTAAGTGTCTAATGTGATTGTAATGTAGTAAAAAGATCTGTTGCTCAGATGAAAAGCAACCGAGACCCTATTTATTATCACTGTAAGCTAATGTAGTGCAAACACACACACACACACACACACACACACACAGATATGTGCAACTTATTCATGTTTTATTGACGTGACTGTTGTGTCACGTTGTTGTAATTTCACACTGATGCCAATAAAACACGTGAAGCAGTGAATGACAGAGAGAGGATCAGGGGACTGACGCTTTACACATGTTCAGGTAACGAGCAGCGTCAGCCTATAAAAACTAATTAGGCTCGTTAGTGTGTGCTGCACATTACGATCACAAAAGAAAAGACGCCATGAATTTGAGCGAGGCCGTCTCTGTTTGTCTTCCCTCTCTCCTCCTTCTTATCCCCCCATCTGCTTAATGTTAGCTCACAAACAGAAGGGTGCGAGATCCAGGCCTCAGGAGAGACGTATGATGAAAATGAAATACAAGAGGAAGAGAAAACACACACGCACCATCAATTGTTTGTCATGAATGGAGGGTAGAGAGAGGGGAAATGTTAAGTGAATCTCCCCTGAGAGAAAATTAAATGTTCAACCCTGCATGTGCGAATACATGTTCTTCTTGCTTATATGCAGCAATTATTAATAAATAAATAAATAAATCAAGGAGAGAAGATTTATTAATTTCACATTTGTGCACAGGAAGTGAAACGCTTCTGACGTGTGTAGGAAAAACAGAAGAACTATGTGTAAAGAAAGTCAAAATCCATTAATTGGACATTAAAGGGAAAATATGTTTTACTGCCGCCCGGGATAAAAGTTACATTTAGTAATCTGTAACTATAAATACAGCTCGCAGCAGCGAAACTGCACACACTAAGGGCTTTAAAAAGGTTGGGGACTGCAATACTAAGTATGAAATATACCTGTGCACCATCTTAGATTGTCTTTGGATCAATGAACTTTCTTGATGATCAAATAAAAAAAAAAGTCCTATTTTTCCTAAAATATGGGATTAATTTCTCAAATTTTTGGAATCAATACCTGACAACCCAGTTCCTTAAATTGACCAAATGAGACTGTCTGTATGTATATAAACGTGTTGATATATGTCTGTTTGTTTAAGTAATTTATTAATTATCATTTTGTAAACCATCATTATTGTTGTTATAAAAGATTTGAAAGATAAATCCAAACCACTCTGGAATCAATAAAGATAAGAAAAAAGCAAAGTATGACACATACTATAAAGTCACAGTAAACCTGTTAATCTGATCACCAGAGACAGGATACAGCGAGGTAATGTAAAATTCATATCAAATTATAATAAAAAGTCTCACGCTGTAGGACTTGTCCCCAGCAGACGAACACTTCCACACACACTGCCCGTCTGACCTTGGCGTGTTAACGGATTTCTTGAAGGAAAAGCTCTTCATTTCCAAATTTAGAAAGTGCCAATTAGTGAAGAAATCCAGGAGTCACATAGTGATTAATGAATTCACTCAGTGCTCCCATTTATTTTGAGACGTGACAGTGATTGCCAGACTAAAAATACATCCGCCGCTACAAAATGGATCCGCTCAGGAAATGTTAATGACACGGCAGAAACGTGTGTGTGTTTGTACAGAGAGCCAGATGTTTTTGTGTTGTGTTGTTGTGCCGTGTGCGGAGGTCAGTTTTTCGGATGGTCAACGTACGTGGTGTATGCTTTGCTTTCTAGGAGGTCGACTTTCCTCAAATGCCAGCCTGACTTCAAAGGTCACTGAAGGGCTTTTCATTGTTGGTCAAAAATAATGTGGCTTGTTTCCTTGGCAATGCGACCACTGGCACTTTGTGACTTTGAATGTCACTTAAACCCTCAATTTTATTCCACTTATCAGCTGCGCGTCGGTCACGTCCTCCAAGATTTGATTCTACATCTGAAATGTATTGTTTGTAAAGCTCTGCCTGTATTCAGTGACAGCGTATTATTGAAACATTAGCACTAACAACAGACTGATACTGAGCTGACATCGACTCAAACACACAGAGGTCCGCGCTGTGCTGTTCTGTGTGTGTGTGTGTGTCTGCATGCTGGGTGTTTACAGGAATGCAAAACTGCCACCTGGTGGTATCTGAGCTGCGCTGCTCTTGTTAAATACACCCAGGCTGAAGCTGTCAGTGTGGGCTCTGGGCCTTGCAGCAGTCCCTTAGCGCTCCAGAGGGGGTGGGGGGTTCCCTTTATACCAGAAAATAGATTTTAATTTCACTGTTATTCCCTCCTGAGAGGTTAGTGGGATGAAAAAAAAGCACAAGTTCTGTTTGAATCGAGGTGTCACGCTCCCAAACCGGAGACAGAAGTGTGTAAGTGTGTTATAACTCCATCAGGATGAAAGTTACTAAATGCAGCTCTGTAGTCGAGTGAGAATATTTGAATTGAAGCGAAAAGCTTTTGAGGCTCGTGGACTCACAGCGTGATGTTCACACTGAGCTGTGTGAACTCTTGAAGCTACACTGATGGATCTGAATCTGCTGTCAGCTTCGTCAACCAGGTCTTAACCAGTGCGACTTCTGCATGTTATTACATGTGCAGATTTTTTGACATTCAGTGTCTTTGATCATTTTCATGCAAAAACTTCCAACAAATGATGAGCTGCTAATGATGACACATAGGGCGCCACATTCTCACCATTATTTACTATTACTTAAAGATTTAAAACCCCCGCCTTGAATAAAGTAAAACAAAAAAAACAAAGGGTATGAATAAGTTATCCCACTTAAGTCTCTTTAAATGTTTTATGAAGCAGATTAATTATATATATACACATTTTTTTTCTTACTGTTGCAAATTTAATCAACTCAATGTCATAATTAATTGAAAACATGGTGGAGATTTAGGAAAAGTGGATTGACAGCGTAACATTTACATAAAGAAGTGAGTAAATAAATATAAACACACTTTGTCTCTCACTTAGTTTCAGAATGTTATTGTGTATGAAATAATCATGTAATACATGTTTTTGTGTACATTTCATGTTTGCAAAAAGCAGGTGTTGAGGACATCTGCAAATCTACAAATAAAAAAAGTGATAAAGTAGGTTTGTAATATTTTGATATTGAAATTTAGTTTTTAAGGCCGATTACTTCAGGACGGGACAGACAATCACACTGGAGGGAAACGGGACAAAGACAGGAAGTAAAACTAACACCAGACACACAGTGAGGGAAGTGATTACAAAATAAAACAGGATGATATGATGATACGTCAGTGTGTTTAACCGAAAGCTGAAGTCATGCAGGGGCCAGAAAGGTTTGAGAAACCCTCTTTTACTACAGCGACTTTTAATGTTTTCTCTTCTGTTGTAAAATGTTTTTGTTCACAGCTAATATTGTCATATATTTAAAAACGTGTTTTATTATGTTTGTATGTTCCTGACTGTATCTGAGGCTCTGCCAGGTTTTCCTGTGGACTCATGCTGTGGCTGGACGAGCGCTGAAGGCTGCTGTGTTTGCTGTTTGTCTCCTCTAGGGCCATGCTGAGTGACATTGGGGACTATGTAGGTACAGACATTGAAATATCCTGGTTACCTAATCTGGATGATTTAATGAAGGGCTATGCCAGAAATTTTCGCCCTGGGATAGGAGGTGAGTATGAGATCTACTGCTCGTGGCGTTGGGTTGCATTTCACCCCCTCACATTTACAGCCATCCTTAGCATAACCTGACCAAGACACGCCAACATGGACGTTTACATCTCATTTTCCAGCTCCATTATCCCGAGAGGTGTCTTTATTTTTCTTTCTTTCTTGCACAAGATTAGAACAAATCTGTATTTAAGTTCCGTAAACACCTGCTCCGACTCTTCAGTTAAGGTGAATCGTTTGTTAAGGACACAAAAAAAAAAAACATTTAGGTGAAGAGACGCTTTGCTGAAGGGATTATCGAGGACGATGCCCTTCAAAGACAAGAGGGAGGCGGGTGGTGCAAACAATGTGCACTGCTCTGGAGACTTTGCTAAGAATGGCTGCAAGATGTGAAACATCCAATGACCACAGCGATAGATTTCTCAATCTCACAGCTTAACTCAGCTGAGCAAAGGTGAAAATGTGGATCAGGAGCGCTGCTATCAACACACACACACACACACACACACACACACTGCCCTGTGCACTTACACGCCTACACTGATCATCATAACGCAGCATCATGTGGTCACTACATTCCTATTGATGTAATGTGAACATGAAGCTCCAGGAGGAAGGGCTGTTATGACCATTAGGGAATCATGTGTGTTATTTGGGGTAATTCCCTTCATTCAACTCATATCTCATGGCCTTTTATGTGGAGTTATATTTGTGTCATAAAACATCAAATAAACACGAAACTTACACAAATAAAACTAAACAAAAAAACAGATTCATAAATTTGTTTTGTAAATGAAATAACATTCACAAATATGAATTTGCACTCAGAAATATTTTTTTGGAGCAGTCCAGTGGATTTCACATTGGAGCTGATGCAAAAATCCGTTATATAAAACAATATTTAGATTTTTCTTGGGAGAGATAAATCCATCTTAAATGATATTTGTGGAGCTTTTTCTTCCCAATCATTCGATGGGGAACTCAGAATTCCATATGCACATAATTTTATTAATATGATTAATATTTAGCATATTGTGTGAATCCCACTGTATTTTGGAAAACATTTTTTTACACTATATTCATTTATATTACATTATTACATTTATAAATCGGCAGATGCCTTTTTTTCCCCTAAATAATTTTTCCAGACTTTCAAAATAAGAGTTAAATATCATTAAAACATTGGAAGAATATCCCTAAAACAACCAGGACCGTGTTCAGCAGCACGGTGGGAATGCTTCAATTTATTTATGCTACATCTACAGTGGCCCAGAGAGCTCAACAAAACTACAACTTGACAAAGCACAAGCAAATGAAAACTACATCTTTCCTGCTGCTCAGCTCTTTTGGCCACAACATGTATCAGTAGCTAAGTGCTGGTATAATTTCCCGAGTGCAAATACATTTGTGGATGCTGTTTGCAAATGCGCTGTTACTGCATTTGCACGGCACACGACACATTTGTGAATCTGGCCTCATTTGTGTAACGTACGTTGCATTAAAGTTTTATGAAACAAAATGAATTTACATAAACAAAGCAGTGGATTAATGGTGAGACCGTGCACAATGCAAACGTTTCCATTTTATAAATAGCAGCGTAAATGGCGTTTTGTAAGACGAATATGTTATTATTAATCCGTGCACCGCCACTGGAGGATGCTATGTAAATCAGCCAAACTCATCTCCCCTGCTGACCTTGGCGTACAGTAAACCTGCCACTGTAAATCACCTCACACTGTACACGCAGTGCATGGTCAATAGAATATCATTTAGCAGAGTCGGTTATGGGACGGTGTTGACTGGTGGGGAATGGGAATGTATGATTCCTTAATGTTCAGTATAAATAGCCTTTTTTCTGTTCTGCATCAGAGAGCCGCCTCGTAGTTTCTGCCCTCGAGCGTCCGATCACAGGGGATCACTCCATGCTAATCATATGGCAAACTATGAAGTGAAGACACTACGACGTGTGTGTGTGTGTGTGTGTGTGTGTGTGTGTGCGTGAGTCCATGAAAGCCCAGTGCTGTTTCTGAATGCCCACAGTGTGATGTGCCACTTAGCATGGTTAAACTGGATAATGCTTAATCTCTATGCGCTGTAGGAGTGCTTGAGACGTGGGAGGGAAACAGATGGGTGATGGGAGTGAGGATGGGAGGGACTGATGGATCCAGAGTGAGCAGAGAAGGTGTGTGTGTGTGTGTGTGTGTGTGTGTGTGTGTGTGTGTGTGTGTGTGTGCGTGTGTGTGTGTGTAGGGGGGGACGGGGGACGTTTGCCTTCTTTTCTCACTTCTCCCCCCGCAGGTCCACCAGTGAACGTGGCCATGGCTATCGAGGTGGCCAGCATTGACCACATCTCCGAAGCCAACATGGTAAAGTATACGGTCACTCTCTCTCCTTCCCTGTTTTTATTTATTTTTAATTTTTTTTCTCCCTCTGATGTTCTTTATCGTCCCTAAACTCCACTTTACTGCAGCAAAGATCAAAGATTCTCTATTTGCATAATCCTGATTTATCCCACTTGAGGGTTTGAAAGTACTCAGTGTGAACATGTGTGACACATCGGCTGAGTTGTTAGATAATTTGATACTTTCATGGATTTCGTGCCGTAAGAACCAAAAGCTGGTGGGACGATTCATGTCGTGTGTGTGAGGCTTTGATTCTAGTCCAAACAAACAAATTCATCATTTTTCCTGCTTCAATATTTGAAAGAAAGTCCAACAACCAAAGATGAAAATCAGGGTAAATTCATAAGGTGTTTTACAAATAGAAGAGTGATGGGTTTGATACAGATGACATCAGAATCAGCTTTTTCCTCCGCTGTAGTGAAGCATAATAAGTAGATTTCTAATAAATGGTTTTAGATTTCCACCAAATTATGTGGCAACCCTTTATTTTACACCTTACACATATAGTTTTCCCAGTTGAAACCCATGTTTACACTGTTTCTTTAAGGGACAGAGAAACAGGAGAGGTTTAGGAAATGAGGAAATCTAAGAGGGAAGATAAAGGTTGTTTCCACTCTTACGTTCAGATTCATCTTTAATCCCTTATTTGTTATTTATCACTTACACATTTATTTTTTTGTCAATTTTCATCTAGTGTAATTATTTCATTATTTGTTCACTTATTTATTTTTGTTTATCTTGGATAATGTTCAAATCCCAGGGACAATCTTTATACCTTTAAACCATCTGTTTTATACCTGTGAATGTATGTTAATATCATTTTATAACAGTTTACTGTCTGTGTAACTTCCTTTGGCTCAATAAACATATTTGATAAAACATTTTCCACCAAATTAAAATAATTAAAGACTTTGTCCAGCAATTTACTTTTGCACTCAGTTAAGAAGAGGACAAGATATTCTGATTTTTTTTCTGGGTCAAGCTCCAAAAATACTGAATCTCACACTTCCTGTAATTTTTGTCAGAGTTGACAAAACTCTTCTAAAGCCACAAAAGACATTATTCAAGTGTTGACAGGCTGAAAGCTGCTCTTCGTGTTGAAGAAACATATCTCCATGGATAAAATTGGTGGAGTTTCCCTTTAAGTTTTGTATTTATTTGGCTCTATAGTGACTGTAGTGAAGCAAGAAATAACTTTAAACCTTTTTTTTCTCTTAATACTGTACAGCTCATGCCCATGACTCAGCCGCTATATTTGTGTGTGTGTGTGTGTGTGTGTGTGTGTGTGTGTGTGTGTGTATGTGTGTGTGTGCGCGTGTTGTTGTTGTTCCTGGCAGGAATACACCATGACCGTGTTCCTGCGGCAGAGCTGGCACGATGACCGCCTGTCCTACAATCACACCAACAAGACGCTGGGGTTGGACAGTCGCTTCGTGGACAAGCTGTGGCTCCCCGACACTTTCATAGTCAACGCCAAATCTGCTTGGTTCCACGACGTGACCGTGGAGAACAAGCTGATCCGCCTGCAGCCCAATGGGGTCATTCTGTACAGCAGCCGGTACGAGCGAACAGTCCACCGGCGAGACTCCTCACCGCTCCAGTTTATATATCTGGGGACTAGATGGGGACCTTCTACATTCTTATTCTTGCTCGTTTCAGATTTTCAATTATCCTCTTTTTAAGCTTTTGACTGCATCTCGCAGACATTTGGGAGCACAGATTGTGTCTTGTTTGTTGTCTTTATGCATCAACGTCTCTCAGGACAATCTGAGAATAAACTGTTTACCCTGTGGTAACTTCCTGGACTTAAAACAATCTGTGTTTGTGGTGAAGGCAAAGAAATCATCGAAAGAGCTAAAATCAGGCGTTAGTGTGTAATAGTAGGTAAGGAACCATGAAATTTGAACAAAAATCAAAACCAGTTCAAGCCCTGGGCCACAGTTGCTGCTGCTCTCTAATCTTTCACCTCTGTGGTTAAGGTTTAAAGAAATGTTAAAAAGAAACACCAAAGTTAACTCTTGTCTCTATCATGTCTTTTCTTTTACTGAACTTAGCGCGCTAACCAGCTAGCCTCCGTCGTCGTCACTTTCAGATAGCGACTCACCGCGGCCTCCGATCTGCCTGGAGACGCAGCGAAGCTCAGAAGGTGTATGGAGCGCTGCAGGAATGAGTCCTAAAACCCAGGAGTTAGTTGTATTTTGCACTTTTTTTGAATAGGTCATAAAACGACATAAAATACATCAGTAAATTACTCCAGTCCTGATTTTCTTTAAGCTTCTACATCTGTTAAAAAAGGCTAACAAGTGTCTAAATGAGACCACAGCGGTTGTCAGAGAGAACCAAACTACAAGTTGTAGTTCGGTGGTGATGACGTTGAAGTCATGTGACCGTGGTGTCTTTGGTTTATAGGCTAACATTAGCTTTTTACTTCTGTTGATTGTATTTAGGCTTCATGAGTGAAGGTGAACCTGCTGAACTGAACCTGTCAGGATCAGAAACTGTTGTTTGTCACACAGTTTTTTTGTTGAGGGAACCGGGATGACGCCAACATCCGGGTCGACCAACAAAAAACACGCCATCCCTGCAGCTCTATCTTATAACCTCTTGTCTTGGCTGAAGCTGCTGGCGAGCGACAACCACCGCCGCCTGCTCTCGCCAAGAAACCTCGTCCAGGGGCAGAGAAAGCTCACAAACAGCCCCTCTAATAAATCACTGAGCTCTTGTTCAGCTGACAATACAGGATTCTAGTTTCATTGGAAAGATACCAGATATGAATGGATCCAACTGTGTGAATATGAAGAAGAGTTTCTTTCTTTTCTTCCCTAGAATCACTTCAACAGTGGCGTGTGACATGGACCTGACCAAGTATCCCATGGATGAACAGGAGTGCATGCTGGACCTGGAAAGCTGTAAGTTGTGGTTTACCTTCAGCTCTCCTCCACACATCCTGTAGCACAAAAACATTTGTTTTCTTGATTTACTACTGAAACGTTTTGCCGTCCAAGCGCACTGACATCCATAAAGGGTTATTATCACGAGCTCCGACCGTTCCTCAGCGCCGGGGAGAAAAATGCTACGTGCTCAGCACTTGTGGGTTGCGCTGATTAAATGTCTGGTCATCATCTGTCATTTCACCCCAGACGGTTACTCCTCAGAGGACATCGTGTATCACTGGTCGGAGAGTCAGAGACACATCCACGGCCTGGACAAACTGGAGCTCTCCCAGTTCACCATCACGGACTATCGATTCGTCACTGAGATGATGAACTTCAAATCTGGTGAGCATTCATCTTGTTTTCCTGTGTTTCTCCAGGTGTCAGGTTTGGCTGCAGCAACAACCTCTCTGAAAAAACCCTTTGCACGTTTTCCTCTGTGTTTTATGCATTAAGCACTAGTTTTTGGACTTGGCTTGTCTCATGTTGGAAACCTCTGCAGATTCTTTTTGAAGCGAGAGTTTTGTTTTGTTTTCTTAACTTCAGGCGCTTCTGTGTTTATATTTGATGCATAGAGGGAATGGATCAAGCCAGGTTTGCTGCTGAGCCAGGCAGGAGGTTTAGGAGATGATAGGAGTTGCTGCTGGGAAAACAGTCTGCAACACCAACTTAACATCTCACATCTTGAAGTTTCGCCACTAGTGGCACAAGCCTGCAAACACACGTTCTCTGTGATATTTTCCTGATGGATAATTAGCTTCTTCGCTAAAGGAATTAAACATGGCGTCTGTTTTCTTCTTCCCCAGCGGGACGATTCCCTCGGCTCAGTCTTCGCTTCCAGCTGAGACGTAACCGAGGCGTCTACATCATTCAGTCATACATGCCTTCGATATTACTGGTTGCCATGTCGTGGGTGTCCTTTTGGATCAGCCAATCAGCAGTCCCTGCTCGTGTATCCTTAGGTTGGTATCAGTTTGATTAGGACTCTTTTAAATTCTCTGAAAATGTGAAAGTTGTGACTAGAATAGAAATGTGCTGACCTGTTAAACCAAGTAAAAGAAAAACAATGAGCCCAGAAATAAATGACTATGCTAACATGCCGATGCTAAGCAGGTGTAACGTTTACCATGTTTGCAATCTTAGATTAGCATGTTAGCATGCTAATATTCACTATTTGAGTAGCATTAAACACAAAGCACAGCTAAAATTGATGGGAATGCCATTAGTTTTGCAAACTTTTAGACACAAACACAAAGTGTTCACTCTGAGACATAAATAGCTGTACTAAATTTAATAACAGTCCATCCAACAGCTGTTCAGACATTTCACTTACAGCCACTGATGTGAACGTCAAGCTGCTGCTGAGGAAAAGTCAGAGGAGCACCAGCGTTGAACCATGAAATTGTTTAATTACAAATAAATAAAATTTTTAGACCTAAATCATGTGAAAAACTGATATTTTTGCTGCAATAAATCCTCTAATGATGCAGCAGCCTTCTTGGTAAACAGGTTCACAGTCCCAGGCAGCAACAGCAGCGTCTGTTGTCAAAATGTTCCCAACTTTCAACTTTAATTTGTGTTTGTTTGCTTCAAATTCACAGGCAAGTTCAGTTCGTCTGGAACTTTTTCGTTCTCTTTGCTCTCCTCTGTCGTTTCCTTCTGTTTGTCACTTAAAAGTAAGAGATGTCAGAATTAACCAAATGATGTTCCAGACAGCTGACATGATGCATCGTAGAAAGCTATGTGTTTACTTTTATTAATATCGCAGCGTGTGTTGCTCAGAAAATCAAATGAACCACTCTGCCTGATTCCTTAAAGGAAGCCTATTTATTTTCTTTCTCAGGTAATGATGAGGCTTCTTCTGCAATGTGGCAAAAATAAAAGCTTTTAAATGTGGTGGCTTGTTGTGTCATGTGCACATACAGAGTGAGAATAGCTGTGGGAAATGTCCGGGGCCCTTAGCCGTCAGGATTCGTGGCCCCCTGAACAACATGGTTGAACAGAACCTGCTCCAGATGTTTCACAGCCTCATCTGTCCTCCTCTGTTCTTTCTCCAGGCATCACAACCGTTCTGACCATGACCACACTGATGGTGAGCGCCCGCTCCTCCCTCCCCCGAGCGTCGGCCATCAAGGCGTTAGACGTCTACTTCTGGATCTGCTACGTCTTCGTGTTTGCAGCGCTCATCGAGTACGCCTTCGCTCACTACAACGCTGACTACCGACTCAAAGAGAAGGCCAAGGTGAAGGCCAACAAACTCAGCTCCGAGGTGAGGAAATCACTCCCATTATGTTCTCCCATCAGCAGATAACAGGGCTCAGCTGCAGGAGGGGGGGTGGGGTTGGGGGTTGTTGTGAGTAATGAGCGTGCCTCTCAAACATAGACCGGGTCCGAGGATCCATTCAACTGACCTTCAGCAAGACAATGAATCTCTATAGAGCATAATGGGAAAATAGAAGATGGCTCCACAGGGAGTTACAGTGACTCTCATCGTACTGTCTGTTTCCTTTGCTGCTGACGTTCATCTCACTGGGAGAAACCTTCAGAATAAGATCTGTCTCGATTGTGTTTTATTTTTTAATGAACTTTCTTTCGAATAAAGAAAAATTAAATAATGAAATAACAAAAGAAAAATGAGGGTAACGACAAAAAACGTGAGTGAAACTGAATATTACTGTGCTGTGATTTAAACCAATATGTGTGTGTTGATATGAGTTAAACTGCAATGACTTACTAATGTCACTGCAACATCCCAGGTCACAATAAACCAGTTTTTCTTTGATAATCAAGACTTGAATTTGAGGAATCAATAAAAATGTGTGCTGTGTGCAGTTCTGGACCGTCGTGTTTCCTTATCTACATATCACGTGTTTTTGTTGCAAAAATGAAGTTTAGAGTTTAAAATGTCAAGTGTTTCGACAAATAAAAAGGACCAAGAACCTCTGTGTCACCAAAGTTATCCAGTAGAATAAGACAAAAGCAAGAGACGCTTTGTCAGAAAGTGTTTGTAATGAAGAAAATAGCAGAAGATGTTTTATTCACGTTGTAAAAGCTGCAGTTTTTCGGAGGAGGGACTCAAAACGTCATTTCTGTCTTTGCATATTAAGTGTGTTTTCTCATTTTCTTGAACACAACACAACCGGTCCAGCAGAGAGCAGATGAGCTAACTGCTGAAAACTGAACTGAGAGAGCACTTACATGTCCCTCTGTCTGTCTCCCCACAGTCCATCGTAAAGAACGGCAAACAGGCCATGGTTCTGTTCTCCCTGTCGGTCACTGGCATGAACCAGGGCGTGATGATTTCCAGCCGTCACGGCCGGACCCAGCGCTCCAGCAGTGAGATCCCCGGGGAGGGGGGCAGCGAGGAGGCCGAGCCGAGGAGGAGAAGGTCCAAGCAGCCGGAGGAGAGCGAGGAGGAGAAGAAGAAGTGTTGTTCCAAGTGCGTCTGCAAGCCCATCGACGCCGACACCATCGACATCTACGCCAGGGCCGTGTTCCCTTTCACGTTCGCCGTGGTGAACGTGATCTACTGGGTGGCGTACACCATGTGAGGAGAAGGCAGCGGGTCTGTGCCAATGGCCGCCGTCCAGGGTTGTACATAAGAAACTGCTGGAGCTTTGCCACTTCAGTGCTGGCAGACTGGTGCAGCTGAAATATAAACTACTGCAGGCCTCAGTGGAAAGAAAAAACAACTTCAGAAGACATGAAGTGTTACGACCTGTGAACATGGAAATATGGTAATTAATTGGAAGTAGTCATGAGTTTAAAAAGTGTTAACAGGACTTCACATCTTTAAGTGTGAATACAAATATGTGTTTTCATGAAGGCGAAAGGACTGTGTTGCCTGTTGGAGACTCACACGCTCAGTGAAAACACTTCGACCAACCGTCCACATTCTTCCGTGTCATCCTGCTCCATGAACTGACTCAACTCAACACGGGACACGACAACAAACCAACCAACCAACCGAACGACCGACCAACCAACCATCCTGCTTGACGACCACCGGCTCACATCTTTCAAACACAAATAAAAGCATAGTTAGCCGAACTGACTCCAAGCCACGATCCGGAGTGAACCGCCCGTTATCTCCACGAGAAAACGCGCCGCCCGAACAAGAGGATAACAAGATGAGGTGTACTACTATTCTGCATGGCTGATAACTCACGCACCCTCGTCCCCAGTCATCGCCACCCCTCCCTCTCCTGCTCTTTCTCCTTTGGTCCTCCACCCTTTTTTTTTTTTTTTTCCAAGTCATTTTTTTGTTTTGTTTAGGAGTGTCTTATCTCCTTCTGCCAGTTCTGCCTGTTTCCTCACCATTAAATGACTTCCTCCACTACCTGTGTGTGTGTGTGTCTTCAAATGTTTACTTGAATCTAAAATCCAAATGGTTGTTGGGTATGAATAATAATAATATAATAATAATAAATGCTGAAATCCCTCCTGACAGACGCTCTGTGAATGCGGGATCTCTTAAAACTAAATTTTTTAGCTGCAGTGAATATTATTTCAACACGAAGGCTCTAATTTGAGGGATTATGAATAATTGACTTGCATGTTCATCTCACAGCTTTGTGCTCTATTAATAATTCCAGACTCTTGTCTGTTCTTCGTCTGAACTTGGAAATTGATTTTAGGAAATTTTGGGGATGAGAAAGCACCACTGCTTCCCAGTCAGAGAACGTCATGCTTTTCTTATTAGATTTAACGTAGCGGAACTTCCTCTGTGGTAATCACTGCACTCTCTGGACTTTTCTTACTACATTTTAATTTGATCTTTTAAGTTTAAACAAATTCTGTTAGAAATTTAATCAGAGGATTTTACAAACAACATCTTGAACAAGTTTTCAAGTATTAAAATATTATTGTGCTATTCTGAGAACCAGCAGGACTAAAGTTTATCCTGCAGTATGGAGACACCAAGTATGCAAGCTATCAGGAGATCCAGTCATGTTCATAGACTGTAAATAAAGATAGACGTAGCCTCCGTGATGTCACCCACTGGCGTCTGAAGAGCGGTTTTGAAGCTCAAAGTGACCTACTCCACCATTGCCATCTTGGCAGTTCCTGACTCTGCCCCTAACCAAGCAGAGACTTCGGTGTGGTTTGTGGCAAGCAAACGCTCACCCACCTGTCACTCAAAGCAACCACGCCCTCATTCCTTCACAACTTTAGTCCTTAATAAAATGTAAACAGGTGAGTTATATAAACAGGTGTCATGAAGGAGGAAATTAGCTCAAGAGACCAAAACAGTTTTTGTACCAGGCTGTAAACAAATTTATTTCTGCTGTAAAGTTGGACATTTTAACATGGGAGTCTATGGGGACGGACTCATTGTTGGAGCCAGACTCTAGTGGTCATTAGAGGAACTGCAGGTGTTGGCACTCCAGTGAGATCTTGAGCTCAATGTGACTTCATAATTAAATGAAGTATATAATAATAATAACAATACTAATAATTTAGCAGCTTAAAAAGAGGACCTGCTGGAAACTAAAACAGATTCAGACAGAGCTAAAAGCAGAGTGGATATTTGGACTTAAGTTCATCAGCCTGACAGAAAATTAATGCTAATGTAACTCTACGTCTGCTGGATGTGTAAATTGCTCATTGATTTGTGTGTTTACAGCTTGTAACTGCTGCCCCCAAGAGGCCAAAAATCATCAGATAACGCAGGTTTAAAGCCTCATTTACAGGGAGGCAAAAAAAAGTACCAGAGGGGCAAGTAGGAGCAATGTCACCTCCACACTGATCATTTCCTGAGCAATGTTTAGGATTTACACACGGACCAAATAATAATAAAAAGAAAAACATCTTATCAGTCATCTGTCTATGCTTCACTTTAGTGGTTCAGTGGATTGACAGGGTTGACATTCCTAGACAGCATCGACCCCCAAGGCCTCCTCATTCTGATGCAACAGCAGTAACATACCCACACACTGCAGTGACTGCTTGGGGGGGGCCACCAGCATCTCCTCTCCCCTCCAGCTGCACCGTGTTTTTGTGTGTGCGGAGGCCAGGGAGCAAGACTGTTATCGGGGCCAGCAGCGTGGAGGCAGAGCAGGCATGGGTGGGAGCAGGGCAGGGCTGGGTGCTCTCTGAACAGGGAGCGCGGCAGGCCGGCTTCTCCCAGGGAGATAACTTTGTTCTGGGCCAGGAGAGATGACATCATGACGGATGGCGATGAAGATGTGGGCGCAAGGGGCAGGAAACGTTATCTTCTACAATGGCACCAAGGAGACGGAGACACACACACACACACACACACACACACACACACACACACACACACACTTGTGGAACGCACTACAGCTTCCTTATACTCTACTCTAGTGGGCTTGAACAGTAGTCACTCCCCATTGAACACACACAGACACACACACACACACACACACACACACACACACACACACACACTTCTTACATGACGGCTCATCCAGCAGTGTCTGGGAGGTGGCTGTCATTTAAAAGGAGACAGATACAGACCAGGTCAGTGAGTGTGACTGTTGAGGTGTGTTCGTTTTCTACCACACAGCAGCAGAAGTTTTGGGAAACGCACTGAGGACCCTGATCTCAGCGAGGAGTCCAGCTCACACTGTAGGTCTGTACGGCACGCTGTCATACATATTACATAGATTCTGTTTCGAGGCATATTGGTATTCACGGTAACAGCACACAACAATACTCTGCCTGTTTTTGATTCAGATGATGAGACATTTCAGTGTCTCTCTCTAAGAAGACAAACTTCTACAGGGGTTAGTTAATGTTCTAACTGACTACTGTACTGATGGTGAATAAATCTTTTACTGACGACACATTTTAAGTTGCCAGGGTGTCGAACTGCAGACCTGATAGTTTCTTCTAACAACTCTTTGTTGATTATTTAATAACGTTTTAAAATTGCAGATGACTTATGTCTTATATTTGCTAGAAAGGGAGAAATGTGTGAAACTGTTTTTAACAACTTCCTAACATTTTATTGCAAAAACCATGTTCCTATGCGTTACGCTGGGAGCACACTGCCTGTGTGGCGTGAGCGTGGCGGCCGCCGTCACTGAGCTGCTGCATGTGTGTTCACACCGGCTGCATCGCTGCTACAGTCAGCTCTATCTCACTACATAGAGTTACTGCTAAGCGGGTTACTGACATGTTGGATTTCTTTTCATTTATAAAGCATTCTTGAATAAATTACCAGCGCACTTTAAGTATCGATTCCCTTAAAACATTAGGACAGTTTAGAAATATAGTTTTAAATTTTTTAAATCGTAATGTTCCTGAATTTAATTGTTTTTATTATTGCTTTTGTAATCTGGGCATCATTGAAAATGAGGGTCACCCCTCAATGTATCTTAGAGAAAATAAATAAATAAAGGTTGATTATAAATTGATATCAAATTTATTTTTGACAGAAAATTTCACTGTGTCCACATGCAGCTGCTAAAATGGTAATATGTCTGTATCATATTCAGATTCAGACTAGACAGAGACAACTATAGAGGAAGGTGTCAGTTATATGTGATGTTGCTAGTATGATGATATCAACAGGTCTGTTTCTGCTGGGAGACGCACGTCACGTGAAAAATAGACGAGAAACTGAATCTATAAGATCACACAATGCAGCCTCGGGGTGTGAGACGCACGTGTCACGCAGGCAATGTGTCCCCTCTAACCTACGGTGGCTGACAAGGGCAAATTTGCTGCAATGGCCCAGAACACTTCTATCAGGAGAAACGAGCTGCTACATGTGATGCAGGAAGACAAAACAAAAAAACATGAACAGCAAACACGCTGCAAATACAGAAACAATGCAACAACTAAAACACATGAACCTCCAAAACAAATGCAACTGTCAGCCACCATACTAACCTGTTAATGTGTGCTGAAATTAAAACTAAGACGTTCCGCAGCTGCCACGCACACACGCCACGCCACGCATCCAGGGTGTTCCCGGCCTTAGACAAAGAAAACATAGAACTGTGTTTCATAGTATGCCACCTTAACCAACAAGCAACCAGGATGCCGCCATGTTAGCGCTGCTTTCAAGTCATCACAATAATCCACAGAGATCCAGAGATCAAATTTAAGCAAATGCATGCAAAGCCTCCTCGAGTCCTTTAATATTGACTGAAGATCAGTCTAACTCTTTGCTTACAAATCACTGCTCGCTTTGAGTTCCCCCAAAGCTCCGAAGCTTTTATAGCGCTGACTAATTGACAAGTGAGGACTGTTTTCACACTGACATCATGTAATAGTTATTGATAATGAAGCCTGAACTTAGGGATGTGATGTGTAATGATGCGGGCGGTTACATTTTTTATGTTTGGTGGGGCTTCTGGCAGCCCGACAATGATATTCTGTGTGAGTTTAGTCCTAAGATTTAGTGCAAAATGCAATCAGATTGAAGTGGCCTTGGGCAGTTTCTCACTCTTTCCCGAGTTTATTACAGTAATACACCAGAAAAACTACAGAACATAAACCACTTTATTGTTGCAACCTTTGAGACCCCGTTAACAAAAGTTTGAAGAGCTTCTCATTTATATCTTCTTTCTCTCTCTCTTTCTCTGCAACTTTTGTTATCAGTTTCGTCTTTTAAAATTGTTGATTCACAACTTTATGTTTATTGACTATTCCATCATGAACTGTTTGAGCTTTTTTTTTTTTTTTTTGGGGCGAAAAACGCTGACTCAGCATCAACTTTCATCGACCTTGCACCATGAATGATTTGTTGAAAAATAAATGTTGCAACAAAAAGGATTTTTCTGCTTAGTCATTTAACATTATGGCCCCTCTATTTAACACAGTGTGAATCAGTAAATTACGGAAAGAGGACGTCCAAGGATGCACCGGGTGGCAAATCCACCAAAACTCAATATACAATCAATATTTTGATTTAAAAGAAAAACATGATGAAGCTTCTGATTATCTTCTGTGCAGGTTTTCTGCGGCCGAACTATGTGTCGTGTCTTGAACATCCTGTTGGCTTTGCTGAGTCGCTTCCTGTTCGCGGTCCACGGGGTGGTGACAGTGTGGCGCGTGGTGGCCATTAAAGGGGAGCCGCTCTATTGGCTGCTGCTGACGGGTGTGGCTCTGCTGGGCGTGGAAATGGCCGTCACACTGAAGTGCACCCGTAACGCCGAGTGGAAATGGTAACGCTTTTGGGTCATGCACACAAAGCACCAAAACCTAGAAAACCTAACATGTTCCTATATATTCAACACAATACACAGTTAATATCAGGAAGTCTTTACATTTAAGTTGTTCTAATTATCAGATGACACAAGACGCATGCATGTATTATTATTATCAAAAGTACAATAATACTAATCGTGTTGATAGTATCAGTAGTTTCTGTCTTTTTCTATTTGGGGAAATAGATTTTTATTTTAGCTAAATATAAATCGTTGAGTGTTGCTCAACATTTATCAAAGACGTTCTGTGTGCATGTGTCCTTCAGTCCTTTGACCTCGTCATCATTTATCAACTGAACATTCAGTTCAATTCAATTTATTTTAGTCTTCATTAATATTTATACATAGTGAATAGACATAGAAATATACATACCAATAATGGCCTAAAAAGTTTTGGCTGAAGTTAAAAAAGAACTACACATTGTTAATTCATTACCACAACTCATCCACAGGATTTGACAGATGTGCACCTTCTTTTTATATTTGTCTGTACCCTTGTTTTTTTAAAGTATTTAAATGTATTTAATCCCCTCAGTTCATACGGACTTTCTGATTTCAAACAAATTTATTTTGTGCTTTCTACATTATCTGTGCAACAGGTCATTTTAAAGCATTAAAGAATGAATAAACAGTGGGTTGGTTGGTTCCTAGCATAATTCAAATATGCCAATTTTTTGTAAGATATTTATGAGTCATGTTAAATCAGAATCAAAAATGTAAATGTGAGGATGACACTGAATTTGGCTTAAAAGGGGAATGTTTTCAAAATATTGATCTTGTATTAGAGGGAACTGTGCTCCTGTAGCTTATCCTGATTTTCACAAATTCTGAACAAGATTAATCCTCCATTAAGACTCTACGGTCAAGCAAGCGTTTCTACATAGGCACAGCAGGGCTACAGAGCTAAATGCTAACATAGCATGCGCACAGTGACAACGCTAACACGTTAATGTTTCGCAGGTGCAATGTTTAACATCTCATTTAGCATGCTAATATTAGCTAATTAGCATTAAACACAGTAACAGCAGTTGAGATGTTTCAGTCTTTTAGCTACACTGTTAGCATTGGCTAAACTTAGCTGCTTTTGTAAAGTTGTTCTCGTGTCCCTTTAATGGTTAAACAACAAGAAACAAATAATCGAACATGTGTGAAAGGGTTCTCACTCTCTCTCTCTCTGTTTGTGGGCGAAATTAGCATGTATGAGCCAGATGCTAACACGCTGCTTTCCCTCTGTTTAAAGCGGTGACATGAGGATTGAGGTGTTGCAGCCAGACTTTGTAAAACTGTTTTGTGTGGGGAGTAAATAACTTTCGAACTTGTAAATGTGTGAAGACTTTACAACCCATCTGCCCAGGGCGGAGAGAGTCGGCTGGTGTGTGTGTGTGTGTGTGAGGCCTGTAATATTCTCTGCCACCATATTCCCTGATATCCTCTGCAACTCTGTCTCTCTTTCACTGTCTATCAAAAACAAATATATCCCTCTGCTGTGTTATTGCTCTGTCTTTCACTGAGCCGATGCTCTGAGCCTGCTATCACTTCTCTGTCACAGCCGCTCTCACTGCCTTGACTCATTTTCTGACCTGCAGAAATTTGGCTTGAGTAAACATAAGCTGACGTCAACCCCTTTATTATGTGAGCCCCAAACGGATATAAGCATTTAGTTTCACACCTCAGTCAACACCAGGCGGCTTCTCATTCAAAAAACTGCAGCTCTCCGGTTCGTCCTCAGTGAACATCCTCAGACACAGGCTTTCTTCAGGCCTCTCTCTTTCTCAGAGTCTTACTTTGAAGTCCTCTCCTCATGGAGAAGGCTTTGCACTGTCAAGTGGGATTTGCATATATGATGAGAATAATTGCCTGTCTGAAATTCGATGCTTCTTTTGGAAGAAAAAAAAAAGACTAGACTCTCCTCCTCTTTCTTCTTTAGCAAGCGGCAAAAAATAAATAAATAAATAAATAAAACCGTGTCACTAAAAATAACCTACCCCCACCTCCTCTCCCCCCTCCGCCCCCTCTTCATCCCTCTCCTTTGGCGGTCCTCTTTTAGGTTCTCCCCCATGGTTTTCCTCTACCTCAGTACTGTCATTCCATCCATTTGGTTTCTGGAGCTGAGCCTGCTGCAGTCCAAGCTGCCCGTCAACAGTTCCTCCGGCCCCGAGCTTCGTTTGCTGGCTCACATCCCGATCACAGCGGTAGGCATTCCCAACACAAAACTGCCCTCCCCGCCTCACCCTCCATACAGCCACATTAAAGCAACACCTGATATCAGATAAGATTTAAATCTGGCAAGGGGGGGTGGATAAACTATTAGTTGCAGGAAATGTGTAATAGACACATTTAGATGAAGTCCTGATAGGCTCCTGCTTGAAAAACTCTCAGATCTCTCCCCTTCTGGGATGGTTTTAGTGCAGTTTCTTTCATGTAGGATTTGGGAGCTTTTTTGGCCCTTGGCTGTGCTCGAGGCTGGGTGGCAGCTTTTTTGAAGACGTAGTGTTTCAGGAACGTCGGGTGCTGTCAGGATAAACCCAGTGAACCCTGACACAATGAAGAGCTGACTCACAAATCATCAGAATCATATCCACACCACAGAGGAGACGGCTGGTGTGTTTCAGTGATTACACACACCCGAGATAAAATATTGTAGTATGTTCATGATACAAATGACTGATCAAAAAACATGTTGAAACAGCAAAGAAACCCAGAAAGGGAATTCTCCGCTGTGTATCGAACTGAAGTAACCAGATGCTGCTGTTTCCTTCACCCAGGGCATTGTGGAGCTGGATCCAGAGAACTGGGTGGCTGGCCTGGAGCAAACCATGCTCATAGTGTTGGTTCTGGGGCGCTGGCTGATGCCCAAGGGGGACATGTCCCGGGACCAGCTGTCCCAGCTCCTCATGGTCTACGTGGGACTGGGTGCCGACATCCTGGACATCTTCGACACCTTCAGGGAACCCGAAGTCAAAACCAACCGGGCAGTCGTCATCGTGGGCCTGGCCCTCTTCTCCTGGGCGCTCATGCAGTTTCCTCTGGTGCTCACTCAGACTCGACCCTCAAAGGGCGAGTCGGGCGGTCTCCTCTGCTGCCCTGGTGCCCCGCCCTCGTTTGCCTCCTGCTGCTCCAGCGAAGTGTGGAGCTTGCTGCTCACAGTGGGACTCCAAGACGGCCCGTTCCTGCTCTACCGGCTCTACCTCATGGTTCAGGAGCAGGTGCTGAACCAGCTCATGATCTTCTTCACCTGCAAGAACATCCTCATTGTCCTGCTGGAGCTCTACCGGATCTTTGTGGTTCAGTGCGAGCAGCGGGTGGGGGACTGGGGTTTGGAGAGGTGCGCCGCTCTGGTGCTCTGGTGTCGAGCCCAGGGGGGCGGGGAGGTGGAGGAGGAGAAACAGGAGGACACAGGGAGAGAGGAGCGGTGTGGGGAGCAGAGCTGTCATTCAGACACAGAGACCGGGACTGAGAGGGAGGAAGATCACAGAGGTGTCCAGGTACAGAAAAGCTCAAAATGCCGTGAGGCATGACTTGGGGGGTGGGAGGAGGGGTGGTGGGGTGAGGGGGGGTGGGGGGGTTGTGGCTTTCACACACCAAGAGAAAAGTCGAAACCATCTGCCATCTCTTGCGTCTAAGCCTCATTCAGAGAGACAGTCCGGCTCTCTGGAGGTTCAGGAACTACAAATAGAGAAGAGAATAAGTCCCACCTGAAAAAGATCAGAGATGAATTTATGCAACTCCCTTTGATAAAACCTGAGATTCAGTCAGAGGAGGTTCCTCCACTGAAGAAAACCAGCTCAACAAGTCTAACATGAACCGTCGCTCTCTTTAATACATGAAGGAATTAAAACGTTAAAGCTGAAAACAAATGATCATATGATTTATGCTTTACAGTCCAACTAATTTGTTTTAATCAGCAGCTGCATGGGATAATGGGATTTCATTATGTTGTGCATATGCATTTCTAATAAAATGATGATGATGATGATGATGTCTTTGACAGGAAACAATATGGTGTGATCTGAATCAGTGTGGCAGTTTGAGATGATGATAACATGCCTTGCTTTAATTAATAAACCTTTTCTAATAAAGACGCCTCAGAGAAGCAAGAGTGCAGATTTTTTCTTTTTCCTCTCGTCACCATGAGATGGCAGTGTTGCCAAGTCGACCGCAGCCCCGCAGTAACATACAGTGTTTACTTGACTGGAACATGTATGGCAGTTACATAGAGAGAGAAAAACTGAGAGAACAGCACAGGAACACAGCGGCAGTGTTGAAGTTGGTATGAAAATCTCTGCGATGAAACAACGAGGAGGATGTAGGAATCCATGTGATAAATTAATCTAAAAAGATACAGTCACCTTCAGGCGACGGCGATGTAATTAACAGTCTAGTCAACGTGGAGACACCTCATACAGGAGGAGAGTGAAGAGGTTTGCTTCGTTTGTCAGGGTTCATTTTCCTCTCGAGCACAATCAGCCCATGGAAGCCTCTTCGAGAGCTCGCTGCATTTTTATTATGTCTGCAAAAGCACACTCGTGATTATGTGGGAGTTGTTCAAGTTCAACGTGATTTGCTCTCACTCTTTTCTCTCTGTTGAGAGATGGAAGGTGCTTTTTTTTTCTTCTTCTGTTTTTTTAGATATTCCTCCACAGCCCCATAAAAGCAGGGAGAGCCTCTTTGAGAGCCTCTAAAGACAGAGAAAATGTTTGATCCGGAGCGCGGGGGTCTCAAGGTTTCAAGCCACTTCACGATGGGGATAAACAGACGCAGCACAATCCCTCCCCTGGCCTCCCCTCCCCTCCTCTCCCCTCCCCTCGCTCCAGACAATACCCTCTCCTGTCAAACCAGAGCTGCGAGGCAGACCTTCTGCATTTATGGATGACCCTCTCACTCTGTGTCTCTTGCACCCACGTTGGGCAGACTGGGGAATGAAGAGCAACTGCAATTCAATCAGAGGCCTTTTCGAGCGCTGCCTTGTATCTGTGTCCATCAAATTGCTGTACTTCACCTCAGCCCGCCAGATGATGATAGGAGGTGAAGCTCTGAACGAGTTAGGACTCTGTGTTTTCAATAAGCTCTTGATAAAAGAAAGATAAAGACAGAAGGAGAAGAGGGAGAGAAAGAGAGAGCACTTATGTGTTTTCCTCTTTTTGTTGTAGGCTATCAGCTTGAATACACAAAGCTTAGAACATGAGCAAGATTTCCTAAATCGACGACTGTAGGCTACTTCCAGAGAATTTGCTGGAGAGCACTTCTGTGTTTCCTCTGTTTCATCCTTGTGGAGGCACTTTGCTCTAAATTATTGATGGTGGAGCCAACTCTTAAGAGAAAGATGAGAAAAAGTAAAGGAGAGTCCCCCCCACTGAGATAAATTAATTCTCCCAGAAACATAATGCGACACGATGCCAAATCTACAAGGTCACTCCCAGGGAGATGACATCACACGAGGGCGCAGCTTCTTCCCAGCACCTTAGTTTTTTATTTTCGGGGAGAATCCGATATTCCTCCTGACAACATGATGTGGGCAACACAATAGGGTGATGAAAGAGCGGCTTGCTTGTGAAGAGAGTCCTTTTCCTCTTCAGATTAACTGCATGCTTTAACAAGATTGTGTGGGCATGTGGGAGGATGGGGATGTCAGCTGATCCACGGGCTGCCCTACATAGATAGAGAGAGAGAAAGAGAGCGTGGAAACTCAAAAGCCTGCAACTCCACTGCACATGGATGTATGAAAAAATAAAAAATAAAAATCAACCCTCAACAAGCCCTCAACTGTAAAATATCTGTTCACTGGGACGCGAGCGATGCTGCCTTCAGGTGCTCTTTAAAAGCTCCTACGTGTACATCTCTGATTAGATCGAGTCATTAAGCAACATAAAGAGCAAAGTCTCTCTGCACGTGACGCCGTTTCCCAACTGAATCTTTCAAACTTGAAAAAAAGTGGAAGGACCGATCGCTGACAACACACCGGTGATGAGAGCGTTAGTGAAGGTACTCAACCAGACGCTCTTAGCATTTTGTAGTTACAGTCTGGCCCTTGAACAGATTTTGATAAGAGCTTTGATAAAAGACTGAGATCAAAGTTTGTGCAAATCAATGATGGAACTTGTTGCACATTCAAGTGTGTTTTCTTAAAAAATAGTTCAAATTCTGATTTGATCAAATGTCTGTATTAACAGAAAGTATTTTTTTAATTCTCACTAAATTTGAACTAATTTAGACTTTTTTCTGACTGACAAAACTCAGACTTTGATCAGCAGAGTTTTTTCACAGATCTGAAAACACAAATCCAGACTTTATGAATTCTGATGTAAAGTTTATTGATTGATTTAAACTTTTACTGTGAAAATCTGACTATAGATTCACTTGATGAGGACTTTCTTAAAATTGGAACTTCATGTACACGGATTTGTCTCACTTCAATTTTCACTTCAAATCTATTTTCTTCTCTCTGTCTTTAACGTCCAGATTACTTTGAAATCTTCTCACTCGTAATCCTCAAATTAATCTCAGAGCTGATATCTCATGTGGCTCTGCTCCTCTTCCTGTCGACAAGGACTACAAACAGACAATCTGTTGGACTACAACTACAGAAGCCTGACAGATCCTGTCCCTGTGTCATTGTCTTAAAAATAAAACACAAATGTACCCTCTTTTATTTTGTATTTGGTTGTAGTGGCAGGTCTGGGTTAAACCAGCAGGGGGCCCCAGGACAAAAATTGAGCTGCATGCACGATTTGAAACTCAATCTTTTGGTTCATATTCAGTAAGAAAATTTGCAATTTCGCCAAAACAAAACAAAACAAATAACCCAACGAGTGATGCGCTATCTCCACGACAACCGTGCATGACAACTCTTTCTACTGAGGAAGACCCCGAGATGTAGTTAAAAGCTCTGGATGAAGCTTTTGTTTTTTGGTTTTTTTTTTTGCCAATAAGCAACTGCTGCTCCAAAGGTCAAGAATAAACGTTTGGATCTGAAGGGAAAAAATGAATCAGATAGCCACAAACTAATGGTCATACAGTGGATTTCCTCCGGGGCCCCTGCGGGGTCTGGGGGCCGCTGCCTGCCTTCAATCCAGCCTTGTGTGTTGGCTGCTATTTTTGTTAGAAAAAAAAAAAAGAAACTGTGCAGAAGCAGAAAGAAGATAAAGCATGTAAATGATGTTTTGAGTTATTCACAACAAACACAGTGGTGAATACAATTTGTAGAGAAAACAATTCAAACTCAGAGCGAGCAGAGATCAAGGTCCGAGTCTTCCCAGGAATTTATTTGCATGAGGAGATATCACATCCCTCTAACTGTGTGATGTCAATAACCTACACTGATTTAATAACAACACAACAGTAAATATGAAGTTGTACTTCTCCAGTAGTTATTACAAGGTCTATTGAGCAATTAAACTTCCGACTAGCTGCCTGAAAAAGCTTGCATTCCTAAACACAAGGTAAACATGGTATTGATTTTTCCAACAGACCCTGAAGGCTACAGAAGTCGTAATGAAACGAGAGAGAGAGAGAGAGCGGCAGAGAGAGAGAGAGAGAGAGAGAGAGAGAGAGAGAGAGAGAGGTAGAGCCAGAGGGAGATTCACTCAACCTGAGCAGGTGCGTGACAGCGTGGAGCGTTTTCACCACATGCCACAATTTCCCTATTTTGTGTCAAACCAATCAGGAAGTCCAAACACGCAGAGGCGCGCCTCATCAGCCTCAGTCCCACAGATAAACCCGTCAACATGCCACCGAAACGTGACAGCCAGAGAGGAAGAGTGAAAAACAAAGGCAAACTTCAAATGAACTCCAGAAACTTTCTGACAGGCGGCTGAGGATCCACCTATAACACCGCCTCATGTTACGCCACGGATGGCAAAATAATGAGCTTTACTTCACTGGTTGTGGATCACGGGTGCTACAGTACATAACTGTCTCTTGTTTTCACACTTTATAGGCTACGATGATGTAGAGGTGCTGTTCAGGCCTAATTTATGGCAAACCAACAGTGTAACTTTTAAATTGCTCAAATGCTCTGGACATAATGTGGTCTGCTCCCAGACATCTAGACACGTCCATGAATCACCATTGACAAAATTAAAGCTACGTGAGCTAGCTTCTCTTAATGAGGAGCAGTAGTGCTCTCTGATTCAGTCCTGAGGCGTTCAGGCGTCCTGCAGAGAGAAGTCATTTCACCCTTCTTTTCAGAAGATGATGTATATGAACTGAGGTATTAAGGTTCAAGAAAGCTGGTAACATCTGGCAATAACCCACCTATTTGACAGGACTGTGACTTTATCCCGATCTCATCAAACTCCCCTGCAGATTTCTACAACGCACATCAGTGATCATCATGCAGTCTGCAGATATATCACCCGAGAGTCTTCAACCTACATTCCCATTAGTGTTCTGCCAACACAAGAACAAAGGTAGGGGTCAATCAACCCCTGTCAGGGTGGTAGATGTGGGAAACTGGTTCTCAGGAAGTGGAACAACACGTCTCTGGAAAGAAAGGAGCCTGGGCTGGTGACGAAGTCGGTCATTTGTTCTCTAATCTGTTGCTCATGTCTGCAGGACGCTGTCATTTAAAATAATATTACCAATGGCAGTTTCAAAGAGAGATTCATACGACGGCTCTCTGAACTGCAAGCTCTACAGTTGAGGTTTGACACAACTGAAACTGCTTGGTTAATGTTAGGTTAATAA
Organism: Seriola aureovittata; assembly: GCF_021018895.1. Lineage (NCBI taxonomy): Eukaryota > Metazoa > Chordata > Actinopteri > Carangiformes > Carangidae > Seriola > Seriola aureovittata. The sequence continues at coordinate 20,477,597 of NC_079372.1, forward strand.
TGGTCACACACTTTGACACAACCCCTTCTGTTCCACGTTAGTTTTCCAGTTAGTAGAGATATTTACAAACGTCATGATCAAATCCAGAAAGCAGTTGTGCTGACGTGGACAAGATACTGTTTATGTATCGTACATTAACACAAGACTAAGAGTCTACAGCCACACCGACTTAAGTGTTAAGAGTTAAATGGTAACATTAACATAATGATGTTTTGGTAAGATTCACCATGTTAACTGTCTCAGTTTAGCATGTTAGATTGCATTTGCTACTTGGTACAAAACACAAACTACACCTGAGGCTGCTGCTTATGTCATCAGTTTGCAAGAAATAGAAAGAAAATATTTGAAAAACAAAAACCAAACCAAACCAAACCAAACCAAAACAAAACAAAACAAAACAAAACAAAACAAAACAAAACAAACCAAACAAAACAAACCAAACCAAACCAAAACAAAACAAAACAAAACAAACAAAACAAACCAAACCAAACCAAACCAAAACAAAACAAAACAAAACAAAACAAAACAAAACAAAACAAAACAAAACAAAACAAAACAAAACAAAACAAAACAAAACAAAACAAAACAAAACAAAACAAAACAAAACAAAACAAAACAAAACAAACCAAAACAAAACAAAACAAAGTACTGGACACAATTAAATTCTTACCTCTGGAGGAACTAGACAAAGTAATTAAAATTCATCCTCTTGGTCCGGTGAATGTCTGAATAAAATTTCATGGCCATCCGGTTGTTTTTGGGGGATTTTAATTCTGGATAAATTCATCTCATGCATCTACACATAAAGAACCTGCTTTGTGAAGAACAGGCAGAAGATTTCTTCAGAAACTTTTGAACTTTTTGAATCAGCTTTTTCTGAAACTTTCATCCGTATCTCCAAGTCTTCCTCAGCAGATAGCTGTTCATGCTTTGATTTGAATATGTAATTATGTAGGGCTTTCCTTTTATAGAGCCAGAGTATTAACTGATTCAGGGCGTCACCTCCGTGCTCTGAATGAGTTTGCTCAGTTTAACTTTCCAGCTAATCCCTGATCCAAAGACAAACCAAAGCTTGAAAAGACCATTAGCTCCTCAGGTGCCTGATAACTTCAGCTTGTTGTCTCTCAGCCTTATTTATATTCATTTCATTTTTCTGCAGTGTTAATTGCTTCTGTAACCAATTTTATGCAGAATGCAAAAGTGAGCAATGAATATGAAATCCCTCTCTAAACAGAGCATTCACAATTCCTACCCACATGGCAGTTTTGGAGATAACTGCTACGACAGCTCGCAGTTTTGTCATTCAATCTCAGGCCACAGAGGATGTATTGTTGAAATATTAATTGGCCGCCTCCTTTGCCATCCCCCAGTTCCTCTGTGCTGGGAGAGCTGCCACTTTCCCCCATTTCCAATCAGCAACATGGCCTCTGGTCATGGAGGGCAAGGCCACATCGGGACACCAGTTCTAATGAGGAAGTACAGTCGACCGTCTGACTGGACGACATAATTAGAACAGTTGAGAGGGCGCTCAGTGAACAAACACATTTTGGAATTTAGCTCAAGTGTTGTTTGAGCCATATGCCCTGTGATATCCCCACATTATGATGCCGATGTCCTAATTCTGTCCTCCGCCAAGGAGATGGGCTTCTCCTGACTCATTACACTTCACACATGCAGCCACTGAGTTCTTGTTGGTTGAAAGATTGGTAAATTAATGTCAAATTAATTGTGGGAGCATATTCCAACATGCTCAATACAAAGCAGTGATTCATAGTTGGACTTAAATTAAAATAATAGACATGGAGGACACAGAAGAACTGTTGGGGAAACTGCTTGGAAAGTGTAGCGAGCTAAGCTACACCAATATGACAGACATAGTTTACTACCTCAGAAGCAACTTTTTACATTTATTTATTTTTTAATCTAACCAACAAAAGTGTTCAGTTCAATTGTTTGAACTTAATCATTTACTATTCATTTGCTTTGTTTGATTTTATTGTCTTTTAAATGCAGTTTTCTTAAAGTAGCTGTTTGTAAGTTTTGCTATTGCTAACTAGCTTACGTTAGCATCACTAGCTGTTTACTTACTAGTCTAGAGGAAACAAGGTGAGTTCAGCATTAAACTTCATTCTTTTACTCACAAACAGCTGCCTCCAGACGTAGAAAGAAAGAAACACCAATGTTAACTCTTGTGTCTATCACGTCTTTTCTTCTACTGAAGTTAGCATGCTAACCAGCTAGCCCCCGCTAGCGACTCACTGTAGCCTCCAATCTGCTCTGAAGACGTAGTGCTGCTCAGATGGCGTATTATAACCTCTTGTCTTGTAAACACAACAATGGCTGAAGCTCTTGTCAAGTGACAATCACCACCAGCCGCTGCTGAGACCACGTTCAGCGACAGAGAAAACGTACAAATAGCCCCTTTTAAATGTCTTATTTTTAATGCAAGATGTCTGTGAAGATACTCAGTCATGCAGGTCAGGATTATCTAAGAAAAGCTGAATAGTGGAGTTAGTTGTAGATACCTGAAGACGTTTCAGCTCTAATCCAAGAGGCTTCATCATCCAGGTATTAAACCTGTGTGGGGTCGTTATCGAGGCGATGGAGTGACATACTGATCCATCATTTCATTTCAGACTGCAGCAGAGATTCACTGTGCTTGAGGTTCAGAAAACTGCACAACTTGATCAATAAAAGAGTGAAAAGCTATTTGATTGAGGAAGCAGTGATGCTACTGAGAGACATAGCTTCTGCCCATCACTGACCACTGACACTGCTATTATCCTGCATTTTAATGTAAACACTTTGGATACACAAAATTAAATCAACAACAAACATTTTATATATAAATACATTAAAAAAAAAACATGGATATTTGTGATGGTTTCTGAATGACTGATATAAAACCTTTGAGTCACCACTCCAGGAAAATCTAAAAATTTGTGCAAAGAGGGGAGAAGAGTCACCTGACTGTGATAGGCTGAAAGACCTGTCAATCAAACACCCACACCTAAACACAAACCACTTCAAACATTAAAACCCCCTAATTTTTCCTGAGGATTGATGGTGGGGGGAAATTATGGATTAACATAAGAGTGAAGTTGAAGTTTTTCATGAACTCATCAAGTATTTTGAGAGACTGATGTTAGTAGAGCACTGAAGTCCACCACTGAAGTCAGATAACAAACACACACTGAAATACTTAAAACACTACAACACTACATGTGTTTTCAGTTATTCTGGCTGTTTAAAACTCTGTGTGAATTTGCATCCAGGCAAAGTGATGCTGGAGTTGTACAGTGCGTGAGGTCATCAGCTTTGTCGAGCTAATTAATATGATAGAAGTGTAATTTATCCAAGGCTAACAGGTGCAACAAAGCTAACAGGAGAGTCCGGGTGATGCCAATCAAACGGTCTCCACACACCTACGCAGACCCGAGAAAAGGTCTTTTCTGCCAGAACAAGTGAAATCCCCTGTGTGGGTGCACCACAGGCTCGCAGGGCCTTTCTCTGCATATTGTATTTCAAGTTTTAAGTTAGTGGATTTAAAACGTGAGTGAATGTTTTGGCAACCTGGAGTTAGAGCGTGAAAAAAGCTTACACTTTTGCTTCTTGCTGAATTGAATGAGGATTGAGAATCAACTCTGATTTGAATCCTAACACTAACAATCGGGGTTGGTATCACGTCCTTTCGTTTCCTGTCATTACGCTGGCTGTTCTCTGGCTGTTATTTGCCCTCACCAGTCGGGAATGAGTTTCTCTCCTGACTCACATTTTTCTGTCACCAGTTTTTCATGTTTGTAGCAAGGTAGCTAAGTCTCAAGTCGTTGTGTCTCACCTATTTCTCCTAGTGAATTTGAGGAGAAAAATATGTGAAATGTATTAGAAAAAACAGAAACTAAAGTGAGGCTGAAGTGAGAATCACAACTGTCTCTCCTGAGCTGTAAAAGAGGAGTAATATTCTCCTCTGGGTTGCTAGCTCAGAAGCTAAACCACTGGAAAACAGCTGTCACTGAACACAACACCAAACGTATCGAACTTCTGAGGAAATCACAGATATGGGCATCTTTCTAATTAGTCAAATTCATGTGCAAAAAAATAAAATTCCTGTTAAATTTTCAAAGCCAACACACGGGGGCTTTAATATCTTCTAAAAGTTTTAAAACGGACAACAACATATGTGTGACATTTTGTGCCATTATAGCTGCTGAGACCCTGAGCTAAGTTTCCCCCGTCACTTCAATAAAGTCACAGTTTTCTTGGAGCCAGTTCAAGGATCCGTGGGGAACGCTTGAGGGACTAACTAAACTTTATTAAATGGTTTTCTGTGACTCTAAAGTGTTTGTGCACAGTGAAGCATTTATACAGCACATATTATCACTCGGATCCCTTCCTCACTCCGACATAAGAGTGTGCACACATCATGGGGGAAAAAACCCCCAAAAAAACAACCAAAAAAAGAGGAATTACATGGTGAATCTGTAAAGGAGGTGAGGCTCTGACATGATCTGTTATGTGAACATGTAATGTGTCAAAAAGACAGCTCAATAGTGAGGAAATGCTTTCACTTCACTTTATGTGCGGCTTCATTGACCTGACAGGCTTAGCCGAGGAAAACGCCCCTGGCTTTAATGGCACCAAATAAGCTCTGGTGTTGGTGTTGGGGTTCTCGGTGTGTGTGTGTGTGTGTGTGTGTGTGTGTGTGTGTGTGTGTGTGTGTGTGTGTGCGTGTGTGTGTGTGCATGTATGTCTGTGTGTGTCTAACCTAGCACTTCAAAAAAAAAGAAAGAAAAAAGGGAGAGAAAGAATAGGCAAATGAATGTTGTACCCACTTGCAGTTTGAACCCCTCTCTAATGGAACAAGTATTCCCCGAGTGAGTCAGTATAATCAATGGAGGCATCACAGATGTGCAAGAGGAAAGCCTGTTTCTTTTAATGGCAGGACCAATGAGCTGTGTTACAGACATGCTGCAATATAGATGAGACATACAAAGCTGTTCTTTCACCCTAAACTGCTATTATGTCTTCTCTTTTCAAACCTAAGCTCTTTTCCTCTCGGCTCCCCTCTTCACTCCCCTCCTATGGAATATATATGTGACGAGTGTTAATACTTGTCCTGCGATTTACAGAGTACCAGCGGGATACACGTGAAGAGTGCGTGTGCGTTTGAGTGAGAATATTATGGCACCAGTCCACGACGACGAGCCGGGCTTTCAAGGGGCATTTCATGAAGATTGAAGCACAGAGTGGTTTCGTTGAACGGGCAGAAAAATAGCTGTAGTCATTTCGGCCTCAAGAAAGCAATCTGCTGTCAGAGAAGTCGCAGAGGGGTTTCTTACATCATCCTGAAGGAGCTCTTGAATACTATATATCCATAAAAACACATTTTGATCAATATTCAAACAACATTAACACAGACAATAGACATGTGCCCTCAGGATAAGAACAGCATCAACATATTCATCCCATAACTGTAGTATGCTTCAGCGCGGTTCAGAGCATTTACAGCTCGCTCAGTGATTATCCGCCATTGATTGCGTGGTAGATTGTGTGGTGTGCGGGTTCTTTCTCTTGGTTTGGTTTACATAATTAAATTATGTAGGACATGGGCAGCCAGAAGCGCTTTTTCTCTTTGGAACACTTCAGAGAGTGAATGGAGCAGATCTATTTCAGGAAGTGGGTTAGTGGTGAGGGGAAGAGGCTTGATTCAGAGAATAAACACATATTTTACACATTAGAATATTTGTTATTGCACCATGCAGCCCCTGGTGTCCCCCGAATCTGTAGATGGTGAGATAAAACATATCAGACGCATCTCAGCCCGGGTAGGAGTATTACACTGTATGTAATGTATATGTCATACTTTGTATTGACTAAATGTGGTGGATGATTGACCAACGTGCAGTGATGCAATTATCTGATTAAAAACTTGTTTCCACTAACACTAGCTCCATCTATTGGATTCAATTTCATAATAGCAGCATAATGTGAATTCTTGTGATTTTCACACATAAAAAGTGAAAAAAAAGTCTGAAGCTCGTCTCCTCTCACTTCCTGAGTGAGAAGTCTGGATCAGGCTTGAGCCCCGCCCACCACCTGATGGCTCCAGGTGGACAGGTGAAAGAGCAGAGAGCATCAAGATGTTCAGAGGAGGAAACATCAGAGAGACTCAGCCACATGTTTGAGCCTCAGTCAGACCCAGACTCAGAGGAGGAGTCTGTTGAGACCAGAACCAGAGACTAGCAGACGGGTCAGAACGGTTAGCATAGTTAGCATCTTTTATTTGTTTATGTTGTTTGTTAGCTTGTAACTGACAGTGGCTGACACAGTGTTAGCAGTTGTGCTAATGCTAACTCTCTCTCTCTGCACTGACAAGGTTTCAGGTTTATTTAGCCCCGCCCCCACAAGTTGACAGGATTGGTTCCTTAGGTTTGTGACGTATGAAACCCTGAATCTGTGTTTATGAGTCTGTCATTGGTTCACTGCAGTTCAAGGTGGAAACACTCAGTCATGGTGTTGATGATTATTTCACTCATCATGTGTCTTGTATCCTATAAAAATATGATATGGATGTTAACATGGTTAAAGGAAATTACAGGAAAAAGGAATAGTGTAACATGATTAGCCAGCTTAGCTTAGCTTAAAGCCTGCTAGCCTGGCTCTGTCCAATGTGAGATGTATTGATATTGAGATATTTTGTATTTCATTTGTTCAAACTCAACAAACAGAAATATAAAGCCAGAGGTGGAAGCCTCCTTTAAGTAAAAACACAAGTACCACAATATAAAAAGACTCTATTACAAGTAAAAGTGCTGCATATAAAATCCTATTTAAGTAGATGAACCTAACACAAATGTATTATCAATGAAAAGTATCAAAAGTAAAAGTAATCATTGTTGAAAATTGGCCCCTTTGCCTGACATATTATCATATATTACATTATCACTATTCTATATACACTTGGAGAAAGTTGCAGAGCTTCCATTTCCCCTCTGAACGTCTCACTTGGTTTCATTGAATAACTGTTCACTGACCAACAAAGTCAAATTATTCAATACTTCACACAAAGAAAAAACAAAGATCAGAGATTTTCCAGTAAATGAATATAGATTTTTTTATCCACGCATTGCTTTGTTTTTTTTCCTTTCTTCCCACCACATTAATCATCTGATGACCACCCAGATTAAATGTTTGCAGGAGGCCTTCTCTCCTCTTTGGTGCAACTGACGAACTTATAAACACCTGAAATGTGACAAAGGGAAAACTAGACTTAATTCTTTTCTAAAGGCTCTAATGGCAAAAAGGTTGGGAATAACTGCAGCAGAGTGAGAAGAACAAACCCAAAATTGTTCAGTAAATGAGCTTCCTTCCTTCCAGCACTGTGTAAAACCTACAATTACTGGTTTTACATGCTGGGATGATTTATTGGTGAAGGACAGCTTGGCCGAGTGACTGTGGGCAGTTTCCCAAAGTTTTGTCACATGGTTGCCAAACCATAACCTGTGCTCACTGACAAGCAGCAGACCCCAACAGGAAACTGAGCCTCGCATCACAAACTGTTTGTTTTGCTCCTTTCTGTTGATAAACCACTTGATTCAACTGTTACAGCAGCATGTGTCTCCCTTTCCCTGTCCTGTCTCCCCTGTAGCTCCTCCATGAGATGCACCTGGCCTGGGAGGGAAGGGTTTGGAGGCTCTGGTGGTGCCAGAATCAGAAGAGGCAGAGGCTTTTAGCATGGGGACTGCTGGTCTTGCTGCCTGTCACGCCCGGGGGTTTTTATTCCTCCACAGACAGAGCCGGAGGCATGTTGTTTTCAGGTTGTTCGTCTGTCCGACTCATTCTCGTGGACACAATATCTCAGTAAGGCCTTGAAGGAACTTCTTCAAGTTTGATACAAACATTAACCTGGACTCATGGATGAACTGATTAGGTTTTGGTGGCTAAAGGTAAAAGGTGAACGTCACAGCGACCTCACGAAACATGATTTTGGCCTTGTGAACTTGATATCTCGAGAACTTCATTTAGCGTCCTGGTTGTTTTGTATATTTATATTAAATAAACTCTTTGGTCATTGATGGTTTAGAGGTGTGATCTGATCAGTGTCACTGGTGGAGGCCTCCTAGTGGTGGAGTGCAACAACGACAAAATACATAGTTTAAATAAGACAGCTTCAGACGTATTGATAGGTAGTTTTTGACTTTGGACACAGTCAGGTAAAGTGTTTGCTTCCGGTCTTAATATGCAATGCTAAGCTAGGCTAACCACGTCCAGACTCTAGCTTCACATGCACAGAAATGATTGATTCTGATCTTCATACGCCACTCTGGACAAAAAGTAAATTATGCTTTTCTTAAAAGTAAATGTGTTTCCCAGAATGAAAACTTTCAGTACAGTTCAATGAAGCCAAGCAACCGTCAAAATGAGGCACAATTATGTTGAGACTGAAGTCCTTGTGATGTAAAACCCAAATAATCTGTATGCATTAATTCAGCTGTAGCATTCTTAATGTGCCGCTGAAGTATTATTGGACTTGTCCTTGAAACCCACTTACTGTGAATTGATAAAGCGTATTCTTTTTTATGCCTCACTCAAAGAGCCTCCCATGCAATTGTACTGTGGGCTAAGACCTGATTTCCATTTCCATCACACGATAACAGCCTCGCCTCACTCTCACTGAGCGACAGACGAGGATAAAAGCAAAATCAAAGCCAGTCAAAAACAATTTGACGAGCTAATGGAGTTGAGGGGATCGTGTCCTATACTCCCGGATTTTCTTTAACATGACATCACGTGCAGCTGTACACGGATCCCACGGTAAACCATTCTGGTGGTGGTGTCGCATTCTCCTCTGGTTAATGCCTATTAATACGTATTACTTAAATTATAATTGATAGATTCACTTTGATGTACCGGTACTGCAAGTACAGGTACATGCTTAAAAAAAAATCCTTTGAAGGCAGATCCTCCAACATTCCCCCGGTGCGCTTGCCAGCAATGGAGAGCAGAAACACAGAGAGAGAGAGAGAGAGGGAGTGGTACAGCTACAATGCAGACTCAGTAATGTGGCCCACCTCCCATGTACCCCTGCTCTGGCTCTGCACAAAAAAGAAAAGAAAAGAGAAAAAAGAAAAACAACCAGGCCTCATATGTCACTGTCAATACTGGCCCACATGAATCCAATATGTCCAGCAATGAGAGACTTTGTTCAAACAGATTATTTGGCATTGGATAACAAGAAGTGCACATGCATACGAGTGTGTTACTGCTCGGCTGCACTGAGAACAAACCTGCACAGCACAATGCGTTCAGAAGAATAAAGAAGAAACAGCTTCTAAGCTTTACTTACAAAGTTAGTTGTTTCCTTATAGGACACGCTGTTATATACGCCCCACAGCCAACTAAAAGATTGCTTAATCCAGAACAGAATCCTTTTTGCTGATCCTTTGTTTTTGAACAAATAATTGTATTCCCTTACCTGACGCTTCAGGGGTGGAAGGAAGAGAGGAAGATGGAGAAGACGGGGAGCCACATCAATATAATTGGTGCTATAACAGGATATATATATATATATATATATAAAAAAAAATAAAATCATCAGTGTTGCTTCAGCTTTGTCCCAATCAGACTTTGATTCAGTTGCAGACACATGAGCGTTGACAGACAAAAGAAAAAAAAGAAGCAAAGAGCAGGCATTAGCATTAACATTTTCATTAATTGAATCTTGTTCTAACTTAATCAGGAACCCCACTGAACCTCAAGTTATACGAATCTCCACCCTCAAACCGAATTCAATATCTACAATGCAGTACGTAAGGATTAGGACAGTGATGCAGTATGTTTTTCATTGCTTCGGCTCAGCAGATTGAATTTTAAATTAAACAATGACTATGAGGCTCAAGTTCTGACCCTCAGCTTGAAGGGAACTCAAGATTCATCTAAAAGAGAGCTGCAACCTCTAATTCATCATGTGGATGTAAACAGCCACAAATACTTGAGGTAGAAAGTCAGTACTTTAATTTCATAGTCATTGTCCTCGTACTTAAGGGCTGGACTTATGTTGGTATACATCATGATATAATACAATACACAAGACTTCTTGCAGGAAGGCAGGTGTTCGAGCAGAGTCTGGATATTAGCAGGAAAAACCCTTCAGGCTGCTGAAAACTCGCGTTATTGAGCTCTGAGCGCCGACATTTTATGGAATTAAAATACACTTTTTCCCTCAGAAGATTGCATTTCTAATGTTTTTTTTTTGTTTTCAAGGTACACAGGTGTATTTTCATCAATCTATTTTTCATATGTCTGTAATATGTTGAAGTGAAACTAATACTTTACACTTGGATATCATGAAACTTCCATCCATCCACCATCTGTTCTCCCAAATTTAATTCTGAGCAGCACTATGTCTTCATCTGGACTGGATACTGCAATGACTCGCTTTTGCAAAGTAGCATTAGGAGAAGGGACAGGGTGGGGCTAGCTGGTTAGCATGCTAACTTCAGGAGTAGAAAAGAAGTGATAGACGCAAAATGGATGTCGTTGGAGACACCTCTCAGTGAGTAAAGGAATAAAGTTTGATGCCGAACTCGCCACACTTCTTCTAGACTGGTAAGCAAACAGCTGTTAATACTAACGTTAAGCTAACATTGGCTAAGTAGCTATAGCAAAAACGTACAAATCGCTCCTTAAAGTCAAAGAGAAATGCTACAAAACCAAAAGGGTGTGAAGCCAGAAGAGAGAAAAAAAGATTGGCTGACTGCCACAAGCTTTTTTATCTCCAGTATTCAGTCCAGGTGAACTGAACCTCCCTGACCACCTGACACCGGGGAGCAGCGAGAGGCCGAGGAGTCCTGTCCAGAGAGGGTCATTGCACCATCATGCATACAAGAGTATATGCTCCTCCAGTCTCAGTGTACTTGTATTTGCCTTTTTTTTTAGCCTCCACACTGTTACGGTTACTGCCCATGATGGTGTTAATCTGTGAGGGTGGGGTTCTTGCTCCTGTATGTGCTGGAAAGTGAGTTTTAAAGCTCTCAGCTCTTATAGGGGGAATAATCCCTGAGCCACTGGGAGTGAGTGATCCACAGCCCCATCAACCCCACACAAATATATTATGGCTATTTTGTGTCACGGGGCTGTAAAGTTCTTACTTATTGCCCCTTTTAAATGAAAATATCTATTAAAGCTTTAATGTGAAGCCAGCAGCAGAGCAATTTCAGTGTATGATCGACAGCAAATATTATCTCAGCAGCATGATCCTTTAGTGGCAATAAGGATTTCCAGCGCCAGTTCAGACAACAGGGAAGGTTTTTTTTCTCTTTGTTTTGTTTTTTTTTTTTTGTTGAACTGAGTACATCAAAGTTTGATGAGAGATTTGTTTCTGATGCACTTCTCACAGCTCCCGGTTTTTCGCGTCGCTCCAGTGCACATGGTGGAGCTCCTTCAGGAGATGATCTAGTGTAACACTTAAAAGTCGGCCGACCGGTTTTTATAACCACATTAATCACTGCCGCTCTCGTACGCTCTCGAGCAGCCTCAGCCACTTGTGGAAAGGAAGAGCTCAGCGGGGGCTTTTCATGAATTAAGACCCAAGCAGATCGGAGGCCAGTCAATAGCACATCCCTCTGACTCGCCTGATTTCCCACCGTCACCTTGCGGTAAAGTTCTGCTTTGCAGTCCGACATGAGATTATCTCACCATTCCTTATATGAAGCCTTCAAAGTATTTCAGTTATTGCTGTTCCATTTTTCTGGAATTAGTTCTGGACAACACAATACACTGCGTCTGTCCATAGACAACTTTCTTTATCAAGAATGTCTATACCAGTGGTTCCCGAGTTTGGTGAAAAGATGTAATTATAATACACATAGATAATGTTTTAAAACAAAATGACCTTTTATTGTTTTGTTTTTTTCTTTTCTCTAAGGCCTATCACTGTGATCAGCCAATGATAGGAGCTTTTATGTTGTTGCCAGCCAGACCGAGTATCAAATTAGATAGCTAGTCAACAACACAAAGAGTTAAAAGGAAAGCGGCAGATGGTGGATGGACAAGTGATCTCTCCCCAGAAAACAAGAAAGAATAATTGAGCTTCCCCTCCTTTCAGTTCAATCCTGAACGTCCAATTGTCATCATTAAAATGGAAACGCTCTGGGAAAGCATGATTTGGCCTTCGCGTTGTTAGATGTGCGCCGCCAACATTTTTCAGATTTTCAAGTGGGTCATGAGTTGGAAAAGAGGTTGTGAACCGCTGGTTTATAACATGTCTGACACAGAGCGCGGCAGTGAAGAGGCCAGCTGGGATCAGCGTTGCATGTTTTTGGGTCTCTGGCCTGTCAAGATTTTTCTTTCTATCATTAAATAAGTTTCTGTATCTTTGTGTCACAAATGGATTTTATGCTCGGCTGAGGTGGAACACTTGGTGTATTGATAACAACATGGAGTGGAAGTAGACTTCACAAATAAATCACAATTTGCACTGAAGCTTCGCTCTGCTGAAGAATCTGAAAAAATGGCAGCAGGTGAAAAAAAGTCATATCTTTCATATTTGTTTTTTTCCGTTGTTGTGGTTTGATCATTTGAATTTTAATTACATCATCTCGTTGCGCCCTCTACTGCCGCAGTGGTGTAATGACACCCTATTTCTGCTGTTTTGTGTCACGCGATGACGTCAAACCGAGGGGTCAAAGTGTAAAAAAAAACTTCGACACACATCAACTCTCCAGAAAAGCTATTTTATCACATTTATCACTCTGCAGAATCACACCCCCTGACACTGAATACTCCCTTCTGCGTACGGCCGGCTCCGTGTGGTCGTCAGCGGACGCTCATCAAAGGATGCTATGCGTTGTAACTGGTGCGTCAGATGCTTCGGATTGGCTCGAAACAACATTTGAAGGAATGAATGACACATTTCAAGTATTTTCAGGGGGGATATGGATATTGCTTGCCATTTTCTCCCCATTCTCTGCCTCACTCACTTTTGCAGCCCCCTCACCCTGAAAGCAACCACAGACACCTAAATCCCTGCCTGCAACAACCGTGAGTGCCTCCATTTGTTACTCCCACAATGCATTAGGAGTGAAGTGAATCCCCCTGCCTACCTTCAACAAGATTTCACCATAACCAGATAGCAGACCGAGGCACTTATTGTGCTCCGTGTGAAGTCACAACCTCAACCGCCTGATTGGCACCTCATTTATTCAGCCTAATGGAAGGAGGTGGGCCCCTGGGTGAAGGGAGCCATGCAGATACATGGAGTGAGTGACGGGCCCGCTACATCGTTAGAGACAGCCTCCTGGCTTGACTTTGTTGTACAGCAGACGCCTGGTCCAACAAGGCAGAATTAAACAGTATCAGAACTAACAGGCTCCTATTTGGGTGGAGTAACTTTATATGAGGTGTCACGTTGGCCTTCTTTTGTTGCCGGCAGTAAGCTCTTTGAAAGTGGGTTAAAGAGTAGGTTAAATAGAATATATCCACTGGGAGTTGTTAAAGATGTGAGCTAAAATATTTTTTAAAAAAGTGCGTAGCATCCGACCAAGCATCAATCTGGAGGAGAGGAAAGTTCTAAACTTTAAGTTTCACAGGAGGAAGTATTAAAAAGGAGGGAATTGAAGGAACTACTTACTTTGGGCTTCAGCATCACTGAACATACACCTTCCTTGAGATTGTTGTTGCACCTATGGCTGTGCTGTAATAACACGAACCATTAAAGTTTTAATATAACTTCACATTGCGACTAAATCTGCGGTGACAATTTCATATCCCAGAGCGCTGCTGCGCCGTAAGCGCAATTAAGAGGATAATTCCGGTTTATTACAACTGCAGTCTTATTTTTGTGGCAATAACACTGAACTCACCGAGTCGATAGCTGAGACCTGGGAACACGGTGACATCATTAAGAAGATGTCTGTCAGCACGGGAGACAGGAGGAGGGAGTCGACCAGCAGGTTTTTAAACCCCGTGGGTTAGAGCTGCCATCTCAGAGCTGAACCTGAAGAAACGATGACCGAACTTATTGAAATAACACTTTTCATTTAATTCAAGAACAATTTTTGACAGAAAAGTCATGCTTCCTCCATATTTGCCATCTCTGATTTGACATTGGAGCTGTTTGTGCTTATTCTAACACAGTTAACAACCAATGGATACAAGCAAAGCAGCGATATTATCATGGATTATGCATGACTTGAACATTGTTTTGAATATACTATATGCTGGCAATGTGGCTCCAGGGAGGGCAATGTCAGTCTGTCGGCCATTAACAGCTATTGGATGCATTGCCATGTATGGTTCACACATTCATGCCCCCCTCAGGACGTATTATAGTCACTCATGCTGACTTAGCTTAAAGGACCACTGTGCCAAGGTGCAGCCCTACTAATATTAGAGGTAATGCTTAGTTTAAAGTTTATTGATCATGGGTTTAAATGATCTCATTCGTTCTTCTTCTTCTTTGTTTTATTTGAAGTGTTGATCCACAAGAAGATATATTTGTTTGTTTATATTTGGTTTTAAGAACCAAAAACCATCTCAGTGTAATTTTAAATCTCCTCTCTCAGGCTTCTCTCTGGAGCTCTAGTAACAACAGGTCGGTGAACCAATCAGAAGAGAGGAGGCTCTGAGCCTCTCTTCTGATTGGCTGACTTTTTTCTGAGTGATCCAATAAAAATATAGCAGATTTCAGGTAAAAACACTCAGAGAAAAACCAAATCCTGCAAGGTTTGGATGGTTGGTCCAGGTGGGCGGGGCTTGGTGACCGCTTTGTTGTGACATCACAAAGTTCCAGAACTCCTGACGGCTGGTTTTAAGGCTCAGTTTCTGAATACAGGCTGTGTGCATTTCTCTGTGGACTGAGGCTGATACTTTCACAGTATTAATATAGAACCTAGACCTGATCTATAATCACACTACACATGGACAGAGACCTTTAGACTGGATGGAGCTTTGCCTGATGCCATATTTAGTATAACTAGCATAGTTAACAGTGTTTATATATATCAAAGTAATCATGGAGGACGTACAGTAACTGATCCTTCCTGTAGTGTCTCTACACTTCATGTCCCAGAGCTGGTGGCAGACGAACTGAAACAGATTAACTGAAGCGGACCAGGCTTACAGACAGGCAGGTACAGACAACAGGTAACCACACACACAGGTGGCAGGAAGGGAAGTCCACAGTCAGCGCGGTGCAAAGAGGAAACACACAGACACAGACCTGAGAGCCGACTGTGGAAACTGTTAATTATACTGAGCAGCAGATGAGGGGAATGAGGAACAGGTGTGTGGAAGGTGGGGAAGTGCAGTGATGGAACAATGGAAAACAGGTGAGCAGGTGGACGTGGTGACAGGAAGGAAGTCCAGGGACATCTGGTGGGTGAAGGGAGTATGACGGGTGACTCTCTTTTTGTGTTTGAAAGTTGTGGGTGTTGCTGATTCATCTACAGCATCTTAATTGAAGGAAAGCGAAACGATATGGAGATTCTGAGCAGATGTTCACCACTGGCTCCTCCTTTTCTGATGATCACCGCTTTCAAACAAACCGAGAAACATTTAGTAATAAACGCTTTTATGTTTGATTTATGTGAGTATGGAAACTCAGAGGGAAAGTCGTCACTTTATAATTTGTTCTCTCTCTCTGAAAAGGAAAGAAAAAGAAACTTCACTTTGAGTTAGTATTTCTGGAGGAATCTCTGACCTGTAGACAGACAACAGACTGCCTTCTACAGCAAAGCTGAACTGTGACCAATTAGAGAGGGAAAGTTGCTATAAAGCAGTAAACACTGAGCTGCTGTTGAGCTAAATGACTGCAACAAAACGCATGAGTGCACACACACACACACACACACACACACACACACACAAAGCTGTTTTCTGGTTGAACGTGTAAAACAGCAGCTCTTGTTACCTTGATCTTTGTCAGTGTTCATGTCAGTGATCAGAAGTGTGTTATTTAGTTCAGCTCTGTTTTTGGGTTGAGATGCTTCATCTCTTAAAACTACTGCTGCCTCTGAATATGTGCAGTATTAACAGTGTGAGGTGCAAATGTCCTTAACACCACTGACATGAAACATATTCAGCTTGTTGTTGCTGCTAAAGGATTATTTAGATCCAAAGCTCTACAAAACAAAATCCCCCTCAAATATTACACTTTGAATTCTGATACTGGTTTTGCATTTACAACAAACAAACAAACTCTTCTTTATCAATATATCAATCATGTCTGAATATTCTGCATAACATGCCATCAAATGCAATTTTATGAAGTTGTGAAGCAAGCCACAAAAAATTCAAGAGTCTGTTTGTGGTGCTTCCTGTCACGATAGGCTGGATCTGTCAATTCAAAGACGCTCTGCCTAAACAGGCCGCGCCTTGGAAGAGTTAAATAGCTTTTCTGACAGTTCATGCTTTATGTTAAAATTACCTCTCGCTTTCATCCCCCGTGTAATTTCAATTCTGTGGCTTCCTTGCTTGTGTGCTACACAAACACAGACACACACACACAGACAAACACACACACGGACACAATTTATGTATTTATTCATTTCCTCCGCAGCTTGTTCAAAGCCATGTACACATCACCCTCTCTTGACGTGTGAAGCTTCAGGTTTTTAATTATTCATTCAGTTATATCTAAAGCAGATATATTCCAGCACTTTTCTGCTGACAACCTGGACTTAAAAAACCTGGGAGTAAAACGGAGGACAATTTGACTGAGCAAACAACTACTGCGTAGTGATATCATTCCAGCGGCCTGGTCTCTTCACTCATCATCGTGATTTCAAGCTCACTTTGACGTGGCGGAATAAATCGCTCTGCTCCGAGATGAACTGACTTTGACTCACAGGAGATCCTGAGTGCAGGAATCTTGTTCAGGAGTTTGTGGGTGATAAGTTCGTTTTACACGAGACACGAGGCAAAGATTTCGCCTCCACAGCCTTCTGTGCATCTCGACAACCACTTATTATATTGCTTAATGTGAGAGTGTTCAGCTTGCGGCAGATTAGCTGAAGGAACTGAGGTCACAGCCCCCCCCCCCCGGGTGAGTTACATATAGGCTACTGTGCACTTTAATGCCTCTTTGGTCACTAATGGTCCAGAGCCTTTTTAGTTCACAGCCATAAGCAGCGCTGACTGATAATATGAGACACAGCCTCAAAGCTGCTAAAAGCAAAAGAGAGAGAGAGAGAGAGAGAGAGTGACAGAGGCAGGTAGCGTTTCATCAGTTTATCACATCATCTACTGGTAAAAGTGGGTTCATGAGAGCGAACAAAAAGGCCTCACGTCCTAAACAACGAGCCAAAAGAGGCATAAATGCTCCACCGAGTCTAATTCTCTGAGGGCCTGTCAGGATGAGTGACACCTTTAATATGAACCCGTTTATTGATTGTAATTGCGATTTGCTGAAATTCAGGTCGGGAAAGCAAAATCCATTATGGGAAATGTAGTTCATGTGTCTTTTTTCTGCGAGTTTTAGCTGCAAAAAAAAGTTTTTAAGTTGCAGTTCAGACAATAGCTGACGACCTGAGCGAGTGGAAGGAGAGTGCAGCTGTTAGCTGGATGCTAACCAGCTAGTCAATCACCACATCGCTTTTTTGTATCCACTGGAAACACCGTAGAGTGTGTCTGTGTCTGCTTTGGAAGACACTGTTGGTTTGACAGTCCGAACGCCAAAAGACCAACTGACCGTGCGGCCGTCCTGGGTTGCACATAAAAATATGGAGAAAATGAAGATGCAACTCGTAAATCCTCAAAATCAGCATCTCTTTATCTCTGCAGTTACAGTGCTGCTGCTGCTGCTGCTGCTGCTGGAAGAAGATTTGTCGTTAGCGCAGCGACATTAGTGTTGTTGATGATGACGATAACGATGATGAGACCAACAGCTCTTCCTCCCGGTGATGATTGTGGTGGAGACAGAGTGAGCGTACTCCCGTCCAGTCAGCATTTCAAGTGAGGAAAGCCGAAGGTAAACAAGATAAACACTTGCATCAATTGCCGTCTTTGACAGTGGAATTTGCCTCCACTGTGTTATCTTAATTGAGAAAGTTTATTTTGTTGTTGTTGTTTTTTTTTTGTAAAATAAAATATAGATTGCTGAAGCTCTTCAGCGCGGCAGAGCTTAATGAGAACCTGTAGTCAGTGCAGGTGTGAGAGGTAAAGCGAGGGTGACCGGAGATGGTGTATGTCTGTTCTCTGTGTTCGCTCCCGGCTGCATCTCTCATTTCTCTGCTTTAGGCACCTTGAATTTTTTGGAAGAGCGCCTTAAGCACCCCGAGCTGAAACACATTCAGCTCGTTTTTGTTTTTCTTTCTTGTGTTCACCAGTTGTATGAATGCAGATATGGACCCCCTGGGGGTTGGGGTGGTGGTGGTGGGGCAGCTACAGCAGTCAGGAAGCAAATGAGAACTGTTTTATAACCACCCTTCTATTTTATATAATACTTGTATAGCCGAACCGCACCGACCCGGCACTACAAACAACAGCTGGCCGTGTGACTGACAGCAGATTGTCAGCTATTCTGTAGTCGCCTGGCAACAAGCGAAACAAAAACACAGCGTGATGCTTGGTGTTGTGTGTGTGTGTGTGTGTGTGCAGGTTCCCTCCACAGATATGAAACAGTAATCTGTTTTGACTTTGTGCTTTTAACAAAAAGGCGGCGCCGCTATGTCACTGCTCAGCCTTCAGTTTGTAGCTTGTGTGTGTGTGTGTGTTTGTGTGTGTGTGCAGATCTGTGAGATGACGCTCTGTTTACACTTGAATGTCACTGAGAGGTGGCAACATCATGGACAATTAATTACAATGGAACCAGCCAGACACTCAGTGATTACTTTTAATGGTAATAATGTTTAATCACTCTAATACCATCATTATTAAATTATGACGCAGGCCCTTATTAGTTAAACATGAATACATTACATGTTATTATTCATTTCATCTGTTGTGCTCCATTGTTAATTGTTTAATTCATTAATGTGTTCTTAAGCCAGCTTAGAGCCATTTCCAGTGTCTGGTGAATGCATTAATTGTCTCATTTGAGTAGTCATTCAAAACAGTGTTATTCCGTCTTGGTGGTAGATTATAAATAAAGTTGTCGTGCGAGTCGCTGTAGCCAACAGCTGAGCCGTTCCTCCAGCTTCCTCCTCAATCTAATCACAGTGTGGCAACGTTAAACACACTCGTGGTCAGGAGGTGATTCTTCGTATCACGGAGTCGAGATTATCGTGTTAAGCCACATTCAGACTGGATTTATCTTTCAAGGGGAGGTGGGGGATTTTTAATTTTACCTGTGTTGGTCGGTGACCTCAGTCCCATTCGCAACACGTAACCTTTGACCTCTACATCTGCACTAACTCGCCGGTCCCCCTCCAATTGAACCCGCCGTCCAGACTGACGGCCTTTTACTTTAAAGTGGAGTTACGTTTTGTCTCCGTGTGAAGAGCTGCTTGTCCTTCCTTTAAGAAAAGGTGTGTGTGTGTTTTACTAATCAGATAGATGGAAACATACTAACAACACAACATAGAGACTTATCTAGGAGCTGATGTGACAGCAGGAAAAGAAAGGCCATGAGAGCTCATCAAAGATGCTGCTGTGAAGTCAGCTACAGGTAGCTGCTGGTATTAGCAGTATTAGGGGCTTTAGTCAGTCAATCTCTGTTTTTAATATTCACAGACTGTTGTATTATGGAATGAATTATTTATGGCGTTGTGTCTTTATAACTTCATAATATCTCTCTGGACAGACGACTCAATAAACTCTCACTGAAGCAAATGACAGCTAAATGCTGCAGCAAGACTCATCTGTCCGCACGATACCCGGGGCCTGATCACTTATAAAGGTTTTCCACACTGAGAACCTCAAACCATTATTTTATTGATCTGATCAGGGTGAACAGGATTTCAAGTTTCAGGGCTGAGGGTGACTGTACATCGAGCAGCTGAAGAACCAGCTCTCAGGAGTTGATAGAGACCAACTTGTTTCTGTACATGAACAGAAAACATGACACTAAACGATCGTTATTGTAGCTCTATTTCTGCCAGATGTCAAAGTAATAAAAAGTGATGATGTTGTTAAAATCTTGGAACACGTTTGTGGTTTTTCTTTCTGTCAGTTTGTTTTTCTAAATCAGCTTTAAATACGACTTTAAGGACTTGAAACTATCAAAGTCTTTATAACGTTCTCGACATAGAACAAGTTTCCATACCTCAAAAAGAATATTTTTCTATATTAAAATAGTACGACACTGACTTAAACATTGTTCTCCTATAACACTGGTGCACTCATGATGGACGGTTTAAACAAGGATCAGAGATAACTCAACATGACCGCACACATTCAGAAGTGTCCATGAGGAGTGGCCTCAGGTGAGCCCAGTTCTGTCTAACTCTTCTCCACTTTATCCAACTAGTGACCCAGAGACCGACACCAGTATACACACTTTGATTTGAAAAATTGGTGACATTTCCCTTTAGCATATGAAAGAGTGTCTCATTTTACCCCCTGCACACCTCATGGGGCTTTACCCTCACAGAGTTGTGCCATAAAAGAAAACAACAGATGCTCTACGGCTCTCGGTAGGTGCGGTAATAGTTTGAAAGCAAATACACATTTATGCTTCTGGAGAAAGGTGAATAATTTGACCCCATTCTCCCCTCACGGCCGTTTGTCCTCCCTCCACGTCACGCTCCGATGTCACACTGACTTTCTGTGACTTCTCATATTCTTTAAAACCCCACAACTCTGAGTGATCCCTCTCCTAAACGCTTTCATATTGTTTTGTAGCACAAGCAACAGATGTTGAGAGATTATGGAGCCACTGTGATTGCTCTGAGGATGAACAAAAACAAAATGGTGCTGGGAGAAGTCAGCAGTTCCCCAGCATATTGTGCCCTAGAGCAAAAGAAACTGAGCAACACAGTAGAGTGTGCATTGTATCTATTATTTTTTGTGACACAAACACATTTGGAAGTATGTACTGAGTCATTCAATACTGAGAGGATTATATGTCGTCCCTCGATGCCACAGTGAGCCCTGCAGCAATCAGTTCAGGATGCTTTAGCATCACACCTCCTGGACTGCTCCTGCTCATGTCACACAGTGTGCACACATCAGACCTGCCTGTGCGATTGTGAGTCCTTGAAGGATTTACAGTATGTGCGTCACACCAGCCGTTCACATCCTGTGGCCTCCAGCTTTGTCCAGTGTCTCAGATCAGAATAGAGCTTGGTGCTGTAGAGAAAAACTGTTGATATTTGAACCCATCAGCTAAACAAATAGATGCCTCACTACAGTGCTCCATCAGAAGCTCCACCCCCAAATTTACAGACTTGCATTGCCAAAGCAGCGACAGTGTTGGAATCCAGATTGTTTTACACAGCGTGGAAAATGGAAAACATCATCAGACAAATGACCTGAGCACAAACACGGCTCCCTAAACACAGCTGAGTATAAACTAGTTAGCAAGTTAGTTCATTAGCTAACACGAAGATGGGACGAGGCGGTTTCCCTGAGCCAGCACGGCAGCTACAGACACAGATACTCACCACTCTCTGGCTACTGAAGCTAACAGCACACCAACAGCAACATCTTAGCAAATTAGAAAGTAATTTAATGATACTGAACACACAAATGTGACACTGGTACCTTCTTGTTAACTAGCCAGAGTCACTAGCTAGCTCTCATTAACATTAGCAAATAAGACAAAACAACACTGACCTATTGGCAGAGGTGTAAAGCTGACTGCCACATCAGTCGGTCGGTTTACCATGAAAATATCCGTAAAGTTTTTACTGGTCCCGACCGTCTCTGTGTGCCTGTCATTTGGGGTGTGGGCCAGTCACAGCGGGTAAGTCCAGGTCTGAATTTCTTTCCCAGTCTGACCTGTGTTTACATTTTCTTAAGGGCCTCTTGCTGACAGAGAGACTACTAACTGGACTAGTTGGTGAACTAACTGCTAACACGCTAACCAGCTGGGAACATGCTGGTGCTAGTCAGTCACAATAGCTTCCCAAGCTTCTTTCCTAAACTCTCCCGAGGCATTTTGTTCTCAGGATTGTACATAATCTTATTCAACAGTTTAACTGAAGTGTGAAAAAAGCTATATGTTTCAATAATTACTTCACACATGATTGCATCATATTGTATTTATATATATATATATATACACTAACCCTGTTTCATAAGCGTCTACAAACTGCTCCTGTTTTGTGGAGCAGTTTATGACCGGGGAGGTTAAATAAAAGTGTCTGGGGCAACACAGCTAATAGTCAACGACAGCTCCCCTCATTGTGAACTCTCTGAGTCTGTATTCCCTCAAAGGTCAGCACTGTCATGATAGCTTGGAGTCGGTGCGATGGTGCAAACAGCGATTTCATTGGTATTAATTGATTTTGCCACAGACTTTTGCAGTTTTAAATGATTGTGTGACCAAGCCTTAAGGGAGGTGGTTGGGGTGTACAGTTGGTGTACAAAGCTGCAGACTTTGACATGGGGGACTGGTTCTCCTGTCTCCTAACAGCCAGTGCTGGCTTCTTTCAACCATGACCACAGTCTTTTCCTCTCCCTTAATCAAGTAGTTTCAGTGGCCTAAACTTTCTCAAACCTGAATTATAGAGGTGGCAAAAATAATACATGTTTGAGTCTTTTGTATGATGGTGTCAGCAGTATTAGTTGGCAAAATCAAGAAGGTCCTGTGTGGGGTGATTGAAGGTGTTTTTGTCTCTGCAACAAACCTACATGCGATTGCCGGGACGTATCCTTCCACTGCTGGATGAAACCCACTTGATTTGCAGCTGCTGAAGCCTGATATTAACTCGATTGAAGTTCAGAAAGCAACAGGGATTGTGGCCCCACCTTTACCGTGTACAAGACGTCTTTTTAAGTGTCTATATCATCGTACTCCTACTCTTATTAAACACCATCCCTGCTTTGATGATTGTGTCGAGTGTTTTCTTTGTGAGCTGCTGACAGCTACATTAATATGTGATAAGTCTGCACATGTGAAAATAACAAGCCCTGTTTGTAACTTGTGTGAGAATGGCAACGTGAAACAATGTCCCAGCTAAGAGTTGGGGTGCACCCTGGACAGGTCACCATTCTCTCACAGGGCTGAGATTCATGCTCATATTTACATCAACAGGCAATTTAGAGTCACCAGTTAACCTCATGTACATGTCTTTGGACTGTGGGAGGAAGTTGGAATACAGGGAGGAAACCTGAGGCAACAGTGCTAACCACTGCACCACCGTGCTGCCCGCCTTATACCATTACTCCCAAGTTAATACAAATAAAGACTTTTAAATATACTTCCATATAAAAACAGAGACACCAGGAGGAGATTAAAACAAAAAGGGATTTTCTTTAGTAGAACACTGAGTCACAACACAATGAATGTTGAGGAGCACACTCTCACTATTCATGTATTCAAGGATGCTCCTCTATCTTGTATCCAGCTGCCAAGCACAGCAATAACCAAAGTCATAGCTGCTTAGCAGCTGTATCTCAAATCTTGGATGTCGTAGTTTCGTCGAATGCACCACCAGGGAGAGATTCATTCAAAATGGTGAATGATGAACACAGTGTGACCTTGACAGAAGAGTAGTTCTAGTAATTCAGTGGGATGGATCACATATCTCTTGCAGATTCCTGGGGTCTGGAGGTTGATTCTCGTGACGTGAACTGTGGCAGCCTGCAGCAGGAAACTCACAGGTGTCTTTTATCACATACAGCTAAAAGACACTGTCATTAAAAAGTGGAAGATGCATTAATGCATAAGTCATGATGTACCCACCTTAAACTATGGTCGGCTGCAGCACCTGTCTGAGCAGGTAAATTGTTAATCCATTTCAATTAAGTGACAATTGAAAAGAATGGTGATGGCTGTTTTCTCTCGGTGTGTAATGTGGGTTTCATTTCACCTTTATATGGAGGAAGTCGTGGTCCACCATAGGAATGTCACTTTTACAGCAAAGCAGCAAAAGAATAAGTCAACCAGGACCTTTTAGTCATTGTATTACTTTTTAACAAGGCAGCTCTTAATGAGCCAGGCTCACTGGATGGCTCTCATCAGCTGGTGCAAATGTCTTTAACCCGATCAATCTTGATCAATTGAGGACTGTAACGGACAAATTCATCTCAGGTAATGAAGACACTTAGCAATGTTTTTCTGATGTTGAAGCGCCCCCAGAAGCACTAGGAAAAATACTGCTTGTCTGGTAACTTATCTAATTGCCACAGGGCATCACCTCTGCGTTAGATTCCCTTTATTAGTTTTCCAAGCCCAAATGAGGCTCATTAGCTGGCTCGCTCTAATTAGGGGACATATATCAGAACACTCTGGGGTTTCTTTACACTGCATGCTGGAAAAAAAAAAATGAAACGTCATTAATCAATCTGGCCTCCTGTTCAATGTTCTGGTCAGTGGAAACAAACAAAATGCTGATTGAGTCAGTGATGGAGAAATGAGAGTTTTCGCGATGCATAGAGAAATGTATCAAAAACCAGTCAGCCATTGCAGACATGCATATGTGGAGAAGTTCTCTGAGGTCTGCTGAAGTCAGGCGTATTTTAATTTGTTGCATCAAAACTTAATTAGCAAAACAGAATGCAATTTGAAGTATTTCCCTATATTTAGAGCATTACCCTGAAACAGAAATGTTTCAGGCAATTAAGTGGACGTACTTTATTCTGCTCTGCGTTTTAATTGCTGGAGAAGAGCTGGGAGAAGTCTCAGCTCGTCATATGGAAGGAAGACAAATATACAGTTGGCGGCGAGTTGCAACCTGGCGAGAATCCAGTTGAATAAAGAGTCTGAGACCATTGTGTGCTCTCAAATATATTATGACAACTTCACATTTGGCACAGCGCTCCATCCTGAGCTCAACATGCCACTTCTCTTTTCAGAATGACACTGCTTTAGTCTCACACAGCGACATTAATGAATTTTAACAGCTTTCATGTCATTTTCTAAAGTGATCCTATTACCCTGAGGAGTATTCTGTGATTTTTAGTCTGTGGCAATAAAAACTTTTTTCTTTTTTTTTTAATCTATCTGACTGGAAAATGGATCCTCATATGTTTTAATGAGGCTGGATTTCTTTGTAGATAAATATTTCTCATTTTTAAATTATTCATTCAGATTTTTACATTAAGTGTTTCCTATTCCCATAGAGAGGTGTTCATTCACAAGGAGCTTGGTGGCATTTTATACGCATTAAATCGAGTTTTTCATTAGATAATTGTGAAATCTCTCTGCTTATGTTGGCATCGTTGTCATCCATTTGTTTCAGAGAATTCAAGGCAGCAAAAAATCACAGCAGAGTGTATTCAAGAAATATATTCTGTTTCCGTTGGCTGGTTACCACAGCTGCAGGCGGCAAATGAAATCAGAAGAAGAGGAAACAGACAATTTAAGTTGAATTTAGGCTCAGGAGGAGTTGCAGCACAGAGATTAAACTGTTACTATTATCTTTAGGGCCAGTTTATCTTGAAATTATCTACAGCTTTGATAATGTGAGGTTCACACAGCACAGTTACTGTATGTGAGTGGATGGGCGTAGAGAGCACAATTCACCACTTGTCCATTTCCTCCCACCAATAGACAGGATGTGTTTTGTCAATTACCTATTAGAGGATATATTATCATCACATATATACATCCTCTGGATATATGAAGATACACGTTTATAACATATATGAAATACCTATTGTAAAGTTACATTTATTTAAATTCTTTATATGGTACAATATACTGCAACCATATTTGTTGATATCACACAGTGTGTGTGACTCAGTGCTGTTCTGGTGCTGTTGCTTTGGTCTGAATCTGTGAGATAACCACGCCCCCTCTTTGAATAGAAGAGATGGAAATAGTCTCCGGAAATAAATAAATTATGAAATAAAAGTCCAATGAAATAAATAAAAAATGTCATTAATTAAATAAAAAGCTATTTATTTCTCTACTTATTTATTTTTCATTTATTTATTTATTGACTCACGTATATATTTATATATTTCTACATTTCTACATTTATTACCTAATTTATTTCATAGCTGTATTTATCCAGCTTTCCACAGAAAACGAGATACACACTGTACCTTATTAAAGACATATTTGCTATTTTCTGTTTTCATTCTTGTTTCATTCACTCTCAGTGAATCTGCTTGTAAATGGCATGATTTAGGAAACTCGAAAGAATTCAATGGGCACATGTTCATACTGTTGTCCTTTGTGTTCACAGTTTGACAAAACTTCCTTCACTGATGTTCTAATTAATGATAACATGCCTTACCTGTGATGTTCAGGTCACACAGACAGTAAATCATTAATGCGGTTCAGTGGTTCCAACACGGCACTTTAAAATAGAATAGGATACAATGAGTAAAAGGATGGTGTTGTTCGCTTTGAATTGAAGTTAAAACACACTGTGCGCTGAACAACAATCCAGGTTATAGGGGAAAATAGCAGGAAAAACATTGAGACAGATCTTGGCATTTTGTTTTTGACAACGAGCAAACCATCCGTAAAGGACACTGTCAGTGCTGCTGTAAATCCCCTCGGAGTCCCTCTCTGTCTGATAAGTAAGGTGGGCCACATGTGGCTCCTCTGATCCAACGCTGTCTTTAAAGACACGGCGTGAAGAATCTGAGTCGCATGAGAAATGATTTCACAAATGGTCAGTTTCGAATGAGTGTTCGTGTACTATAAATGTTATATGTGTTTTTATATCTGGACATCCATCTGCCACCCATCCATCACCTCGTCTATTTTCTTAGAAACCCCCAGCGCCACCCACATCTCAGCGTCCCTGGTCAGTGGATAGAGTTGGAGAAGGGGAGAAAGACCTCTAAGCCTTCTTGCAACCTCTAATGCACTGAAGCTACTGAACAGGCAAGAGTGGCTGTATTGACTTTGATCTGAATTGAGCGACTTTCATGGTCAATTTTACACGGGCCGCGAGCTCTGCGCATCAATTCACCCCGAGACTTCTGGCCGAGAGGAAATGAGATTCTTTCTTCACTTGAGGATCTACTGCAGTGTGAAGACCAGATACACGCTCTCGCACTCTCAAATGACGTAACATTGTCTCTCAAAGACACACACACACCCCCCCCCACACACACACACACACTTACACAACATGGAGTTGACCTTGTATTCTAGTATTTCTGAAAGTCTTGCTGTTGCTACTACTCTAAAGTCTCATCACATTGTTAAAAAATGGTCATTGACTTTTAAAGATGAATGAATTCATTCACCAGAAGCACATAACTTTTTCACATTTTGTAATACGGTAATCCAATCTTACAATACAATATGTAATTGGTTAAGGTCAAAGGGAGAGATTACGCAGCATAATCCATTCACTTGAGCAAAAAAATCTTCTCTGTTTTCTGAATTAACAAGATTATTATCTCAGTATTCGGAGATATGATCTTGTTAATTCAGAAAAACAAAGCAGATTTTTTGAATGCATTACGTTTCCATAAAAGATTGTGTTCTTGGTTTAACAATAAAAAAGTTTGCAATGACTTCAAGCACAATACATGATGATGTGATGGAACAGATACACTTCTATTTTAATCACACAGGCTCTCGTTCCACACCCGTAAACGCCACCCACAGCGTATTTAAACACATCCATTTTCTTGCATTTCACATGTCATTACAGAGAGTGTAAACTGGGCTGTGAGCCCGTGTAGATGCAGACAGCATCCAGGTGCTGCTCCTGCTGCGTCTTCAGTGTAGCATGTGAACCCTGGTCTCCCATGTCCTGTTTTTTTGTCATGCACTCACTATTCACCCCGACCGCCTCCTGAAGGAGAACAGCCCATTTACTGCTGCATTTACATTCTGTGCTCAAAGTAAATGAAGGCATTTCGCTACCGGGAAGGTCTGTGGTGTCAGCGCTTCTCTACACCGTCTACATGCAATGTTCATGATCACGTGCCAACCTCACCAGAAAGTTTAGATTTAACATCAAATGTCTCCTGCTGAGATGAAAAGAGGCATCATGGGTTGAAGCACCTTGTGAATCCAACATTAATTCTGTCGGGTGTAACGGCCGCTCGGCAGCAGTGGAGCAGCGGGTTGCGTCTATGTTTCTAATAACGTCTTAATACTGTGAAAATACTGGATTTAAACGTTTGGTTGGACCCAGGTAAACATTTTGTCATTCCAGCAGGACTGCATGGACATACCTTTGAAGATGAGACCCCCGCTGTTGGAAAAAAGGTTAACCCCCCCCCCCCCCGTTTGATTTTTTTTCCCCCTTAAGGTTGGCAGAGGCAGAGCTACCAAATCACAGAGGGACATACGAAGTGCTGGGGTTTCACATGGAGACACCTGGAAGGTAGGAATTCAATTTAAAAACTTACAGTACACTTTAGAAAATTATCCAAAAAAGTCGCTGCTCAAACATCCAGAGACTTGCAGCCGACAAAAAAATGACCAAAAGAAGAAGAGGAGACACAAGATTTGCTCTGTAGAAAAAAAACTGTCTCCTACTCTTAAATAAGTAAGTCTGTATTTTTCCAAGGGGGAATAATGTGCTTTGGAAAATGGTCAGCGGTAATGGAACATATTCACATTTGTACTTAATAGGCTAAAACATACAAAAGCCTATGTAATGGCTGGCCAGGGATTTTGTCATGGTTACATTTAAAGACAGCTCCAGACCAGACGTTCTTCACGCTCTGAGCTTCAGCGCATTAAATCTGAAATAAAAATAATGGACACTGCATTAAAGTGCCAAGTCTCAGCATTAATTTGCGTAGGTGTCAATAGTGAAAGAACTGTGTCTGAGATATAGTAATTTTTCATACACAGTGCCAGTAATTGCAAGGGTTCAAAAGTAATATGACACTTAGATACTAAATGTTTTCTTGTTTCAGCATCGACTCAAGAGTTGCCGGTTTTAATAGTGAGGTGGAGTTGTCTGTCACTATGACGAGTAAAGAGGCGACCATGCAAGTGAAGAAGACGACGGGGCTCGATGAGATGTCAAAGGTGGTTGTTTTTTCCCCCAAAATCCACAGTTGGTTACCTGCTTCTGTTGCACAGGAAAAATTAGAAAATGGACTCTGGGAGACAAGCTGAGAAAAACCCCTTTATGACCGCACAGCAAGTCAGGACAACTCTCCAGTCTGCTGTTTACTTGTCAAAGACAAGGAGTAGACTTTGTGACTGTAACCTCAGAGGATTCAACACAAAGATACAAACCTTTAAATAAGACAAAAAAAATACGGAAGCCACACAAAAGCATACAGAGAGAAAATATGACAAAATGTCGGCAGATGTCTACGGGTCAAAGACTTCAGGCTGTCATTGACTGCAAAGAATTTTCTACAAAATATTAAATGATGAATTTGTTTAACTTCATGTGCATCTGTTGAATCACTTTTTGTTTTTAGCCATTAACTTTGGGCACTATGGACTAAAAGTTCTGTATTTCCCACACAGTTCCTTCTCTATATCGAAATTATACTGAAATTAAAGCTGAGACTTGTCGCTTTAATGTCATATCAATTATTCCAAAATTGCAAAAAAAGAAAGAAAAAGTCAGTAAAGGTCTGAAAAGTCAGCGAGTGATAAATGAGTTAAGTTGGAAACACTGTCTGCCAAAGAGAAACTCCAACACTTACAGCAGATCAGTGGTGTAACTTCATCACTCACTCACTCAGTCAGCGACTCACTGGCCTCACTGTTGCAATCCAGCCAAAAAATGTATGTCCAAGTACTTTCGGTCTGGACTGTAATGTTTTCATAAAGAAAACTTTACATCTATCAATTTGTACACAGAGAATTTTCTTATTTATTTATTTATTTTTACATCATTTTACATGTTAGGAGCCTTAAAATCCTCTGAGAAAAAAAGATTCTTTCATTCTTTTCATTTTCTTGGCCCTCAAAGAGAAGACAAAGACATACAAGATCACACACACACACACACACACACACACACACACACACACACACACACACACACTACACACACACATGGCACTGACTGTATATGTTTCTGGTTAAAAGGGGCTGTGTCATCTTGCATCCTCTTTTCTCTCCCGGTGATTCTCTTTGCTAAAGAGCTTTGGCAACTGGGAGATGCAGCGGTGGTGAAGTGTAAGGATGAAATTAATTAAAAATGCAGGAGAACATCGGCAGACTCTTTTCTCAAAAGCAGGCGCTCTCACGCTCTCTCCTGGTGTGTGTCACACAAAGTGCATTTTCAAATACATCACCGGTGTATCTGGAGTTACATGATGCTGACCACACACGCCGCCGTCGCCTCCGTGTGTGACGCTGGAGTGAGGAGAGGAAGAGGAGGTGCGTCTCAAAAAACTTCATCACAGCTTTTTTATTTTAACTTTGTGGCAGTCCTCTGGTGAGCTCGGAGCTCCACTGCGGATTACTCAATCATCACCCAGAGGAATGGAAAATTCAAAAGACATAAGGGAGATTCTTTTAACATCAGTCTGAGCTTTTATCTATTTTCTTCTTAAACTTCTTAAATTGAGCTTCTGAGAAATAACCTCTCTCTTGACTCATGATCTTGACTTTTTTCCCCTCTCTCTTGTAGTCTTTTTTGTCAGTTGTAGGAATACCAGCAAGATCCAAAAATAACCTTATTGACTCACAAATGAATCTGCACAGCCTTAAAGACACAGTGAAAAAATATTAAAAATAACAAACATTTTCCAGGTTTCCTGTGTCTCTACGGTAACTGTTCTGTTGTCTGGCAAAATAAGAATTTGGGAGTTTATCAAAATCCCACTCTCTTCTCTGCCTGTAAAACACTTATTTAATATATATTATATATAATATAAAATGTTTTTGGATGACTCAACCTGCACTCGTTCAATTGATCTTTACGTTGTTGGTCAGTTTTTACAGATAAAACAATTACCTTCTTACACATCCACAGACAAACATTAGCATCCATTCAGACGGCGTGTTTGTATACACTTCCTAGCCGTTGTACATCATCCTTCAGAAACTGGTCACTAACTTTGTTAAGTGCCTCTAAAGGTTTTTAACTTTGGTTTATCAGAGTTTATTGGCTGAAAATCTTCCTCCTGCTGCTGCTGATTATAAAGAGGCTGCTGCTGCTGATGATGATGATGAAGAGCAGTGAGCTGGAACCAAAACAGTAAACACAGAGTAAAATCAAAACAATTAGCTGAAAAAGGCTAAAGATCTCTGTGTACATTCAACACTATCATTGTTCAAATAAGAAATATTGAGAAGTGACTCATTACTGTGGCATGATTGAATTATTAAATTAATTAAACAACAGTTAAAAAAAAACACATGTACTGTTTCCTCAGGTTCTCGTATTTTGTCATGTGTGCACAAAGAGAGTTTATGAAATGTCTGTTTGAGGTGAGGCAACTCCTTCCTTCCTCCTATGGAAATAACTGCACTGAAGTCACATCTGTCGGCATGTGACATCACAGACTCCTGCACTTCTCTGGGAGTGTGGTTTGAACACCTGCACCGATGCAGAGTCTCGGTGGTGGGGCTTTATAACCCGCTCCCACTTGAGGGTAATTGGTTTGGAATAACACTTAATGCGGCAGAGCTGCTGTTTTCTCATGAATACTGTCTCACATACTCTGACCCTGGCTTTTCCTTTTTTACTGCCCCCTTATGGCGGCAGCAGGCCATCGTCTCTAGAAGCCAGCGCAACTACCAGCTGTTGTATCTGTAGTTTCTGTCATGCTCATGGGCGTCGCTGAATCCCGTTGACAAAGGCTGGAGCTTGTCAAGCAGAGCAGCATTTTGTTTTTGGAGGTTTGTGCATTGAGGATAATACCTGGATTTCCAACAGGTGAATAGCTATAGCCAAAGTGTGCTTGTCAAACTGTCCTTTTGATATATGTAGCATTAAACGAATGCGCCGACGTGTGCAGCAGTAGCAAGTAAACGGGCGACTTGCACAGATTTCTCACCTCTGTGTGAGATCTGCGAGCGCTACGGGCAAGAAAGACAAGAGTCAGAGCGGAGCAGAGAGTTAGCTTGTTACTTAGCAGTTAGCAGTGCGGCTGTGAACATACAGTGTGAAGTATGTGAACTTTAGGCTGTTTGTCCGTAAATAAAGGAAACATTAACAGCACCGAGGCGGGAAAAAGGCAGGATTCTACATTTGTCAGTTGATGGTGAATATTTTTGCAGATTAGCACAGAAGAGCGTCGTTGGTTGTTGGGTTCTGTGAAAGCCACTGAGTCTCAGCACATCCACAGCAGCACGAAAATCACCCGTCGAATGAATCACACATTCAGCCTGCATATTGTTAACAACTAGCACCATGAAAATTTGAACATCCTCTGGGATGGTGTGTGGAAATGACACCCTGGTGGTGAATTAATAGAGCAGGCAAAGCCTTCCTTACTCGAGCTTTGAATTCAGTTCCTCCAAATTTGATTAACAACAAACCCTGCGTTGCCCCTGGAGATTAAGTTTTGTTTAATATTTCATCAACTCTGTCAAAAGACGGTGAGAGCCAGCATCACCCACGGAGCCGGATCAATGAGCGACATGTCACTCGCTGAGGATTAAGCCTCCAGTTTGGTCATGCGGCATTGTTTGCTGTGCTCTTTTTGTTGTCAATATCTCAAAGAGCAGTGGTCTGACGTCGTCCACATAAGCATGCAAAAAAAAAAGTGAGAGTCTGGCTGTTACAGTACTCTAAATCTAATCTTGATGGATTTTTTTTCTTCCTTTTCTTGCGTATGTAAGCCTCACAGACCATAAAATCAGAGACTTCATTGCTAGGCAACTAGTCTCTGCACAGGGATAGGGAGGGCGTTCTGTGTTTACTGTCAGAGATCTGCTGCTGGTGGGAGTGCAGCCTCTCTAAAAGAGAATAGATAAAAAAAATAGATAAACCAGACACCAGTCGTTTGCGCAGACTTAAAACAATTCCAAGTAAATTGCTGAACCCAACAGGAACATGTATGACTCGTTCATGTTAGAGGTCTGTCCTGGCTTGAGCGTTCAGCTGCTCGCTCCTAACTCGGCATATTAAAGTCTCACGGCGAGAGACGCTCTCTGGATTAGCGTGCTGTAAATTTACCAGGCAGAGTACAGAGGGAGAGGGAGCTCTCTCTGGAGAATGGGAATGATGAGGTAATCATTCACCCTGATCTGAATTAATAAGGCCTCATTAGGCAGTCAGAGACACACTGCAGTGCTGAAAAGAACCACAGTGTGGATTCACCCCCCCAGCCCCCCCCACATCATCACCTCTGCTCGGATTCAGCTCCTGCAGCCCGCCGGTGTACGCTGCGTTCGTTACAGAACTCCACCTCTCGCTCGTACTCGTGCAGCAGCCTGATCTGAAATTGCACGCGAGTTGTTCACTCAACAATGGCGGGAACAACCTCGCACTACGAGCTCATGGTTTGTCACATCCCTCAGATCTGAGGATGTGATCATTAGATGCAATGTACCACGTTGTTGGACGCGTTTTGCTGCCGATTACATCACGTATTCCGGCATATTCCACAGTGTGTGGACGCTCTACCTCTTTATTTTGAGTCTGCCGAGGCAAGTGGTGTGGGTCAGTGTGAGAAAGGCCTAAAGCCCCTAAATGGCCCAAAAGGCAACTTCTGACTACTCTCATTCCCTTCAACTGTCAGCAGCCTCTTTGGGTTTGCCCCCCCCCCCCCAAATGTGCGGATGGACCCGTAGAAAATCACTCAGGGGATTGATTAAACGGCAAAAGACCTCGCCGCAATCTAGATTTCATTACCGAGAATAAACACGTTGCATCAGGCCCTGAGCTTTTGTCTCCCCGCCAGTGTGTTTTGAAATTCAATAGATTATAGTGGCAGATCTCTGAGGAGTGGCAGAGAGAATTGTTTCATGGAGTGGAAGCCTGTGGTTTTGGTTTTATTCCCAGGGAGTGCTTGCCTGAGCAGACTGAAGGGCACTTTGGTTCAGAAAGCACCCCCCACCTCCTCTCAGTCTAAGTGAATGTGACAGGTAGCCATGGAAAAGAAAGAGAAAAAAAACAATGCAACAAAGACACAACAGTGAAATTACTGACATGAAAACCTCTGCCTGTCCGAGCCCCGCCCCCCCCGTGTTGTATCTGGAGCGACACCCAACCAGAAACACCGGTCATGTTTATTTCCATTAAGCTCAACCTTCGAGATCGAGCTGAAGTGAGGCGACATCGTTAAAGATCAGACCGGAGAGACGAAGACCAAATGAAAACGTGGCCGAGGTGTGACGGACGAGCGGGAAAGAAACTTTGGGGTGAATTATTGACGACTTCATTTGCTCGTTAACCCACTTCTGCTGTTTAGAACAAAATTAGCCCTCAACTAAGAATAAAGCAGGAAATTAGGGCCAGACACTTGGAGACATGACGTGAAGAAGCACATTGTGTTAATATTTAAACTTTCCAACTGCTCCGTCACCAGTGACAGGTGGTGAAACAGGCAAGCGGGGGAGTGAACGCCCTCCCACTTACAGGTAAATCTGATCCCAGTTACCGACACAATGCCGCATCACAGGCTTCTCTTTCCGTCACTACGCACCAACGCGCCAGTATCTGTAGGTTTCTTACTAGGGCAGATCTACTGCTGTGAAAGGAAGACAGAATCCCCACAGGAGAGGTCATTTATAGGACGGAGACACACTGTCTGTCGGAGCGAGGTTTGCATTGCTCAGCAGAGACGGAGCGGATGAAAGGACGACCGCGGAGAGGCCGAAAATGAATCTCCTTAAGATCCAGCGACGGCCTGCGGCGGGACGTCAGAGGACGGTCTGCAGGAGGAGAGAGAGGCCGGTCTGTGACCACTCCGGATCAATACAGGCTGTATATACTCTAAATCATGTTTCTCTGCACTGGAATGAAAATATTAACGTTCCACTGTAAGTGATCACATATTGATCCAGATGACGGCAGGTTACATACAGTCCTCAGCCTCCTGAACCTTCGCTGGTGAAACATCTAAAGACCTGGTGTCACGTCGTCTTCAGGTCACGTGTAGAAATCTCAGAAACAGGAGATTATACACGAATGAACCGGCAGAGAGGTAATTACCATCTATTGCTCTGTCAGATAAGAAATAATAAATAACAGCAAGTAAAAACACAAGGAAAGCAAGTGAATATACTGTAAACAGAAACATGTAAACTCACCAACAAAAACAGGAAAATAACAAGGAGCAAATTGCGAGCTAAAAAGTAAGTGAGTGAAAATGTGTCTTTATAGATACAAATATATATATTCATATATATTTATATGTTTATTGGAAAGTCTAGCACTTTGGAAAATACACCTTTTCCAAAGTTAGCTGAGAAGATTGATGCCACTCTCATGTCTGTCTGTAAAGTACAAGGCTACAGCCAATAACCAGTTTATCTTAGCTTAGCTTAGCTTAGCACAAAGACTGGGAACAGGGGGGAGATGCCAGCCTGTCTGTGACAAATATGAACAAAATCCACCTCCCAGCAGCTCAAAATTTCACTAATTAACTTGTTAACTCGTTGTTTGTTTAATCTGTGATGTCAGACTACAGACAGACACGTCTGTCGTTACTCAGACTAATAGAGACTTTGTGGGATTCTGCTCCAAAGTCAAATAAAACTGCAGATCTGAGCTGATCACAGACTCTGAGAACTTTAATGAGCATACTAGAAATTTCTGATGAGACCGGAGCAGAAAACAAAGATACAACATCATCCTGCTAAATCAACTCACGACACAAGCTTCCCGCCGTCCTCTGGCGACCGCATATGCTGTAAAACCCGACTGGTGTTTGAACTGGGCTTACTGGGAGCTGTGGTCCTGAGCCCACTGTGCTGCTCTGCTCCTCCCCTGCTAAGATGCACAGCTACTTGAAGCAGTTGGATTTTCCTGGATTTTCGTTTCTTTTCTCTGAGCTTTTCAGCCACTGTTTTTTTCCTTCTAACTTTGTTATTCATGTAAAGTGAGTCAGCGACGGTCCACTGCTGCCTCAGTGTTTAAACGATGATAAGGATACCAACACATAAATGGTAAGTGGCAGCTGGTGAGTCAAAAAAATTGGGGAGGACAGGAGGAAAACCAACCCACGGCGGCATCATGTTATTTTTCACTCGTTGGCTACTGATCTGTGCTTTCTTGTGTTCAATGAAAAACGAAGCGGCGATACACAAAGGCTCCTGGAGAACAGTCGCTGCAGGCGCATGAAGCTGAGGCCCGTCGGTCCAACGAGGGGTGACGCAGCACCCAGGATGTTACTCATTTAAAAAAAGGGAAAAGCTATATAATGTGGAATGAATGAAAAGTTCCAGCTTGGACAGATGTTTTGACTTGAAGACAGGAACAAACTGCACCCGGGCAGGTAAAAGCTCGGGTCACCGGTAATGATGATTGTCTCTTTCAAAGCCGCCCACAGAAGAAGAAGAAGAAGCTTGTACTGCTCCTTAAATATCCACGGTTAAGTATGCATGACGCTCCGGCAGCCGCGGTGTTGGGCATTAATGCTGAAAGGTCAGAGGCAGACGAGGCGTGTGGATGTGCATCGATATGGAGCCATTAGTCAGGCCTCTCTGGAGGATTCTCACCTAAATATAAAGCCGCCTATGTGACAGGCGACCTCAGCGAACCCCCCCACCTCCCACCCCCCCTTCAAAGCTGATGTGTCTCTTGTGATACGCAACGCCCACGGCTTCTCAGCTGAGTATCGGGGAAGCTGCAGGCCCGATTGGCTCCTGCAATTCGCCCTAATGGTTTTACATACCTCATTCAGTGAAACAGTCACTTTGATATACCTGAGTGGGGGGGGGGCAGGCGGCTGGTAGGACGTCGAGGTTCCAGCGGACGGGGCGCCGCGTTCAGCAGCGATAAATAATCCAGAGGGTGTGTTTAACAGATAAATGGCTTTTTGCCTGAGTGCCGTCCCTCCTGTGTCGACTGCGTGGGACTGAAGGGGGGGCGCGCCACCGCCACGCCGTCCCACTCTGTACACTGTTTGTTCTCGCCGCCTGCAGCTTTTAATGCTCAGCTGGCTTTGCTTTTCTTATTCCACTCCAGGGACCGTTCAAGTACAAACTAAGAAAAGTCTGACCTACCAACACGACACACACAGTCAATAAAAGTTTCTCCTCTCGCTGCTCCCAGCACTCGCCGTCTGATCGCCGCTTCACTTCTTCTCCCCTGGGTCATCCTCGTCCCAACTTCACACCAGGGAAGAAATTACATCAATTAATGTCTTTATATATGTGATGGCTTTTGAAAACGCATTTTATGAACACACACACACACACACACACAAAAAGAGAAAGTCTCCTGAATCTCACTAGTTGCCTCTTCATGATCAGAAATCGCACTTCTTGCTGGTGACTGTTTCTAAATTAGCTCATATATATACTTGGCATTTCTCTTCTGCACTTTTCTTTGCTATTTATTGGCTACCACACACTCACACACACACACACACACACACACACACACTCACACACACACACCAGTATATATTTATATTTATAAGCTAAAGTCATTGGGCTCGAGTCCAAGGATGGAATCAGAGTTACAGTTTTGTTCTCTGATGTCACCCGACTATAAGACGGATAATGAAGTGTGTGTCGTCAGCTGAACGACACGGGAGCAGAGCTGCAGCCACAACTGAGGACGCCGGAGGCCTGTTTTATTTATGCGGATGGTTTTT
Source organism: Seriola aureovittata (assembly GCF_021018895.1). Taxonomy (NCBI): domain Eukaryota; kingdom Metazoa; phylum Chordata; class Actinopteri; order Carangiformes; family Carangidae; genus Seriola; species Seriola aureovittata. The sequence continues at coordinate 20,515,259 of NC_079372.1, forward strand.
ATGTCTCAGTCAGAGACGTATTGTTTTCAGGTTGTACGTCCGTCTCATTCTCATGGACACGTCGTCTCGGTAACGCCTCGACGGAACTTCTTCTAATTTGGCTGAAACATTCACTTGGACTGAAGGATGAACTGAGTCGATCCTCAGGGATGTAACCTGGAACTAGTCTGAGTGGCGGAGGGATACGACCACGAGGAGGCGATTCTAATTTTTTCATATTTTTACAATTCAGAGTTGCATAACATGCATAAATAAGAGTGACGGTGTTTGAGTTGGCCCGTGTTCACCGGGATGACATACACTTTTGATTTTTCGTTCGCTTGCATACCTCTGCTTCCTTCTGTACTGCCAGTGACTAAAGAGTGTAGGTACAGTATGCGCGCGGTTATTTTAAGTACAGGCTCGGATCCAAAAAATTTTCCCTTCCCAAACAAGAATAGAGGAGGAGGCCAGAACGTGTTGCTGCTCGCTCTCTCTCTCTCTCTCTCTCTCTCTCTCTCTCTCTCTCTCTCTCTCTCTCTCAAGGTGCAATATGTGGTTCAGTTCCTCTGGCCAGCTGCCGGGTAACAGCTCAGACTGTTCTGCTTCAGAATCCATGTGTCACTAAACGAGACTGCCATCACACTACACCGCTGAGGTGCAGTCAGTCAGGTGAGTGTGATGGACAACTCCTTTTAAATTCCCACAATTCACAGCACACACAGTTTCACGGTGACTAAGGGTTTGTGGGTGTGACACCAACAAGTCTTTTGACTCAGTGGGCCGCGCTTTAATCACAACAACAACCGCAAAGACACACAAACCTGCAGCCAGATGGTGTGTGTGTGTGTGCTTTTTTTAAACGGTTAATTATTATAATAATAATGTTTGCCAAGTACTGTTATCATCATTTGCTCGTAGTTGGCAGAAGTTAGTGTTTCTTTCAGAGAGAAGAGCGAATGCAGTCACCATCTGCCTTTAGAGGTAAAATCTGAGATTAAACACCTGTTTAACCTCAGCTGTTATAAACCAAACTGCTGGTAAAAAAAAACAAAAACAAATGCAGATTTAAGGTCGAGTGATTTGCAAGAAGTGTACGATTTATTCTGTCACAATCCAGTTCCTCCTGAGTTTATTCTGCCCGACTCAAGTTTCTCTGTCAAGTTTGTATTAATGGTAAAATGATGCTCAGTGAACCTGCATATTAAAAATCTCCCAGTCATTAATTACTATGCAAGGGGGATCAATCCAAACTACAGTCACAGTTTAATGAGCGACTGTTGATTGGCCTTGTAAAACAAATTTATTTTGGAATAGCCTCAACAGCCACTTATTTATGAGAGCTTGTTGTTCTCGTGCCTGACCTTGTTAAGTGCTCAGGGAGATGTGTGTGTTTTGTTTGTTTTTTTTTTTTGGGGGGGGGGGGGGGGGGGCAGCTTTTCCACTCGCTGAAATCATGCATTCACACGTACATTCACGCAGCGTGCAGCCATCCACCTGTTAACATCCACGCTCTGTTGTACTACAGCTGCAGAGTCTCAGTCGCCGCGCTTAAATATTGAATTTAAAGCCTTTACAGGGCTGCAGATACAAATTCACTGATACAGCCAAAGTTGCCCAGCTGATCAAACAGAGCTGTGATGTCGCTGCGGATGTCAGAGGTCAATTTGGTATCACAGCAGCCATCTTCTCCCTTCTGCTAACTGAGTCCACAGGAGTAGATCAGAGTTAACAGATAGCTCTATACTGCATTTTATTACCCATGTTTGATACTTTTTCCAATGGCCTCAGACCGCTCCATTTATTTTAGGCGGAGAATTCACTTCCTTCACGATCAGTCGGCGCCGAAATGAACAGCAAAAAAATGTCTGTGAGAGCACAGATCGGTTATCTCTGTAGAATAAAACCCTTTTTTTTTTTGGTGTGAAAAAACAACAACTGAACAAAACAACCTTAAAGTTCAATAAATCAACACAGCTCAGTCATCGCCGGTGATGCAGCTCCACGTTCCACACTGCAGACATCACTAGATAAAGCCTTTGTGTGATGTCTAGCAGGGGTTTCTCGTGTTTGATTGCTGTTCCATTTCATTTTTTTTTTTTTTTGCAGCAGCTATCGCAGCTGATAAGATGAACACAATTTCTCAAGTTTGCTCACTAATCTTTTCCGAGCGAGTAACTAGGTTAGAAACTATCTCGCACTTGAAGGGGAAACAATCGCTTGATGAGGCCCTGTGACGAGACCAAACACGTTGATGGAGGAGACATCTTCCTCTCCAGAGCGGCTTTATTAATATGTAAAGCTCATGTAAATTCAGGATCTGTCACTTGTCACTTGAGGGGGAGCGAGAGCACCGGCAGAATGGCTTTTTGCATCCGCTGGAGCTCCTCCTGCTCTGTTAGGGCTTTAGCTGGAAGGAAGTGAGACAGACACTTTTTTTTCTGTTATCAGCTGGCAGTGATGTTATTTATTCCCCTCATTTAATTCCCACCCACCCACACACTGTGAAAAGGATAAGACCCACGCATACGAAGCACAAATGGGCACATACCAACCTTAAACCGAAAATTAAACAATTTGTGGTGGAAGTGTGGGGACCTATAATTCATTTTTTTTGTTACACCATATTGTTTTCTAATGTGAACGGAGGGCCTGTATTTATCCTTCTGATGATGCAGCAGATTGAACACACATCACACCTTCAAGCCTCCAGCTGCAGATTAGGATTTGGCGAAGCGCAGCGGGTGAAACCAAAGCACCTATTGTCGGGAACAGTGACACTCACAACGTCAATTGTTTTTTTTTTTCCAGCTTTGTCACGCAAACAACACCTGGCATTGCATAACGCTCAGCTGGAGAGAGAGGTATTACACACAGCCCCCTTAGTTTGAAGTTGCTTCGTCTCATTATGAGCTTCATGATGTCAAACTTTAGTCAAAACTAAATAATTACAATAATCCTAAAACATGTGCGGCTATAAAATGAACCGGAAATGTTATTAATTACTTATTGCTCATTACTTATTTAAAAAATAGTATCTTTGTTGATTAATAAGTAGTAATAAACAAAGTAATTAAGAACATTTCAGGTTCATATGATGTTTTTATATAATACAGACATTTGATGAGTGAAATAATCATCAGCACCACAACTCAGTGTTTCCACCTTCAACTGCAATGAACCAATGACAGTCTCATAAACACAGACGTCACAAACCTAAGAAACCAATCCTGAGAGAGAGAATTAGCATTAGCACAACTACTAACACTATGTCCGCCACTGCCAGTTACAAGCTAACAAACAACATGAACAAATAAAAGATGCTAACTGCGCTAACGGTTCTGACCCGTCTGCTAGTCTCTGGTTCTGGTCTTCACACTCTTCCTCTGAGTCTGGGTCTGACTGAGGCTCAAACATGTGACTGAGTCTCTCTGATGTTTCCTCCTCTCACCATCTTGATGCTCTCTGCTCTTTCACCTGTCCACCTGGAGCCAGCAGGTGGTGGGAGGGGCTCAAGATCTGATCCAGGAAGTGAGAGGAGACGAGCTTCAGACCCAGTTTTTATGTGTGAAAACACATAAAAGCAGAGGATTTTTACAGAGTTTAAAACATTTCTGAAGAAGTTTAAGGGAATTGGAGGCTACATATGTACAATAGTCATAGCAGGAGTCCAAGCTATAATTATATTCCTCTCTCTCTCTCTCTAAACTAAATGTAAATTACATTCATAATGAAAAGAAATCAAACATTATTATTGATGCCCGTTATCAGAGGCAAACTCAGTGTAGAAAGACAGGGCTGGTAACGCTGGTGGGCTGAACACACACACACACACACACATGAGCGACCTGCAGCAGTTTAGCGAGGTAGCTTTTCACGCACAGGTGAGCAGCGTGACCCAAGGCTCACCTGCTGGTTACTCGTTACTGACCAACACTTCTAGTAACATGGGCAACAATTTAATCCAATCCAGCCTCCGGACTGACCCTGACACAGCCAATACTTTACCAAATGCCCACACAGAGACAACATGACAGCGTTAAGACTGTGGGACTTACACCCAGGAGGGTTGACATTAATTAAAGGAAGTACCCGTGTGGGTTGATTTATGTTTAGTTTTCTTCCGACTGTGGCGTCGGACGCATGGATGAGCCGCAAGAATTTTTCCCTCCTTTCACAGACTATGTAGTTCAGCTGCTGCAGGCATTTACCTTCACCCCAAGAAGCTTCAAATCTCAATACACCCGCAGTTTCCCGTGTCCACCATGCATGATAATTGAGTTTTTTGGTTTTTTTTTTTTGCTGACACAAAAAAATTTCTCGTGTGGAATCAGGCTTAAACTGAAAGCCTGGTGTCAAAAGTTGTCAAATAAATCATTTTTTATTACATTCAGAAACACTAATTACATGCCCCTGAGTAATATTTGAAAATGGACTTAATATCAATCACTTAATGATTTGAAAGACCTCAAAGATAAAATGAAAATCCGTCTCTGGAGGAGTCTTGATACTATTAGAAGATGCACAAAATCATGGCTGAATGCTTCCACTCTTTAATAATGTCAAAGTTTCTTCCTTGTGAAGGGGGTTTGCAGAGTCATTCTCTGAACTTAATGCCATAATGGTCACAGTGAGAAATGGGTGGTTAAATACAGATTATAGAGGTTGTGTGATAAATCCTGGGCCACAATTCAGCAGGGAAACTTTCACCTCTATGTAACCTGCGCCTAAGTGGGGAACATTGATTTGCTATAAAAGGGATTGCGTACGCTCTCCGGTTCTTTTCTTTTCCCGCTGACCAGACTGCAACATGTGTAAGAGAGTTTTTTTCAGGTTCACTCGACACGTTCACAGATGTTTGACGGATTCGGTTTACTTCCCATCTTGAGGAAGGGAAAGAGAGAGAATCCAAGAGCCTTTTATTCTCTTTCCTCAGCTGCTTGTGTCCGTCCATTTGTCAAGTACTTGCCTTCACATCTTGACCTTTGCAGTTAAGCCTCTTCTACAATGTTGTATGGATATTTTGACCACCGCAGGATGGTTCTCAGCACTGTAATGACCTCATGACCTTTTCATTTTGTGCCACTATCTGGCTGAAAGCTTTCCTAAACGAACACTTTGGTCTCTGACAAAACAGGATCCTCTGTGGATGTTCATGGTCCACAGAAGATGAATCCTAATTCTGCCGTCACCCTCAGACATTCTTGCATCTGTTGCGGGTCAATATATCCAATTGTACAAAAAAACCCCCATGAAAATCTAAAGTTTAAATGATCAAAATATGAAAATTAATATGCACATTTTTAATCCCCAGAGGATGAACCTCCATTATGGACCTTCCTCCACTTTTCCCACAGTGTCACCATCAGGACAAATGTTGAAAACTAATGGCTAAATTTCCATCATATTTCTACATTTCTTCTGGGCCCTTAACCTCGCAACTGAGAATCCATCTTGCCAGACCCCCGAAGATTTTCAAACCACAGTGGTTCGGACCAATGAGCATCCAATGAGGGAGGAGCGACTGTTTGGTTTTTCGTAAGAGCGCCGTTTTCGTGCAAATTTCCCTTACAAAGATGTCAAGAATCGTCTCCATACATGCTAACTAGCTTTCAAAGCTTCCCAGACTGCGGCTTGTTGTCTTTAGCGCTTTCTCTACTACATCATATGATAGAAAGATTGTTCATCCGATCACCTGCCAAGTATTGTTCTGAAAGCTCCTGCCCTTTTTCCAAATGAGGCTTTCCCAGATGGTTCTGTGTAACAAACCATCTGGTGCTTCAGGTTAGATTGCCCCCTCATCATACCAAAACTTCAACTACGCAGCAAATAGTCTAATCTAGTTTCACAGTGGACTAAAGTGCTGAGCATGAACGCTGATTTTAATGACTCCATGGGGTTTTCTTGAGGGTCATCTGGAGGTCAAACCGTTTTTAACCTTGGTAAGATTCTAAAAACAGTAAACTCGATATTGTTTGTTGCAGTGTGGGGTATGATGACCAGACTCTCTGCAGACAGATGTGTTTCATCCATATGTCTATGTCGTCTCATGTAACGGATACTATTCCATCTGAACCAACATAGCTGTCTGCATGGGCGCCGATACAAATCATGTCACACTTACACCTGTTTTAGTTCACATATTCATGGTTTCCAGACGACGAAATGACAGATTGACTTTGATCACCTGACTATTCCTCGAGTGAACGCCACCGTGAGGTTCAAACGTCTCAACATGTATTATATGCACTGGCATGAAATTTCACATTTTCACCATCATCGGGACTAAATTTTATTTCGTTTAATGCTGGGAACGTTCTGCCTGCGTCGCGTGTGCGTGGCGGCTGTCGTGCTGAGCTGCTGCAGAGAAGACATAGAAACCATAGTGGAAGGATGTTGCTGGCATGATGTTAATATGACATCAACAGGTCTTTTTTCTGTCTATTTTTGCTGCGAGATGATGAACATAAAAAAATAGGCGAGACGCAGAATCTTTAGATCACGCGACGCAGCCGAGAGGACGCTCTGACCCGCTACGCATCCAGTGTGTCCCAAATACCTGCAAGACTAAGGACATTCCCATCAGCCTCTGTCTTACTTGCTATTAAGGTCTAACTAGCAGATGTTATCATGCTAGCACGCCAACAATACAACAACATGGTAAACATTTTGGTGACTTCAGCACCTAGAAATCAAATAAAGTTCAATAAGTAAACTGTGGACTTCTCAGATTTATGATGTCTTCTCCTCATTGGCTGATGCAGTGGACGTGGTGCTGAGACAGACTCTAAACACTTGTCAAGGCTTCTTTTTTTTTGGATTTCTCACTGAAGTTTCAATTCATGGTGTCCTCAAGAGTCAGGAAATATCCTCGCCAGAAACCATATCTGTTACCAACATAATAATAATGAGGAAAAATCTACAACATCTAAATTGGGAGAGTGAGACCTTCTGAGTTTCATTTCACTTCTGCTGCAGCCTCGGGGGCCTCTGTGATAAAATTGGCATCAGTGGAAGAAATGAATATCCAACAAAAAAAAAAAAAAAATGTTCAAGTGTTTAGTTTAAATATTGAGAGTAAAAATATGAAAAGTTTAACATTCCCCAAAAAGGAGCTACTTGAACATTTAACGGATGAAAGCATTTTGAGTTGCACTGCAGAATTAAGAGTTGAACCCTCTTGACAGGGCAGGTATGTACATATTAGTGCAGATGATCTGGAGCCGTGTGAAAGTGAAAGCACAAATATCAAGGGAAACAGAAAGGCAACAAATATGAAAATGTTTGGTGCAAAGTTTCTAAACAGACATTATTTGTATAAGCTGAACCACTTAATCGAAAACCCTGAATGCTAACCTTGTCTGAAAAGATATCGAACCCTGATAAAGTTTATTCAGGTACATAACACCTGATGACATCCAAAAGTATTTGTAATGCTGCTGCTTTTGTGAATCGAGTTAAAGCCTCGTTAAGACTCTCCAGTCCCCAAACAATCAGTGAAAGTCCTTTTTGTCTGTGTTTGATAACTCCTGTGTCTTCATCCATTTAAGGATAATTGTGGGAGTGGAAACGAAGCTTGTGCACATGCGCCCAATTTCTTTTGGGGGGGTGGGGTGGGGGTGTCCCTTAATGTTTGTGTTTTCTCTCCCGTATGTGCTTTGTCCTTGTTTTATTTAATTGCGTCCTAAATAATGCAGCCCACTCCCGTGCCAGCGAACACAACCCTCCACTGCGGATAAAATGATTTGTTCAATTCTTTATGAGCGATGGGAGGGGAGGCAGAGATTTCTGGAGACTATGGGGCTTATGATAAATGAAATAAGCTGAATGCATTTCCATTTAGAGTAGACCAAGATTTAAACAGACAATTCAATAAAACTGACCCTCGGAGACTGGCCTCAGTGAAAATGGAGTCGACATTAATAGAGGGGGGGTTAACGCTCTTGAAGCAATTAAAGGTAACACAATTGCAGTGGTCATACCTGAGCAACATAATGCGATAAGGAGATGTGGAATATGCTGATATGGTGGAAAATACATTTCAAGGTTACAAGAGGACACAGAGAAACATCGCCGGCGGAGGGAGTGAAAGGCGACGGTACCAAGTGGACATCAAAGGAATCAAATATTATTAAGGTGGGTCCCTGTGCGGGGAGCGCAGAGTAATTGCTTGTCATTAAAATACGCATTACAGCCAAGAAATAAGCAAAGCGCTGTTGATAACTGAACTCCATTTGTGTGGCCCTGTTTAATGGATCTTGTGGCACTGATAAAAAAAAAAAAACGCGCAGTGTTCATGAAGAATTAATTACCACCCACAGCTGAGCAGGAAAAAAAAAACAACTAACAAACAACTGTGTTTTCCGCTGGTCGGAGCTTTTATGGGGGGTTTTTAAAAAGTGTTGCACTTTTAACAGCTGCTGCCCTTATCTGGAATTTGTCACTTCATTACCAGCCACTTCTCACGTAGAAATAGAAAAGGTTCCTCAAGGATACTTTAGTTATGACACTGCAACACAATGAGCTGCAATAACTTAAAGAGGCCTGACAATTTCTATCAAGTGCCTTCATAGTTTTCTTAAAATATTCTCTCATAGTGTATAAAAAGCACTTGCCGCCTGCCGTCGGCTTTAATCAGTCACGGCAGAAAAATGCGTCGTAACAGCGACTCATAACGGTGTCAAACTGTATCAAACTGTCCATAGTGGCGTCTCAAACAACTCCTGCGGCATAATCCACGTCTACACTGTGAATTCATACATTTGCGACACCCCACCCCTCACCCCTCACCCCTCACCCCTCACCCTAACCCTGGTAAAATTTCAAGAATACTGTATATCATTTCAAGAAGAGCCCCAAAAAACCACATTTACATTCAGGCCACACAGCTCATCTCACAGACGTAGAAAAATAATGATTCTTGTCCGCTGGGAGCAAAAGAGGAAATGGAGAGAGAGAGAGAGAAAGTCCATGTAGTAACAAGACAGGAGGCGGCAGTTTGTTTCTGATTTCCTACAGAAGTTCAAGGTTGACCTCTCTTTAACCAGCCACAGGGTTATTGTAGTAACGGTGCTGATGAAGCTCAGTTTAACCCAAACCGGCGTCTTCCCCCGATGCTAACACCGAGTCGGACGATAAACCGCGGTTTACAGTCGATGCTCCTGTTCACCCTGAAGGTGTCACATGAGGCTGAGGTCAAAATAATCTCCTCTCTGACGCCGTCTCCTCGACCTCGACAGGAAAATATCACGAGGAGAGAAGTGAAGGAGAATTCATGAGGACGTAGGGAAAGACCAGAATCCGACTATTTACAACACATGGAAGATAAATCCTCCTTTCCTAACCACAGAAACAAAACAAACAGAATTGAAATGTTGAAATAAGATGACATGATGACAAGAAGAGAATGTTGAGCCATTAAAATAATACTTAGAAATAGAAATTAGGAACTGAGCAAGAGGCCAGAATAAATGATATTCAGACATTAGTTTAAAGTTTCCTGGCGCGGGAGCTTTTTTTAAAAAATTGGTTAACTTGAGAAAATTAATTTACACAATGGAGGGGCTTTAGTGAAACAACATTTATGATTGTAGTATTTTGTTATGATGATCATATTAACTACAAATCTGGACAGATCTGAAAGAGAGGAAATCTTTATTCATGGATTTGGAGCTCAGACAATCAGACAGGGATTTCCTGAGTGTTGGAACGTGTCACAAACATAAAACAGTTTCTCTGTTGTTCCCGCCGTGGTGAAACTACAACAGCGCGTCACCAAGGAATCGTGGGACGGCATTTTTATTCCTTAGCTTTCGTACGGGAAGGTCCAGTGTTTCCTTACGCTGAAGGAGATATGATAGGAAGCACAGACGCTCCTTTCCTCATCACGTAGAGAACTGCAGCAGCTCGGACCATGAATAATCGGCTCCAAAATTAAGATGAAGTCATTGATAGTTGCTTTTATTAATACTGTCTGAGTAGCTTCTCACACAGTTTGATATGTTCTCACTTTTTCTTTTCTTTTTTCTCTTCTGGCGGTGAGTTCGGGTCTCTATTGTAATCCGGCGTAACTGATGTGAATCCAAGCTGACTACAGCTGCCATCCTCCGGGAGGGAGCGAGCTACAAACTTTTCACCGTCACCTTTCAGGCTCTCAGGAGCTTGAGCGTTTAATAGATTTTTTTGGTGCAGGGCCACTTTAATACTGATGGATATTTGATGCAGTCTGAAAGTGCCTCTTTCCAGCAGCAAAAAAAAGAAAAAGAAATACAAACTAAGTTATGTTAGAAAATATTTGAATGTCACGGATGGCCAAATAGCCTGCAGTGAACAGCCCCCATTTGTTCAGAGTTTGTGTGAATTTGTGTGAGATGGTTTTAGTTGTTGAAATATAAAGAGATATTATGCAAACAGATTTTCTAACTGGCATTATTTCCTCTGTGAGAAATAAAAACTATTCTGCAGGAGGAATCTCTAGACAGTCCCAGTTAGAGAACCGGCGCTGTAACAATCTGTTAGTTGAGGAGAACATATGATGCCAAAGTGTTGTCTCACATGCAGCTGAATTGGACCGTGATGCGTGTACGCTGCAATCGAGTCGAGCAGAGCGCCGGGGCGCCAGAGCGGCCCGAAAACAAGGACACCACAGCACAGAGGGCGAATTCCTCCACAGTCGGCTCAGGGCTCAGGCAAACATCTGTTGACTGTATTAAGATCTAAAAGTGAGCCAATTACCAGAGAGAAACACGGCCCCCGGTCAGCCTGTCCTCGGCCCCGTTTCTGGTCAGCTGTTGATGACTTGCGACTCGCCTCTATCCTCCTCCCTCCCGCGGGCGTGATTGGCTGAGCCCGGTCCAAGGACGGGGATGTGGAGAGCTACAGCGGCAATAAAAAGCCAACCTGACTGACTCATGTTGTCTATAAAGGAATCCATGCGGCAGTGGGAGTGAGGAGGTGGACCTCTTTGTTTATGTGTGTGTGCTTTGTGTTTAATCTCTGGCAGCTATTTAACACCCAGATATTCATATTCAGATATATGTGCCTCCAACCGCTGGGGTGTTTTTAAGGCTCTTTTCTCTGTACAGTTGGTCTGCTTTGGAAGGAGGAGGCAATTATTTTTGATTGGACACAGATAAAAGGCGTCGCTAAGTGGGTGTGTGCCAGGTCCGTAGCCGCTGGTTCGCTGGCGTCACTGGTGGTTTTAAAATGACAGCGGGACTTTAAATAACAGATTACAGTTCTGTCGGTGAGAAACGTGGGAATAACCTGAATATGTGCGGCACGGTTCAATCAAGTGACAACCACCTAATGGTCAAAAAAAACCTCACACAGCATGGAGGCGAGGAGTGTGTGTGTGTTTCGTAGTCGCAGTTTTCAGTCTTGTGATGAACTCTACTGCATTTCATCGTATTACTTTACTCATGATGTGTATCGGTTGTGTCGACGACTGTCGCAAACCAAATTTCCCCTCGGGGATAATGAAGACTTTCTAATCTAATCTAATCTGTTGTGATTTGATGTAATCATGGAGGTGCCAGTTGAAAAAACTATGCTGTAACGACTCCTCTTTGTCCAGTGTAAACCCCAGGATCATTAAACTCCTTGTTGTATTGTGTGTTGTAATGAGCACTTCAGCCTGTGGGGGGCACTGTTGGGATTTTTGTCTTGTGTCTAATTGGAAAGTAAAAAAAAAAAAAAAATCTAAAAATATGAAAACAGCACATAAAATGAAGGTGAAGTAAAAGCCCATGAAGCCTCAGTCTGATGTTCCACTGCATCTCACCAAAGTCGTGACATTTAAAGCTGTCAAAGGACGAGCAGGATTGTGAATGTAACCTACATTCGGCCGCCCAGGCCACGGTGTCTGACGAGCGGCTCGGCTGTTTTCTCCTCCAGCCGGTGGCCAGACATGAAGCCGCGGTGTTTCTCTCTTGGTCCGGGCCCTGGCGGACCTCCGGGTGGCTTCCCTCGGTGCTTCGCTCTATTTCTGTCTCCACAGGCTACTCCATTATTCTGACTGTGACAATCTATGCTAACGGCTATCAAGGGGATTCACTGCCTCACTCTCTGTTTCTAATGTGACAAGATCAGAATCCAACAGGAGTTTCACTTTCCAACATGAAAGATATGAAGACCATGATCTAGCACATGAGAGCTTTACAAGGCCTTTCCTTCATTCATTCATTCATTGAACCTTTATTTCCCCTCAATAATACATTGAGATAGAGAATATACAGTATCTGAGTACAAAATAAAAGACATGTCCTTTGCACCAAGAAACACAGAAAAGAAGCTTAGATTAAAAATGGCAATAAAAAGTAAAAAATTATAAAAAGCTAAATTAGTAAAATAGTTAAACCTGACAAATAGATAAAGCAATTAAATTTTAAATTCCAGACACTTTTTAAACTCTGTAAAAATCCTCTGCTGTGATTCATGTTTAGTTTCACGTTTTCACACATAAAAACTGGGTCTGAAGCTCGTCTCCTCTCACTTCCTGGTTGAAAAATCTGGATCAGGCCTTGAGCCCCGCCCACCACCTGCAGCCCCAGGTGGACAGGTGAAAGATCAGAGAGCATCAAGATGGTGAGAGGAGGAAACATCAGAGAGACTCAGCCACATGTTTGAGCCTCAGTCAGACCCAGACTCAGAGGAGGAGTCTGTGGAGACCAGAACCAGAGACTAGCAGACGGGTCAGAACCGCTAACCGCTAGTTAGCATCTTCTTATTTGTTTATGTTGTTTGTTAGCTTGTAACTGGCAGTGTCTGACACAGTGTTAGCGGTTGTGCTAATGCTAACTCTCTCTCTCTCTCTCTGCACTGACAAGGTTTCAGTTGTATTTAGCCCCGCCCTCTGTCCCCACAAGCTGACAGGATTGGTTCCTTAGGTTTGTGACATATGAAACTCTGAATCTGTGTTTATGAGACTGTCATATGTCTAGTTCACTGCAGTTCAAGGCAAATGAATCACCTCAAACAAGATCAGCTGGAAGTGACATAAAATTAAATGAAAGATTTAAAAACACCCTGTGGATAAATATGAAATAAACTTTAGATTGTTCTGCATGTTCCTCCAGGTTGTAGGTGCGCAGTGAAAAACAACCTGCAACATGAACCTCGTCCTCTTTGAGGTCCTCTTCCTCGCTGTGGTGAAATAATACTTGATGCTGACATCTCACTTCTGTTCAAGAAAAAAACCCATAAGCAGCACATTTTACTCCATTATTGCTATTGAGTGAATCTTTACCACTACAGCTCCAAACCCCCGGCGGAGGAGGGGTCTCGTATTCTCTGAGAGGGCTGTGTGAGCACACAGCGCACTGTCAAACAAGTGTTCAGACCGATTCAATACTGTAGGTCAAGCACCTCCAGTAATCCAGTGAAAATAAGATGACATACGCTAAGCACCAGTTCAAGTCGAACTGGGCACGAGCAGTGAAGGTCAGTGTACGACCTTCTTCTCCTGTGTTTGTTAGACGCCGGACTGATTATCTAACGACTGAAAGGCCACGTTCCTGCTCTCCTCCCTCTTATCCGGCTGTTAGACATGATACTGTACACAAGAGGTGAACATGTGATAAAGTATTTATGACCGCGCCGACAGTGTCGGCCTGCGACCTGCACAACCGGGCTGCCACTGCACGTCTGCATGAGCAGCGTCCGCCCCCTCGTTTCCTCGTGTCACCTCAGCTGGAGTCCACGAACATCTCTTTGTTTACGCCGCTATCAAGCTGAGCACAACTTTCACGGAGGGGGTGGTGGTGGTGGTGGTGGGGGGGGGGGGTGCCTGTCAACCATATCAAACTCAATTATGCCCAGCGAAGTCACATACTCATGCCTCCACCAAAAAAGTAATTTCACACCAATTAAAAGCTGCAACAACAGAATCTGCAATCCAGTATTGAAGACCCTTTCAATCCCGCCTGCAGCTCTGACAACGTGATACAACGAGGTCAGTCGCTCGCTGAGCATGACCATCATAATGCCTCTGTCTATTTCTCTTTTCTTTTCACAGGATAAAGTGACAAAATGATATTAGGATGACATTAAGAAAATCCACACCTGATGACAGGGGGGGGGGGGTCTTTAGGGAGAAAACATAACGAGGAGAATACACAGCATTTCTTTAAGTGTGAAGAGAAATAAACACACAGCAGCTGTTGGAGACTATCGATGAGATAATTAAAATCTGCACAATACCTGTCTCTGCCCCATTGGATTTTATAGGGAGTGTTAAACTGCCAGATTATATTTAATGGAAACCGAGTTGTCACTGCAGCCTGAAGAGGTGAGGAATGAATTAGCACGGGTTAGCAAATCACCGCATTGTTGGCGCAGCGTTGTCGTTAAAACCATCATAAAAAACAACAAAGCAAAACAAACAAACATATGCACAGAAAGAAGGGCTAGCTCCTCCTCCGCATCCATCACGGACTCGAGCATCTGTGACACTGAACCCGCCGGGCTCCAAAAAATCCTTTTATTATGTTGTGCCAGCGGGACACAGCCTCTTATCAAAACTCTCATCCCATTGGACCGGTTACGGGGGGATTTTCTCTGTGGGAATCTTATTATTGATGGTTTTCTCATTTGAATAATTTTGCAATAACAAGAAAATGAATTTCCTGTGTCCCTCGCCTGGTAGCGTTCGTGCAGCTAAAAAGTGTATCAGTGTTTTAATAGCTCGCCTGTGGTTGTTGTTGCATCACTTTGAACACAGTCCGGGAAACTATTTGTATGTTGTCTGCTCGAAGATAATCTTCAGCTAATAAGGGCATTTGTATTCCTCTGTCTCGATGGTTTTATTTGCTCATTATTAAACACATAGTTTTGAAACATGTGTCCCTTCCACTGGTGTGAACCTTGAGCTGTCTGTTTGATGGGATTTAATGCGGAAAATACAGAACTCACAACACCGAACGTGCATCAGCAAAACGACTCACAGCAGCTGCGTTCAAACTAAATCCTGTAAAAATACCATAAAACAAACACGTCAGGGAGACGGAGAAAATTCACAGAGGATGAAATCATATTGGTATTATCCACAAAATTCACTTACAGTAAAACCTGATGTAATAAGGCAGCGTTGATATCATTATATATGATGCATTCACATGTAAGCGGCACGTTGCAACTACTGACCACGACACTGGGTGGTCAAAGTTATAATCTGTAACTTCTCCACATTAAAACGTCTAAACACAACTCGACCTGTGTCTGACATCATCACAAATGTTTCCATCAGTTCTCGAACCAGAGAAATCTGTGATTTTAATCATGGTGATGTTTCATTGGTGGCCGGTCAGTGATATCATATCCTCTACGATCACGTGTCAGTGTGTTTGTGTTTGTCTGACAGAAGCTCAACACTGACTTTTATCCAGTTTTAAGCCACAGACACTTTTTACACCTCGTGGATTTCAGCTTGTTATTTGAACCAGATGATTTTAGTCGTCGCACATCTGGATCTGAAGTTATCAGAGAAACAAGCTGAGGAAATGTTAGACAGATTTTTAAAGTGAAACTGCTTTATGAGTGTTTCTACTGGTTTTAATCTCCTGGTGTGTTTGTTGTGGAAAGGAGGACGCATCATTCAGCTGCTGGTAAAAACCTGCTGAACATCTGGTTCAGAGAAACAGTCAGAACGAAGGTTAGCATCAATCTTCCCTCAGTCTCTGTCCTCCGTACAGCGTCGCTCAAACTCTGACTTTAAATGTCAAACTGCTTCATTCAGTTATAATCACCGGGTCTGTTTGATTTCCTGAACCGCCGACGCTGAAGGAAACCAAACAACAACTCCCATGATCCCGTGCTATCTCGTGACATCACCCAACGTCGTCTTTTGTAACAACTATTTCTGTTTAATCTGTAAAATCTTAAAGATGCAGCTGTAGCTGAGCAGAAATCACAATATTTAGTTCTCAAGCGAAGTTCTTCAAACTGCATGTAAGTAGTGTAACATGAGTAAATGCACCGGGGTGACCTTTCAACTTTCTCTCCCTTTAAAGAGATTAGAGCAGAGGTTAAAAAATAACAAAAACATTTTCTTTAAGCAAATTCGTGAATAACATGAAATAAAATAATTAAAAAAAACCCTGCTGGAATCACCAATTACTGTTAGAGCAAAATCCCCGTCTGAAGTCTCTTCGCCGCTCTGAATTACAGCGCCAACTGATCTCGGCGGTTGAGATTATTTGAACAGAAAACACATTTCCCTAATTAACAAGACAAGAAGTGTGGGCTTCAGAGAGCTGCGGCTGTCTTTGTTTGATCACTCTTGTTCTCTTAGAAGCAGGTAGCACTACTGCAGCGAGTACACTTGCTATGGATTTGTATTGGGCTAATGAGATTCCCCCCCCCAACCCCCCAAAAAAAAAAAAACAACACGGGGAAGTTGTTAGCACATGTCCTCTCGCTGCTGGGGGAAAAATAAAACTTCTCGCAGTCATTCTGTTGCTGGTTTCTGTTTTGGGTGATAACAAAAGAGAAATAATCTAAACAAGCAGAGAGCAGCCGCAAACTGGATAAAAGTAATTTCGGGGGCCTGTCAACACGCACGACTCGCCCGAGACGTCGCCGCGAACAACAAAGAGCATCAAGTCAGCAGAAAGTGAGGGATAACACTTGAGGTATATTACCATGACATTGTGTTTGGTCTGTTTTCAGCCGGCAGGGGAAACACAGTGTACACACACACACACACACACACACACACACACAGATTTGCTGTCTGAGTGTTTACGTACGCTATTGACAAAACCTGCGGATGAGGAAGGTTTCCATTAAAATACCTCAGGTCCTTCTTGTGCCACTGTTGAGTCTCAAATAATTAATTTTTCTGATGTGAAAAGAGGACAAAATCAATGTGGACGGAGCGGCAGACATTGATGAGCCGGGGGGGGGGGGGGGGGGGGGGGGGCAGATATGTTTTTCAACGGAGAGAGAAAGTTTACTGGAAAGTAGAGCTGGAAGTTTCTTTCATGGTACCTGAGATTTGCAGTAAAAAAAGACTCATCAGTCACAGCACAGCAACACCATGCCCACAAGGTAAATTCAAATTAATCAATTAATTAAACTTTGCTTCTCTGCAGAGTTACTACAACCTATTCCCAGTGAGTGACGGCTGCTGGAACGAAGCTCTTCTCACCGATTTTACTTCTGCACTTTTGGGGGACGATGAACCTTCGTCCGGACGGAAGAAGCTGAATTCATTTTATATTCTTCTGAATAAGAAGAAACTCAACATCAGCTTTATAAGTGCTTTCTCTACCACTTATATGCAACGCTGTAAAAAATAGAGACACAAGCGTAATGTTTCCAGCAAGTTTTTAAAAAACCTGCAAGAAGATGCCAAATCTAAGCCCTGCAGTATGAAAGCAGACGTAGCGGCTGCTCGTGTGCGTCGGCTTCCGTGGTTAACTTTGACATATTGACATTTGATAACGTAAATCCATGTCACATCTCCGTATAGGAGCAGTCTGTACACACACACACACACACACACACACACACACACACAGAAAGGTAAAAGAAAAACTGTAACACAGGTGAATGTATTTCACTCAAGCAAAACAGTTTCACCTGGAGCTGGACTCAACAGGAAATACACAGTGTACTGTATTTAACTGTAGAAACAAACGCTGCTAAATGTTGGTTTATGTACCAAACATGCCGATTATTACTTTTACATGTGTGGAGAAAAAAACAGCTGGGAAACACACTGTGACTTAATGAAAGAAGCTTCTTTATTTCTCCACTCTCTCCTCTGTCAAATGTCAGTGTCGCCAAGCTTCTTTTTTTAAATATTATTCTGACCTTCACTAAAATTATTTGGCCGACTCATGACTAAAATAACCCGGACTACTAATGAAACATTCTCACCAAATAATGAGCCACAAATCTGAATGTTGCTCTAGTTTGATTAAACATTGTTCAGAGAGACGAAATGAATCATTTTCATACATTATTATTATTATTATTATTATTATTATTATTATTAAAGTGGAGTGAAGGTCTGAGTTTATGTTTAACAGGTCAGAGATGATTTCGCTCATTTTTAAAATGTTGTATCAAGAGCTACGATATTTACCGACACTGACTCTCGCACAAGGGAAACAGAAGCAGACGATACAGATCCTGTGATGGACGCGAACATGAGCTCGTTTAAAAATAGCGACAGTTTCCCAAAACTGAGATGGAGCGACAACACACTGATGTTTTTAGAGCTTTTATTCATAGCGGAGCTTCAAGTGTCTCTGGGATCATCTTCTTGGGAGCGGGAAAAATCCACAGCACAGTCCTCAGTGTCAGCAGGCCGAGACGTTCGCTGAGAGGGAGAACAGACGAGCAGCTTCCTCGTCATCGGTTCACCTTCATCACGCTCTTCAGACGTATTTGTACTACTTTGTTTAGCTTTCACTCAATCTCATCCCATTAAACAGGTGTTAATATGACACGCGAACGTTGCAGAAAGAATCACCTCGACGCTGACGAACACTCCAGCAGGGTCAGGAGGAAGGTTTTCTGGAGCTATGACTTGTTTTTCATCAGCCAGACTCTCTGCCAAGATTATACACAGCATCAGTCGACAAATATGGAGCTTCAGAGAAAGAGAGAGGTGCTGCCATTTCTCTGTCAGCTGAAGTTATGAACGGCGCACAGGAAAAGTGACGGAGAGTGCTCTGACTTCACTTCACACTAACGCACAGATTCTTTTCAGAATCACCTGATATTATTATAACGAGAGATATTCAATGAATATGATCAGTACATGTTTATGAACGTATTTATTTCTGCTGTGTAGTTGGACACTTTAACACGGGAGTCTATGGGGATTGACTCACTGTTTGGAGCCAGACTCTAGTGGTCATTGGAGGAACTGCAGTTTTCTGCCACAGCCCTGGAGGTTGGCTGCTCGTCCCCACACACACATTAAGTGGATTAATCTGCACCTTGTTTTTCACACGGTGTAAATATTGACTCTCTGAAGAACCTGTTATATATTATTTTATTCAACCTGTCCTTCAACACAGATTCTCTGCCCAGGAAACATTTCAACTTCATCTTAAATCACCTGACTTGTCAAAAAGTTTTCTGCAGACTTTGAACCTAAAAGTCATCTTGTCTTTTCTCGCACACGTAGATTATTTAGTTGAATCCTTGAAGTCGCCTTGCTCCTCCATTTTGGACAAAGTGGCTCTTATTAAAACGCCTCCGTTAATTCGTCCTCCTGGTTAAGTGACAATATTCGTTGTTTCCGGGATAAATGTCGGAGGGCAGAGAGACTGTGGAAAGTCCACCGAGCTTCACACGTTCACCGGCTTCAGTACAAGGACTTCTTAACCGAGCTAAACAACATCATTAAGGATGCGAGGGCTTCTTATTTTGCCAATCTTAGTTCCATTAGTGAAGGCGACCCCAGAGTCCTGTATGACACGATTAATAACTCCCTCACTCCTGCACGTCCTGAGGTGCCTGTGTTGCAAAAAAAAAAAAAATGGACTGCAGTAATTTTCCTTCATTATTTGTGGATAAGATCAGAAACGTCTCCCCCTCTCCCCTCATCCAGTTCGACCGCCTCCCCCTCCCGTTTCCCCTGCAGGACCTGTGTGAGGTGGTGGGCCGTGTGAAATCCTCCTCTGGTCCCCGTTGTGCTTAAAAGAAATGCACTTGAGTCTCCTGGTCTCTATAACCAGCAGCTCCCTGATATCTGGCTGTGTCCCAGCTTACTTTAAGCTTTGCAGTGGTTCAGTCTCTTCTGGAAAAAAAAAAGCAAACCTTGATCCGTCTGTTCCAAATTCTGCCTCTCGTCGAAGGTGTCCTCCGACCCGTGGAGCTGCAGGACGTCACAGACGCTCCTTCCTGAGTAGAAACTGAGAAGGAACGTCTTCAAAGTTTGGCACAAATGTCCTTTTGGACTCATTGAACTGATTAGATTTTAGGTGGTCAAAGGTCAAAGGTCAGTGTGACATCACAAAACACTTATATGACTCTGGATAAACGACAGGCAGGTGACCACGAGGAGGCGATTCCCTGGAGGCTAAAAGGTTCTGAGAGAATAAATTCATCCGGTGAAGCTTCATGCGATGAGTTTGTCGCGAAGTCGTGTTCGGGTTGGTTTAAAGTATCGCTGAACAGGCGCCATTTCATGGACAGTTCTTTTTGATTCTGCAGAGAGAAACAGGAAGTGGCGTTGGCTGAAAAACTTTCTCCTCGTGAGAATGTCTCTACCGCAACGAGGCAACTCTCACCCTGATAACACGGGGGATTGATTATCGAACCAAGCTCATGCCACATACCTCGCCCCGCGCTGGGTCATATGTTTCCAGCTGATGGCTTTAACCTCAGTGTCAACAGAGAAGCGGGAAAAATGAAACGGAGTTAAATAGAGACATGGCTCGAAGGGGAATGAGGCGGATGATTACTGTATATATGGATGAGACGTGTGGGGGCAGTAACAGTGAGAGTGGGGTTCCGCTCTGACTGTTAAGACTCGGGTTGAATCGCTCGCCGCGTGATAAATCTCACGACCGCCTCGCCATGATTTACCGCACCACAAGGTCATGGCGGTGATATATCTGCTGGAACAGCTGCACTTGTTTACTGCCAACAGGTTCTTGTCCGCGGCGTCATTCGGAGGTGGAACTGCAGGATGGATGGGGTGATAAATGTTCCCCCGTCTTTTGTGCTCAAAATGAGAGCGAGAGAGAGACCGCCGACGTCCGAGGGCGGACAGATGTTTGTTTTTTTTTTGTGTGTGTGGAGAAAACACAAACCGTGCTTCCCTCCGTCTGGAAGGACGAATCTTAAATAGATGTTGATAATTCACTTTTGGTTGCGGTCACACAATTAAAGGTCAATTTATTTGTTGTTTTTTTCCTGGTTTGTAAAAATGAATTGGCTTTTTGAGGAACACTCTCCAAAACTTTACAGGACCTTGGTGAAAACGTACATGTTTAATAGGCCTTGCCCGTCGATAGTGCCCCTATAGGATGTACCCATACCCTGCACCCAACAGGAAATGACCTTTAGTCTTTAGCAATTTTGGTGCGATTCTCTGTCCCCAAACTTTATATGTTTGATTGATAAGAGTCCTGGCCTGAAGTGCCGCCTTATGGTGACAGGAAATCACGTTTTACAATTTGATTTTCTGACGGCTTTCAGCTTTAATTACAATTTGGATCTCATTTTATTGTGGGTTTGGTCATTGTTCTTATCTATAATAACTCTGCAGTAAACAAGTCAAAGTTGTCCTGTGGCGTTTTTTCCCCATTACTGATGTGTGAGTGGACAAATAAAGTCTTTACACTGTCCGGTTACACCTGGTTCAGCAACGTAACCCTGAGTGTTCTTTGCTCCGTCTGACCCTGTTGTCCTTGTTCCAGATGTGAGCTCGTACTTTAGCGAGTGCAGTGTAATAATAATTGATAAAAGGCCAAAAATAAGTCGTTTCAAGTCAGAATCATATTCAAAGCCTCGGTGTAAGTGTAAGTGAGTTGCCAGGAACGCCTCGTCATAAAAAACCCCCTCACCTTCGGCGGGTTACTGTACATGTGACAGTGTTGGTAACTTTCCGAAACCGTCGATCTGACATTCACGCCCACACTTCATGCAGCGTTTGGACAGATAGCTGTGTGAGGGACAGAGAGAGAGAGAGAGAGGGAGAGAGAGAGAGTTTGTGAACTTCACACACACACACACACACACACACACACACACACACACACACACACACACACACACACGACTTCCAGCTGGGTTGGACAAACACTTTGTACAAACTAGTTCTTTTAAATCAGAGTCCATCCACACTGCAGCGGCTTACAGGATGTTCAAGTTGAATATGAACAGAAATAAGAACCAGATTTACATCATGTAGTCCAATTAATTGACAGTCCAAAGAAGTTTTTTTTTTTTTTTGTTCCCGGTTGCAGCTACAGATGATAATCACATCCTCTCTCATTTTGAATTTGATCCACACCCAAAAGCTAACAATGTGGAAAACTCATTTCTGTATTCCATGTTCATCTCTTGGTGTAAAGGGAAGACGGCGTATCCAATTAAAGCAAAAACATGGATGGCAAGTGCATCAGTGTGCCCCGATGAAACTAAATCAACTAACACCCGTAAGAAAGCAGCTGGTGAGTCTCACCGCCGCCCCGTACAGTCTGTGTTGAGCCCGGCGGCCGGCTTGCTTAAAAAAAATCCCGGCCATTACTTAAAAGGTTGGCCCTGGCAGAGTTCTTTTAATATGCTTTTGATCCTGTGGCCCTCAAGAAACTCTTTACAATTCTAAAAGTGGGCAAATGGTGATGTCTGTCCTCCTCTTAATGAGCGCACCACTCACATTATTCTCTCTTGAATTTTGCTCTCAGGCAGCCTGACCTGTGCAAAATAACGCCGCGCCGCTCGCTCACAGAGAGACGGTAATGAGCACATTTAATCACAGCTCTCGGCCCTCTCGCAAAAAAACAAGTGATGTAAATTTTTAAATGAGCCGTAGCCATAGCCTTGGAGGAGGCACGGGGACTGTAAGTGGAATACCACCAAACTCAAGTAAACACAAATCATGTTCCGATGGCCGCCGGATTCCCAGGGTTCCTCAGTGTTTGTAAGCGTGACTTCAACAACTCGCCCAGAGCCAGAAAATAAAACAACAGCAAAAAAATGTAGAGACAAATCTTTGAGATGTGTCAGGCTGAAGTACAGTCTGGAGCTGATCAGTAAATAATTAATACACATTTATACATATTTCAAAGCGAATGTACATGTAACCCCTCGTTCCTGAAGCGTGATAAGACGGATTCTATCATCCGTTTTCTACCTGGTTACCTGAGGGCGGGTGGCGGTGGTGGATGTCCCCTCTTCCCAGCAACGTTTTCCAGCCTCTCCTTATGGGATCCTGAAATCTCTCCAGTGTATTCTGGGTCTGAACCCGAACCACCTCACCCGGCTTCTTTGGGCGGCTCTGCTCCGAGCTCCCTCCGGACGTCAGAGCTCCTCAGCCTCTCTCTAAGACTGAGAGTGTGGGAGCGACAGATTCCCCTTTGGAAAATCACCTACGCTGGAAGACAGAATAAAGGCCGTTGCACTCCGATCCCGAGAAGCACCAAGAGCAGGGAGAAGTTCACCTGCTGACATGTGACTCGTTTTCAAGGTGTGGCCTTCTTCAGGAAGTCAGTGGTACAGTTTGAGTCACTGCTAACAATACTGGAACAACACACTGAGAAGAAGAGCCCCCGGTTGGTCCTGCACAGCAGCTGGCGGTATGTCGACAGTAGGGAGACACACACACACACACACACACACACACAGACACACACACACACCATATCATTAGTTTAATAGACAATCTGAATCGTGCCATCAGAAACGAGTGCGCTGGGTGATCGGGGAGAAAACGCTGTGCAACATACAAGTTCATGGTCGACAGCTGAGCCGCCTCGTTTCCTCCTTCATTTACTGTGGCACCAACTCATCAGCTTCCGCGATGACTTTTCTTTTGTGTTGGCATGTACGGTGGCTCCCGGTGGTCAAACAACTCTCACTGCACAGATGTGACAAAACACGGAGAATCAGAGGAAGTAAAACTGACATGAATGGACATCCTACACATCTGGAGTAATTCCAGTTTATTTATCTTATTTTTAAATTATCATTATTATGAAATTGTTTTTACATGATCATGAGATCTTTTTTCATTCATGACTTTAATATTAAACACATGTTAAAATCGGGAGATAGAGAAGTTGTAATGATAAGATGAGGTCTCATGCGGTGAGCAGCCATATTGTCTGCACCATGATGAAACAGTAAAAGTCCTATGGAGCCTGAAGTCGATGCATCATCGGTGCACAGAGTTATAAACAAGGAACTGTGGTGCTTTTCTGTTGATTGGACCTTAAATCAAAGGCCTTACAGTGAGTAAAGCTACATATCTAGAGGGTGGATAAGTGAAATGATTCAACGGCCAACGATAAATAGACGCTGTAAAAGTGGCAGGAACCCGCGCGGCTTGAGCCGATTTGAATGATGGGAGTAACATGAGAACAGCGAGCCGCCGCAGCTCACACTTATTTTGCTTTGCGTGTTGTATTTCAAGATAATTTCCACCTCTCTCTCTCTGCTCAGCTCATCAGCACATTTGCACATCTCATTGCAAAAGTTTGGCAGCCACTGACAGCCTCCTAATTCTGTTGTGAAACATCGCCGTCTGAATCAAATGTGTGTTTTCTCCGTGCTGAGCCCTGGCACAACGCGCAGCAAGTGGGAGACCAACTCTTACATCACCAAATAACACTGCTATTGACTCATATTCAGAGCGATCAGAACCAGTCAAGCGCTCTGAAGATGTAAAACAGAATGAAGAAGTGGTACAGTGTGAGAGTGGTCAATAAATGAGCTTGTTCTCATTAAGAGAGTAGATAGAAGTGTATAGTAGAAAGAAGAGGCTGCACTTTCAGTTCCGACACCTGCAAAGTACAACCCAGTAAATTCAGTACCATTGTTAAAAGGTGCTATTAGTCATATTTTATTGGCTCTCTTCCTGCAAGTGCTGCTAATTAAGCGTTTCTGATGACCTCAAATTACCTCTGATTTAAAACCTAAACAGGCGGGGCTGGCTCTGCCTTTTTTTGGGGGGGGGGGGTGGGGTGTTCCCTGAAGTATTCACTGTTACTTCATTACAGTCTGGACTCCAAGCTGAATGCCCCTGCCTTTAGATATGACCCATAGGAGCATGCTGGACTTTTGTCGTCATGGTAACCACAACAAGGATGCAGTTAATGAACGGTCACGGTTTGGTTAGGCACATGGTACGCATTCTACCAGGTCAGCTACCAGGGGGTGGGGGGGCTGACATAACTAGCACTAAAACATAACGTAACACTGAGCTAAAAGTATTCATATAAGCTAGTTAGCTAACGTTTGCTGTGTTTGCCAGTATTTGACTTTGCTGTGAGATGAATTAAACAGACAGACACACAGATGAAACCTTCTATGCTAAGATGCTAATTTTAGCCTTTATGCTGATATGGCGTCATCCTGTGTCGGGTGGAAATGCGGATAGACGTTGCAAATACAGATGCACAGAGCGAGTTTAATTAGTATGAAGATAAAATGAATCATATGTTACAGTATGGTCAGTGGATCTCTGCAGTGTCTTAGAGCTCACCACGCTGCAACTTCAAAGTGTGTTACGTATGTCTTATGTCCTCTGGTGTCACAGAAGCTCACGAAGCAATATGAGCATTATTTCATTATTTGTCCAGACTGCTCCTCCACCTCTGTACAGTGTCATGAACAGTGATGAACACACACTGCAACAGGGCAAATAACATCAACCAGTTTGCCCCAGGATATTGCAGGAGGATTGTTACCGTGCGGTCGCTATGGTGATAACAAATGAACCACACCTTTTTGTTATTTTCTCTAAAGGAAGTCTGGATCAGTTTTAATCTTAAATCTTATCAAATAATCAAGGGAAGAAAACATCCTCATCACTTTTAGGTACAAAATCCAAGTTTCTGGGGGAAACTAAAAGCTGATAAACTGTATGTACTGTGTCATTTTAAGCTATTTCATGCCCCTGAGGGATTATTAAAGTTTCCACAATTGAATTCAACAAATCGATGGTCTGCATTGCATCATTTACATTTCAATGCCTGCAGATAATCGCGGTCTACTGTTGTGCATCTGATCTGCATTGGAAGAAACAATGAAGTAGAATGTATTGACATATTTTTGCAGCTGATCTGGTGAGGACTTGTATAGGATGCTGCCTGTCTGCTCTGTTGACTAATTATGTAAATGGAATTTTTAGTTCGTCAGAAGTTCACAGAGGGTCGGCAGGAAGAGGAAGAGATAATTTGAGAAATCATTCATTTTATCAGTATATTTGCATTTCATTTAAGGTCTCCAGCATGACCTGTTCACTTCCCCGTGACTGGGATAAATCATGATTCATTCATGACTCCAGGATTAATTCCCCTGTTGTCAGATCGGCCTCATATCCATTCATTTTCTCATTTTGTTGAACTTTGGTTTGTCGATTACTATATCACAGACGTTTTGTTGCGAAAATAAATCTACATCTGCCGCCGTGTATGTACACTGGACTGACAGTGAGAGAATAATCATATTTAACAGTTTACTCTTACACTGATTCTGCATTTTTCTCACCTTCAGACTCCAGAACCGGCACCAGCACCAAGATACATGCAGCACATATACTTGTTCCATACTGTTTACAGTATATAATCATCTAGGGAGATATTGATGTTTGGCCATAACTGTGATTGATCGTCCCAAAGAGTAACGGTGTCACTCGCAGTGGGCGACATGTTTATCGTTGCTTTGTTTTAGGGGGAGTGCAGAGAGTCACATTTCACGTATAAAGTACATGTCTGCACCGTGTCAGCTGACTCTAGAGTTGGGTTCAACACGTCTGTGTAATTTAAACAAATGGTAAAAGACGCCATCAATTGAGCATCAAGGGGGGCTTGAAAAGTCATGATTTAGTCCAATATTTCACTTTTGTGCTGCACTCAGTCACCTCCCCCCCCCTTCACTCACAGAGCTGCAGGAGAAAGAGTAAGTGAGGAAATTGAAGGCAAAGGCTGTTATATGTAAGAATCCCCACACCACACTTCCTGATTTATTTTGTTTGCTCTCCCCCGACTCTTTTCCCTCGCTTACCTCTCCGTTCCCGCTCACTCATTCTCCCTCTCTCGATGTCTTTCTCGCTCTCCCTTCACAATTATCTCTTATAGCCTGTGAGGTGATTAATGGGTTTCATTTGACGTCCTCTCCTACCCTTCGCCAAGCACCAACAAATAAAACCAGGGCCCAACACACAAATTGTCCCTCAGAAGAGCCGTAAAACTGGGGGGAAATACGGGGGCTGCAAAGACAATGAAGCAGAGAGATCTGGCCTTTGGAAAGAAAAACATTTGCCGAGGAGCGGCCTGGAACGATTTCCTCTGTAGCCTCCCTCCCCAGAGAAATCCCCCTACTGCTAATCTACAGTTATTGCTACTGCCGACGGCAGTCTCCAAATTAAAGAAGGAAGGGAGATAAAAAACACTTAGACCTTATCGTCTCTCCTCTACTTGTTGTTATAAACACTTTTCATTTCCTGTTCGTTTTTTTTTGGGGAGAGACCTTGCAGGTGGCGTTTTTTTTAGCGAGTCATAGGTTTAAATTTTCTGAATTAGAAAAAGCAGACCTCATTGACTCAGATTTAGAGTTGGAATTTGTTTGTTTTTTAAAATAACAGTTTAAAGTTTGTTAAACCTCAGTCATTTCCACGGATACAACCTACAATCTAAGACTTTGACCCAGTAATCCATCTCAGGGGGTTTTAAATAGTTCTGAATTAAAACATGAAACATGAAAATCAACTTCAGGTCAGTTTGTTAACTTTCTTCTAGGAGCTTTCAACCCCCTCACAGTCTTCATCGGCAGATCGTGCTCATCCCTGTACATGGGTTTAGAAGGGTTACAGTTTTACACCCTGTACGCCACCACATGAACGGTCCCCAGAGAAAGAAACCTCTAGCGCCACCTGCAGATCAGAGTTTTCACTAATCCTTTCACATATTTCAACATCTACGTCCTCTCCAGACATTCATGGTCCCCAGAGAAACAAATCCTCACAACTCTGGTGACGCGAGCATCAGGTTCACGACTTTGAGTGAAATGGATTGCTGTGAGATTTGGTCGGCCGACACTCATTCATGTCTGGATGAGTTTGAAATCTTCTGACTTTTTTTGATCAAGTACCTGAAAAACAAATGACTTTCCCGTCAGTCTTAGCTGCGCTTTATTTTTTTAATGCTAACTAGCATGCTAACAGGTTAAAGTAAGATGGCAGACATGCTAAACATTAAATCTGTTTAATCGCGTTTGTTAGCTTTGTCATTCTGAGCGTGTTAGCATGCTAACGTTAGCATCTAGCTAAAAGATGATGAATTTTAATGCAGAACTTTCTGGTTGTTGGTAGCACTGTTAGCACTGTCACAGTCAGAGTTGTGAAGAGCTCTACATGTGAGTCATGTAGACGATTTTCATGACTCACAGCTGGAGAACTTCTACGGCTGAAAAGTTTACTTCAGCTCTCAAGGTGCTTTCAGGTAACGACCATCCACTCGACAAAATTACAACCTCTGTCAGTGGAGCTGAAACACAAAACATAATGTGAGGTTTAAATCAGTTCTCTTGTGGCTTCTGTTTCCAGCAGCTATGGCGACATGTTTTGTTAACGGCCGTGAAGCATTTTAAATTCCCGACCTCTCTGACTGGCTTCTTCACAGCGGTGGCGTTTGAGGCTCATGGATATTGCAGTATTTCGAATCACTGACCATGACGAACAAAACGTGATTTCTGAAATAATTAAAGCTGGTGACCATGACCATCTTGAGGATATTGTTTAAAAAAAAAAAAACAGAAGAAGATTGAAATATAAACGGAGAAAAACATTCGCAGCTCCCTATGAATTGTGGGTGATTTTTCAGACAAAATGTGGTGAAAATCCATGAGGCCCCCTCCCGCACTTGATTAATTGTGGATTCGTAGGCACCTGGCCCCCTGGACTTTAGAGATGCAGGTGCAAGACGAGACTCGGACATTTGGATTCAGCTGTGCTCGGATAAACAAACCGGCACCAAAACATACTTCCACTGAAGCCTGAAAGCAACGATGCTTCAATACCAAGCATCACTTCAGTCCTTTCTTATCCAACTTATCCAACAGCTTTATTGCATGTGGAGTGCCTCGTGAATTAATATCAATTCCAAGCATTTCTCTCCCTGTGTACCGTTAGACTGAGGTGAGCATTTCCTTCTTGCTCTAGGCCATTTACAGCAGGCTTATCCACGAGGCATTGTGGGAAATGCCAGCCAATGACATTCAGCCCAGTAAAGGGTACATCAGTCCATCTGCTTTGCGGTTCACAGCTGTCTGACCACTTACCGAACGCTGTGTGGGCATCATTACGTTATGTTCGCTGTCCTTCTGACAAGCGGGACCCTATGTGAGACAGATGCAAAGGGAGCCCTGAGGTCATCCAGGAGTGGAAGTACGAGAGAGGAAAAGGACAAAACTATCCTGTCACGTCGCTGCACCGCGCCCGCTGCTGCCCAAGAAAGAGTCCCGACTCGCCGTAACAGCATCAGCATATACATGCAGCGTGACATTTAAGTCATACCCAGTGTCTTTTCATCCGTGTCTTTTTGTTTCCCTGAACGGATGATCAAGTGCCGTTAACATGCAAACAGGAAACCAGCAGTGATGCAACCTCCTTAAAGTTTGCAGATATTTAGTTCCCAATTAGCAAATGGTAAAAACAAAAACAACCCTCACTCACAGCCGCAGCAAAGGTATTCAGCAGGAGTGGATCTCCAATCAGCAAAGTGCTGGAGTACACCACAGTGTTTTACATTAAGGAAACTGAAGCAATGTGTAAGTAAAGAGAGATATAAATCATTCACACCACCCGTCTTGAAACCTCGAAGGAATCTATCACAGAGTGCGGAGTGGGACGGCGGTGTCTGAGGGAGCTTTACAAGCCTTTCAATAAACATGTAAATAATTTTGAGAGCGTCGTTAGGAGCGGCTCGCACTCTTGATCTCAAATCAATGGATTGAGGATAAATGAAATGCCGCAGAGAGGGGCAGGAGTGAGTGGAGGAAGAGGGAACTGGACTGAGGCAATATTACAAGGTGATTAAAACAGTGTCTCTGTGAATTGCTACACTGGGAGGCTGGAGCACAACGAGGAACATGGCAGAAAAAGGCGGGAGGCCAACTTTTAGTCTTGATTTGTTGAGGAAGAAAACACTTTCTTTTTTTTTTCCAGAACGTGAAGATTTCAGCTTTTACATTTTAGTGTTGTTAAAAATATATACATTAAATTTATATATCTATATTTTTTTTACCAACGCTAAAATATATTTCTCCAATAAAAGTGAAAGTTGTTCACTCAAATATAGAACATAAAAACGGCAACAACTACAAGGCATCTGTCGGGTGGCCAATTTCTTTTTGGTTTGGTGAGTTTGGTCGTGGTAAACACAGAAAACATTTAAAAAACGAAAGGAATCTTTCTTTTCTCTAAAAACATAGACTAAAGATATGGTCTCGCATTTTTCAAAACAAAAGAAAATCCATTCCTCTCACTAAAAGCGCTGCTTCAAAGTAACAAATACTTCATAGAAGTGTAGTGGAGTAAAAATCATAAGTTTCCAAAGAAAAAAAATACTCAAGTAAAGTACATATACTTGAAAAACATACTTAAGCACTCAAGTAAATGTCCCTCATTACCGTCCACCTCTGTGGGACACTCACTAGTTCATAATACTCTCGTACTTTTTAGGTGTTTATCCACATTTTCCAGCCTCTTGACAAGCAGCACACAGTGATCACCAGTTTCAACCTGTGTATACTGTGAATACAAAGTCTTTACAGGCTGTTTCTGACGTGTTGAGAGGAAGCACATTTGGCTTCCCTCTTTCCACTGGATTAGATTAATCTGATTTGAGCCCTGCGATGAATCTTATTGGATTTTTGACCCTCGTTTTCATTTGCGGTGGAGTAACACGGCAGACGAGGACTGAATGGGAAAATAGGTGTGGAGAGGAGGGGCAAGACGAGATCAAACCGCACAACACAACCTTAAATGCCCGCCTGGAAATCCAGAACGACTGAATGTGTGCTAAATCTGCATTTACCCACGAGACATAACGGGGGGCATTAGGACAGAAAAAGCAAATTATTATGTTTGTACAGCGAAATCCTTTGAATTGCAGATGAAAGCAAGTAAAACCTATTAACTGCCTCATAATACGCTGGTGGCACACAAGCTCTTATCAAAACACACTATTATTCAGCCCCCGGCAGACAATAGCAGTGGTATGGTATGGCCGGGTATGTTACAAGGATGATTGCGGCTTTTGCTTCAAGGGTCCTGTTCTTTCCAAATGTCATATTTGTGTAGCGTGAGAGGAGAAAAAGAAAAGTTTATTGCCGGAGTGTCTATTTAATCCATGTGCTGACATTTTTTTTTTTTTTTTTATTGCTCAGCAGCAAAGTGATTTACACCGTCCCAGTGGTGCAGCCCGAGGAGTAATACCATCAGTTTGCCCTAATTCAGTTTCAGTGTGACAAACCTCTCACGCTGGGTAAACCCATTCCCTCTGATCACCTCGCTGCTTAAGTGGCCGGCATTAAGGAGGGAGGTGGGAGTGTGCGGCACGAAGCCCACTGTCCCGAAGTGTCGTCGCGACAGAAATTTCTCAAGTCAGATTACTGTCAGGAGCTGAACTGTTCCAACAGCAAGAAGGTCAGACTCACAGTGGCTTCAGTCAATACGAACACACAATCTCTTAATTTCATGCCACTAGAACTGAGTGCGGTCCATGTCGTCTTCAAGGGGAACGACACGTCAGAGTCAGTTCACACTTCTTGGGGAAAAAGCTGCATAAAAGAGAGCGGCATGAACCAATCGACCGATCGATTCAACAAAATTGATGAGAAGTCCTTAAAGGGGCTTTTTGTAAGGTCATGGTTTTACTGTTTTATTTTGTGTCTCTCACATGTCCTCTCGTTGCAGATCCATCACATTCTGCCCCTGCTACTGTGATTATCTACCCCACCCTGATTGGCTTCCCCTTCCTCTGTGGAGTGCAGTGTTGATGATTTGCTTGCCTCCTGGACCTAGATTTTGTGGACTGCTTATCAGTTTTGGTCGCCTGCCTTCCCACACACCCAACCCTTTTTGTCAAGTAAAGAGATTTGAACCCATGAAGTTTTTTCTGCCACAGACGTGGTTTCTTACCGGGAGCAGGTGGTGGTGATTGTCACTTCACAAGAGGTTTTAATACGTCCTCTGAGCAGCGCTACGTCTTCAGGGCAGATCGGAGGCTACAGTGAGTCGCTATGGGGAAGTGACGAGGCTCGCTAGTTAGCATGCTAACTTCAGTAGAAGAAAAGACGAGTAAAGGTGAGTAAAAGAATGAAGTTCGATGTTTCTTCTAGGTAAGTAAAGAGCTGCTAATGCTATCGTTAGCTATGTAGCATTAGCAAAACTTACAAATAACTTCTTTAAAATCTAAAAATTTTCCAATTCCAGGACGACTGGGGACAACTGCATCTGCTGATGAAGACCATGTCATGTGATCAAAAGCTGCAGCTACTAAATGGAAATTTCTATTCAAATGTATCTCACCTTTATCATGGACAAACCCTCACCCAGAACCAGATGTGATGTCTCAGACTGCTGCTCCCCCCGAGACGTTGAACAAATACATTTTTTAGAACAAATGCCTTGTTCTTAATGTTGGTAATATCTCCTCATCGTCTGGACCTTTTTTCTGTGAGTTAAAGCCGGTCCTTTATCGGCTTTCCTTCCAGATTGCCAACAACTCATACTCTGCGGTCTGCACACTTATGCCCCCCCCCCCCTCCATAGATATCTCATCCTACTTAATACCAAAGCCAACCATGTGTGATATTGGCTGTGCCGGCTCTCCAATGGCCACAGTCCACCCACTGCACTCCAGCAGTATTTTTGCTTCACCAATAGTCAGGAAGCCGTGGTTATTCTGGCTCAAATTTTCTTACGAGAGGACGGTGCTTTTTCTGGCTGACAGGCGCACAGAAGTGACTCGAAATAAATCAAATTACCCTCGTGGTCATGCTGGTCATCATGCTCTGTTTCTCAAGATGGAGGGGAGGAGTGTGTCTTCTCTGACTTCATCCCAAGTTTCTAGAAAGAAAAGAAAAAGAAACATGCCTGTGGATCCTGCTGTACTTTGTTTAGTCTTTGTCAACAAGGTGCGATGAGGAATTGAAGTTTAAGCTCCCGGTAAAGGCTGATGTTACTTGCGTGGAAGTGTTTTTATGGTCCTCCTGGTAACATAACATGGTCGATCAAACAAGAAAAACCCTCCTGCCAGAGGTGAATTTTCTGCAGACATCCAGACCTCTCCTTGAAGCTACTGTATAGATTATGCTTCTCCCTCCAGGCTTTTATCCATTGTCCCTGCGCAGCGGTGTTACCATTTATTACAACAGCCCTTTTTTTCCCGCCTAGATACAGGGGGGGAAAAATGTGCAACTCTTGTGACCTGGGAAAACGGAACAAGGGTATTTCTCTGCACTTCCGTCAGCGCTATCGACCGATCAATTAGAACGCTCTTTCCCTCAGTGGCACAGTTTCTGCTTTAAGTTATGCCCCCCCCAAGTATGCCTGTTCTCTGTTCGTGTTATGCTTGTTTCCATAGCAATGACTCCCATGCTCCCACAATCTCGACTTCCAGGTAGGCACTGCCGGGGTGACGATGCTTCAATGAAGAATTTCTCATCATTACAGCTCCTCTGCTAGGCTAAAGAGAAATATTCTAGCAGTAGGTCAGTTGTCCTTGAGTGTGCTCCAATAAATTTCCATTGATATCTTGTCGAGAGGCTCAGGCATTAATATTTGACATAGCAGAGGGGCTTCATCCTCATGTCTCTGTGTTGAGCTGAGTAAAAAGGGTCCAAGCAGAGGAAACAGACTTGGCAGCATCACATTTCCACACAAGGCGATGCTTTGGCTTTTTTATATTTATTTCGTTGTCTAACTACTGGATATTTTTTTGCATCCTCTGGGCTCAGACAACACGCTGCTTAACCAGAATTAAGCTCCCACCGCTAACACAAATTGAACATTTCTTCAAGGTCAGCTCCCCACATTTCACATCACTGCACCCCCCCCCACCCCCCCACCCCCCCTCCTTTCCTCATGTCTCCGCTGACGTTGCTCAAATTCTAACTGATTTATCTGGCTGCCTTTGTATGATTCAACAAAATGACACAATATCAGAAGCGGCAGAGAGCCAGAGGAGGAGAAAAAGGAGCAGCCTTTAAAGCTGTGCATTAAAACAATAAGCTATCGCAGGGTCTGTGTGATGTTTATACAACGTGCCTCTTTTCTTTTTGGGACAAATCGTTTCCCCTTGTGCATGGAGAACACTTGCAGCCAGAATGCACAGGAATAAGGGTCTTGCAGCGAGTCAATTAGCAAATCGAGCTTGATTTAATGCTCCTGCCACCATCTAATCATGTAAAACACTCGAGCGCTGTGGTGATTTATCATGTGCCAATCTTTCCTACTTCTGGCGAACACCACACAGTGTGTGAAATGGATTGAGTCACTTTCTTGTTTTTGTTTTTGTTTTTTTGTTTTTTCCCACTTATTCCAGGCATATGTCTGTGGCCACACGTCGGTGCCAAATGAAAGAACCCCAGTCGGTTTTCTTAGGGAAACATATGCTGGTGGTTCAAAGGCAACAATTGTTCATGTGTTCAGTTTCACAGTCTTCTCGATCTCAACTTTTCCCTTTCTCTTCCCATTCTTGCCTCTTTTTGTTTTGTTTTGTTTTTTGTTTTTTTTGCACTCATTAAAATTAGTTTAATTCCTTCTGAAGAGCAAGAAGTTTTCCGGCAGCATCAAAGTTGCAACTCGAGGGTGTCGGTCTGAACTTGTTTCCCCTGTCAGGCGGATATTTGAGCAGCGTGTGTGACTTCACTACAGCTGTGTGAAAAGCAGACGAGAGAGTTGAAAAGTAGTGCATCAAGTAGATACTGGCTGTTACAGACAGGCAGAGCAGGTGAATAGGTACATTTTGTAAATGTGCAGCTTTTCCCTTCCTCCTTCAACATTCATCTTCAAGCTCTCTGTCAAGACAAAACTGCCATTTCTCTTTCAGACGTCTCCTCCTGCTCCTGAGCTGCACAATATAAACACACTGTGTTTCTCCTCTCCACATCATGAAAACCAAAGTGAATGTGAGAGGAAATATCAACAGAATAATAAAATCTGTGTCTCATCTATGAATTGAGAAGATATGACATCGCCCTGAAAACTGTTGAGAGGCCCTGGCCAGCGGCCCAGTGTGCTGACAGGACACCTTTGTCTGTGTTGTGTGTGTGTGTGTGTGTGTGTGTGTACGTGTGTGTGTGTGTGTGTGTGCATATCTAATGGCAGAAGATGATTGGAGGCGGTTCTTCCACAGATCTCTTCGCTCGTGGACCCTGTCTGTCACCAATAATGTCACAGAACCAATGTCGAGTAAATCCTGAGGAAATATTGTGAGGTAGATGCACTGAATAACATTTTGAATTAAAGATAATAATTAAAAAAAAAAAAGCAGCGCAAACCTGCTTTTCATCTTAAAATTTAGTCTGATCTCATTTGAAAATATGACAATTTATAAGAAAATGAGAGGAGGTTATGTTTTCACACGTCAGCAGGATTATGCAAAAAGTACTGAAGCAGTTTGCAGCAAACTCAGTGGAGGGGTGGGGGATGGGAAAGGGAAGAGTCCGTCACATTTTGGTGCTGATCCAGTTAAAGTTTTGTTTTTTATCACCAACATAAGAGATAGATGAAAATGTTGAAAATTGCTCTATTTCTCAGGAAGTACCTTGCCTTTCATAACTCCTATACATCATTTACTACATATACATAATAAGTAGGGTTGGGCATCGTTTGGATTTTAACGATTCCGATTCTCAATATTGATTCCTGTTCTAAACGATTCTCGATCCGATTCTTTGAGGTGCAGGAGAGAAAAAAAAAACAAGAGAATTTTCTCATTTGAAAAAGCCTTTAAACAGGCCATTTTTATTTATTCACATTGTCAGTTGACTTGACACAATTTAATTTGGTTGCTGTACTGTAACTAGGGTATTCTATTAGAACTTATTAACTGTAACTGTAAAACTGAATTCTGCTGAAATAACACTACAAGTTGGCAGCAGTCTAAAAAGCAAAGAGCTGCAGCCCAGGTGGATGTATATGAAACAAAGTAAAACAAACTCAAACCCTGGCGCAGTCGTGACAAATCAAAAACAGTTCTTGGTCAGGAAGATTATCATGTCTGCCTTCTCAGGCAGTAAGCACGACCGTTCCGCACAGGTTGTGTTTCCTGCAAGTTTAAGTTTAAGTTTTATACCATGCAGCACGCGAAGGTGTTTTGTCATGTTCGCTGTGCATCCTCCTTTGGCAGAAATAAGTTTACCTCGGGTGTTGCACTGTGCGAATCCTTCCTTTCTTAAATTAAAATTAAGCCAGACTTTCGAGCGGCGTTTGCGGTCCATGTTCAACAAGTGATGTTTAGCGGAGCACGCCGAGCGGAGTGATACAAACCCCGAAAACAAACTAGTTCGGGCATTTAGGAACCGAAAAAAGAATCAAAATTCAAACATCTTCTTAACGGTTCCGGAACCGGACGTTAGGAACCGGTTCCTATGTGGAACCGGTTCTCGGTGCCCACCCTAATAATAAGTCATTTATGTTATCAGGCTACTTATAAGAGCGAGACAGACGTCTAGGGTTGTAGGGTTGGTGGAGGTGAGTGCCCTTCTAGCTGCGTCTAACTGTGTAAATGGGATTGCGTGGGCAGTTTTCCATGTTAAAGTTGTACTACTGCAATTTGCTATTACACTGCCGTTAGACTGGGAGAACCGCGAGAGATGGATAAAAAAAAAAGCACAGTCCAAATCGATCGATCAGCGCATCAGAGGCAGAGATAGAGGCGGTTTTGGTGCAGTGGCCACAGCTGGTATTACACTGTCTGAAACACATATGGAATTAAACTTTATATATGGTGTCCAACTCTAATTGATTACTAATTTTAATTTAATGATTTTTACACACTCCTGACTTTTTTTTCCTGCAAAAACACAACAGAAGAAATAATGTGTTGGGAGGGTTGTTATAGATCCGGGTTATACACACACACACACTGTGGGTAATTTTCATGAGAATGAATGTGGCACCATCCTGGACGTTTTCATCTTTGTGTTATAAAAGCTCCTCCAGACTCTCGTAGGACACTTTCCAGCTGCTTTCAAAAGGCGGAGCAGTTCTCCTCATGACTGGGAAAAATGGATTGTCACTTCTTATGGATTGCCCGTGTCTTCTCACATCCTGTCTCTGTTTCCAGACGCTGCTGTACCACACCTGTCCACTGCAGATTCACCTGACTGCACTTGTCGTCAGCCAACTCCCCACACAGCTGTTCCTCATTTGCTCATTAGCTCCTCAGTAGGTCCAGAGAACAGCGTCCCGCCCGCCTGTTTATGCTGTGTAACTGATGTCGTGTTTGAGCTTTTCTTGTTTATCATATCAGACTCGCTGCTTGTGGATCATCCTGACTCAACTCCCCCATTAAAAGCCATGTCAGCCCAGCGAGTACAGAGCCTGTTACCTAACTCGACCCGCTCTGTCCGTCCACCACCAGCATTAAATGGCCTCAAAGCAAACACAGCCGCAGCCAGTAGTTCATTTATATTTAACCAAGTTCAGACGACAACATGCAGACACACTGTATCTCAGCACCATACCTGTCTATTTCCTTCTATTGAGGCTGAGAGAGTCGTACTGCACAACCTAAGAATGAATGAGCCACTGTAATCAACATACAGTACATCGTGCAATATAGGAGGCTGGGTTGCTGAAATTATGTCTGATTCACCCAGCAGGCAGCAACATTATACACAGTTGAACCAGAAAAGACATGGTCATGAATTTAAATCTTTTTTAATTCTATGTTTAATACATATGGCGTGTTGTATATAATTTTAAACACCCTCCACTAACATGCAATCAAGTAAACAGCTCTCCAGCACAGTGGAATTGTTTAACCCAGTGGTTTTTGTAATTGATCGAATTACACTGTCAGGCCGACATGTGGCTCCCTCCACAGACACTTTACACAGAGAATTACATCATACATTCATGGCATGAACCCCACTGACACCCCATCCATGTTTACGTTGAGCAGCAACACTGAAGTGCTGCAGTTCCTCTAATGGCCACTAGAGTCTGGCTCCAACAGTGAGTCAGTCCCCATAGACTCCCATGTTAAAATGTCCAACTTTACAGCAGAAATAAACATGTTTACAGTCTGGTACAAAAACTGTTTTGGTCTCTAGAGCTAATTTCCTCTTTCATGACACCTGTTTATATAACTTAACTGTTTACATTTTATTAAGGGATAAAGTTATGGAGGATTGGGGGCGTGGCCTCTTTGAGTAACAGGTGGGTTAGCGTTGGTTGCCACAATCCGACATGCACCGAAGTCTCAGCTCCACACACGCCCCTCCTCTTATCTTATTTTTGGATTAACTGGGAGTTAGGAGGCGGAGTCAGGCACCGCCAAGATGGCGACGGCGGAGCAGCTCATTCTGAGCTTCAACCCCTCTTCAGAAACCTGTGGGAGACGTCACAGAGGCTACATCCATCGTTATTTATAGTCTACAGTTTATATTTAAGTGCCCGACCCCTACATCATAATTACGATGTTAGATGTTAGATCGCCTTAAACTTGTGTTTATTGTTGTAACCATGACGACAAAGTTCCTCTAGCCTTAAGTGTTTATGTTAACCCAAACCATGATTTTTCTTTACACCTAACCAGATTATTTTTGTGCCTAAACCTAACCAAACCATTACTGCAGCACTGTCACATCATTCAGGGGTTAGTTATTTATTTTTCAACAGTTCTTTTTAGCAGTTTATCTCCGGTATATGCAACACATCTATGGGTTTTATCAGAGGGTAGGTTGAAATGACTGTTTAGTTCAGGTTGATATAAACAGTTTGTGTTGTATTTCGCTTTATTTCACTGTTTGATCCAGTTCAGTTGATGCTTCCAGCTCTTCCATACACAAAGAGTGCAGTGAGTAGGGACACTGTGGCTCCTGTGTGGAGAAGACAGAAGCAGTTGTAGTTTTAAGTATATTTGATTTGATGGTTTTATCCAAGAGGGAGCTGCCACTTGAATTGTGCTCTGACAGGACTGCGGAGATAAATGAAAATATATGAATAAATAGGAGCCAAGAGGCAGCGCTTAGAGGGGAGTATGAGAGGAAAAATATTTAACATGAAGTATTCTCCGTGACTAGACTGTCAGCATGCTCCATTTACTCTTTCTTACAGACCAGTGAATGGGCACTAGACAATGCAGGTAATGCCCCCTGTTATTTGAAGTAAAGGTAGAAGGCTTGCTTTCATGTTATTTACCAATTAGCTGTTTTATGTACACAGACAGACAGCTCATTGGATGAAAAAGTCGTGTGCACAGATCCCTCAAGTCCACTCTGTTCAGTTGAATTCCCTCAGTCATTCGCCGAGAGCCAGCCCTGACCCCTCGATGGCCTCAAGCTCTCCACTTTATATTGCTCAAACTCCCCATTAATACCCAAGAGCTGAAGAGCTAAAGGACAATATGATTGCCTCTATAAATACATCAACCATTTATCTGAGCTTTCACACATTAACGACTCGATGTTAAAGATGGGGCGTGCACAGATCACAGACCTGAGTGGATAGAAAGGACATGTGCTTCAGCCTCTGTTCACTTACTTGAACTTGGCTTTTCTCTACAAATTACATGTGTTGAAAGAAAAAAAAACAAAAAAAAAACAAAAACACATGATCCTTAGAAAGTTAGACTGTTCATCCCAGCTGCCTCTGAAATGTTCATCCAAATGATGTTGCCATAGTAACACATCAGTTTTCTCAGTCTCCTGCTCCACATTTTTGGCTCATGAGATGTAGTGATTATGTCAGATTTCCATGACATGCTGTATGGTTACCATGGTAAGTGGCTGTATCAAGAGTGTAGATGTGACTATAAATGATTAATGTATCAGTTTAGGGACTCATGTAAATTATGGCTGCAGCCCTGCAATCACTGGAGGTGTGTGAAAGTGTGAAAAGTGGCCACTGTCCTACAAAATAACACAGTAAATCAATTGAAATGAAAACCTAGAAAGGTCATCTGTTACATGCACCACCCTTTTTTTCCCCCTCCTGATGTATTTGTTTTCATCAGCACTTTGCAGAAATTGAGTGGTAAGCACAAATTGCTAAGGACTTATACAAGCCAGCCTCCACAAGAAACATAATAACACACAATAGACCTACAAAAAACTTTCTGGCTCACTTCTTTTTACAAGTATTGTACACTAACCCCAGACTGCACCCTTACACAGGGAGCATATGAAGCTACTGACATCAGCTCAGCGGTGAATTAGACAAACACTCAAAAGGATCTGTCTGCAGCGCGCATTACCTACAATTACACCCACTTCATATTACATCACACTGCTGTGGCTCCTGACAGTGAAAGGCGTTTAAGCATGGCAGCCATGCTAACTAGCTGCTAGCTGCTACATAGCACCACTGAGTAAGTTGATGTCAGGAGCCAAGGGGAAAAGTGTCGGTGACGTAGTATGAAGAGAGACTGAGTCCACATTAGGAGGAGGTGGTGGTGGATGGACGAATGTGACACTGGAGAGCGGTGTGTTCGATTCCCGCGTGAAAGTAGCTGTTTACGTTGTAACCATGACAACAAAGACCGTGTAATGTTGAGGGAGTACTTATTTTAAATGACCAAGCCATGGCCGTTATTATAGTAACCACGGCGACAAAGGTTGGTACGCCGCTGTCCGTACAGTCCACCGTGTTTATTGTTGTAACCATGACAACCGAGGACCTATACAGTTGTTCTGGTTGGAGGACTTGTTGCTCCAAACACTAGCTAACATGTTCAGCTACATATTAAAGTGCGACTGTCATTACTGAGTCCTATTAGTAAATTAGTTACTGTTCTTTTCTGGTACTACATTTACGCTAGGTTGTTAGCGTCATTACTATCGTGTGCATATTGTCCTATAAGGTAAAATAAAACGAATAAATGTTCTACACTCCATTATGCAACTTTGAATTATGGAAACATTTCGCAAAGTAACTGTGAATCTACCTGAGTGTAATGTTGTTGTGATGTAATAAGTCGCTTGCAGAAATGCAGAGACTCCCAGGATAGTAACAACTTCCCCTCACAATATTTTGGGGCTTGAGGGAGACACGTCTGCCAGCCTGTTCTGATTCGCACTATACTTTGCACACCAGTAGCATGAAGAGGAAACTAACAACCGCCCCTATTGCTGCCTTTGCAATATATTTCATCCCTGCTTGTGATTTCAGTTTGAAATTCCCACTAGCAATGACTTTGAAAGTTGGAAACCTGAGAATAAATTCTCTGAGTCAGTGCTTCACCACTTTTGGCAAGAGACCCATCACAGGGATGCGGAATAATTATGGTGTGTTGCAAGGGGGTATTGTGGGATATATTGCGGTGTTTTTTTTTCTTGTAAACCATCCACCCTGCTGATGATTAATCAAATAAAAGACTGTGAGATGTGACTGTCTTTTCTTACAGTATGAGGCAGGGACAGGGGTCAGGGGTTAGAGGGATTGCTTTGCTTTGTGAGTCAAAAGTCAAAAAGATTAAGTCCCACTAATCTGTGACTGCTGCAGTTAACAGTGCAGCTGCTTTGGATTTTATATCCAGCATATTTGTAGTTTTTTCTATTTTCTTTCTGTGGTTGTTCAGGAATACAGACTACAGGGATATGGATTCCCCCTCTAAAAGCACAAGCAGCGTACCGAGCGGAATTATCTAAATGACTAACTAAACCGTGTATTAATGGCTGATTAAATGGTTCTTTGCATATACAGTGTAGATATCTCCTGTGTAATCAAGCAAAGGCAAACCTGAAAAGCTGCCAGAACATAATGGAAGCATATGGACAGAATTTTTGTGGTGTTATCATCTGACAAGAATTATCTCACTTACAGTAAATATTTATTTTGTGAGTGCCCTCAGTTAACTCGGTGATGTAAGAGCAGACTGTATAGTCTAGCATGAAATGTGAAAAGCTCTTTTGTTATTCCCGTTCATTCTAGGTAAAACCGATCTTACAGTAAACTGGAGTTACCGCCTCACAGTTGCATGCCTCCGCCAACCAGCCAAGTTACAGGAAATACGTCACAACCTCTCCTTACCTGAGTTACAGCACTGAACAATTTCCTGAAGAGTGACTTAAACTGTGTCATAATTAGTGAATGAAACGTGTTTTGTGAGATCACAGTGTGATAGGAGTAATGAAAATTTCCTCCGGGGAGTTCCTTATATGGTCCACACAAAAGAACGTGAGGTCACTGTGTCCATGAACTTTGACCTTTGAGCACCAAAATCTAATCAGTTCATCCTTGAGTCCTAGTGAATGTTTGTGCCAAATTTGAAGAAGTTCTGTCAAGAAGTTACTGAAATATTGCGTCCATGACATGAGACGGACGGACGGACGGACAGACGGAAGGAGGGAGGGAACACCCAAAAACAATATGTCGCTGGCGCAGATGCATAAAAATATAAAAACCTAATATAAGTGTGAAAACGTCTCCTGTATCAACAGATGTTAACTTTACTTTTATACTAAAACATCCTCTCATATTTCAGTCGCCCTTGGACTGTACAACACTGCACGCTTACATTATAATAAAACAACACAGTATAATAACGCTGCCGCAGCTTTAGAGCTGCAGCTTAGTAAAATGAGCTTCTGCATGAGTGTAATTACATTTTAAACATTAAGACATCTCTTCATTTATCTGTTAATTATGGAGCTGTTTGGTAAAGTTTCAATAACACTGTAAACTTGCAGTTTGCTCTGTACTGTGTGTTAATATATGTCTATGTGTAATGATAAACACTGTTTCCATTTAGGATGCTGTAGTTGTTATCTGTTTGGCAGTCAGCTAGAGAATACATAATTGTGTCTCACTGTTCCCTGAGGTTTTTCTTCTTCTTCCTCTTCTTTCATATTGTCATAGACTTGGCAATATTAAATTTAAAGAGAACTACTTCCAATGTCGATAGTAATAAAATCAAG
Source organism: Seriola aureovittata (assembly GCF_021018895.1). NCBI lineage: Eukaryota > Metazoa > Chordata > Actinopteri > Carangiformes > Carangidae > Seriola > Seriola aureovittata. The sequence continues at coordinate 20,558,021 of NC_079372.1, forward strand.
CTGTGTAATTAAATTTGTATTTATTAAAGTTCCTATTGACTAAATAAATAAAAGCTTGTCTTTAAAAAAAAAAGAGCGGTAAGCAGCAGAGATAGCAGTAACAACAGAAATGTATTGTTTACCAGTGATATCCTATAACTGTAACTTTTTAGCCTCTTATTGCTTTTTGTTTTGATTTTCAAGGCAACAAACTCTGAGGTCATCAACACTGTTTCCACACGTGGCAGGACACTGATAAACATATGGTGAACATATGGGGCATTTAGCAGCATTTAGCATATAGGGACACAGTGTCTGTTAATTCCTGCTAAAGAGCCTGTAACACACTGAAGCCCCTGTGACTGCAGTCTGACTCCTGTGATGAAATAAGCACAGATGTCCATGTGTAGTGTGATTATAGATCAGGTCTAGGTTCTATATTAATACTGTGAAAGTATCAAAGCCTCAGTCCACAGAGAAATGCACACAGCCTGTATTCAGAAACTGAGCCTTAAAACCAGCCGTCAGGACTTCTGGAACTTTATGATGTCACAACAAAGCAGTCACCAAGCCCCGCCCACCTGGACCCACCATCCAAACCTTGCAGGATTCGGTTTCTGTGAGTGTTTACTTGAAATCGGCCATACAGCCAATCAGAAGAGAGTCTCAGAGCCTCCTCTCTTCTGATTGGCTCACTGACCTGTTGTTACTAGAGCTCCAGAGAGAAGCCTGAGAGAGGAGATGTAAAACTACACTGAGATGGTTTTTATATCTTCTTATGGATCAACACTTGAAATAAAACACAGAAGAAGAAGAAAAGATGGAGCTTTGAATTCTAAATTAACAGTTAGAAATCAAAATATTACATAATATTGCTAAAGATTATTGAACCTGTTGGTATGAATAAATCTATTATTAGTAGATAAAGTAAAAGTAAATATGTGTAAGACAGAATCCATATGATAATACTGACACTGCTCTCTCAGTACTTGAGATTGCAGAGCAGAATAAAGCCTCAGGCAGCTGCACCAAGCACCTCCAGCTGTTTCCCAGACTCAGATGAATGGGTTTTTAAAGGATGACAGGAGGGACCAGTTTCATGCCCATTGAAAACCACGTGGAGTCTGTGACCACATCAAGACAGCGACCATAACCCCCCCCCCCCTCTCTGCAGCATCCACTTCACCCCACACACCTAAACTGTACCCGCAACTTGTGTTCAGAGTGACTCAGTCCAGCTTAGCAGATACACAGCAATACTCAAGTCCCTCTTCCTTTTAATTCTCACTCTCCTGGTGGGGTGTTAATGGCTTACACAACAGATGTTTCGCACGCTGTGTTTAGGTCCATACGAGATGAAGCCACCCGCAGTCTTAGACATGCATGACAACCTGTGACTCTGTCTCTGGGGCGAAAGAAGACTGTTCACACTGTATCACACTTACGCTCCTTTCATGAAGCAACAGAAGAAAAAAAAAAAAAACCCCCACACATGAGTACGAGTGCATACACAAACACGCAACACAGGAAGATGACATGCAAAACAGCGAGTGTGTGAGAGGGAGTGTGAATGAGAAGGAAAGAGATGGAGGAAGGTGACAGAGAGAAAGGGAGCGATGACAGCTTCCATCTGCTGGGGAGCTAGTGACAGTTTCCTCAGACAGAGGTATCCACTTGGATCAGTATGTATGTATACACCCTAATGCAGTAATGATGGTGTTTGACAGGAGGGTGCTCCATGGCAACAATTAGTGGGGGAGGAAAGTTGCTTCGTCATGTATAGAGCAATCAGTTTTATTATAAACAGCTGCAATTCATCTGATTGGGAGAAGGGGGGGGGGGGTGTTCATGACTGCACGCTGATCAACGCCGTCTGAGTCCTGAGGAGAGAGAGAGCCAGAGCCCGACAGAGCTGCACTACCACACCTGGGGCGAGGGGGGGGCGGGGCTGATTTGTGCAGGTGCAATAATCACGTTACATTAAACACGTCATTTGAGCTTTAAACTGTTACTTTATCTAACAGAAAATCTTTTATCTTTATTTGTTCGTTGCAAAGTGCAGCTACAAATTTGTGTCGTTGTTTTTATATTTTCAAGATGTTATTTTATAACTTTTTTTATTTTATTTTATAACATCTTGAAAGCCTGTGAATATATATATAATTATATATATATATATATATATATATATATTTTTTTTTTTTTTTATCCAGGAAAGGCTAGAGCAGTCGTAAAGGCTAAAACAGGTGTGATGTGGTCATTGGTTTGACACTTTGACCCTGAGGTGTAGAAGAAAGGCCGCCACACTCTCTCTTTTCCTCACGCAAGAGTTGATCTTGTCGTAGGTAATATTTCCACCGATCTCGCTGTGCGGTCACATCAGCACATTGATTTTAATGTAATAGGATTTTGCCCACCACTGACATCTTGTAGTACAGGTGTGCAAAAAGGCTGCAGGATGACAGTTTAATGCTACTTTCATGTCATATGGGAGAGACGGTAGATATACACGCCGCTCACTAAGTACCTTTCACTTCTTTGGCATTCAGCTGGTAAATATTAAGAGAAAACATGGTTAACCTGCAGCTCAGGGAGTTATCAGTACTCTGAGGCTCAGGCTGATGTGATGGATCCTGATGTCCTGATGTTTTCCTGAATTCTGACATCACGACACATCAATCTATAAATATACTGAGAACTACATCTGCTCTTCCTCTCTAAAAACTGGGCGTGCACAGTTTAATGAAGGTGACGAAAATATGGAAATGACCGTAAAACGCTTTTATTACACCAAACAGGGAAATATGTGATGTTGTAATATCTTACAGGGTCACATGAAATAAATTATCTTTTTTTTTCTGTGTCATTTACAGACAAAGAAATGTAGAGAATATTATCCTGTGTAGTAATGACATTTATTTTTGTTATTCCTCTGCGCCGGCAACAGTCAGAGCAGCAGCCATATTGTTTTCAGGTCGTCCGTCCGTCTGTCCGTCCGTCCGTCCGTCCGTCCGTCCGTCCGTCCGTCCGTCCGTCCGTCCGTCCCATTATCATCGACACAATATCTCTGTAACGCCTTGATGGCACAAGCATTCACTAGGACTTAAGGTTGAACTGATTAGACTTTGGGGGTCAAAGGTCAAAGGTCAAAATGCAATATCTCAGTAACGACTTGAAGGAACTTCTTCAAGTTTAGTACAAACGTTCACCTGGAATCAAGGATGAACTGATTAGATTTTGGTGGCTAAAGGTCAAAGTGCAAAGGTCAAAGGTCAAGGTGACCTCACAAAACAAGATTTTGGCCTTGTAAGCCCAATATCTCAAGACCTCCTCAAAAGAATCCCTTTGAATTTGGGACAAATGTCCACTGGGACTCAAAGATGAACTGATTAGATTTCAGTGGTCAAAGGTCAGTGTGACCTCACAAAATACTGTTTAGCCATTACTCAAGACATCATTTAGCATATATGAAAAAATGTCACAAGAATGGTTCATATTTTATATGACTGAATAAACAGGGATGCAACCTGAGACTAGTCTGAATGGCGGAGGGATACGACCACAAGGTTAATTGTGTGTGGCTGTATTTTCTGGTGGGAAGCTGGTGAGGGATCATATCCTGGCTGGAGCTGTAGGGATGTGGGATCTGCAGGTAGTATGAACCTCTGCACGTGGTAAAGCCATCATGGTGAACTTCTCTTTGCCACCCAGTGAAGGAATAATAATAATAATGATAATAATAATAATAATAATAATAATAATAATAATTATAATAATAGTTCAGCTGCTCTAAATGACTTTTAGCATCTACTGCATCTATAATATTTGCTGGCAATGCAATGAGATTCTTCTGGCTTAAATCCAATAATATTGCTCCTGCAAAAATATATAATACCTTAGTAATAATATATGACTTGAATCACATAATAGCTTTGTGTACAAGCTGATACAAGTTTGCCAAGTGCAGAAAGGTATTTTGTGCAGCATTGCAGAGCATTTGCATAAGCGAGCTACATGGCTGTAGCCCCCTACACGACCACCAGGGGGAGCTAAACAGGAAAACTCAGTGGATATGTTGTGTAGGATTGAGTAGAATCTGAAAATGTCTGAAAATGTCAAAGTTAACCACCTCACACCGAGAAGACTTCACTTCGACTTTCACTGAGAGCAAACAAGGCGTTTTTGCCTGTGGCTACCGGATAACTGATCTGAAATTACCACAGAGACTTCACCATCACAGTTTGTCTGTTATCAGAATAATTTACAACGTAGTTTAATTACTTAGTTAAAATATTAACTTATTGTGTCTTTAATTTACAATGTTTCTGTCAGTAATTTCAATGGATTCTTGTTGTGCATGTTTCCAATTATTTTTTTGTTTTTCTTTATTGCTAATGCCACCGGTGCTAGGCTATCTGTCAGCGTCAGTTATAATAATAATTACTATAATAATTAGCCTAAGCTGTTTTCACTTAAAATAATACTCTGCATATTGAAGGTTATCACGGGCTCAGTGGATGAATTTGACCTGAGGATCAAGCCCAAATCGTCAGGAGCCCAAACAAAAGGTGACATCATATGTTATCAGACAGCTGATCGCCAGCTGATGTGGATACATGTGTCTGACATCATGCTGCATGTCTCCTCTTCCCAGCACTTTCTATGCAGTGGAGTCTCAGTCCAGTAACACTGAACTGTACCGGACAGTGCTGCTGCCCCCCCCACACACACACCTCCCCTTGTCACATCCAAGCTGACACGCGCAGATGACGTGAGACACCCCGGCACATGACATATTTGGCTTTAAAATGACGTCACGGCAGCGCGGGGCTCGGCAGGCAGGTCGTTCGTCAGTCTGAGAGAAGAGGAGCAGCAGGAGGAGACGGACCAGCCTCCTCTCCTCTCTCTCTTTCTCTCTCTCTCTAATGACGAGCTCTCATTCCTCCTCCTCTCTCTCTTTCTCCTTTTTCTCTCTCTCCAACTCCTCTGAAACAACTCTCAGCCTCCAGGATTCTCCTTCGTCGCTTCCCCCTCTTCCTCTTTTCAGTTGCACCTAATTTTAAAATTTTTTTTTGACTTTAACTAACCCCCTCCGCACCCCCACCCCACCCCCAACCTCAACACCTCCAGAAATGTGAGTAGATAATGAGGACCCCCTGCCATCGGTGACTTGTCTCCTTCGTGCTCCAGAACATCCTCATCTTCCAACCCCCCCAATTTTTTATTTTATTATTATTTTTTCTTCTTCTTCTTCTTCTTGTGGGGACGATCATCTGCCTTTCAACAATGTAGGAAGGAGAAGGTGCGCTGTCATTTCAGGGAGAGCATGCCAACTACATGTCCTGTGTTTCTGCTCTCCGCTTCTCGCAGCCTTGTCATTCCCGCCCGGAGGAGGTGGGGGGTGGTGGAGGAGGAGGAGGAGAAAAAAAAAAAAAAGAAGAAAGATATGCGTGAAGGCAAAGTTTGAGGATACCTCTCTTCTGGTTTTTTCCCGCTCACCTGTCCGCCTGCACGCGCGTGCCCCTCTCCTTTTTTTTTTTTTTTGTAACTGAAAACGAGGAAGATTGTGTCGTCATTAGAACAATTGACAACTTCAAAGAGACCTGACTATTGCTGTGGCATCTTCTTTTGTTTTCTAAAGCGGGATCTTTTGCGGCGGCATTGGAGGAATTTGATGTGCGCAACGTTGAAGGATATGGCTTAAATGATGACAGCTGGAGTAAGGTCCGTCACTTGAGTGTTTTTTCTTTCTTTTTTTTTTTTATTTATTATTATCAGCTATTGTCGACTTTGGTGGAAACCAGTCTAAATGGGAGGATACCTGGAAGACTGAGTCGGATTCGGCAGTCGTGAAAAATGTGGATAAAACGGAGTGTTGCGCGCAGGTAAGACACGAACAATTTCATTTCATCTTTACAGCAGTCACAGTGCGATTGTCAAAACGCTTCACAGAAAAAGGAGAATGTGACACTGTTTGATGATGTTTCATATTTTTGACGCCGCCGCTCGACAACATGTTGTCCCAGTTTTTTAATGTACGCCACTGCAAGTTGTGAGAGTCTGCAGGAATTGGTGACTGGATTACATGTATCAGTCTGGCTGTGGGGAAAAAACACGCACAACAAACAAACAGAACATGTAGAAATGTAGATGCAGCTGAAGCGAACTTCTTAAAGAATACACCGACTGTCTCCCGGTGCAGTGTCCGCACTGAGGAGCTTTAAGGCGGCGGCTTCATGTGCAAATGTTTGGTGATGTTTTAAAGGGAAAAGAATGATGGAAAAAATTTCGCGTCCTGTACGCTGGGGGTCGCCAACAGCACGGAGCAAGCGACACACACACACACACACACACACACACACACACACACACACACACACACACACACGCACACACACACACACACTAGACACGCGCGCTCCCGCTCTCAAAAAACACACGTGAACGGACGCACGCGCGCACACAAACACAGGCTCAAGGTTAGGTCTGTCAGCAGAACAAACACATACACTCGCTCTCACAGACACTCCTGCAAATTAATAAGGTAATTAGATGAAGAAAAAAAACCATACATACAAATTACACATAAATATAATATTGATAATAATAATAATAACAAAGTTTATATGTATAGATCCTTTCATACAAGAAATGTGGCACGAAGAGCTTTACAACATAGAAACGACATGCACCAAGTGCTTCACATGAAAAGAAACATGTTAAGAACATTGATGTGAAATGAGTGTTGGTTTGAAAGTCTAGCCCCCCCCCCCCCCCCTAAAATATGGGAGGTAGTGGGTGTATGTAGTGAACAGTGTTTATCCAAGAGAGAGGACAGGATGGCATCTAGACAGGCTGGATGGAAAGGGAGGCTTCACCCCGTTCAACAATATCCACTCACTCCTTTTCCCTCTGCTCTGCCTCTACAGTGAAAACTGTTTCAAGAGGACACAGTCATATTCCTACTAAATGAAATCACATCCCCTAAACTGAGGCAGAATGGAGACTTGAGTCCAGCCTCCTGACTTTGACTTGGTCCGGACGTCTGCAAACAAAAAAAAGCCGAAAATTGAGCTCATTCATTTGGCGTAAAATAGGTCTAAAGGGGAATGACACGCTGTGAAATGAGAGCGAAGCTGCCGGCGGTCGAGATCCTCGTGCCACCTGCTGGATCTCATTCCCACCGGTAGCTCTTAATTCCTTGGCCATTTTGCGGTCGGACGTTTATTATGCATGACACACACACACACACACACACACACACACACACACTGTACAACTTTGGGCCGACCTCGCAGTGGAATGTGGCAATGCACGGCGTAGACAAGGCGGTCGTACAGGACGAGAAAATGAAATGCACGTACGCCCCCATACCTCCACTTGGATCGGTCAGAGGCACAGAGAAACCAATTTATGTCACTTACTGACACGATGTGGAAGGTCAGACTGGGATGCGGGATGAACGGCGACTGCTGTCATCAACTGAATTCACCATGTTTCAGATTGTGTTTGCCACTAAAAGGCTAAAAGCTTGGTATCGTTTGTTATCATCATTTATTAGCAGACATTAACTTGGATAAATTCCTGATCTTCAAGTGTGAGTAGAGTCTAGATTTAACATTAATAGTCTTTTTGGAGGAAAAAACCAAATGGGAGTTAATGGGCAGTGAGCGTGTGCAGAGAACGATCCTGTTCCCAGTGGAACAGACGAAGAACAGAACACCTACAGAACCTGCTCACGTGGGCGTAAATGCAACAGCACTGAGTTTAGCAACACAGGAGAGGAGGAGTGATGGATGGACGGGTGGATAACCAAAGAATTTAAAACCAAGGATTTTTGAAAGACGACCGCTGTTGTTCCTCCTCGTGATTTCTGGGTAAAATGTCTCGTGGAGACTCTTTAAGGACGAGGGCTGGGTGGCAATTCTGCTCGATTGGTCATTGACTGAGTGGGATGATGATGATGATGATGATGATGATATTTTGTTTCCACTCCAGGTATATTTACATTAAAAAACAACAGATTATAAGTGAAGTGTAGTTTCTGATTTTGAATCCAGATAACTGAATATCCATGTTTTAGCTTCATATGTGATTCCTACTTTATCTATTCTGACCTGCCTATTGGAGAATAAGGGCGAAGCCAACGTGTGCTGTAATGCCAAAAACGTTGTAGTGCCGCAATTAAGTTTGAATAATCAATTAATTATTCAGTTTTTAAAATGTCAAAACAACAGTAAAACAATCCCGTCACAACTTCACTTCAACAACAGTCTGCAAAAATATAAAAAGCGAAAAAAAAAAGGTGCAAATCGTCATGTTTGCGAAGCTTGACTTTATAAAATGACTTGTGTAAATGGTCAAAATTATGGCTGATTCATTTGCTGCAGAATGACTAATTGAAATATTGACTCACGGTTTCAGCACAAAGTCAGATGTTTAATGAGGCGCGACAGTTGGAGCATTTTTTGGAGAATAAACTGAGTGAACAGGTGAGATACTGTGTTTTGGCGTTAACCGGCCCAGCTGTGGTGCGATGCTCTTTGCAGTGAGTGAGATTGCAATAAACCAGCACGTCCTGTAAAACACGCTGCATCGCCAATTAGATGTGACATTTGTTCAAAGTAACGGGCTTCTCCAGTCTCACGTGTCTGTGTATCTCAATAAAGTAATAAATTTAGTTTTCAGCCTCACTTGAGCGTTAACCAGCAGGGATTGATCTCTCCCGGGCTCGCCGTCTCCAGGCTCAATCATTCATGGACGTCACACAGTCTCAGGTTCCCCGCGGCGAGCTCTCGTACCGCTGAGGCACCGGAGATGCTATCAGGCCTCGGCCCACTACAGCTGCAAAAAAAAAAATATTACTGACACAGACACCGGTTGCCTTTCAGAGGGGGCCTTTCATTTGACACTGTTGAGGACAGGCGGCTGTTCCTTCACGTGTCTGTTAACTCCTGTGACGGCTGGAGACGGGGTTTGGGTGATGTGGTATGTGGAACAGAAAGATACTGCTCTGATGAATCGTGAGCTAGAAGGGCTTTGGGGGTTATATTCTCATGGTGCTTTTCCTGGTGATCGTGTTCTTAGTATTCTGTGTGTTATCTCCATGTGAAAAAGAAAACTGACTAATAGTCTAATTCTGATTAATATCACTGGCTTAATGAACCAGGGTTCCTAATTTATCACACTCCACTCTGAGGTGTTTTCCTCCACAGAGACAGTCTCTCTCTTGCGTGGCATCATTCTCCTCGAGCTGCTTAGGGTGTATGTGGCCGGTCGTCTTCCTCACAGCTACCTCTCCCAGGAAGTCCATGGTTAGACATGGCTCTGCTGCGTAAGGGGCCATCAGATATTCAGATATTCCTGTGATTTAGGTGCCATCTTAATAGCCTCGATGAGGGTTATTAACTGGGCCTCTCTAGAGCGTGATTAACCTAATTTGCAGTGAAATAGGCTGTGTTGCTTCTCTGAGATCCTATCCTCTGGAGATATGTGTGTGTGTGTGTGTGTGTGTGTGTGTCTGTGCGTGTGTGCGTGTGTGTGCGCGTGTGTGTGTGTGTCTGTGCATGTGTGTGTCTGTGCATGTGTGTGCGTGTGTGTGCGCGTGTGTGTGTGCGCATGTCGTAAACACCCTGTGCTCAGCAGTCTGTTAAATCCAGAAGGAGCAGAACAGGTTGTCCCTGTGAAACCGCACAGAAGAGACAAAACAGACAGGGACGCTGGTTCATCTGACCATTCTGGAAAAACCACCGAGAGACAAAGAGACATGAGAAGAAGAGAGACACCGGGGGGGGGGGGGGGGGGGGGGGGGGACGACTATAAATGACTCGTCGTTGACTGGCGTTGGTAATTAATGGAGAGGAGACATAGGCAGAATTGCATCATAACTGCTTTCGGTTCGTTTTCCCACCATTACAGATAACGACATGGAGGACGCTTGTAATGAGTTAAACTCATATATCTTTTAGAAAACTAATAATCCTAAAACAAAACTTTAAAAAACATTTTTTTTATTTGAGCTGTGAGCTTTTAAGTGGGCTAACAATGACACCGCTTCCTTCTTAAACTTAAATCCCCCACATTCAGATCTCATGAAATTCAAGTCTCAAGTTCCCACTGTATATACCGCCAGCAGCCCTCAGCCTGATTGGATTTCATGACAAGCTTGTCCAGTTTTTGGGGGGCTACATGAGAAAGTGTGTGTTTCTGTTGCACTGAAGCACATCCATCCCACAGTGTAAAGGAAATAACAGCACTGAGCTCATACTTGATTCATGTAGTGAGCTTTCACTGGATCAATACTGCCTCTGCAAAGGATCAGATTTATCCGTCATGGCCCCTTCTCACTAACTGGCCTTCTCCAGGCGTGGTGGTGGTGGTGGAGATGGAGGTAGGGCGGGGGGGTAGGGAGGCCATCTCCCAGCGGGCCACTTTCCACTAAAACATTTAATAAATGAACAAAAGAAAGAAAAGTAATTGACGTGGATTGTGGCACAAGGCGAAATGAAAACGTCGACAGTGAAGGGTCAGAGTTGATTGGAGCATTGTCCTGTTCGTCTGATCCATTTCTCACCACATTCCCATGCTCTCTACAACCCAGCTTATCTTCCTGAGCATGTGGGTCATGCACACTGTGGTGGAGGACAATGTGCAGTGGGAGTAATTAATGGGATGATGCAACACCCTTGGCTGTTTCATCTTGGACCCTTAAACCATCTATGCGCTCCACCCTTTTTCTCTTCTGTTTGTTTTCCTCTAAGAATTAGAGGAACGCAACAATATTTCTTACATTACAACCGTAGTAGCAGCTGCTGCAGCTCAGCCTTACAGGCATGGCTGGAGTCTGTTTGTGCGTGTGTGTTTGTGTGTGTTTGTGTGCGTTTGTGTGTGTTGCACACGACCAAAACATTTGGAAGATTTCATAGAATATTTGCCTCCCAGAGGCCTGCTGCACAGAAGCAATCCATAAATCTCTGGAACTCTTTGGAGAGCCAGCTGTGGTATTTATCTCCCTAATACTGGATATCTACTGAGGAGAGCTTAACTCCTACACCTCACAGCCTGTATTTTTCAAAGCAACACAACCACATGCAGCTGATATTCTAAAGGGAGAAAAAACAACAACAAAAAAAACAGCCAATGTGCAGATATAATTCCAAACAGCTGCATTTTGATTTATGACGAAAAGATGTTTAGAGGTAAAAATATATTATAGGAACGCAGATACTGTACTGCAGCTCACCGGCATCCTCCAAAATAAAAGGTCAAAACAGAATTGTTTATAGATGATTCTCAGCCCCCCCCACCCAACAACAACACCCCACACCTCCACCACCATTGTTTTTGACCTCTGGAAGTCACTTAGAGTTTATGTGTACCTGACTCCGCCCCTAACTCCTGGCTAACAAGCTGAGACTTGACTTAGTGAATATACAAGTATACGCTCACCCACCTGTCACTCAAAGAGGCCACGCCCCCAATCCTCCATAACTGTAGACCTTAATAAAATGTAAACAGGTGAGTTATATAAACAGGTGTCACGAAGGAGGAAATTAGCTCTAGAGACCAAAACAGTTTTTGTACCAGGCTGTAAACATGTTTATTGCTGCTGTAAAGTTGGACATTTTAACATGGGAGTCTATGGGGACTGACTGTTGGAGCCAGACTCTAGTGGTCGTTAGAGGAACTGCAGCTCCTGGTTCTTCAGGGTTGAAGCTTCATTTTTAGCCTTGGAGGTTGATTGATTGGTTTGTATGCTCAAAGTATTTTTGGATTATAGCTCTCGTCCTAATAAAGGTTATACTGGGACGACATACTGCTTGTAAATAACTGAGTCACTCAGTGTTTGATGTGTGATAATTTGCCTAATTTGTCCTGGGGATAGTCGCAAATCCTAAATGTGTATGTTGATTTCTCAGACTCAAAGTGAGAGTTGAAATGTATAATTACAAAAGGGACATTGCTCAGAGAGGCAGAATATCCGAGTGATGGGTCTGTCCTTGGTGCTCTGTTGTTGATGGATGAGAGCGGAGACTGCGAACACCTGGCCAGCTTCGGTGCGTATCACAGTCGGTTGATATCAGCGGCATGTAACGTTGTTGGAGCAGGATCTGGGAGGATTTCAGCATCATAATCAACAAATTAGAAACACAGCATAGTGGGAATAAGCGATTTGATTCCTGTGTATCTTGGCAATAGAGCTTGCCACCACAGAGCCATTTGCGTGTGTATATGTGAGTGTGTGTGTGTGTGTGTGAATGTGTATACATGCTGGGTTATATTTGCCCTGTCGCTTAGTCTGAGATCTTGAGCACACAGCCCTCTTCAGCTCCAACAAAGGCATGATTGCTTATTCAAAAGGCTGCAAATAGAGCCTCAGAGGTACCGGCGCCCGTCCTTTTAGTGGACGGAGGATGAACCCCCCTCAGCTATACTCCGTGAAACGCAAACACTTCCACGACTACAGTGCAAACACAAGCAACAACAAGAGGGGGGCATGTACGTGTGAGTTAGTGGCTGTAAACAGATCATACTGTGTGCAGCACTTAAATATTGTTTAAGTGAATTTTGTGAGCTCTGGAATTCAGACTAAGTCCTTACAAGCTCAGTAAATATATTACTAAAGTCAAGTGACTAATAATAACCCTTTTAACTATGTTGTGTCAGTTTATAGTCAGTGATTTATTATGAACCAGCAATCTAACTGTCCATAAAAGAAAAGCTGTCAATTATAGTTCTTAAAAAGGAAATCAGAATCGGTCAAGAAAGTTGGAATAAGTGAATCTCTACATTTAGGCTTTTAAAAAAATATATAAATATATATATTTGTGATCAATTTGAAAGATTTTAATTTAGGGGGAAGTCTGAAAGTACAGAGACGGACTAACCTACATTGATAATGATATAATATTATTTATTATATGTGTGTGACTGGATTTTGATAACCATGTAAAGCATTTTGACTCATATCTTAAACGCTGTTAAAGTAACAGTAACACCTGCTTCTAAACAACATGATGTTCATCAGCTGTGAGGATTCTGCAGCACAATTCGCGAAATCGCAAATTTTTCTTTTTGATAAAGGTAAAATGTGTCACAACATTGGTGTGCTTTGTTCGCACCATAAGCATCGTGGCGCTACAGAGACGCCCCCGGCCTACAAATCATCATTATTACACTTTTTCCAGTGAAAATTAAAATGCAAAAACCACCATTCCAACTTAAATCGCAATCACAATATCTGCCAAAATAATCGCAATCTGATTTCTTTTGCATATCGTGCAGCCATACGGAGGAGCAATAGCTTATAGTTTCCAGACGTCAGGACCTTAAACTCCGTCATCTGCCACCCTCCCCTTCATTTCCCTCCTCAGAAATAAAAAAAAAAAAAAAGGCTGCTGGAGCCTCATCCCTGAAAAGTCCTGTGCACAATGGCAGAAGAGAGGGAAGGAGAGAAAGTGCCAAGCAAAAGGAAAGAATGAACAGAACTGGATTAAAAAATAACAATGGAGCATTTTTGCTAATGGTCCATTTTGAGCTGCTGCCACAATATGATACTGTCTGAGAGAATTACGGTGGATAAGAAAGGTGCTGATGTCTCAGGAGAAGTCCTGATGCTTTGCATGCTGCGCGGCACGAGAGACTGTTAGTATTTGATAACAGACGTATGCCGACTGTCAGCAACGTTACCTCGTTAACACACGTTAAGGCCTGCAGACAATTGTGATGAATTAGGCCTCTACTTTCCTTTTTGGTGAGGAATTTACTTTAGAGTGTGACAGAATGTGAAGCACTACTTCAACAATGTGCTTAAAGTTTGCTTTCATTGTCGTAACAGATTCCATTGTGTGCGGGTATGTGGGCCAGGTGCCAGTTAAAATGAGTTTTAAATGGAATAATGGAAGAAGCCATGTAGCCTCATAATTCATAAATATCCAATATGCAGCACCATTCATCAATGTAGCAGGGAATTCCTTTCAGCATTTTGTATACCCTCTGACATTTTCAATTTGCTTTATCATTAACAGTTTATTGAGTTTATTGAACTGGAAAAGGCAGCCCTGCCATATTTTCATATGAATAACACATTTGTCTGAGGAGTTCAGCCTTTGTAACGGCTGTATATTTTCTTAAATGACAGTTGGGTGTTTCTTTCAAAGAATGTATCTGCATGAGTACACTCCCCTGTGTGGGTTTTATTTCCCCTGTGCAAGTGGAGATTATTCCAGTCTTTTTAGGCTTTATCTAAGAAGAGACACCGAGATTACACCGGACTGTGATTCTGATCTTATTGTAAGGTTTCAGTGATCAATGCATCACAGTGTGTGAGTGGGGTGGGGTAATGAAGTAAGATCAAGACAACTTCATACCGTAATGTAAAGATCCACTACGAATAACAATTACTTGTAGAGTTGTATTGAAGTACTAGTGATCTTTAGCATGAACCAACATTAACAATGTCACCATAACCCAGGAGTTTATGGATAACGACATGAGAGCACATCATTGCATTTGTTTTATGTTAGAGACCCTCTGATGAAAATCATGTGTTTCCCCTAGTTAACAACCACATGATGTTTTTATATAATACAAGACATATGATGAGTGAAATGATCATCAGCACCATGACTGAACTGCAGTGAACCAATGGCTGTCTCATAAACACACATTCAGGGTTTCATACGTCACAAACCCAAGGAACCAATCCTGTCAACTTGTGGGGACAGGGGGCGGGGCTAAATACACCTGAAACCGTGTCAGTACAGAGAGAGAGAGAGAGTTAGCATTAGCACAACCACTAAAAGGTGTCAGCCACTGCCGGTTGCAAGCTAACAAACAATATAAACAAATAAAAGATGCTAACTGCGCTATATGTTGTGAAAAGATGCTAACTAGCTTACCATTCTAAAAAGCTGCTAACTAAACTACCTGTTCTGAAAAGATGCTAACTAGCTAGCTGTTCCAAAAAGTTGCTAACTAGCTAACCGTTCTGACCCGTCTGCTAGTCTCTGGTTCTGGTCTCAACAGACTCCTCCTCTGAGTCTGGGTCTGACTGAGGCTCAAACATGTGGCTGAGTCTCTCTGATGTTTCCTCCTCTGAACATCTTGATGCTCTCTGCTCTTTCACCTGTCCACCTGAAGCCAGCAGGTGGTGGGCGGGGCTCAAGGTCTGATCCAGGAAGTAAGAGGAGATGAGCTTCAGCTGTTCACTCCATTGCAGAAAAACAGCCTTTGCTCGCACTTGCTTTGTTATCTTGTGTGTAGTATGTGATGGGTTTGACCAGCTGATGGTGCCGGATCAAAGGTCAGATGATCACCACCAGCGGGGTTCGTCCTCTGGGAACCTTTAATGTCTGCACTAGATTTCACCAACCCATTAGTAAACAGCGAGCGTGGTGAAACATCAGATTCAGATTCAGCTTGAGTCTGTGAGCAATGTCAGAACATTTTCTTACAGTATAGGTCTTGGGAGTTTGTGCTATATATAATGCAGTGTGCGTTTTATTTGTGTGCAGGACCACCTGAGAATCGGGTGTATTAAGAGGAGCAGAACGGTCAGGGAGTGAGTTTGAGGAGCTGTGTTTCTGCAGCTGGTTGAATTCCTTCATTCCCCCGGAGATTTTTACACTGAGAGAGAATCGTACAGTATAAGAGCCTCGCTGTCGCTCCATAATCCGAACGTCCAAAACTGGAACATATGAGTAGATTCAGCTGGACAGATTTATTGTCATATATATTAAAAAGGCCACCAGTGCATTTCTATATAGTGATAAAACTTGAGCCGTGGTGTCGGTCTAAACAATCACATATTGTCTTGATGCAGTATTTCCCTCTGGTGCAGCTCAAACGTCTGTTCTATGGTTTAAGTTTGTATCATATCAATGATTAGATCATTATAAAGTTATGTTGCTGTTCAATTCCGGTTACGATGTCCATAGCAACACTTGGCTAACTGTTTTGGCTCTTGAGCGCTGCGTCGTCAGTGAATGTGAGATTGTTTTTCAGACTCACTCCCTGGATTTTTAAAAAAGGTTGAAACTCTTTTACCTCGTATCCCATCAATCTTAGTCACAGGGCTCCACTGATGCATTATGCATAAAGTCAGTCACCATGTCCTGAGATGGTTTGTTACACGCTGACAACTCAGAACTGAGCATGGTCCGAAACCGGTGTGGACACTCAGCAACAGCACGGCAGAATGAGATTTTAATGATGGGTAGATATTAAAAGATATTTCACAGCATCTCGTGTCACGTGATTCTCAGGTCGGCCGTTGACAGCAGTTGCCTTTGTGAACAGTTTATTTTTGATGCAGTGATGTGATCCTGTAAACGTAGGTGTGAGTATTCCTGGTGTTCAACATCTGTTTACAGGCAGATGATGACGCTAAAACCTCACGCTGCGTCTGCCTCACTGACAGTGCCTGAAGTTTAACATTAGGGTGAGGGCTGAGGGGGAACGGGGTGGGGATTCGCAGCCGGGTTGCAGTGAGATGGGAGGGGTGACACGTAGCAGAGGGCCGCGGGTCGAAGGTGAGCCACCGAGGCGCCGCAGTCCTCGTGATCCCTGACCAGTGAATCTCTCTCAGTCTCTCTTCCAAACTCTATAGAAAGAGGGCTTCGCAGGAAAGATCTGTCAGTGGAAAGTTGATTTACTGAAACTGTATCTGAAATTTAAATGAACATGAAGAAACGCAGAGTGAAAGCAACAGAATGTTTCCTGACTGAATGACTTTATGTCTAAGTGTCACTTTAACCCCATGTAACGCAGCATCAAAAGTACGGTTCAGGCTGCCTGCCTTGACAGCGTGTAGTACCTTTGGTTGCAGCGCTGCTCTTTTACAAAGAGAGCTGCAGTTAAGTTCAGTTGTTTAGAGCTTCCCTACTTGAGGCTGTCTCGGCCGTACAGTACATCTCTGCTGACCTCCTCTTGAAAACAGTGATTATTCTGGGTCAGACTCTCTTAAAGCTGCACGCTGGAATTAATGGAACTGGGAAGGGCAGAGAAGGACTGTTATCATGCCCTCATTTTCTCAATATGCTGCAGATGAAAAAAAATCTGTTTTCCCTCACTAATCCCAGAGGGGTCAGAGTCATTTCCATAAGATGTGAATTTATGTTTTCTATAAGGAAGCAAGGCAATTACCAGAACATTAAACGCATTGCCAGTAAGAGAGAGTGATGAAATTATTTTCTGTGCATCAGCGTTGTGGCTGTTTAGTCTCACAGCATCTTCAGCTCCCTGAGACTTTCATGCACTTGTGATTTTACTGTGATGCTAACAAGGCACGAACCCTCCTCTATTATTGAAAGCTTAGGTCTTTTATCACAGTGTGACGGTGCATGATGTCATTTATGTGCTCATGTATTCATCAGTGTCAGCTGACCAAGCAGTGATCTGTGGAGCAGAAGATGCATGAGTTTCCTGGACAGAGGAGAGGTGCACTCACTGCAGACATGGAGAGTTCACTGAGACATGGATATTGTTTTCTGGGATTAGTAATAATATGTCATTTGTTGTAAAAGCTTTATGAGCTGTTGATGCAGGATGTAGTCTTATATAAGGCTTTAAAATAAGACATTATCATTAGATAACACTTTTGAATTGTGAAATCACATTATGATACAGTCCAGTTTAATGCTTGCAAGCTAATAAGGCTTTTATTTGAGGTGTTTGACATGTTTACCAGTGGAACAAAGGTCGTTGCATCTGACATGAGTTTGATTATAGAGAGTCAAAGTAAAACCAGAACTCCAGGGTTGCATTTTAAAAAACCACATTCAGAGCCACATTAACATTTGTCACGACTGTTGAAATTAATCCTGCTGCAGAACATATTAGTCCACAGTATGTTGTGCTGTTGTTTTGTCTATAATGACAAGTTTACAGCTAAAACAAAACAGTCTGAAAACTGACATGAGTACAGTCATTGTTTATCTCTGTAAAGCTCAGATTTCAACTCCCAGTTGAAAGTGCTGCAGTAGATTATAGATAGTGAATCACATTCTACTGCAGCATGTGTAGATGAATATATACATGTATATATATATATATATATATATATATATATATATATATATTTGTGTATATATATGTTTCGAAAGTATTCAGACCCCCTCACTTTTTGCAAATTTTGTGATGTTGCATTCTCATTATAAAATCATTTTGATTAATTCTTCCCCTCATCATTCTGCACTCGACAAATTAAAAAAATATCATAGAATTGTCACACTGACAGAAGTATTCAGACACTTTACTATGACACCTAAATTTAAAATTTAGTTCAGGTTCCTCCATTTCTCTTGATCCTCTTTGAGATGTTTCTACACCTTATAATAAACCCTGACCCGAAGCAACAAAGCTGAGACAACACAGGAGAGGCTGTGAGGGGAAACCGTGGCCTGTCCAGAGCCCCGAACCTTGAACCCAATCAAACATCTCCTGGAAATGTCGTCCGCCGTCAGTCCCCGTCCAACCTGACAGAGCCCGAGAGGATCTGCAGAGAACGGCACAAAATCCCAAAATCCAGGTTTGCAGAGCTTGTTGCGTCACACCCAAGATACTTAAGGCTGTAATCGCTGCCAAAGGTGCTTCAACTAAGTCCAGAGTAAAAGGTCTGAATACCTTAATGTGATATTTCAGTTTTTCTTTTTGCGTGTGTTGTGTGTGTTGTGTGTGTTGCGTGTGTCGACTGATGAGGGAAAAAAAATAAATTTAAATGATTTTAGCATCAGGCTGCAACAAAAAAAAAAACAAAATGTGAAAAAGGTGAAGGGGTCTGAATACTTTCTGGATGTGCTGTATACATCTATGAAAAATGCTGTAATTTCATGAAGCTGTCAATCGCAGCTTGCTTCGCCAGTGGGTCCGATGTGCACTCCTGTGTGCACTGCCCTCGCAGTGAGTCATCTGAAAGGAGAAGTGTCCTTGTTCTATGGCCTGGATGTTATCGGAGAGTTTTTACGCCCCAGAGGGGAAAGACTGCCACACAACTCCTTCGCTGTTCTCCCTTTTCTTTCTCCATCTCTGTCGCTCTCTTAGGGTAATGCAAATGCATACTCCATACCCCCCCCCCCCCCCCCCCACCCACCCACCCCCCCCCCCCATCTCTATTTTAAGACTCCTCTCCCCAGTGTGAACGGGCTGTGCTCAGGGCTGGCAGAATCAGGGAAGGTGGAATGAATGAAAACACATTGTGTGAGCTCTCACCAGCGTCCCACTGTCTGTACTGTATCTCTCAATCCATAATAATCCTTTAAAGTTGTTCAGTCTAGCAACAGAGCTATTGGAGCTGCTTAATAGTAGGCCTCAAAGTGTATAGATGATCTGAAAGGAAAACATCACAAACCCACACACACACACACACCCCCCCACCCCAGAGGCTTCTGAGAAAAGCAATGACATCGTCGTGTTTTACAGACGACTCGGCTAAAAATAACGTCTCGTACAACAATGATCCACACGGGCACCGGTCGCCAGGAAGAACGTTTCCAACTGGAGGACGGATCTGATTGTGCAAAGACAACAAAATCATGTTCTTACAGCTCCTCCCCTGTTAGTGTATATACAGTCTACGGTTCATGTTCAGCTGTAACATCACCATCAGCATCATCATCACAACAAGGCTGGATACGCCGTGTAAGATCTTGACCAAGAAGTCTGCTCGGTCCCAAATGAAACACATTATTATATAAATGTTAAAATATATTAAAAATAATCTACAATTGTTTGTAGAGCAAGAAAGAATCTTTTTACTTGGTATATTTAACCTATATTATCTATATATATATATATATATTTTTACCTGCATCCTTATAGGAGCTAATTGTACATTTTTGCTTTTGCTACATACGTTAGCATTAACAGCTGTTTATTTATCAGTCTAGAAGAAAGTCGTACAGAAGAAGAAACACCCCCCCCCCCAAGAAAATATCCAACATGTCCACAGGCAGCTGCAGATAAATACAGTACAACTGCAGTATCACTATAACGCACTCACAATGACTGAACTCCTGTCTCTACCCGTGGCAGTGAACAGATTTCAAACTTGTTGGATCTTTACTATATTTGTGCGTTCCCAAGATCTTCATTCAACCTTTTCTTTTATTCTTTTTTTTTTTTTAAACAGCAGATTTTTATACAAAATGTATGAGCAGATAACGTTTCCACCAGCGCTCTGTTGCAAAATGATTCTTTTCCAAATCCTTCCTGAAAAGTAATAATTCACCTTCTGCAAAAGAGAGGAACAGAGTCGTAGTAAAAGCTCTCATCAATTTCATTCTGTAACTTCACAGAAATGTGAACGTTTTTACATTTTGCATAATTTTGCCCTGAACGAGATGAAGCAAGTTTTTCTGTGTGAAACGTTTCATCACGACGTCCTGACTGTGTTTCTGTCACCAGATATTTTACGCGACTTCAGTGTTCAATGTACGTGTTTACGTCCTCGTATCAGCTGATGAATGAATGAGGATGCATGTGCACGGCTGAAGAGCAAATCGGCTCAATGTTCACA
This sequence comes from Seriola aureovittata, assembly GCF_021018895.1. Lineage (NCBI taxonomy): Eukaryota > Metazoa > Chordata > Actinopteri > Carangiformes > Carangidae > Seriola > Seriola aureovittata. Next base: position 20,578,515 of record NC_079372.1, read on the forward strand.
GTGCAGACAGCGTAATAGTGATAAAACAGGTCAGTATCATTTTCTAATAAATTCATTGAATATTTATTGAATTTTGAATTAGAATTTTCTGTTATGAACGGTGCGATGACTCAGACTTGAAGAGAAGCTTATTGATTTCCTCAGATCCCGTCTTTTATTAATGTGGACAAAAAGGAGCCAGGAGAAGAACGTTGGACACCGCTGTGGATGATTAAATGACTGTGTTGTTCTTTTATCTTCATCTTTCATCGAGTCAGTTTGAACTTTAGCATTGATTGGTTGAAATGTTGTTTAACTTTGCCAGAAGATGGTTGGCACCATCAGAACCACTCAGAGAGCAAAGGTCATTTTGGCAGACCCCCCCCCCCATCACCCTCTCCCATGCAGAGCTTTGACTCCTCCTATCAGGAAGGAGGTAAACTTTCAAACAGATTGAGTTTGTCCCGTCAGCTGTTGGGTTTTTAAACATGTTGTCACTGCAATTATGAAATATTTGTTATTATGTCTCTATTTATTGTATTACTTTATGTATGATGTGTATTGGTTGTGATTGCCCCAGAAAGCTGATGTACACACTTTGTCTTCCTGGAGTCCAGGCAGCAACAAACAAATGAAATCAGAAAAAGTCAAGTCGGTGAAAACAAGTTTGCTGTGGAGCCGCGGTCCGCCTCTATCTGCTCACAAGGTCTCGTTTTAACCTCTTGCTGCGTGTGTTTGGACCCACCAGAGAAAACCACCCACCGCAGCCTCAAACTTCATGAACTGCAGTTGCTGAACCTTTTCCCCAGTGGATCTTTTTTTTCTCTCTCTCTCTCTCTCTTCCAATTGCTGTTTTTAGAAGTGTGTAGGAGAGACACGGACAACATAGTTCAACGTATAAACGCTCTATCAATTGCTAGTGCTACCCTGAATAAAAACACTGGTTATTTTTTGTGCTGTGAAATTGTTAACATGAGGCTGAATAGCAGCACCTTTCATAGGGAAGGAAAAACCCCACAGAGAGGTTAAAAAAAAAAAGAAAAAGAGCAAACCACTGATTCAGTCTAAATCCTGCCTGGCAGATAGCGTCTGCCATCACATCCAGCTTTTTCAGCAGAGGTGGAGTCACCTTCAGCGAGGCAACCTTTCAATGGCTGTGTTGGCTGGAAAATTATGTGTACTCAGTGGCAGGGCAGTCGAGACCATGCTGATAAAATTTCAGTTGATGGCAGCCCGGGGACGCAGGGCGGAGGGGATTGAGGAAGTGCATGCCTTTTTCCACCTCCCTCAGGTGGGAGGGCCCATCTGCTGAGGCTTCACTTCTGCAAACTCCCAACAAGTTCTAATTAAGACCTACTTCGCACAAGTGATCACAGTGTGACAATGACACACGAGAAGTGGGCCAGAGATGCGGTGCACAAGACAATAATTAGGTGCAATATCTGATTAGCCGCAGAGATAATAATTTTGTCCTACTGGGTCTTTAACATGATGCAAAGGATGAGTTCAAAGAGTCAGATAATCCTCCATTAGCCCGTTGTACTCTCATGACAATCATTTATATACACTATAAGGAAGGAGTTTGTCTCTAAATTTAGACATTTTTAATAGTCCCTATGTGCAGTGCTGCTCTCGTGTATTCTTAACAGTTTTGTTAAGCCTGGCTGTTATGATTACTGTAACATGGCGGCTCTGTGAAGCATTTTAAAGGGGTTTCAGACGAGCCTTTAAAGTTGGCTGTATCGTGCCCTTCGTTTCTCTGCTCCTTTGCGACCCACTGGCACACACGTTTTTTTTGCAAGCGTTGCTGTGCATAACAGCCGACACAGCACTCGACCGCTTTGATGTTCTCCAGGGCGAAGAGCAGCATCATCGGGAGCCGGGCGTCGCTCGTCTTGACATGTTGAAAGGCTTAAATAGAGTCTGTGATGAGTTTCCTCTTGTAGGAGACGAGACGGTGACTGTAATTGGCCGACAACATGGTCACACGGCGTCTGATCAAACTGCACATTTGAGACGGTCCTCCCAGCAGGTTATTACCACCCATAGTCAGGTTTCTTTCTTTTCGTCATCATGATGATGACAGGAGCGAAGGGAAAAAGTGTCGGTGACGGTGTCCACGTCAGGAGTAGGTGGCGGAGGATGGATGGATGTGACACAGGAGAGCGGTGTGTTCGATTCCCATGTTGTTTCTATTATCCATGACCGCTTGTTGTTATTATTGTAACCATGGCAACAAAAATCGCTTAATATTGAGGAAACTCTGTTTGACCCTTTTCCCAAACCTAACCAAGTCACGGCCTTTTATTATAGTAACCATGGTGACGAACTAGGTATGCCGCTCTCAATATACAGTCCACCTGTTTATTATTGTAGTCATGACAACCAAGCTCAGATACACCTGCTGCCGTAGGGGGGTGCTACTTCAGGAGACACTCCTATGGGTTGAAAAGAACAACCTGTGTGGTTGTTGCTACTAAAAATCTATATTGTACAAAATACAGTCAAAATAATAATAATAATAATAATAATAATAATAATAATAATAATAATAAAATATATAAAATATGTGAACACCAGTGAACAGTGGTCACAGTATCTACTAGGAGTCAGTGGACTGACGCCACATACTGGTAATATGATGTCTCTGCACACAGGTCAAGCAATAACACCAGAGTCTGTTTCACTTGTTGAAGAAGATTTGGAGATGTGGTTGAAAGCTGTGGAAAAAGCTATCCTGTGGGCCTTTGAGCAAAGATTATTTCGTCCATACTGTTTCCATGCTCACTCACTCGCTCCACTGCAGCATATGGTTTGTTGAATATGAAATCATATTGAAGCTGAGATTAGTGAGTTGACAGGAAAAGACTTTGATAATCACTGAGTTGCTTCTCTTTGGCGTAAGTATTATTCAACTAAAACAATAATCAGGGATATTGTGATTTTTTTTCCTGATATTTTATAGCTCAAAGAATTCATGAAGAAAATAATCAGCAGATTAAATTGTTAGTTGCAGTAAGTAATAGTTATTAAGTTATTAATAGTTAGTAAAAGTAATATTCAGTATTAGCACAAATGATTCATTAGCATCAGCAATGTATACATACAGTATTTACATTGCTGCTTGTTATTCAGTCTGTGTTTATTTGGATATAGATCCGTACAGTGAGTGATTCAGCGCTTCCTCTACACGTGTGACTCGCCTTGAATTAGCATTTGCACATATAAAGGTTGGGCTGCTTTGCATCACATCACTGCTGACTTCATACGTGCACATGATGTGAGTCATGCACTGGAGCTAATAGACGCAGCTCTATTAGCACAGAGTGATACACAGAAAACAGTGCCGACTGTAAACTGTGAGGAAGATGATGAGTAAAGGCTGAGCTCATCATGTGATTTTCAGTCGTTGATGCAGATAATTCATTCAGCGCGGCACAAGAGGTGAAGCGATATGAGAACTTAATATCACATTTATAGTGAACAAAATGATCACGGTTATCAGTGTCATGGTGAAAATGTTCAAGAAGTAATAAAACACAAACTGAAACCATTTGACTAAGTGAATGTTCAACTAAACATTAAAATAAAAACACGTGTGTGTCACAGATGAGGGACCAGGAGCAGTACTGGGTTTACCTGCTGCATGCCCACAACTCTGTGAACAAGGGAATGTACTGTCATTACTATTATTAATATTATTATCAAGTTCGGAGCTATGGCGTCTCTCAGAGCACAGACGCTGTAAACGCACCCGTCACCTGTCCAGCACGGTGCGGTTAAACCAGAAACGCCGCGGCTACACTGCACTCAGAGATGAAAGAGTGAAGCAGCAGCCTCCAAATAAGTTTTAAAAACACACAGTCGCCGCTCGCTCACTCTCTCTCTCTCTCCTGCGTCTGTGTTCTCTGTGGTCGTCATGTGACATTGCTCCGAACAGAGAGGAAAACTAGTCTACCCGCTAACTTTGGTGTAAAAAAAGGGTTTTAGAAGCTGAAAAATCGCCGTTGTCATTGCCTTCCGCCATGTTCTGACTGACACATTGACAAAACGACGTTGGTAGCCACATAGTCATCTGGAGGACTGATGCTGGTTGATACAATACAGAACCTAACGTGAGTCTAATTAACCAGGGTAATAAACGGTGATAGAGAGACTGGTAATACTGACCGTCAGGTATTTCTACCGTGATATGGCGTCAAACCGGCGACAGTGTAGACGGCCTTTAACTGCCACCGAGGCAACATTAAAATAAGTTTCTACATCCATACGAGCTGATGCTACACATGCCACAGAGGGAGGGAGATGTAATTATTTCACCCAGAGTGCCTTAGTCACTGAGCTGCAGGGAACAAGAACCCTCAAAACGCTGCTCCGGCTGAATTCACACACAATAGGTGAAAGACAACAGGTCTGAATGCAGCGATGGTGCAGCGGTGTAAACCACAGTAGAGCACTTCACATGTCAACAGTCTGACACGTGGGATGTAGACAGCGTTCCTCTTCTGAAAAGCAACCTAACCCCTATCTTCAAGGCATGAGAGTCTGCATGAATGGCCTTTTTTTTATTTATTTTTTTATTAAACCGCTCTCACCCTTTGCTCGAGCATTTGATTCAGGATTATGCTGCAAATCTTTTTTTTCCACAGACTTCAAAGGCTACTCTTCATTCATTCCCGTCTTTTGATGGCTTTATGTTGGTTGTGTGAGGTTTCCAGTTTCAAGGACAGGTAAATGATATTAAGTACCGTGTGCTATGGATTAGTCAGTCTAATGTTTTCCCTGTTTGCTCAGCAGTGTGTGTGTGTGTGTGTGTGTGTGTGTGTGTGTGTGTGTGTGTGTGTGTGTGTGTGTGCGGGTGGAGGTTGGGGTTGAAGAGGAAAGTGACAGGAAATCAGGAAAATGTCTGATTGTTGTTCTTTATAAATCTTATTTCAAAAGTTTTTTGAGTTTTGGCGTTCGTGGCCATAGGCGTGTTGTAAACGCAGTTATTTATTCATGACTAACTCTAATATGCAATTTAGCTGTATAAATCAGAACTGAAGTCATCTGCAAAAGGATTTTTTTTTAAATAAAATGGGAAACCCTAATTATGTGCTGTGGACCGTGGTTCTCGACCCTGAAGCTCAACCATGTTTAATGTGGAGTGGCTGTCAGGGACTAATCCTAACCACCCCGCCCCCCCCCCCCTCCACCCTGACAGTGGCATTTGTAGGAAGCTGCAGAATAAGTTGGAAGTAGATTTACTGAATATAGTACAGCTTAAACTGGCACCGAGGAGAGAGAGAGAGAGAGAGAGGAGTCAGGTCTGGTGAACCCTCCTCCTCCAGTGCTTTTTCTAGATTTGGGCTGAGAACCATAATCCAAATATATTGCTCAGAAATATCACATCTTACATGTAGTGTTACATCACTGGCCTTCTGTTGAAATCCTGCATTGCTGGAGTTCGATGAGGGACAGCAGAGGTTTGAGATCACACACTCTGTCTGTCTCTCTCTCTATCACAAACAAACACACACACACACACACACACACACACACACACACACACACACACACACAAATGGTCCTGTCCTGCATAATTGAACATATGGCATCCATCACGGTCGCTGGATCAGTCGGTGCAAACAATGAAGGATAACAGCAAACATGACATATTCAAAAATGGCAGGTGTGTATATTTTGATGGTAGAGACTCCAGGTGTGTGTGTGTGTGTGTGCGTGTGTGTGTGCGTTTGTACGATGCACTTAGGTTTTGATTTGTCTGGTGTTTCTGAGCCCGCGCTGCCCTCTTTCATCTTCTGTCCATCAACTCCCGGTTAAAATCATCATTCAGGCGAATCTTGACCTTCAAACCTGAATCCTCCAGGCCAAACAGACGCGCTAATTAACGCTGTGCTCCATAAACTTCACACAGTCATTTCATTCCCTGTGTGTCTGCCTCTGGAATGGGTTCGGCATACTGAGATCCAGGACTTGAAAGCGCCCCATGTTGGGTCACACCGAATACTGCCTGAGTAATGCTTATAAAAAGGAGCTTACAGTCAACTTTAACTTGTCCTCCAGATCAACATATAGGGTTGTGCCCCCCCCCCCAACAGGGACTGCATGTACAATCACAGTGCTTCAGGATGATAAAAACGGGAGGGTGGGGGCAGTTTGAGACGTCACAATCTCCACTAAAGGGATTTCCCGCCATATTGCCGGGGCTTAACTATATTCTGAAGTTAGTAATGACGGTATGATGGAGCATGTGCTCGTAAAATAGGACACCAGACACACTTTCCCACCAGAAAGCAATCTGGTGCGTTCACGCTGTGAATAATGCACTTTATCTGCCATCTGTGCACTATACTTCCAAATTACACTTCCATTATGTGGGACGTCAACCTGTATTAGAGAGCGGTCCATAAATTATGAAACTCCAGGTCTTAGAAAATATTATGTGTCGTCCGTCTTATCTGTAGCATGTGCCGGGATTACATCAGCTGTCTGTGTGTTTTTACTGATGATCACTGCGCAGACGGGAAAACACGTGTTACCGTGTCCTGTACTGGATTATTTTACACTTTTAGAAACAATAGCAATCCTTTCATAACTGATAATCAATCATTTACAGATATGTATTAACATGTTGAACAAAAAAAAGGATAATTGATGACAGTGACTCAGGGTTTAGCTTCTTAATATTATTCAAAACAGGCTGTTAATAAATTAATAAAGTCATTATACATAATACATTGTTTATTCTTCACACTCATAATTAACTGAACTCCCGAACAGATGTTGCCACTTGGTCTTTGTATCTTTTGTCATTCGAGTTCCTTTCAGAAACAGGAATTAAAAAACAAAAAATTAGTAGTTATTGCATTTTTATTTCTATAATACAAACATTTAAATTGAAATACAAGGTGCTTTTCCTTATTTTCATTTACTTTTTCAAACTCAGTACACTGAACACTTATTTTTGTTTGAATATTGGCTAATTAATATCTTAATGTGTAAATGCTGCATTAGATCAGTTGGTACTGTATTATAGTGCGAGGTGAAACGGCAAGAAAACACACCCAAGTCAGAACCAGCTTGGTTTGAGTCGACCATCTGTTTGAAACAGCGATGACACACCTGAGCGTCAGAGATCACATGTTAAAAAGCGAGGCGCTTCACAAACACAGTCGTTGAACGTTTTAACTGATCGTTTTGCTTCCCGCTCCACATCATATTATTCATGATGAACAACCACTTTTCTTATCAGATATCACATTAATTTGTCCCGGGGAGTTAAAATCGAGTTACCTCGAGTGTGCTGATTGGGGAAGTGCCAGGATCTCAGTCTGAGGTCAGGGACAAAACACTCGCACAAATTATCACCCATATTTTTAACTGTCAATAATACACTGACCTTGTCGCTGCTCTTTCACGACCGCATCAGTCACCATTTATTGCTCAATTAAAATGCCATTCTAAATTATTTCTCAGTTAGTGGTGTGCTGGTCGCTGCGACCTCAAAGGAAAGGTGGGGGTGAATGATCAAGTCTAAAGTCCTGTTGTTCTTTTACTATTTAAATTCACATCAGTGATGGATGAGGGTACGAGTCGACGTGTTTGAATTGATCATTTGTCAAATTAAATTATATAATTTGTCGAAGGATGAAGTCCCGACGCCGTCAGAGTCGGTGCAGGAAGAAAAGCCTTGTCATCATCAAGTAGCAGACGTGGAGAAAGTTCCTCCAGGTCAGATATTACTCCAATACAAGTGAATCGTTCTGTCACATTTCTACTTGAGTTAAAGTACTGGAGTACTCCATTTAAAAAAAATACTGAAGTATTCAAAAGTACAGTTTTTTTAATCACTGACTGACCTTTAGAATAGGTCTGAAAGTTTATCTGGAATTTAAAAAAAAAAAAGTTTCCTCAAGCTGGACGGCGGTGATGAAGTTTGATCGTGGTTAAACACAACACACATTTAAAGCTTTCTTTATTTCTTTCTTTATTTCTAAAACTGTGGACTAAAGATGCACTCCATCGCATTTTTCAAAATAAAATAAAAATAAATCCGCTGACTAAAAGCTCTGCTTCAGAGTAAGGCCGGCACAATATGAGGAAGATCGGTGAAGCGGTAAAGTAACTCAAGTGAATGTACTTTGTTACTGTCCTCCCCCGTCAGGTAGAGCAGTTTGAACGAAAGAGAAATAATATATTATTTGTTTGAGTTCATTCAAATTCAACCCACAAATCCAAAACCTACGGAACTGGAGTCTGCCACTTCACTGAAGTGACAAGATAACATGACCGTCAGGCAGTCGCATTTTATGAACTCCGCAAACAGCCACACCTTTATCTGTATTTATAGATTAAATCCGAGGTTTGACTTGGATTGGGACGCACTGAGGTACACGCCGCGCGGCCTGTTGGAAAGATAGATTGACTTCCTGATCAGAATTGACGTCCCCATTAAGTCGAGACGACAGAAAATGATTTCAAATCCACGGCAGAGCCATTGTAATTCATCAGATCTCTTGGTGTGAAATCACTGGGCCTGGTGCAGTCATCCTGCCATTTCCTGAACACTCATATTTGATAATCACTGTGATGTAGATTTGCATGTGAGAAGAATCGCTTATGAGTAAAGATCATAAAAAAAACCCACATCACCGGCGGACGTCCGGTTTTCGTCTCGACAAGAGTCACCGTGGGTCGACGATCTTTGAGAGACTTGTAAAAACATAACTCTGTGATTAGATGATCGACAGACGTCTCGGTGTTGCCTCTGACAGTCGATGAACCCATTCACACTTTTCCATCCATCATCACCTCTGTGACGCCTCCAAAATGAGTCCTCCGTGTGCGGCTTAAATTGGCCAAGGACAGCAGAGATGAGAGATAGCCCCATAATGAGCTTTCTCCCTTAGGAATCAATGCGTAGCTCCGTCCCAGGGGCCACTGAAGGTTGTCTGTAAAAAAAATCAGTCCGCTGCAGGGTCTTAGCCCGAGCAGCCAGCCGATCCATCACCTCGCCGTCACGTCGATGAGCAGGAGCGAGCTCCGCGCAGCACCAAAAAGGACATTTTGGGACACTCTCTGGTGTTGAATAAATTAACGCCACAGCCGTGTAGTAGGTGGAGATTGCTGCGATATACTTGTGGCGCCGTGTCGTGCGCTGGCGTTTGCGCGTTACATCCCCGATCATTGCGCTGCATAATCAAATTGCCCTTTGGGAATCAGATGACTTTGTGTCTGCGGGAGATAATGCAGAATATGATGATCAGCTAAACCAGCGCTGACCTTGTGTGTCAGTGTAATCATCCCTGGATTGATATGAATCTGTAACATCAAGGAGACGACCTCACTGCTTCTGACGGCTGAGAGCAAAGAGTGCAAATCCACAATCTTACGCTCACATGTTTTACAACATTTAACTCTGTGTCTGACCTTTAAACTGTAATTCAAGAGGTGCTCAATTATTATTGAAGGTTAATTGAGTAGGAGTTTAAGAAGTTGCGGAGTATAACTTTGCCAAGCGTGCAAATGGAGGGTGAATACAGATGTGAGTCATTAGGTTAGGTCTCTCAGCTGACAGACGGAGACGGGGTGAAGCTGGTTGGTATGATTTAAACGTGTAGCTCTCTGTGTTTGAATCTAAAACAGTTTCTCTCTCCTTCCTCCGCAGTCCGTCTGCTCCGAGGCCAGGCAGCTGTGTGGGGCACCGGGTGTGGATCCTGCTGGCCATGACCCACCTCACCCTGGACTTCTCTGTGTGCAGCCCCCTCGGTCAGGGTCTGGGGATCAAACTCACGCCCAAATCGGTGCCTCGCTCCCGGCCTCGCTTGCAGCACCTCTGGGACACGCCCAACAAGCTCCACTGGAGGACGGCGAGCCCGTTGGCGGCTCGTCGGCTCCTCAACCCCGTCCCTCCGCCCCAAGACAACAGGGCAGGGGTAGGGCTGAAGGTCAAGGGTCAAAAACAGCGGAAGCCGGCGCATAAAGGACAAGCGGCGTGTAAGGAGTGCCGGTTGCGATACTCCCAGATGGAGACAGGTGATCCTTTGGCTGTAATAGCAGAAGCTCCAGCGGCATCGTCCAGCGGGAGCAGAGGAGACACGGTGAGGTTGTTACTCAGAGCCAGGAGGCAGCTCAAGTGGGACAGCTACGACAAGTCTCAGGAGGGCCGGACTACCACGGTGGCCGGATTTATCGACTGGGGGCCCACGGGGACGGACAGCGTGGACGGCGATGACAAACCGGAGCCGAATGTAACGCTGTTCACCAGGGTCTCGACCACCACGGTGGCCACGACCACTAGCACTACAGCCAGGCCCTCCCAAAGGACGTTCACTGTAGTGACCACACCAGAGCCCAAGAGGCCAAGCACCACCAAGGCCCCCATCAGCTCGGAGACTGTCAAACCACAAAAGCCATATGTGGACACACCAGGTAAGACACATACCCCCCCCCCCACACACACACACACACACACACACACACACACACACACACACACCTGTGAAACCTCAACAGATCTGTATGTATCAGGTTGTTAAGTCTCTTGTTACTGATGAAGGTTCAAACTGAGTGAAATGAGCTGAAGTGTCTGACAGGAGCTGCAGCAGTTCTCTGAACGATGAGGAAAGGAGCTTCAGTGCTTCCTGTCTTATCTCCTTTAGCAGAGGAAACACTGGAGCTTCCTTTACAAAAGGAAAGGAGAAAACGCCGTCCCATGATTCCTCGCCGCAGCAACATTTAAAAAGCGACGCACCGCTGTAGTTTCACCACCCATGTAAATGTAGAAACAACAGAACATCTGTTTAATGTTTGTGACTCGATCCAACACTTATGGAAATCTGGCTGAGCTCCAAATCCATGAATATAGATTTTCTTCTTTTTCAAATCTAACAACAAACATATTGAATTTCTAGTGAACAAAAAACATCATAACAAAATACCATTTACATAAATGTCATTTCACTAAAGCCCCTCCATTGTGTGAAGCACTAAAAATGAATTTTCTTTACTTAACAAACATATAAAAATGTCAAAAGCTCCCACGCCAGGAAACTATAAACTTATGTTTGAATATAATTTATCCGGCCTCTTGCTCAGTTCCTAACTTTTATTTAATTATCATTTTAATGGCTCAACTTTCTCTATGTGTATTTTCTTTCATATTATCTTAAATCCGAGTCTTTCCTTGACCTCATGAGAAGTGGTTAGAAACGAGATTATTTTGACTTTTCGACCATATGGACCCACGGACTAACGTACACACACTGTGACAATCTCAGAACAAGAAAGACTTGATTAGAAATGTTCACCCCCCAAAAAAACCCTAATGATCAGAAAAGTGTAGATGTAAGAAGAAACACTGAACAAAATAATTATAGTTTAAAAGGCGTAGCGGTCACTCGGCGCCAAAATCCTCACCCACCACCACGACAGACATCTGCGGTGTGACTGCCAGTAATGCTGCTGACCGGCTTGGTTTGCGTGTTCAAACACAGCTGGCGGGGCGTGTTCACATGTGGGAGGCTGGTGGGGGATCTTTTATCTCATCATTTATTCCAGCAGGTTAAAAAAAATAAAAAATAAAAAATGCATCTGGTAACAGGAAGTGTCACAATTAACTTATACTGGGGTAAATTACTAAGAATAGATAAAACAAACAATAACTAATGAGTAATAATAGTAAGTTTTAATAAAAATAATAATAACTATTGGCTGTAGCAGATGACTAATGTGCTCCATGTGCTTATGTAATGAATGTCCTTGACCACGCTGCGGCTCAAACACTGTACATGGGCATATGGGGTTTTTATGGACAGTCCCTCAGAGCTGTGGACACGCAGCCAGGGATATTACATTTACCATTTCATTAAGTCCATGAGGAACATGTCTTCCGGAAATGGACCATACAGGTAGTCGTAAAATATAAGTCATGTTAACAACTTCTGAACAAGCACTATGCTAATTGAAGATTTTCCCATTGGGTGCATTAATATAAATGTCATAAAATTAGGCAGCGAACAGGAAGGGTGATCAAAAGTCCTTGGCCCCCTCCCTCTTCAATTACAGTGAGAAAAGCCTGAAAACGGTGAGGAGTGAGAAAGAGAACGTTCAGTGGAAGTCCAGAGAAAATGTCTATTTTAGCCTCATTATGAAGTCAAGACAAAATGACTGCTGCTGTTTTAGGGCTTTAGTGTTTTTTAATAATTTCACTGCAAACACTTGAATTATTCTGTTTTTGTGGAGCTGTTTGTGTTTCATGCAAATATTTTAACTTAATAATGTCCTTTAAACTCACAGTCGCACAACAGACGCCGCTCGAATGTCGTGAAATAGCGTCAGTGGTACAAGAAATCCAACAGACCCGGTGATTAGAACCGATAAAAACACTGAATTAAAGCAGTTTCACATTAAAAGTCAGTGTTTGACTGACGCTCTTCAGGACAGGACGTCTCCAGAGGTTGGGAGCTCAGCTGTCGAACATTTCCTCAACTTGTTTCTCTGATAACTTCAGATCCAGACGTCCGACGACTAAAATCCTTCATCTCGTTCAAATAACAAGCTGAAGACCACCAAGGTGTAAAAAGTGTATGTGACTTTAAAACTAGATAAAAGATATTGTTGAGCTTCTGTCAGACAAAGACACTGACACGTGATAATACAGGATATGATGTCATTGACAGGCGACCAATGAAACGGAGCGGTACAATAGTAAAATCACAGATTTCTCTGGTTTGAGAAATGATGGAAACATTTGAACACAACTTAATATATATATATATATATATATATATATATATATATATATATATATATATATATACAGATCCAGTCATATTCAGACATTTTAATGTGGGAAAGTTACAGATTATAAGTTTAATTTCCATAATAACTGTGTAATACCATAATTCCACTGTCCACTTAATATATATAGGCAATTCCAATGTCCTTTTCATATTGAAACAGAGAAACCCCTCGGACCTCACGCCGCAACAAAAATGCCTACAGATGTAGGTTTTAATATTAGTGGTATAAACATAGAGTGTGCATTGCGGTGACTGACGGGTACATACTGGAAGTGAAATTAAATGGCAGGATGTAACTGTCTTGTCAGCGTTGTTGTGATCTCTTCATTTTCTCTTGATTGGGAGGTGAGTGTGAGACCACCTGTGAGTCAGAATGACGGCTTGATATTGGATCCTGGAGGAAATCAGTCGCCACTACTAACTGAAAGCTGATTTTTCCAACTGGATGCACATTGTTATATCAATAAGCAGACTGTGTCCCATCAGGGCAGAGGAACAGAATCACTTTTCAAAGCAAAGCTGTGCTGCTTAACTGCTGCAGAAAACTTTCCTTTGCCTTCACAACACATTAACCCGTGTCTGTCTCATATCGGCCCCTAGGCGAGATGCAATTACCACGCCAACGGCACAGCGATGGATTGCTGATGAAATGAAACTATTATTGAAGGAGAGGTGCTTCACTTTGTCTCTGTCTCTTGCTCTCGTCTCTCCCGCTTTGTCTTTGAGGATGTTTATAGATAAATTACGTTCAATTTCCATCTGATTAATGCAAACTCAGATTGGGAGAAACTCCTTAAACTGATTATCTTAATCAAAGTGAGGTGATAATCAGAGCTCAAGTCACCCTGATTTATTGCAGATTATATTCAGTTCAATTAAAAAAAAAAAAAAGACTTTGTCCCTGAAGGGGGAATTTAAGAGGTTTTACAAACAACTGAGGAAAGAGGTCACAAATCTCATAACACACGTCTGTAGTTTGAGGCCTCATTTTCTATATCACCTGAATCAGTTAAACTTCCTCCAGACATGTTTTAAAATCCTCTGCTATGATTCATATTTAGTTTAATTTGGTTTTCAAACATGAAGTGAAGAAACTGGGTGTGAAGCTCATCTCCTCTTAATTCCTGATTGAGAAATCTGGATCAGACTAGCAGGCGTATCAGAACAGTTAGCTAGTTAGCGTCTATTCAGAACAGTTGGTGTAGTTAGCATCTTTTCAGAATGGTTTGTGTAGTTAGCATCTTTTCAGAACAGTTAGCTAGTTAGCGTCTATTCAGAACAGTTGGTGTAGTTAGCATCTTTTCAGAATGGTTTGTGTAGTTAGCATCTTTTCAGAACAGTTAGCTAGTTAGCATCTTTTCAGAATGGTTAGTGCAGTTAGCATCTTTTCAGAATGGTTAGTGCAGTTAGCATCTTTTCAGAACAGTTAGCTAGTTAGGATCTTTTCGGAACAGTTGGTGTAGTTGGCATCTTTTCAGAACAGTAAGCTAGTTAGCATCTTTGCAGAATGGTTTGTGTAGTTAGCATCTTTTTCAGAACAGTTGGCGTAGTTAGCATCTTTTCAGAAGATTTAGCTAGTTTGCATCTTTTATTTGTTCATGTTGTTTGTTAGCTTGTAACTGGCAGTGGCTGACACAGTGTTAGCGGTTGTGGTAATGCTAACTCTCTCTCTTTCTATCTGTATTGATACGGTGTCAAGTGTATTTAGCCCCGCCCCCCATCCCCACAAGTTGACTGGATTGGTCCCTTAGATTTGTGATGTATGAAACCCTGACTCTGTCATTGGTACACTGAAACACTGAGTCATGGTGTTAACTCATCATATGTGGCGTGTGACATAAAACTTATCATATGGACGTTAAAAGGTCAAACACTTGATTTTCATCTGAGAGTCTTTAAGAAAACATTGCATCACCAGAGTAACTGCTGAGATGTGGGACGGTTTGATCAACAGTCTCTCAGTCAGTACGTTTGAACGCTTGTTGGTTGCATTTATTCTTAATTTGTTATATTGGATCATTGTTCTGATCCACCCACGTAGCATGAAGTGGCTAGGTGTCAGTTGGATTGAAGAGAAGTATTATTTGGTACCTGAGGACGTCACTGTAGCATGTTCGGTCTCAGCAGAGTTGCATATTAAAATTTTAATGAAACCTCCTTTCACAGTTTTAACTGTAACGGCCAAACGAGTCGACGTCCAAATTCTACAATAAATTCATAACAAAATATGTCCGAGCTCAACACTGAGGAGCTGCTTTGGCTCTGCTTCTTTTCTTGTTCTTCGCCACCCAAAAGCTGCTGCACATGCACACAATGCCAGGATAATTGAGATGTATTACACTGAAAAATGCATAACCGCTGCAAAGACAGCGTATGCATTATGTATGTCTGTGGTTGTGCGCACAAACACACACACACGCTCAGTCCTCAGTCTTCAGTGTGTTGTGATATACATTCAGAGCATCTGGCACCCAGCTGTTTGATGGCCTCTTTGTGTGGGCTTTCTTTCCATTGTGGCGTCGTGTCGGCCTCCAGGCTCACGCTCACAAGTTTCAAAAACTCACGAGTTAAAACTGTCACAGGTGAACCGCGTGAGATCGGCTCCTTTTTATGACAGTGTTGACGTCTTCCGCTTTGAGCAGTCAGACAGAAGCATGACAAACATGCAACCAGACACGGTAGAGAGAGGAGACGGCACACGTACAATCGTTTCCTGTAATTGTGTCACATGGTTGCTCCAACCCCCACCCCCTCTTTAGGAGAGTCTGTTCACTGCAATGAGACAAGTGAATGTGATCACAGTTTATGGCGTATTAAATACTGGATCAGTTTTTCACAAGCCAAATGAGCTCTATTGGAAACCTGTCTCTGTCTCAGCAACAAACTCTCTGACACACAGATCTCTCTTCTCTTCTGTCGGTTCTGGTTCCGACCCTAACCCTGACCCTATATGTGCAACCATGAATTAAAAGTTAAAACTGAAATACAACTTGTATATCTTTGCTTAATAATACTATTATTGTTATTATTGAACTGTTAGATATAAGCTAGCAGATAAAAAAACGAGCAGCAAAATCAGGCGTAAATTGAAACTGTAACTAGTGTTGTATTTGATTGTACAAGAAACAAGAAATCAAGGCCACGCCCACTTGGGAGACAGGAAGTCTAATTTTTTTACCATTGGCGCAGCTTGTAATGTGTCATCTTTTGTTGTAGAGAATCTTCGATGCAACTCCGTGAAACCACGTGTTCTGTGAGTTACATACTAACTTATCATATCAACCAGCTAACGGACAAATCATCTGCTGCTGCTGCTGCTGCTGCAGTGTCTCTCTATTTCAATACTGCCAGGAATCAGAGTATCAGTGTGCATCTGTGTCTCGCAGCGTGTTTGTCTGATCCGGTGTCATGTTAGAGTGAACCTCAGGGAGAGACGGACCTCACTGCTAATTGTGAACTCAGAGCGTTGATGTGGAAATGACAGTTGGCTCATAACATGTCTGTGTTAAATACAGACCTGTGGCCGACATTTATTATTGTCTTTACTGTGGAATCACTTGATAGGCAGAATTATTTTGTCTCTGAACTGTCAAAAAAAATCAAAAAGCGCAAATTCAGCTTCTAAAATTGTTCAGTAGCTGATTAATGACTAAATCAATTATCAACTTACAAAATATTCAGCTGTTTGTTTCATCCATCCTATTCAGGACTGTGAGGAGGGGGCCAGTGGCGTCTGAGCTCAATATGACACATTTGTGCTTCTTCATTCCTCCTAATTATAATATTTTATACATATTCAAGATCATATTTTAATATTTCTTAGAAAAGAATACTCATTATTTCACATGTGCGTTGTTCCCGCCACTGCGGGTCGGAGTCACGGCTCTCAATAACTGAATGAGATCAGTGTGTGTGTTTTCACTGCATGAACGGACTCACTGTGACTCATGAACACTGGAGGCAACCAGCACAAATGCAGGTCATTACTGTACGTAGTCCCAGCCCCATATGGCATGTGCATATCATGACCGTGATCATCTCATGTTCTCTGTGTGTGTGTGCGTGTGTGTGTGTATGTGTGTGTGCGTGTGTGTGTGTGTGCGTGGGACATCAATGTCAAACAAGGATGCTGTTAGTGTCAGGAGGCAGAGAGGATGGAAAGCAAATTTCTCTCTCTCTCGCTCTATCCCTCTCTCTCACAGACGTAGATAGTGAAGCGGATTGTGAATCTTCAAGGTTCCAGCTCGACTGTGATCCAGTATTATCATTGATACATCAGACGATGGTCTGTGACGGCCTGTTGCGCCTGTTTCACCGTCTAGATCGAAAAAAAACTTAGAAATGCAAAGCTTCAGAGCACACTCGAAAAGTTGTCAAAGTTCCCAGGCTGCTAAAGTGAAATGTCTCCTCACATTATGTCAGACGCAGTAAACACACACACACACACACACACACACACACACACACACACACTCAAAAACACACACACTTTATCGTCAGAATCTGATGGTTCAGAGTCTCCTCGTTAAATTACCCATTCACTTATTCATTCATTGTATTCATGATATCACCCTCTGATTGACACCAGCCAGTTTAGAGAAAATAGTTTTGTTGGTCGTCGGGCAGTTTTTCTCATTGTGGCTGTGATTCAGTGTTTTCACTGTTTCACTGCACATTTATTTGGTCACTTACTTTCTTTTCTTTAACTTATAAACTGCTCCTCTTCCCCTGCAGACATGACGACAGCTGATCTCAGTCTAAGTGGAAAATCTGACGTGTGATTTGACGATTTTAATCACATTATTGTGACACAGAAGGTTTTTATATAAAGCTGTAGTTGACATTAGAGGTTGGACAGTGATCATGTACTTATTTAAACAGAATGGAGATATATGTGTGTAAGTAAATGTGTCGTGCAGAACTGATTCGTCCCGTCTCATTCGTTTTTTTTTTGTCTTTATGTTTTTCTGTCCGTCCCTTTCTCGTGTACGTCGTGTCTCGGGAACGCCTCAAGGGAATCTCTTCAAATTTTGCACAAATGTTCTTTTGGACTCAAGCATGAACTTATTAGAATTTGGTGGTCAAAGGTCAAAGGTCAAAGGCCAAGGTGACCTAGGAAAAAACAACAACATATTTTTGGCCATAACTTAATTAATACGCTAATTATACAGAATTCCACACTTGTGTCTAATAAAATAAAATAATGAAGTGAGAGTCAGTGAGATCGACTACACTGAAAGCATTTATCAGACATGACTGTGAACATGGCTGTGGACTGAGAGTTGATTGGCTGGTGGAGGAGTAGAACTGTGAGGTGGTGATTCTGGTCTTGTGTTGTGACACTGGTTTTGTTTTGGTTGGAAACCAGGTACGTAATTGACACAGAGGAAGTTCATGACAGCTCGCTACCGCGTGTCTGTGTTGTATTTGTTGACTGCAGACTCTTGTGTTTCCCCTCCCACTCACTGTTGACAGTGACAGCGCAGGACAACAAAAGGAGCAGCTCTTTTGGTTATTGTGGAGAATCCGACAGCTTTCCCGCTCTAGAGAAGCTCATGTTGGGTGTTATCAGTTAAAAGGCCTTTAGCAAACATTTGCTTTTTGCCTCACTTAAGTTATTTATTTAATTATTTTATTAAAGTTTGCACAATTTCCATGTCAGTGGAGGCTGGTGCAAGCAACCGCAGTGCCGCCATGGTTACCGTTAGCTTAACATTCCCTCAGGGCTGCTACCACATGCTAACTGCTGCATTGGCATTGGGTACAACCCCCCCCTTCACACTCTCAGTCAGCAAGGTGTTATGAAGTCCACTAAACACTCAGCATGAAGCACAACTGAATACAGTTTCCCTGCGAACACGAGAGCCAACAAAACACAATCCAGCCACAAGCATTAGCCCACGCTGCTGATGCTTCCAGAGAAGAGAGAAAAATTATTTTATGCTTTATTCTAACCTATTACTCTTTTATATATTTTGATCTTCCTCCTATTGCTGAACCAAAACCAAAGCAGGAGCCTCCTCCTCCTCCTCCTCGGTCTCTGTGCACCAGCCTCCTCCATTTCATTAATCTGTGTCAGCTGTTCACACCTAGGTCTCAATTGAAGTTTAATGAGTTGTAGCCAGGGGTGGCTGCGACTCTCTGGCCATAGTTGTAACCGTAGACTATCCTCCAGTGGATCATTAAAACGGCTCAAAGGATCACAGCCCCCCCCCTCGACTCTGGAGGAAATCCATAGAACCGGCTGCAGTTGTGAAGCCATAAACATCTGCAGAGACTCAACAGGACGATTCACCCTGAACACATCTCAGTTAGTTTGTGTCGATGACTCTTGATGCTGCTCTCACAGCTCTCTGGCCATCATACAGGAGGTGTCAGAGGAGGAGGAGGAGGAGGAGGAGGAGGTGGGTGGGTGGGTGTGGAGTGGGTTATTGCTGTGGTGCCTCCAGATGCTTGCTGATTGTTCCCGGTGATTGTGCAGCTAGTAACTGCAGCCCCACTATACTCGACACAGATGGAGCCGTCAGCTCCATTATGGATATGAGATGATTAAACCCGCAGTGAGTGAAGCCACTGCTGATGACTCGGGTCGTGTCAGACGGTCTGAGGATCGCAGGGTTAAAATGTTACGACGGAGACACGGTACCGAAGACGCGGTGAGGCCTGACAGATGCGTCCCGTGGACGTTAGTGGACGTTCACAATAAAAGATGACACCCAGAGCGGGTAGTTAAAACACAGAGATCCATCTGGCAGCAATTCACCTCGCAGCGTCAAGGGGAGCGGAGGGTTAAACGAATGGAGTAAATAAGTAAGTCTCTACATCCACCGCAGAGCGAAGTGAGCACATGTAAAATGTATGTTAAGTGTCTCAGGAATCTATTTTTAAAGCAGCGAGCTCAGTGAACATTGTAATGCAGTGTTCTGACCTGTGCTGGACCTGTAGAGGCGTTAACAACACAAGCCTCTTCAACGGAGAGAGAGAGACACACACACAGAGACACAGAGAAACCACTTTTCCCCAACGGTTACCATGGCAATCCAATAAATTCGCCATTACTCTCTGTATTGACTCTCAATAAAGTGGGTAAAAATGAATCTCCTTTTCTCGAGCGTTAAATCTGGACTTAAATGCTGATGCCTGGTGACAGGCGTGCAGAGTCAAACCCTCTCTCCCTGATTTACAGAGAACTCAGCCAAGAGGAGATGAAAGGGCCAGAACGAGCAGATGCCGTTTTTACTTTCTGTTTCTCTGCTGCTCAGCTCTTTCTTCATGGCTCGACACATCTGCCTCGAGCAAGAGCAGTGCAGATGTTGACTGAGACACTATTTTGGATACGGGAGATTATTCTGTTAATCAGAAGTGATAGGACAGAATTTTAATCTGATATGACCCCCCCCGACCCCCCCTTTCAAACTCACTTCACTTCACTTATTTTAGCTTTTGAGAGATTTTCAGTTTTACTGTCACGTGACAGGAAAGAGACGGATACGTTTCCTTAATTTCATATTTTAATTTAAGGGCATTAAAAATAAGAAATTGTAAGAATTTATAAATGAATGAATAATCTGTCAGTAAATATGTCAGATTAAAAACTGACAACATCTGGTTTTCTTCTTCCTATTAGCTAATCGATTTAGCTTAGTCATTTAGCCTTTTCATTCACACTCTGGGCGTCCGTGTCGATAAAACCCACTGGTAAGGTCTCCAACCAATCAGAGAGCTTCTTACATCCCATGCCCAATTAGGTCGTTTAGCCTGTTTTCATCAGCTTGAAAAAGGAAAATGAAATTAACGAGTGAATCCGGGGAATGTATTCCCATTTCTTTAAAAATGCCTCAGTCATGAATTAATAATTGTATTTATAAATAGTTTATTTAATGAGAGTTTAATGCTGTTTTTGTAAATACATTTTTCAATCTGAAGTATTTATCAATTTTTATAAATAATTTTAAAAATGTTATTGCCTATTAAAATATGAAATTAAGGAAATGCCTTGTTACTCTTCCTGTGACGTCCACATGATGTGATTCAGATTCACCTGCTTCAACTGTTCAGCTCAGCTTTTATTTAGTAAAAAAAAAAAAAAACACTTCCTGTCAGCGACACGACAGCACACGGATTTCAGGACGGTGGATTGAAGCTGCCTTCGTAGTGAAGCCATTTCACACCCACCTGAAAACTGCAGTGGTTTTCATTTGTCTGTTGTTAACAGGAAGAGCTGCTGTTTGTTCCCCACTGTTCCTGCCACAGACAAGTGTCGCCTCCTGGATCCTCCGGCTGACACCTCCTTTTTTTTTGGCCCATTCAGCCATTTGCCATCCAGCCGGACTGAATTATGCAGCGATGACTTTGACATTGAGGGAAAAGGCATGTCGAGTAATTGTCTCTGATCTCTCCCTCTTCAACTTTCCCCTCCTCTCTCTCTCTCTCTCTCTCTCTCTCTCTCTCTCACTCATCACCCTCTTCTTCAATAAGTGTTTTAGATTGCTCGGTGACTCTGTGGAAATCAGCCCAGATTGACACTTTGACACCGGCGTTAATTGGCAATTCCTAACTATCAGCAGGCCGCCTCTGACAGAAGTCTTCCCCCCGACCCGTCCGGCTCAGGTGTCTGGCTGTGTGTGTGTGTGTGTGTGTGTGTGTGTGTGTGGTAGTGAAGTGGTCAGCCTCGTCTGTTTCACAAACTAGGGGCCTTTCCCACATTTTCAGGAGCTTTTAAACCAACGCTGAGTGGGTGTGGGCGCCATTAGCCCTAAATGGCTCTTTGCAACGGAAATGTGATCGGGCTTAACGCACACACACACACACACACACACACACACACACACACACACACACACACACACACGCACACACACACACAAACTAAAGACTTGCCACTGACAATAACTGGTGTATGCTTAAAAATGAGTCACTCTCTGTCCTCATCATTCGTCCAGCTTCGCCTCTTTGTGCTTTTGTTTCAGAACACAAACCGCCCGCGGTTTAGATGTCACATGATTCGCCATGTAAATTACAAATAGACAATTCAGGAATTCAACAAGGTCAGAAACTGTAAACAAACTGTAAATGGATGCGTTTGTCTTTGGCTCATTTGTCATTGTAACATGGTCTCAAGAACAATATCATCTTCATCTTGTTATTGCAGGATGCCACGACGTTATGACAACTTATATACGGTCAAATACCATAAGTGTATTGACAGATATTATTAAGCACAGGTTGTAAATAATGAAATGAATGATGGCTGAATCCCATTTAGCTGGTATCCTGGTATTGAGCATGCTGCCTCACTGTAAGAGCTTTCAATCAAGAGCCTAAATTTAATTATATAAACAAACTGCAAAAAAAAGAAAAATTACGAAAATTAATATTCAATTCTGGCGCTTGCCCGAGTGACGGATAGTAGTCACACAACCGTCACTTTCATTGATTTGAAAATGCAATGTAGGTCAAGCTGAAACGAGTGAATAATTCAACGAGCGTGTAGTAACGATCGCAGAGAGTTCACAACCCGACTCAGCTGCAGAGAGAGAGAGAGACTTACACTCCCAGCAAACTCAAAACGCTCCGTCTGAAAAACCCAGTGGCGGGGTGAATTCTGGGAGCTCGAGATAAAAGTTGTCTGCAAGCTACGTCGCTAGCTGCAGTTAGCCTAGCATCCCAACACCAGCACCAGTGAGACGGCACATCCTGAAAAACGTCTCTCGTTTTGGTTTGATCCCGCCTTAGACTCTGACAGACGTCTTAATAACATATAATACAAAACTAATAATTATAATAAAGAGACTAATAATGACACGAATAGTAAGAACTGTAGCAGTGGGTGTTGAGCAGGAGAGACGAGAAACTACAGGAGAGAGAAGACGGCGAGTTAGAAACCTGCATTAATGGGATATGAATGAATGCAGATGGAGAGGGAGAGGAGGAGACGGCAGCTCTGTGCATCATGGGAAGTCCCCCGGCAGTTTAAGCTTATAGCAGCACAACTCGGGAGATGGTTCAAGGTGAGACTGAGACGGACCTGACTATAAGCTTCATCAAAAGCCTCCTCTGAAACACAGAGCGGGCGTCTGCCTCCCAGACCCGGACTGGAAGATGGTCCCACAGCAGAGGAGCACCGATAGCTGAAGGCTCTGCCTCCCATCGGGGAAACCAGCAGTGAGCCTCCGTTGTGGGAGCGCAGTTCCCTAGTGGGGTAATAAAGTCCTACGAGCTCTGCAAGATATGATGGGGCCCGGCCATTCAGGGCTTTGTAGGTGAGGAGGAGGATTTCATATTGTATTCTGGATTTTACAGGGAAGCCAGTGAAGTGAAACTAACACAGTGGAGATCTGATCTTTTGTTCTTGGTTCCTGTCAGTAGTTGTGCTGCAGCTCTGTGGATCAGCTGGAGAGTCTTGCACAAACAACCCCTCAAAATTAACACCTTTGGTTAAGAGACCTGCAGCCACCTGCATCCTCTTTCTTTCATTTTCATATATTCATATTTTAGTTTAAGCGGTTTGCACACGGCAGCGGCGGCGGCTGCTGCTGATCATTTTAACCACTAAAGGACAAACTGAGCGAAGCAGGTACGGAGATAAATACAGCAACAGTGTAATGTGTTTCACAAACACAGCACTAATTACCACTTGACAGCTCAAGAAATGAGTTGAGCTACAGATATAATCCACATTTCTCTGACTGTAGTGATGAAGGTTCAGGTTTGAGCTCACAGCTGCAGAAAAGGATTTTCTTTTGCCACTTTGGGGCAGAAACAAAACAAAATGCTGTCATTTAATCAACCTGTTAACGCCCAGTATTCACTCTTCTTCTAGTGCTGTTTGTGTGTCCACCGACTGCACACAGTGGGATTATGTGAGTGCATATTTTTTTAATGCATTCAGTCTGAAAATACCAGGATAATGTGATGTGACAATTTAAAAAGAGAGAAAAACCCACGCTCGGTAATTTTTAAAAAGGTGATACACACCAGACTTTACCTGCCACACACACATTTATTGTTTTAAATCTTTTATTAAAAGTAGAAAGAGGAGATTTTATCTAACTGCTCTGCTTTTCTCTGACATGTTCATCAAACTGTCATGGCCAAAAAATCTCATTTATTCCTGGCTGGGAGCGCCGATGGCGGCTCTAATCCTGCCGCCACAGAGGTCACAAGCGAGCCGTCCCCTCCTCCGAATCCCTTTCTATCACTTCCTTCCTTCCGTCTCTTTCTCTCTCTCTCTTTCTCTCTCTCTATCTATCTCCCTCTCAGCCTCTCTTTGTTTGGCAGTGATTTGACCAAACAAAACCCTAACTGTGGTATCTCTAAAGCAAGGTGACTGCCAAAGGTGATTTTTCAACCCGACTGCCAGGATACAATGAGTTTTAGATAGCCAGGCCAAATTTCCCTCCCTCCAACTGGCAGTTGTGGATGAAAATAGAACTGGCCTCTGCTCTCAGATTTGTCACCCATGTCATTATCTGCTCTATTATCCCCACAACCTTTAATCATACTGCCCTGAAAATGAGGTTATAATGGACTCAGTGTTGGTGTTTGTGTTTCGGGACCTCGCGTTCTGGGGTTTTAATTGGTTTCATTAAAAGAGCTGCACCGGGGAAAAGTTTGCATATTTTTTGGCTTTGGCTCCAAAATCTCAATGAGCGGTTTAGACTTAAACACCCTGAAAACATGAAACACGGCGTCAGTGAGCTACACGCAGCGCGCTCGTGTTTCCAGACTGAGCTACTGGATTCCTCTGGTGTCAGACGGCCACGGCTGTGATTGTGTATTTCTGTTACACGACGTGAACACAAGTTTTTTCATTATATCGGGCGAGAAAGTGACTTCCTGTCAAATAGACACTGAAACAACTGGGAACATATTTTTCAAGTTCAAACAAAGTGTGAAAATGTATACATAGTGTTTAACTTAGCGTCACAGTATATCCCATTTTAACATTAAATATTTAAGTTGAGTTGATGCAAACATTATAGGTTTTGTTCCTACTCAAAGATTTTAAATTACACAAACAAAGTAATGAAGCTGTACTCCAAATTTAATGTTGCTTTTACAAATTGTTATTTAAATATGTGTATTAGAAAATAATAAGTTATCACAGAAAATTGTGATAATTTTATGTTAAAACAGCAAAACGTTTTTGTGTTCAGCAAAACACTGCAATTCTTGTTGTAATTACATGTTTTTGTTGTGTAAGGTGAACACAAATTACCATATGGACATAAAAACACTTAGTACATATTTTTACTTTTATTTTTGTAGTTCATTGAACTATCAAAATATATGCTCAGTGAACCAAAGGATGTGTCGTCAATTGGCCTGGAACTAATTAGGCTAAATCGGCTTCATACGAGTAAAATAAACTCAAAACTCAAAAACTGTCAACTCAACATAAAAAATGTATGTCAAGCCAACAAGGGATGAGTGTTTGTGTCAGGTGAACATCAAACTTTTATTTTACTTTGCGTTTAAAGCGTGGTGTGTTCACTGACATCAAGTTCACTCTGACATTAATGTAAAAAGAAACAATTCTCAGCAGAGACTTCAGCTATTGATCAGGGTCAGGGGGGAGAGCTGCGTTATACCTGAACTCGGACAGGTGTTAATTTGTAACTGAACACCTTCAACTTAACAGCCTTGATGTCAGCTGGAGAACAGGCAGAGAGAGAGAGAGAGCGAGAGAGAGGGAGGGGATATGAGAGAAATGCAAATGACTTGCCAGATAAGTTAATGTGCCTTTGCCGTGGTAACAGGGCTGTGATTGCGCAGGTAAGGTAAGGCTTCCCTGAGCCGGCCAAAGATATCATTAATCCAAGGCTGACCCAGGGACCGCCTCCTGCGCGGCGCCGGCCACAGAGGTTTATTATCCAGGAGGAGGCGCCGGGAGAGACCATGTGCTCCTCCAGAGTGACTGATCAGCACTTCCTTTTTTTTTGAGCTCTTCCCCAAGACAAATTGTCGTCGATCAGCAGCGAGGCAGCTGGCTGATGAAGAGGTGAGATGTGGAAGGCCCACGTGGGCATTTTCATCATGACGCCTGTTTTTTTTTTCCTCCCCTCCTCCTGCAGCATGTCACCTGCTGCATTGTGTCATTGTGTCCTGGTCGCTCTCATGCTCTATCACTCACACACACACACACACACACACACACACACACACACACACACACACACACACAGCACATTAACCATACTGTGCGGCGCAACAGACTTGCACTAATCCCCAATTTAGACATGTACAGCGCAGTTTTGTTTGTGGATTACTGTCCTCTGGCAAAAAGTGAGAGATCAGCACACACGGGGAGTCTTAAGAGTTTAAATAAGAACAATGCTTTTTGTATTTTAGTCATAGAGAACAGAGGGAGCGGGGAAGAGAACATTTGGTCCACAGTCATATCTGTAGTCTGGTTAAGGTGCATTCAGAGTAACTCACTCTTCTGTGGATTAGCAAAGTGAGGCTTTAAACCCTGATACCTGGAGGATGTGACAAAAGTGTGTGGGATTATGAACGCAGAGGAGGAGGAAGGACTTTTCTTTCTCTACTGACTCTTCAGTGTTTACAAAATGTAGAGGATCCAGTCTGCAGGAGGTTTCACCATTTTCTCACCCGGCGTTCCTGTTGTGCTTTTGATAGTGTGATAATTATGTTTCAATTTCTTCTGATAATAAATCCAATAACGAATCATTTCTGTGAGCGGGCGGACGAGTGCAAGCAGATCTTCAGCAGCGCGGTGCATCATTAACATCACCAGTCTGCGGTATGTGCTGTGGAGAGGCTGCAGCTGGAGGTGTTCACTGTTCACTGTGGTTCACATGTTTAGTTTAGAGTTTTTTGCATTAGCATAGAAATAATGAAATAAATCATTCCAATCTCCAAGGAGAATTTCAGCTCCTTTCAGTGAATTGTTTTTGGTTTTCAGGGCCACAAACTTTTATCAGCCTTATTTCCAGACACAGTTAGCAGCTAGCAGGTGAACGCAGCGGAGCATTTGGTTGGTGGAGACCAGAAAGGTCCCAAAGAGAGTGAATATTTGACTTCCACTCAGTTGCTGGATGTGTAAACAGGCGACTGTTTTCTGGCGTGTTCGCATGTTCTTTAAAGATGATAATACTAATACATGATATTGTATTTTCAGCTTGTTCCACTGCCCCCAAGTGGCTGAAAACTCACCTAATGCAGCTTTAAATAAGAACCTTAAGATCCTTTGTCATGTAAAACAGATTAGTGGTATAGTTTGAAAACTAGTTGTGAGTTGTGCGAGGACTGTTGTAGCATTTAGTTTCCTTGTGATCAATTATGTACTATAGGTTTGTCACATTAAGCTCGGGTTAACATAAATGTGATCTTTGACATTCTCCTGATTGTCTTATTGTCTACTCACAGCACTTCCTGTACCGTGCCTCCTTTTTTTTTTAAAAAGCAGTCTTCTGACTTCCTGTCAGCATCATCTCTTGATCAAGTATTTTATTTGATTCACCACATGAAATAGTTTGCTCTCATTTAATGTTAAAATAAAAGCCTCAGGGCAAAATCTACAGATAGAGACCACTGAGGGGAATAAAGGTTATAAAAAAACATACTGGCTCTTAGTGTGTGGGGCTGGTGGAGGAGTCACTCACCAACAGTGAAGGTCTGTTTTAGTTTGGACTTAATAAACATAGGAATAATACATAAAATACAGCGCATTAATTTGGGTTTATTTCCTTCTTTTAAAGACATAAGAATAACATAATAAAGTTTTATAAAAACTTGGAGGAAACTTGGACTCAGTCATCCATTACAGTTGGCTGTACTGTAATGGAATAATTCATGTCACTCTTCAATTATGAATGATGATGTCATCAATAGTTACTGAAGAGCAAAATTTGTTCTGCGTGGTCACCCTGAGCTGCCTGCGACGCCTCAGGTGAGTTCTCACAGGAAGGAAGTGCACGACTGGAGTGAAAACATTTCCTTTGCAACCAGATTTTAATCCTCTCTCTCTTTCTCTCTCTCTCTCTCTCTCTCTCTCTCTCTCGTGTTTATTTCTGTGTTTGTGCAGGTTTGGCAGTTCACCAGATAATTACAATCACTGTGTCTCTCATTATGGTTATCGCAGCCTTGATCACAACACTCGTCCTTAAAAACTGGTAGGAAAGATTCCTTTACTTTGTCACACATAAAGACGCTCACGTGGCCGCAGGCCGCCAGAGGTACAAGGTATGATTTTATGTTTGTTTCTTGTCTTTGGTGCGTGTTTTTGTAGCTGTGCACAGTCGGGAAATGGTCGCCACAATAGCCATCAGCGCAAGATCCACCAGCAGGAAGAGAGCTGCCAGAACCTGACGGACTTCACCCCGGCCCGGGTGCCCAGCAAGGTGGACATATTCACTGCCTACAACGACAGCCTGCAGTGCTCGCACGAGTGCGTTCGGACGGCTGTGCCCATCTACACCGATGAGATGATTCAGCAGACGCCCGTCTACAAGACGGCTTACAACGGGAACAGGTATGCCGGTGCAGGAGGGTGGATGTCAGCACTGGAAATCCATACTGCTGAGCGCTGTAATGACGCTGCTGCTGTCCACTACAGAGATGATCATAACTGTTATCCTCAAGTTATCAGAGTCTAATGGCCCAAGTGTTATTGAGCAGCGGCGCCTGATCAATTCAGATTGTGTTAAGAAATCAATATCTACTGTTTTTTCATTGATATATATTTTTTAAAAGCCATTAAAAAAAAGCTGATAATATAAACAGATGAGAAACACAGTCAGCCTCAGTGTGAGGGTTTGCGTCATCGCTTGTTGTCCATCGGCTCCTTCCTCGTCCGTCCGTCCGACACCTGGAGAGCTGCCTGAACGCCACACGCTCCGGCTCCCAGGCGCTTTGTGGCTGTTGTGTAATGACTCGGTTTATAGATGCAGGGAAATGGGATGTGAAGTCTTCACAGTGCTGATCTCTCTGACGGCATTTCAAATGGCAGACATGAGATATATATATTTATATATATTTATATGCTGCATATATTTTGAAAACTGAACTTACATCATTTCAGTAAATTGTCAGCTGATGCGTTTGCTTCTTTAAACACAGGACAGGTGTGGTTTATAGGTACTCAAGTACAACACTACATTTATACGAAGTGCTCTTACTTTGAAGCAGAGCTTTAAGTCAGTGGAATAGATTGTATTTTATTTTGAAAAAATGTGACAGACCGTACACTGGGTTGATCACAGGAGAAAAACCAATCACAGCCCACTCCTCCACTGTCAGCCATGTTTGACCCTGTCGATGTTGTGACAATGGAGACGTTAGATAAAGATGAGGCAGAATATTCTTCAGAGAGACCGTGGTCTGATCTGAAGTCTGTGTTTGAAGGTTTACAATTAAGCTTTTTACTCTACAGGTTCAACAGTCAGTCAGTCAGTCAGTCAGTCAGTCAGCAGATTCTGTGATGGAGTCATATTTGACCTGGAGGATCTAAACTCTGACTCCAGTAATGAAGTTGTGTACTTTGTCCACCTCTGGGGATAATTCATCAGGTGTAAACAGCTCAGAGTGTCTGAATTTATTGATTTAAAGTCATGGAGCGATGGACCAACCTCCTACGAGAGGCGGAGGTCTCAGTATGTGATTACGTCCCGTCACCGGCGGT
Source organism: Seriola aureovittata (assembly GCF_021018895.1). NCBI lineage: Eukaryota > Metazoa > Chordata > Actinopteri > Carangiformes > Carangidae > Seriola > Seriola aureovittata. The sequence continues at coordinate 20,607,945 of NC_079372.1, forward strand.
ACGGCGCCGACCGCGGCACCGAAAGGATGACGAAGGGAGGAGGACGTTTTAAAGTCCGAGATGAACCTGCATCATATATCCGCCGGTTTCCCGTGCTAACGTCTCGCCTGTTACTCTGTCGCTCCGCAGGCCCTCCCCCACCGAAAGACAACTCATTCCTGTGGCCTTCGTGTCAGAGAAATGGTTCGAGATCTCCTGTTGACGAGCTGAAGGCCTTGTTCACTTCCTGTGGGTGGAGGAGACTCCCTGAAATCACGCTCTGGTGGGTAATGCGCAGCTTTGTCCCCCCCTCGCAAAAATCATCATGTGAGCCATAGCCACCTCCATCCCCGTGGTGACGCTGCCCCACTTTGGGAATAGAGGGGGGAACTTGGCATATGTTTGTTATTTGTGACATGATTAAGCTCCTTCTCCATCTCGTGTGCAGCCATGAGAAAAGGTTTAGAAATCCACGTCTGTGCAGAATCAGAGGTCTGTAGTCCAGATAAGAGACTCATTATGTACGTATCAGTATTAATAAACTACACGCTCACAGTTAATGATTTCACTCTCTCATATCTGAAACGGTTTCATTAATATTCATACGGCCCCTCTCATTCTTACACCAACAGCACGTTGTTTTGAACATTTCACAGTATAGAAGCACTTTCACTTGACTCGTGACACGTTTTTATGCACGGCTAATGTATGCCAGAACGGCCTGCATTTGAAATTCAAAGCGTGAAAGTTAAGCACATGCTCCGGTCCCACAGTGTTGCTGGAGGCCCGGGGGGAGGTGTATCGTCTGCTATTGACCCAGATTTTTTAAAAAGGAATAGATCGCCTGCAGGTAGCGCACTGAGAGGACAGCGCCTCTCCGTCGTCTGGACACACATTAGTCTCAGTCAGCTCGGCTCTCCGCGGCGAGCTCCCTGTGTTGTTGTCTTAAGAGACATAAGATTCCTTATTATCTCAACAGACCTAATGTATTTCTCATTCTCACACTGGCATAACGGCAGCCCTTAGAAATACAGATTCTCAATACAGCCTTTCATCTGGTGTGAGAAAGGCACTGGGTTGCATGATTTTCAGGCCAGAGCCGGATACCAGCCCCCCCTCCACCCCCCTCTCTAAAATCAGTGAAAAGTAGGCTAGCTTTGAAAATCCCATCTGTGTGACAGTGATTGTTTTCCTCTGCGCTGGGCCTCACAATGAGGGATAATTGTGATTTTGTTCTCTGCAGGATCCAGTCGGAAACAAGAAACACACAAAACAGCTTCTTTTGTAAAGTGGTGTGATCACTCTTTGGACACTGGTGAAGATTATTTATTTTTCTAGAGATGACGAGCAGAGCGGCCGTGGCGCTGCCAACAAACGCATTTCCAGGAAACGTACGGTCATTTAGATATAGATTATATATAGGTATATTTACAGGACGTGTGGGACGAGACTGTGGTCGTCGCAGATGTCTCAAGGAAAAAAAAAAAAATTTGACATGTGAAAGAGGAACCCGAGGAGCTGCTGCGGGTGGAAGATGAACTGTATTTATGAACAATGTGCCAATAATGCCACTATGTGCCACAACCTGGATAGAAGGACATTTCAACAACAACTGATGGACTAAACAAAGAGCGCTATATTAACCCTGTATTGACTCCAACTGCATTCTTTATTTTATTTTATTTTTTGTTTTATTTTTTTTTTTTTTTTTTTTAAAGAAATGTGAAAGTTAAAAAATGCTACAGATGTATTTGAATTTGTTTTGAAATAGTTTTAAGAAATGTGTTGCAAAAGAGTCTTAAAGATATTTATATGAAGCACTATCGTATCAGTGGGAGAGGAGAGAGGATGAGGGCAGAACTCAAACAGAACCGGTACATGCTTTATTGAACAGTTGATTTTAAAACATCGTTTCTACAGGTCCCATTTTAACGACAGAATAGTTATGTCTATTTTTTTAAACACAGTAGATTCTGCCACAGCCCGGAACAGTAGAGGTGGGATTCACCGCTGTTAATTAAACACTCCACACCTGAGCTGAGACGATCACAGAGAAAAGAGAAATCTGAATACACCTGGTGCAAGACAAACCAACGCCTGCTCCAAATGCTGATTGTATGAGATTCTAAAAATGATTTGGGTTTTAACAGGAAATTACTCATCACTCCACTGAATCCCACGGCGGCAAACTCACGTACAGGTGGAGAGAGGACGGCGCCGACAGGCTGCGAGGAGCTGGACAGGACACTCACACTGCCTCAGGTCTGTCAAGCTCTTTTGCGCACTATGTGTTGGTCTCGGTCTCAGCAGCTGCTCGGGATCAATTCTAATGACTGGTCACGGATTCACGTCCGAGCTGCAACACCGACAGATTAAAAATTGGAGCTTTCACATTGAAATAATTCACGGGATGATTTGCATAGATAGGAAAGAGATTGTACAAATGAATCCCCGCACACGTCTCGCAAGATCGGCTCACTCTTCACTAATTATTTTTGAAACCTAAAAGTCTGAATTCAGAGTCAGGAAGTCAAGAAGAGCGAGAGCGTGGAGGTTTTTCAGGCCGATACTGAAGAGGATGGAGCTGTGACGCCATCAGCATCGTGTGTTTTTAAATGCAGGACGTAAGCGGGGAGGAATTCCCCCTCACTGAATGTGTGATAAGGGGTTAGTTGACTCTCTCCAGAGCCACATCCACTCAATACTCGGAGCGTCACGGCATTTCAGCGAGTGTTGTTGGAGGGGTGGGTGGGAGAGGGGTAAAGGAAGCCGAGCGAAAAGACGAAACGTACCTGTGAGAAACTTTAATTTCGTTCTTTCAAATAGCGAAAAACACTCCGTCAGTGTATTGTTGAAGTAAGGGGATTATGATAAGCCAGTCAGCCGCTGCCAAATTGGTTTAAACTATCTCTTAAGTCAAGGTGAGGGACCTCCGTGGTCAGGGAGGAAGGTAAAGCTCTCCCGAGAGCTTTCTTGCACCAATAACTTTATTATCAACCTCAAGCTCTGAGACACAGATTACCTTTGTGCTACGAAGCTTTTGAGGAAGCCGCCTCTGAATCTACCTTTTATTGTGCTATGGGTTTGTACAAAAGCACAAAATACAATTCTGTAATTGTAAATGTTTCTGGCTGCAGACAGCAATATGTACAGATTAAAAAAGGTGGAGTTTTATTGCGTGTCGACAGCGGAGCTCCGGCGATTCACTTAAGTGGGGGTTATTTTGTTTTAAAAGGCTCGTACTCGCTTCCTTAAGAGGACGGAAGGAAACAGGTTGTCCCGCTGAGACCCGCATCTATAAATGTGAGCCATTCAGGAGGCGCCAAGACGGCCCAGGATAAAACACTGTGGTGCAAAGAAAACAAAAAAACAACAAAAAAAAACTGCTTTTTGCCCATTCACAACATGAAAACCAACTCTCATGAATGACCCATACCAGTCCAGCCTCTCGTGCGTGTCAGGCTGCGGAGTTACTTCTTTGACATAACATATATTTTTTTGAATGAAGAGTGTTATCTTACTAGTCAGAGGGTTACAAAAACTTACTGTATATTATACACGTGTAAATGTATTTTCTATATATTTGCTTCTATTTGTGTACAGGTGTGTTCTATTTTTCAAGACCTTTTCCCATTTTTGGGGAGGTTTCAGCTAGGTCGGGGATAGTGTCTTTGTTTACATGTGTAACTACGGTATTTCTTTCAAAAACACAAAACTAACCTTGTGCCAAGCTTCCTACCTGCACTTTCAAGCAGTACTTGTATTATATCTTTAGCTAACCAGTATAATACTTCAGTAGACGCTGCAATAGTTCAGATTTCCAGGCGGTATTGTCTGAAGGAAACAGATGCTGAGCGGGTCGACGAGGAGCCGCGATCACATGTTGGGCTCTGCTGTATGTTCATTGGTTGGCTGGGAAACCAACGACCTGCGGTTCTTTAAACATCATTTCCACACGAACTCTAAAAATCTACAGCGTTCCATCATCAACAGTAGCTGCCAAGAAACCAACTAAACTTGATCTAAACACTGGGTTGCATTCATCTTTCATGTCTCTCATTTGTGCTACAACTGCCCCGGAACATGTTGGAGGATTTTTATGTTTTATTTATTTTCACTTTCACTGTTAACGACTGCGAGAAACAGATATTAGCATTTATGAGCGTCATGAAATAATGAGGAGAAGACGTCTAAAGACAAGAGTGTGAAAGGGAAGATGGGATGTGAAGCTGATTTTTTTTTTTTTTAAATGCCAAGATGTGAGAAGCCACTCGCTGTTTTCACTGATCAAAGTTTTTAAGGGGTAATTCAGGTTTATTTCGACTGTAGCCGCGTTAGCAGCAGTTAAGCTGAAGTATCTGAATAATTATTACATGAGCTAAACCTCATGTCTTTTATCGCTGGACACATTTATTCACGTGTCGCATCAAAAACACTCAAACTGATCTGCAAACCAAAAGCGGATCAATACGATCATTGGACAAGTCATCACCTGAAGGCACAGACATGAAAACACAGCTGCGGATAAACCTCCATGAACCTGCTGAGTAAACCAGAGAAGAAGAAGAAGAAGACGCGCCTCAGTCAGGGATCAGTGGTAGCGTCACTGCATCATTCACTACACTTTATATTTCCAAAATGTAAACGAACATGGGCTGGACTCGCCGTATTCATGACAACATATTTTGTCTGCTGGAAAAGTTTCTGCTATCAGGAGAGTTGCTGTCACTGCACGTCGCCTGCAGCTGATCTGATGTAAACAAACTCATTTGAAACCAAGATGGCGAACACGGGAAACAATCCGCGTGTTTACCACCGTGAGCGTGTGCAGTACACTCCTCAGCGAGGTCCAGACGTACGATCAATCAATACTGAATAGTATTAAAAACAGCTAAACCTGAATTATCCTCGAAGCTTTCACAGTGGAGACCGTGTGAGTTTCCCTCCGTCACCCTGAAGCTTCAGGAACCTGAGGCCGCTGTCCGTCTGTGACGACGCCGGGTCTTTGAGCTTCTGTACAGCGTTTCATCAAAAGGTTCTTGTGTTTCTGCACAGATAACACTGAACCTGATCGTTGTAAAATATCAGTGTGAGCCCCATTGAAAACCCTTCTCTTTTTCTTCTTTACCTGATAAATGATTACGTGAGACTGATTTCTGATTCTTTAAAAACCTACAGCATCAATGTCAACGAAGGGAAACGGTGACATTTTGAATTTCGCTCTGTGTTTCCTGCTGTAAAGGGGGAAAAAAAGGCTTCAGGGCTTTTACTTCAGTTAGCCTTGAAGAGCTTGTTTGCATTGTTAGCGGCACTCAATAAAAACCACAGGGCGCTGCTCACTAAAAGCGATGCACTCCTGAAGGATGTTTAGACAAGGAAAAACGTAACCTGCAGCCATGATATATATTAGGAAACATTGGCGTAGATCAGCCTTCTTTCTTTTACCTCCGTCTGAAATCAAACTGATGTGTAAGGAAATGCCTTTACTGCTTTCTTGCCTTTTCAGTTTATATTTCAGGATAGCTGAGTGTTATAGCTAAGAGGGAGGAAAATGATTCCACTCTGCTGGTCACATTCGATTCAGGAGACATTACACAGGAAAAGGCAAGGGGGGATATTTGGGGTGTGTTGGTGGTGGTAGGAGCAGAGGTAGGGTGGGGGTGGGGGGGGCTTGCACCAAAGACTTGACATGCCTTTTTCACAACAAAATGAATATTTTGCGGTTCCCCGTTTATCCCTCTTCAGCAACCCGCAAAAAACCTACGCTCCCTTCAGCACAAACAAGCTATCAATCAGCGAAGGCTCTTCCTGTCACGACGAAGGATGCGCCGCGCGCTCGTTCGCAGGGACTGAGATTCCTGTTTGCATGTCAGACATACAGAGTGGAACTTATTGACATATGTGTTGTTTGAATTAGATGCTGGCTGAACATCCCTCCAAGGCCAAGGTTTGTTTTCTTTTCTTTTTCCAAATCATCGGAAGCATTTACGTGACGGGGGGAGGAGGGGTCAATGTGTCGACTGTGTGTAATCATGGCCTTAGGGTGTTTGTAGCCTAGAAACATGTTTCACAGCTGGCATTGATGCTAACGTGGTCGTGATATTAATTTGAAAGAAAAAAAAAGAAGAAGAAGACTACAGCAGGTTGCTCAAACAGCAGAGTGAGACTCAGCAGGAAGAGGAAAATATTTGATTTGCTAATGAAAAGTTAAACTCAGAGGAAAGGACAAGGTTTATCTTCACAGACGGATATGTATCTAACTGAATCCATTTTTTTTTTTTTTTTTTAAGCCATCAGAAAACTGTAGCTCCTCGCTCTGCTTCTCCTCATCGTTCCAGAAAAATCACGTACTGTGCGCTTACTGTATCTAAAGCGGAGGGCTCCGACTCTCCTCTCGGGTCATGTTTTTACTTTTCTATTCACAAGAGCTAAGGCACTGTCAGTGCTTATCAATACAGTCAAAGACTTGAAAAAAAAAAAAAAACAAGAAGAAGAAGAAGAAGAAAAACGACACTTGCAACATCTCAAATCTCCCATAATCCCTCTGCTAGATGGAGACTAGCTGTGTGACCCAAATCTGCCGTAGCGGCATTTGATTTGCACAGAGGACCTCGGACTCTGTGCGACGCCTTCAGAACCCAGCGTAGGGCCCGACGTGAGTGACACTGCGAGGAAATCTGGGAAGACGGGGAAACATCGATCCACAGCCGGTCGCTCCCGAAAATCATAAAAATTAATCAAAAAGGAGGTGAAAAAAAATTAAAAACACGACAACAACTAAAAAAAGGAAATATCATGCATACACTGTCAGTTTTAAGGGGTGAGGAAGTAGTATAGGATTTGTTTTTGTTTTCTGGGAGGGAGGGGTGGGGCTTTTCACATGGGGACACAGTGGTTTGTTCATTGACGCCGACTTACAATCACAATTCATATCTACCATGAAAGAACCTGACTCGAGTTGTGTTGTCGCCATAACAATGAAGAGTTTGTACTTTGTGACTCTTAAACTTTTTATATTTGTGTTTAATATATCAATGAGTACCTCTGTTAACTTTTGTATAAGACCTATGACTATAGTATATACAAACACACACACACACACACATGCACACACACACGCACACACCTCCACAAAAGGGACTCCAGTCTGTCTCTGTGACGGCTAAATGTTGTATAACTTTTATTTTGTGTCTTATGAACCACATCTCTTCCTTTTGTAGTTATTGGTAAACGTTTCGATTTCCAGGTGACTTTGATTTGGTTACTCTTGTACTACTAAGCTCTGTATTTGCAAGCACTGTAAATGCGATTCTCATTGGATTCGTCCTCTGTACATTTAGTACTCTGATGTTGCTATTAATAAAATGTAAAACAACATGGGCTTGTGCTATAGGGAGTTTGTTGGAGCGAGTCCGGGGGAGGGCGAGTGATCAGGGCAAACAGCACAAAATAAAAGATTTGAATATGAATTCAAGCTGTATGCGTTTGTTTGAACTCATTTCAAAGCATTTTAATCAAGAAATAATGATATTGTTAAATTGAAACATATGTATTTTTACTGCCAACAAATAGACTTTGACGGAGGCGATCCTTCGCAGCCCAACATATCCCAAGATTCATTGCACGCTGGTGATGAATCACTATAGAATCAATGATGGCTCCAAAGGCCACGCCTCCGTAGACCGATTCACTGACATCTCACACACGAGGACGTACATATTTTACCTATTTAATCATTTAACGTGGTTTTACGAGATAATAAAGTTGGTATCACAAATAAATTGAAGTTATCTCAGTGTAATGGTCTTAAAAAAAGAAGCATTAATATTATTCTTCTCTAAATGTGCTGATTACAATCATTAACACTTCTGTTCTGTTCGAGATCTGAATTATTACAACTATGTTATTATTTTGGTAGTTTTGGCCACGCTTACACCAAGTTAATCATCAAAGTTCCTCCAGTCTAAAGGTCTCTGTCCATGTGTAGATTGATTATAGATCAGGTCTAGGTTCTGTATTAATACTGTGAAAGTATCAAAGCCTCAGTCCACAGAGAAATGCACACAGCCTGTATTCAGAAACTGAGCCTTAAAACCAGCCGTCAGGACTTCTGGAACTTTGTGATGTCACAACAAAGCGGTCACCAAGCCCCGCCCACCTGGACCCACCAACCAAACCTTTACAGGATTTGGTTTCTCCAAGTGTTTTTACCTGAAATCTGCTGTATATTTCTATTGTATCAACTACACTGAGATGGTTTTTGGTTGATTACACTTCAAATACATCTTCTTATGGATCAACACTGCAAATAAAAAACACAGAAGAAGAAGAAAATATGGAGCTTTAAAGCCACAGTCAGAACGTTGTAAACAAGGTAGATCATGTAAAGTGCAATACATGAGAGGTACAGTAAAGCACAGAAGGTCAAAGTTCAACCAGGAAACTACTGTCTGCTTATTCACAACTGTCTGTATGTGTGTACGAGAGTCTGACTGACAGAGGAACATCTGATGCTATAACGATATAACAGAGCTCCTAACTGTCGCCTCCTTCACTGACAGAAACGAGCCTGGCACCACGATCCGTCTGGATTAAACGCCCCAAAATGAGCAGTGACACATTTGCAGGGAGAGCCATAAGTGAACCTCAAAAAAACCTGATTAAGGTGTGAAATGTCTTCTCAGCTGGCTTTTTTCTTCCTATCCGGAGCAGTCAACCATTAATAATAAGCATTGATTAAAGCTTTGCCAGCGCAGCCCGTTCTGTTTATTATTCCCTCCGCCGCGGTTTTTTTGTAAGGCTGTGGTGAAGAATCCAAAGTTACAGCCTCACTTCGCTTCATGGCAGCTCACGTGGAAATAGTCCAAAGTCCTCCACTCTGATCCGAACTGAAATATCTCAACAGCCACTGGATGCTGCGCCACTCGTCTTTGGAGAAAAACCCTCGGTATCTCGGAGGAAAACCTCGGCGCTCTGAAGGATTGATTGTGATTCTTGCTCATCGTGACTGATGCCGTTTCACTTTATTTGACGCATTTTAATCTGGAATTACAGCGTCACACCGTTTACAGTCGTTTTACTATTTTACTAATTCCTGTGATTCTGACGCCGAACGCTGGAACAGGCGCGGGACGGGATGCTACTATGTTTTCCCAGGTTTATAGTTAAACGCAATCAGTGGTGTCTGACACGGGGGACAAACAAACAAATGGATGGAGGCGGTTCCACACACACACACACACACACACACACACACACACACACACACACACACACACACACAGCTGATTCCATTGATGAGACAATAAATGTTAATTTCCCCAAGCAGCCGGTTAGTGTTTTTCCATTTAACAACCCATCTTCAGATCACTCTCTCTCTCTCCCTTGTCGTTTCCTCTCTGTCTCGCCCGTGCTCTCCCTCTCACGCTGTCTGGGTGTTTTCGGGATCACCTGGAGATACAGTTCTCCTCTCCTGTTTGACGAATCGGCACAGGCAGAATGAGTCCTCCACTGTGCACCCTAAAGCCCGGCTCTGTCCTCTGGGTGGAGGTGGGGGGGTGGGGGCCTGCCAGGCCGCATTAGCATGAGACCGCTTGGATTGGTCCATACTGACTGTGACAAGCCTGGACCCCCCCCCCCCCCCCCCCCCCCCGCTCCTCATACATTAAACAGAGTTATCCAGCCCTGCCTACGCAGATGGGCCCGATCAATGGGGTGGACGGAACATGCCAACAGCCCCCCCCCCACCCCCCACCCCCCCACCTGTCAAAGACTCTGCCACCACCAGGTCCAGACAGCTGATTAGCTCCTCGGTTGTCCGGTGTGTATGTGTGTGTGGAGGGGGGCACTAACTATCCCTCTCTACGATCTGCTTCTCATGACACTGTGCAGCCATGATGGAGGTGATTTAGTGTCTGTGCAGGTCTGGGAGCTGTCGGTGTCAGTGCCTCTGTAAATGAAGATCACATCCACCCCGCTGCTCTCTGAATGAAACAGACACTTCTTTTTTCTTCCATTTGTGCCGGAGAAATGACCACATTTCCTGCGTTGTGTCAGAACCGGGAATGAACTCTCTCAGTTTGTCTGTGTACTGTAGCAGGGGATCATCTCTCGCTAGTCTTGTTTTCAGCTGCAGACAGGTTGCAGGCCTCGGCGTCGTTAGGCGCCTGATCACATCCCAACACAGAACAAATAAGCGTGCGAGGAGCGTTCAATCCGCCTCAGCTGCTAAATCCACAGGACCCAGATCCTCAGGATCTTCTTCTTTTCGCATCTCCGTCTCACAGAAGACATCCAGAGGAGAAACCGATTTCTAATCAACAGACAGATCCTGTCCTGATCCTGGCAAGTGCAGTTTTAGTATGCAACATACCCCGGCACACTGAACAGCTGCTTTGTGTTTCCTCCTCGAGGAGGACGAATTCACAGACACAAGGACAAAACAAGCTCAGATCCAGACAAACTGTTCTTCCTCTGCCGGTGCAGAGAAAGTAAAGGGAAGACGGGACGTCAGTTATAACCTCCAGGTTTATTTAGATATTTAAACTCACATTATAAAAGTTTAGAAGCTGCATTAGTAAAGCTAATAAATGAAAGCTAGCAGGCGTGGGACGTCTCCGTGTCTGCTCTGGTTTCATCTGGTCGCGGTGGACGGATCAGACGACGCTGAACACTGGAATTTAACATGACAGACCTCTGATTGTTTCCTGCTTCCTATTGTCAGTGTTGCTTTATTTCAACCCCAGTCGTCCCTTAACCAAGCGGTTATTACAGTTACCATGACGACAAAGGTCCCAACCTTAACCATGTAGTTATTTTATCCCAAAGCAAGACCTTTCTTTGACCTTAAACAAGGTTTTTTCTCTGCCTTAACTGAACCGAAGCATTCAGTAAATGCTTCTATGTTTGAGAGGGACGTGTTGTTCTGCAGGTCACAAAACACTCATACGTGTTGTCGTGGAGATCAATGACCAACAGCGTGTTCTGACGTGTCGTCTGAAGGTCTACGTGCACAAATACAGACTCGCCAATCCAGGGAGTTTTACATTCTTTGCAGCTGCAGATGTCGCAGTGATGGTCAGGTGGACTTTGATGCAGGAGATCCGGGTACACACCCCGTGTTCAGGGCTCATGTTCGATTGGAAGTAACAGAATCTGAGCAGCATTGCTTTTCCTACTAGATGTATTTTATAATGATAATTAACCTGACGCCGTGTAAAGGCTGTAAACTAATCACTTGTGACTGATAAACTTGACTGACAGGTGTCAGAATCAGCTGGATGGCTGCTGCTCTTCACTTGCAGCCTCCTCTCTCAGACCCGTTCTTGGATGTTCTGCCTTTAAGAAATGCCAGCTGGTAAATCCAAATCCAAGCTTCAAAATGCCCCTTGAAAAAAAAAAAACAAAAACGGCGAGGTGACGTCACAGACGCTAACTCCGTCTTTTTTTTCCCTCCACAATCTGTGATTAGAACTTAATCCTCCAACTGAGACCGGAAAGATATTTTACAACCCTGGTAATGAGCTAAAAAAGGACAAGGAGCAGCACAATATTACACAGTGCTTATAGTCAAATGCCACGCTGTAAAAACACACTCATCCTTAGCGCCCCCAGTAATGCATTGTTGAGTCTGCAAATGGCAAAACATTTTCGGGTGACAGACTAACTTAATGTCTGTCACTTAGAAGAGCTGTGAGACGCCAAAGGGTGAGAGAGCCCAGAGAGAGACAGACAGAGAGAGAGAGAGAGAGAGAGGAGCGCAGATTTGGGAATAAGGACCTTCATCGTTCCTTCAACAAACAAATGACAATTTAATTCCTCTTGAAACGGGGGGGGGGGGGGGGGGGGGGCCTCCAAAAACAGGTTAAAACCCAGAGCTTGGAGTTGCCAGAGGTGATTTGTGGTGATGTAATCCCGCTAAAATAGCTCCTCATTAGCACCTCTGAAGCAGGTCGTATGATTAATCGTCACCAAAGATTTACAATCCAATTAGAGAGTGTCTGGGTGTGGAACAAATGACTCACCTTTGAGGGGAAACACATCAACGAACAGACCCGGATGGGCTTTTTTTGGGGGGGGGCAGTTTTGGAGCCTGAGGCTGATTGATGCTGCAGCGGATGGGTGATGTCTCCGGGACGGCGGATGTTTGTCAGATCCACGGGCCATCACTCAGCCTGCTGGGTGGCTTGTCATCCAAAACATGGCAACTCAGTGGATCCGCAGTTTATTTCTTGACATCAAACATTTTGCTGAAGTGATTTTACATTACATTCTGTCAGAGACCGGCAGAGGAAGAATTGGGACTGGGTTGGGGCAGCGGTTTTCGAGCGTGCATGCACACATGCATTTCTCTGGGAATGACTAATTTAGCAGCAAGCTCTTCTCTCGCTCTCCAGCCTAGCCTGAAGTTTTAATCCCCACATTTGCATGGCTAAACATAGATCAGCCTCCACACATCCGCACTGGATATCAACTCAAGGAACAGAAGCTTGTTTTGACTGCACGTTGAAAATGTTGATTAAACATTCATGAGCTCGACTCCTTCTTTGTCTCGGCGGCGGCCTCTCCAACGCTACCTGGATATGATACAGTGAGGCAGTACACGCACAAGTTCCCAACTGAAGTGAAACAACTTGAGATTTTTTTTATTTTTATATCCCGCTCGGGCCGGGCCACTCTGTGTTTCCAAAGAGTGATTCAATTCTGTGCAAATGGGCCTCTCCAAGAGCTCCTTTGCCGAGTTTAAGGAGAGAGCTCACAGATGCGGAACGGATGCAATAACCGCCGACTCGCTGGCTGATAGAATAGCTTTATCACACACTACTTGCGCTGTTGAGCTGGGGTATTCTATCTTTCTGGTATTTTCTCTCTCACACACACACACACACACACACACATACACACAAGGAAATATTCAAACACACACAAAAATGCCAAAAAAAAAAAAAAGAGATGGTGATTTACTTGACAGTGAAAATCCTGTTCGTTTCTGCAGGAACCATCTCATATAAAGTCAAAATATATAGTCATGTCAATGTAAGTACGCAAGAATAAAGCTCTCTGTGTGTGTGTGTGTGTGTGTGTGTGTGTGTGTGTGTGTGAGGCTGGTAATAGTAGCTGACAGTGAACACGTCCCAGCTGCTCCTGTTTGGCAGAGCCTCATATCTGAAGGTGCCTCGGTTCTCGGCCGAGATGGAGGAAGGTCGACGCTGCTGGAGAAATAACCACGTGTTGCATGTTGGGAGAAATAGCCGGATGTAGGGATCAGTATAAAAGGTATAAAAGGATTCTTTGTTGTCATGTCACCTCCTTCCTTAGTTACAGCACTGAATAATGACCATAAGCGTTTCTGCAGAACATTATGATGTCACAGGGAAGTTGACCTTTCGACCTTTTGGATATAAAATGTCATCACATCAGTTATGGTCAAAAAAAGAGAGGTCACAGTGCGACAGAAGTGGTGAAATTCGCTCCAGGTGTTCCTGGTATATTTAATTCACAAGAACATGAGGTCACCATGACCTTTGACCTCTAACCACCAAAATCTAACCTTTTCATCCTCGAGTCCTAGTGGATGTTTGTGCCAACTATGAAGAAGTTCTCTGTCAGCGCATTACTGAGATATCGCGTCCACAAGAACCAGACGGACGGACGGACGGACAACCAGCACACAATATGTCTCCGGCCCGTGACTGTTGCTGGAGCGGAGGAATAAAAATCCTGCAGTATCCAGCTGATATGTTGTTATGTGAACTTAAACATCAGGGAACTTCCTGAATACCTGACACACCTCGCCATGAACGAGCTGAAATAAACGCTCTGACGTCGGGAACATCAATTATATATGTTTTCCATTACTGGTGACCACACGGAGAAGCTGCATCCAGCAGAGACGTAAACACACACACACACACACACACACACACACACATACTCAGCCACTCCAGAACTTAATGGCTCGGGGGGACATGGCAGAACATGTTCGTCTTCAGGAAGAACTCAGCAGCTACAAGGACGTTTCACTTGGGAAACTCGGCAGCGTTCAAGAGCGTCACAATAAAAAGAGAAATTGTCTCATTCCTCTCTCTCTCTCGCCATAACAATGTTAGCAAACCACAAATTATGCTGTTATTGGGTGCTCCTGCTCGGCACAGGCGTCATTGATCGTTACCATGGTAACATTGGCCTTCGGCCCCCCCGAGTTAGTCCGGGGGTCAGGTGTCTAATAACTTTCTTTGGCTTACGTAAATGAGATCTGTGAGCCAAAGCAGACCTGGACCAGCACCACAGAGCAGTCTGACGTCTCTCTGGGAAACCGGCCCGCCACGTCGCTTCGCACGTCTCTGAGTGAACGTGAATTAAAATATGAAACAACAGCGCAAGGAAAAAAATTAATGAGTTAACTCGACCTATTATTTCGCTGCCATCGCCGCATTCAGCCTCAGGAAGTTTGGGTGAATACGTCCTTACTTTGACTGAACGGTCCAAAACGGCACGTCTAATACCGAGCCTGTGTGTGTGTGTGTGTGTGTGTGTGTGTGTGTGCGCGCGCCCACTGATGTTCAATAGTGCTCTCAGAAAACGATCTCACTCTGAGGTTTACAAGTGGTCTTAAGTGCTCTGAATGACCGTAAGCAATCAGGAGCGGTGCAGATGTGAAGCCTGTCAGTGTGTATGATGTCCTATAGAGGGTCTGCAGCACTTGATGTTAGAGGGACATGAGCGAGTGAGACTTTGAAGTCCGGCGTGAAGCTGCCGAGAGCAAATGCGCTTCTATTCACGTGCGCCGAAATGAAGAAGGTCTTTCCGCCGCGCCTGCTGTTTCCACATCGCGTCATTCTCAAAGATACATCTTTATTTTCTATACTGAGGAGGAGCTGCAGCTTGACACCCCCCCCCCACCCCCACCTTACTGAGCCTGTTGCCCCACCTCAGGTTCATTCACTGTAACAATGAGTCACCAAAGAGATTGATAGATAGATAGATAGATAGATAGATAGATAGATAGATAGATAGATAGATGGATAGATAGATAGCAGTGGCAGCTGCTGGTCTTATAATGAGGGGAAGCTCATTTTCGGCCTACATCATAAAATGTGTCCGTTTATTTATATGTAAATTCGCAGAGTGACAGAAGAGAGTCACCAAACACAACGCTAGTCGTTTTTAACAAAGACAAAGTCGCTGAGGATCAGTAACGTCTCCAGATCAACTCCGAACAACGGAATGAAAAACTTGAAAACTGCTCCGGTGGATGCTTATACTTCAAGATCGCCGATTCGCTCATTTCGCTGTCAATCAAAAAGGGACTCAGCCTCAGACAGATCATCCAATCATCATGCAGAAGCCGAGCGTCCGGGCCTGCCCACTGCCCCATAGACCCCCAGAGACGCTGAGCGTCCAATGGGCGGGACAAAGCCCAGCATTTATCCAATGACCGTCTAGTTTCGCTGCAGTGGAACAACCCACTCTCTGCTTCACCACTGAAGTCAGTAGACGCTCGGCGTCTACACTGTGTAAAGCACTGTGGCGCTGCGAGGATGAATGAGAAGAAGTCGTGTCGGTTACCTGTGATAAGTAGCTGATTCTGAACAAAAGATGAACGTGTTCTAGCGCATATTTAGTCAATGAAATGTCACACAACAGCACATATTTGACCACTTATTTTGTTGACATTTTAGGGGAAGCTGAGCTTCCCTTGCAGTCTTAGAGCAATCGCCACTGATAGATAGATAGATAGATAGATAGATAGATAGATAGATAGATAGATAGATAGATAGATAGATAGATAGATAGATAGTATAATGTATCATGTGTTTAAGTGATTCAAAAACTTGATTTTGTTAAAAACGCTGAGGTCAGATTGAGTCACTTTCATTCTGAACGGTGTGCAGTCACACGTGGTGATGTCCGCTCGTCAGATGGATCCGGTGGTTAATAACTCGGTGGTGTGTCGGAGGCTGAACATCTTCCTGGTCGCTGGTTATAAACACGTGATGACATCATCGTCCTCAGGCGGCGGTGACGGGAACACAGGAGTGAACAGTGTGTTGTTCCTCACGGTGAGAGGTATATAAATGCCAGTTGTGTTGATGCCTGCGGCGGAGGATGTGTTATGTCACCTGAATATACAGGCTCTGTTTTTCTTTTTTTTCTGTTTCCCCACAAAACATAAACAAAACAATAATAAGAGTTTTTCTTTATTTGGTTCATAAAAGGCAGATGAGTGTGAGTTCTCTAATAAATCTGTAGTGTATGTGACTTGGACATGATGTTGCTGTCACTCTGACATTTCCACACTGCTGCCCACGCCCACGCTGTCAGGCATGTTGGGAGCAGTTAGCGGCAGCTCATGGGAACACAGGGAAGTCACCTCCTGTGGGTATTGATTTTTCTCCCTGTGAATGTTAAATGTTTATTAAAAGAGTTCAGCGGCGGCAGGAGAGGTGGGGCGCCCTGAGGTGATATCCTCTTCTCTCACTGAGTGCCCCGCCGCTGCCGCCTTCGCCACCCGATCCCCACTTCATTCTCTCCCTTTGAGCGAACACAGATTGACTTTGCGATTGTCAGGAACCGCCTTTTCCCATCTATCTCCGGGGCTCCTCATCGCTCTGCTGTCCCTTTTCTTCACACAGCACCTTGATTACCTTCTCTCAGCCCAGTGGCTCTGAATGGCCGGACCAGCAGGTCAGGAGTCCAACTAACAATACAGGGAGCAGGGGAAGAAAGGGGCTGATGGAGAGAGAGAGAGAGCTCCGGCTAGAGTCACTGTCGGCCATCTGTGACTTGTTTTCTTTCAGCTGATAGAAGATGACTTCTTTCAGCCAGGCAGGAGAAGATCAAGGAGGCAGGAGTGACTGCGAGAGTGAAACTCCGTTGGATTTGACTTAAGAGTTTATCCAGAACATACTTTATACATGTTTCCTATTTAATTATTTAATTTCCTCTGTCATTATTTAAGAGTTGGGACAGCAGATCTGTCAGCGATCTCATTGTGTTACCTGCTTAAATCCATGAATTAAAAGTGGTTCTTCAAGCGCACGTCACACCAGATCAAAGACACATGAAATTCTACATAGCTGAAAGTTTTAATTTTTTACAGAAGTGTAAATGCGCTGGGATCAAACTCAACAAAACTAACTACTTTTTTTTTAAAGTCCATATTTAACCTTAGTTTCAACTTAAGGGGTTAAAAAAGATCAAAGCCAGTTCTGGTGTTAATATTTTACAGACAGCGGGGAAGAGAAATTGCACTTTGCTATGAGCTGAGAGCTTTCATGTCGGTTCTGTTCATTGTAACGTTTGCTCCCGATGAGAAACACAGCCACTGGGGGATGATGGAATTAAGCAAACTGAACTTATACACTTTGATGCAACACATTTTTAACATTGCATGTGTGTGTCAGCGTTTTGAGACTATGGAAAGAATGAAGTGAATGACGAGGAGGAAGAGGAAGTCATGTGAAGATGCAAATGCTGTGTCTTTAGGAGATCAGAGAATTTAGAGGAGGTATTAGGATCAATAATGCTGATGTTTTATAAAGGGACAAAGGCATAGACCTTTGGGGTGTGTATATCCCCTAAACACCTCATATGCAAACTGTCAGTAGATGCTAAAATTTACAGATGTTCCCTAAACACCTCATATGCAGACTGTCAGCAGACACTACAGTTCACTAGTGTTCCCTTCACAACTCATATGCAGACTCAGTAAACAATACAATTTACAGATGTTCCCTAAACACCTCAAGTACAGACTATCAGTAGACAATACAATTTACTGATGTTCCCTAAACACCTCACATGCAGACTGTCAGTAGACACTACAATTTACCAGTGTTCCCTAAACACCTCATATGCAGACACCAAGTTGAATCAGTGATCTTATCAACCTGATTTATTCTGGCCTCTTGCTCAATTTCTCATTTTCATTTAATTATTTTTATTTTTTGGGCTTTTTATGCCTTTATTGGATAGCAGTGTAGAGAGACAGGAAATGGGGAGGCAGAGAGAGAGGGGGAATGACATGCAGTAAAGGGTCATCCGATGTGGGATTCGAACCGGGGCCGACTGCAGCGAGGACTGTAGCCTCTGTATATGGGGCGCCTGCACAACCCACTGCGCCACTCGACGCCCCATTTAATTATTATTCTAATGGGTCAATTTCTCTACTTTTTTTTCAACATTTGTTCACATATTTCAATATTTCAATCGTTTATTTTATTTTTGTTTTCATTTTTCAACAATATTTGACAAATGTCTGTGAGTGGCAGATGGTTAAATGTTCCCTGTGTATAGACTGAGAACATCCCGTCTGAGGAGGTGTGATTCGCCGACAGCATTGAGTGTGTCACTGGGGTTTATAGTTGTCATTACAAAAATCTGCCATTATGAGGGGCCATCAGGGGCCCTGAACATTTGCCTGGCTTGCCTCTCCTGACAGCGCGCCTCTAATGACTACGCAGTAAACAGTCAAACAAGATACACAATTCTTTCTGTCACTCTACTGCATGTCTCCGAGAGCAATTATTTCACTGCGTATCATGTTTCATTATGAAATTAATTTGCTCCGTCTGACATATTCCCATCCAGATGCTAATTGCCTGCAGGCAACAGATGAGGTGGCACACTGTGATTATAATCACAGATAAGTTGGAGATTTTCATATTTTGCAGACAGTGTCCCGCCGGCTTGACCTTTCAGCTGTTTTCATGGGACTGCCCTGTTTATGATCAATACCCGCAGCTGCCCTTCTGAGGATCGAACCGTGTGCTCAGAATCCTTTATGTCTCTCACAGTCTCCTACAGCATCATAATTACAGTGAGACCGGCTCCAGCACTCACTGTAGGTTCAGTGTGTGTTGGACGGCTCAGTGTGAATATCTCTCACATCATGGCAACACAATTCCATTTTTATTCTATTTTGTTAATGTTATATGAGGGAAGTGTACACATGTTGTACTGTGGATGTTCTTATTAACTCTGCACCAACTGTGATCAGCCGAGCTTCACAGCAGATTTGATCATGGCGTGAAATGGCACCAATGTACATGTCAGTTTATCTGTTGTGTCCATGCAAACGCATTAAAATCCGACTTTGATCCACTATTCCTCACTAAGACCGTCCACCTGTGAAAAACGAGCCCACGGGGTCGTCTGTGCAGCAGGTTATTATGACATCATAGTAACGTTTTGTTGCTAGGTGACATCTAGTGGTCGTAGTGATGATGACAGGAGCGAAAGGGAGAAGATCGGTGACGTAGTATAAAGAGAGACAAAGTCTACGTCAGGAGGAGGAGGTGGTGGTGGATGGATGACTGTGACACAGGAGAGCGGTGTGTTAGATTCCCATGTGAAACCAGCTGTTTATGTTGTAACCATGACAACAAAGATCTCCTAATGTTCAAGAAGTACTTATTTTAGCCCAAATCACCATCTATTCCTAAACCTAACCAAGCCATGACCGCTATTATAGTGACCATGGAGACAAAGGTAGGTATGCCGCTGTCAATACATTCTGCGTGTTTAGTATTGTAACCATGCCAACCGAGGTCCGGTACGCTGTGGGCTGTGGGTCGAAAGGGTTGAAAGAAAACAACCTGTGTGGTCGTTCAGGTTGGAGGAGGAGTTTCATTTATACAGTTTTGGAGCTAAATACTTTATTAATAGTATTATTAAGTATTACATTAATTAGTTATGTTGCAGTGCTCCATTCCACATATACAAAATAAAATAATAAAAATAATAATAATAATAATAATAAAAATAAGTTCTATATTCAAAAGTAACAAATATCCCCTGTCAGTAATAAACAGTATAAACATAGTTAATATTTACATGCCATTTACAGTTACAGTGAATTTGCACAGATTGAATTGCGTGCAGAATTGTAATCAGATTATTCAAGAAGCAACAAGTGAGAGGCCGAGTGTTTCGGTGCTGGAGGTTTTTAATGGCGTGATGAGAAGATGCAACGAGTCGCTGCACAACAAAACAAACTACTGCTTTTTAAATACGCAGTGAAGAGGAATAAATACTTGTAATTGTCGTAGCGAGTCCGACAAAAGAAAAGAACATGAGTCACACTGAGGTCTGATGTGAGTGTGTATACACCCCCCACTCCAGCCCCCCCAGTCAGTATTGTCGGAAAGTTTGAGCTTTCAAAGTCACTTCAGCAGCTTTCATCAGTGGCAGCTGGTGAGAACATTAATTGCCAATCAGTTGATCCTAGCAGTTTGCAGGGGTTAAGACCATCTCATCTACTTAATGTCATCCACTGCCTCTCCCTCCTCACATTGATCGAATGTTGTTTAATTACCACCCAACTGTAGAGACTCAATGAACTATTAAATAACTTAATGATTTGGCACTCTCCCCCCCCCCCCCACCCCAGTAGCTCAGATCCAGTGAAGCGGCTCCCTGCAGATATTATACAAATGGCTACCGGCGGAGGTGCGTCAGCCTGGCGCTCCTGTACTCACACCAAACACAGTGTAATTGTGTTGCTCTGAAGCACAGAGGCCGTGTAAGCGCCGCAGAGATCATAAACACTACAGGAGGAATTCTTATCCCAGATTTGCTCTTTAAAAACACATAGAAGTCGTTTATTTCTTCAGTGCTGACTCCATCCCCCGAGCTTGTAACAATCTGAGCCTTTCAAATTCACCTGCATTGCAACTGCTAGCACGCCGCCCACCCCCCACCCTCCCATCCCCCCCAGAGGTGCTGTATCACCAAATTGAACAGGAAGGTTGCAGGCTTTGTGGATTGGTGATTAGACGACTTGCCGCTGATCCTGCCGTGACCCGCTGTGTCAACACTTAGAGCAGGACTCGCAGCGACTGTTTAATGCTGCTGCCACCTGCTCTTTCTAACAGTTTAAGTGGAAAACAGAAAGTTGTGGATTATTAAAGACATCTAAGAGGCTGCTGTAGTAAGTTTAGCCACTGGAGAGATGTCACATTGATCCACATGGTGGCCGAAGGCAGCTTTCATCTCTTTCATCTTGCTGGAAAGGGAGCTCGCACTGTATACAGTACACCTGCTGCACTGCCTGCCTGCATCACCACCAACAGTCACTCAATGCAAATGTTTGAACATCTCGCCATAAATCATTCAAACATCTCTCTGATCTCAGCCTGGACTGAAAGGGAATGCCGAATGCACACACTTATTAAGGACCACACTGGTTTTTTTTTCCATATTTCAGCATTATTTTAATATTAGCTTTAAATTGTGCATAACAACATTTCTGCTTAACACTTCCCAAAGGAACACGGTTCGGTCAGTCAGTCTTGTCTGTTTTCTTTTCACAAAGATTGTATTTGCTAATCATTTTCTTCCTGAGATGGATTTTCTAAGAATATTGCTTGACTGATATGTCATAAGTTGGATGTCCGAGTGTCCCTGAATGCAACATGTTGGACACAAAGCTGCTGATACGATTGTACGGCACTATGGCAGTTTTAACCCGAAGAATCTACAGTGTCTCATTAAATAAAAACCTCTTTCATAAATCAGATTAAATCAATTAAATTCATGATTTACATGTTGTTACCTTTGTTTGGAGCCAGGCTAGCTGTTTTCAGTCTCTATGCTAAGCTAAGTTAGCCAGCTAGCAGATTCATATTTAACCTATGAGAGTGGCATCAATAGGCAAATAAACAGGGGTGGACATTAATAATAAAAAAGTACCTTTGAATACTATTTTTAAAAACAAGTACTGCAGTACTTTAACTCACGTCTGCAAATAAGAGGATTTTCCAAAAAGTTCAACTTTTCCTTTAAGTGTACAAATTTGACTTCATTGTATTGGCAGTGTTGTCACAATAATACTTGGCTCTGAATTAATTATGTCATCTACAATCATGATTATATCAACATTTCTCTGTTGAAGAAGTCATATCTGAGATTAGTACGTGCTGGAAACTCTTGACAATGATCCAACTCAATAAGCTGCAGCTTAGCAGGTTTGAGCTTAAGGACTTGTTGCTGTGACAACAGCTCTGGATAAAATAAATCACTAAGAATCAAATCAAACTAATGAAACTCTCTAATGCATTCAGAGTTGAACAGTTAAACATGATTAAAGAGGGTTTTCTTTGTTTCTCTCTCTCTCTCTGATGCACATCCCACATATTCTGATTGTCACAGTACATCTCTATAATTTCAGTAAAACGTTTCCTTTAGCTTTTATGAGAAACCTGGTAATGATCAGAAAACGAAGCCCAGAGCATCATTTCCGAGGAGCTGACTGGCGACAGAGTGTGAAAGACGACCACAGGTCACAGAGCTGGTTTAAAATACAGTAGTTGTCGTCACTTGCCTTTGAGTCCAAAGGCAATAGGTGCCAGTCTTTTGGAAGCTCTCCAAATATGTTTATCCTCCCTGTCCTTAAGTCCACAAAGACAGAGAAGGTGAGTCATCCATCCTCAGCCCTTTCCTTGATGCTGTGGCGTATAGTCTGACCATCTATCCCTCCTCTCCGCACCGCAGAAAAGCTATCCATTCATCCTCACTATGCTTCAGCATGACCATCCATCCATCTTCAGCAGGTCCCAACAAACCATTAGCAATAATGCACCATACATCTTTGATGGGCTCAGAATACAAAGTAGGATGTATAGTTGGTAAGTTTGTTTAGAAGACTTGCTCTTTGAATTGCTGGACTGTTGGAGAGAATCCAAGTTGGCAGAGATGGAGAACTGCAGGTGGATGTTGTTTTTGTCTATATATATCCAGTATTTGCGTGTGCGTGTATCCTGCTGCAGCTGTGCATGTGCATCTGCAGGGAGATGACGGGTTGTGCAGATGTTGTTGTTACACCCTCAGAATATTAGGCGTTTTGTAAAAGAGAAATACGAGGAAGAAAACTAAAAAGGAAGAAAATGAAACATCTACATAAACGTTCTCAGCAGCATCATTCCTGATTGATGCTGCCAGCTACTCCATACTCGTAATAATATGCTCCACGAGTAAACAGACCTCTGATACTCCACCGCTCAAAACGGGAGTCGCATCCTTTATGTACATAAAGTTAGTGGGAAAACTTGCACACTAACTGTATCCTCAGCAGCGGCAGTGCACTGCAGCTGAACAGCTCTCAGTCAGCGCTCTCAGAGAGGAAGCCACCCTGTGCCATCTTTGATTTTACACGGTTTGTATGGATTACATGGATTTCTCAGTCAGAGGAAATCACTCTCGCCTGGAGTTGTTTTTAGTCATGCTAGTGGCATGGCTAAATGAGTAGCGCCGTCAGCCTGTGGCTTTGTCCATCACTTTGTGTCCAGACTGAAACATCTCTCAGAGATTACCACAAGGTTTTTACACATTCATCAAGACATTCATCTTTCTCCAAGGATGAACCCTAATTACTCTGGTGATACACTGACTTCTAAAAACAGCCAGCAGGTTGACATTTCTGGTTTTCAGCCAAATATCTTTACAACTGTTGGATGGAGCTCTATGAGATTTTCACATAGAAACACTGATGGTGTCCAGATGATGCCTCCTAACGCCTGTGGCAATCCTCTGACTTTTCATCCAGTGCCATCATGAGGTTCACACATTTGTGGTTTTGACCGAAACGTCTTAACTGCTGCCCAATACTTCGGGCAGCTTGCTAACATGATAAACATTATAGCTGCTACATATATGCATGTTAGCACTGTCACTGTGGGCATCGCATGCTGGTGGCTGGCACACACTCACTCTGTCGTGTTCTTTGCCCATGAATTTTGAATATAATGCGGTGAATTCATATTTTAACATTCACTCCCTGTAACAAATTTGGTGAAGCTCTGTGTGACTGAAAAGTGCAGGTCCCTTCAAAAATGGATGGAAAGTTGTTTAATAGCACCACTGACATTAATACTGCATTAAAGTAATATTTCTCCTAATCACTTGTTTTGAATCTATTTGGGTCTTAGAGATTATCAACAATCATTTCCTCTCTATCTCTATCTATCATTCTGGACTATCTTGTAGAAGATGTAATGGCACCTCCTCCAAAACATTCCTTATTACCTGATTATCTGATTTTGACTCGTAGAACGTCAAAGTGACGATTGTCAACAACAGTGTTAAATGAAAAGCCTCTGCTTTTTCTCTGAAGTGAAATATTTGAACTAGGTCACTCACAGTGTGCGAGGCGGGCACAGAATGACCATGCGGCTTGATGAAGAACACTTCAAATCGCTCCGGAGGGTAGGAGGTAGGGTTCATTGAAAAGAAAAGGAGCCATCAGGTGCATTTACTGGGGATTTATCCTACGGTTTTGTTTACTAGCCTCCAGAGCAATAGGCAAGGAGCCAGCAACATGTAGTTTTGTGCATCAAGGAAGTGAACAAACTGCTTGAAGGATGAAAAGCAACTTTGTCTTTGACCTAGATTACTGGAATGTGTCTCCTTTGAGTAGCCTCATTCTCGTTTTTTTTTTTTTAATGTCATCTTCTCTTTGAGTGCTACTTTTGCACGGCTGCAATTTGCCAGACGATACCTTTTTGCCTCCGAGCGTCACAGGCAGGTACAGCTAATGTGAAACTTGCATCAGTTGCCTCTGTGTGCAAAAGTTTGGGATGACCAAAGCAGCATTTTCCTCCCGACGTCATTCCCGAAAGATGTCCCGGTGTAGTTCCCGCGTACTCGTCCCTTATCTTCCCCCGACTGCCAGCCTATTGCTATTGTAACGCAGGGAGGGAGAGTAGAAAGTATCGAACGCCTTGTTTTCAGCAGCTGGTGTGTGTGTGTGTGTGTGTGTGTGTGTGTGTGTGTGTGTGTGTCTCTGTTGAGTTTTTCCTAATTACCTCCCAAAGGAGCTCTGCTGCTGTCAGACAGAAAGAGAGGAGGGTGAGAGGGAGCAGGATAGAAGAGGGGAGACGATGTAGGGTGTAAGGATGGGAAGAAAGACAAAATGTCGACGGGAACAGGAAGACAGCAGTACACAGTGAAAACAGGGCAAAGGAAGGGAAATAAAGTAGGGGGCAAAAAGAAGAGGCTTGCATGCGATCTTCCATTTAGCCTCACTCTGCCATGTTGACTGTCACTTCAGCTTTGGAAAGCAGGTAAAATGCCTCCATCTCTGGTGTGGGATTGTTTTTAAAAATGCATGGAGCCACCGTCTCTCTGAAAATATATTTATTGGGTTGTAACATACAGTACATGCAGGGAGAGTGTTTCCTCAAGTGTTGTACAGCAGTTCATGACAGTGATGGTCGGGTGTGATGTTGATAATGGCAAGTTAATAGCACAGAAACAGCAACCACACATGCACATCATATTAAACCTCACATATCCGGAGGCTAAACAATAGAAAAGCAGCAGGAAAGGACTCAATGCGGCCTTGACCTTCAGTGACAATGGTGCGTTCACTTCGTATTTACTGTATGCTTACTTAAAATAAGAAGATTTTTTTTTCTCCACAGCTGCTGCTGCCGCCACAAGTGGCTTTAAAGATATTATCATAAATAGGAATATGAATTTTCGCCTTGTGTTAATTAGCACAAATTTGTCAGCTGGACTGTTTGTGCTGCCTGTGCAGTCCCCAAACAGCCAGTGTACTGACTGTAAAGCTATAAGTTAGAGCAATGGATTCACCACTCGTGTTCACTGGGAGCGTTTGCATTCAACTCAACAGGAACTCTCGGTTTCCTCTCAGTCATTTTCCTCCAGTCTCTCTCTCCGTGTTCCTTCCTGTACGTTCATGAAGCAGATGAAACCCCTGAGATAAACGCTAAATGCTAATTTCTTAGCTCAAGTTGAAAAATTTGCAATTCACACACCGGCATCTTCGTGTCAGTTCGCACCACTCTGGGAAAATTCACGCCAATTAGCATCTTTCCATTTACTTTGTGTGCAATCGAACCACCTCTTAAATTCATCTCGCATCTTGACTGAACACAGTCAGGTGAAGTAAATGAGGCCAAGTGAAACAAAGAACTACAGTGTGCACCATTTAATAAACCCAAGAGGTTGAGCTATATAACCTTGACGAGCTCAGGAGGCCGGTCAGGTGGCTACAACAACCTCAGACATGTCTGACAGCGAAGATCAGCTATTAAAATATGGATGGTAAACACCCAAGAACATGTTTCATTTTGTCAGAGGGACGGATGAAAGTAGAGCTCAGTGAGACATTACATGGAGTCACAGCAGCTAGTGGAACAGAGCTAGCTTCTGACGTTCACTTTATCTGTGACATGCTTCAGTTTTGTACAACAGTGGCACAGCACGAGTCATGAAGCCAGAAAAGTGACAAAATAATGTAAGAAGACGATTGTCCCACGTCTTCTCTCACTTTACACAGATGTGCTCCACATGTTACATTTGGCTCGACCCTGTCGCCGAAGTAATTATAAGGGAAATTACAGAGACACTTTGCTATTACAAGGATCTTGAACCTTTCAAGCTTAGTGACAAGGGCTCAATAGGACAGAAGGCAAATCCTAAAATTGACCATCAGAATCTACATTTTTTAAGCTCAAGTAATCTGCTTATTGTCCACATGCTGGTTGGCTTTTGAGGCTGACGTGAACCTAATGTGAAGGCTTTCTGTGACAATATATATACACAAATGAACAAATGAGTATTCTGCCAGAATAGTGATAATAATGGTAGATGATTGCAAGTCCAGTATTATATTGTTTTCTTTTTGATCTGAGCGCTCGTAATATTCTGAGAGTGTTAGAGACCGACAATGAAATACAAAGGTAAACACTGTGTCTGAGCCTCAGTAGCAAATTTAATAAGAAAGACGCCAAGTTACCCAGGTCCTTCAAACTCACTTATTCTTTCATGCATTCAACCAAAACCAGGTTACTGGAGTAACCAGGTCAAGAATGTAGTTCTCTGTGAATAGAATTGAGGCCACTTAAGAAGAGACACCACACTGTCGACAAAGAGCTGTGTTTGGGGTATGTTTATGGTAATGCAGATGCATTTTAAATTCCACTTTAGTTAATTATCATTGGAGAAACTCCAGGTTTTAGATTAAATTTCATCACAGGTGGCTAAAAACAACCCGCTATGAGTTACATACCAAGATTACCAAATTTTCATTGTAGCCTATTATAAAGCAGCTCTTCTCTTTAGAAAACAATACAAGATTTTTGGTCCTTGATTTTACGACACACTGCAGACTCACAAAGGACTGAAGTCTCTCCAGTTATCACAAATCAAGGGAATATCCGGTGTGACATCAGTCCTGAATAAACAGGGCCTCAGAGGGCTATATTAAAACACATTCCCACTGTGACAGGCTTAATATGAAGGCTGTGAAAGTGAAGTACCATTACAAAAAGGGAATCAAGTGGAAATTATGTTTGAGGAAGGATTTCTTCGCTCAAAAGTCAGAGGATAATTTTTGCTGACCAAGACCGAAACGCTTCAGTGCCTATCAGCTGCTGGAATATATTGACAGCACATTAACACACGTAGAATGACGCTTGTTAAAGTGACATTTCCCAAAAAAACCCCACTGCTGTTAAGCCGTCTTAAAGTAGCTGTCCATGGTGCTGAAATATATAGTACGCTAATTCAAGTGTCTGTCAGGCTATACACTGTACATAAAAAAAAAATCTTTGTAGAGCATTGTATCAGATTAATCATCACACTGAGTACATGCTGAAAGTCTAGTGAACCGTCAGCGCCTCCAGCTCGCCGCCTCTGTGTATAATATATAATGTTGTTAAATCTAGCTGTGACGGTTCCTGGAAGTTTCCCCATGGAGACGTACCGTCAGTGAACGCACGCGTTGTCACTTTGTCATCACATTAACATTCCCATACGAAGCCTCTGTGGGGAGCCAGAGAGAAAATAAAGTGCTTCCACGTGCCAAAACAAAGAAAACTGAAAAATAATTAAGATTAATGTTTGTTAATTGATGATGAATTAAAAAGAATATTTTCTCGGTTCAGTTCAAAATGCCTTTTTCACAGCAGGAACTTTTGACTTAATATAGTAGCATATAATAGCATTGTATTAGTGATGGTGATACCAGCACCTTGAAAGTGATGCAGCTAAATGGCATTCAGCCATCATTCACTCTGTCATGTACACCTTTGTGTGACATGTCAGAGTGTCTCCCTGTGAAAACGCATGGAGATCCAGGTGTGGATCTGTAAATCGCTGCACAAATCAAAACGCAGGTAAACAAACACGTCAGCACCAGGGAGTAATGATGGAGCATTAAAGCTCTGACCTCCACATGGACCCTTGTTGCCACGAGCTCAAGACAAAAACTTACATCAAGTGGAACCTCGAAGGCTGTAAAAAAAACTAACTTTACTGCACAGATTTCATTATTTCTTTTGAACCATCTTTAGCTTATTATGCACAGACAGCAGAAAACTTACTCTGAATATTAACACATGTATAAGATGCATGTCGTAGCTTGGAGCCACACAAGGTCAACACATCTGCGCTTCAGTTTACCACTAGCTACACTCAATCACTCGTCCTCCTAATACAGGTGGATTGATTAGAACAAAGGTGTCAATACAGTTCACTGTTGACTTGACCATCTTCTCATAAATAAATTAAAGCTCCTTAAAATACAGAAGTCGAGGGACAGAATAATTGAGTGTCCGACTTCTGAAATCCCAGGTGGGTTCTTCCGATCAGTGCGAAGAGCGAATAATGTTGAAAAGGGAATTAAAGGGCATCGATGTAAACACTCCTACCTGGTGTGAGCAGAGCAACGAGGCTGTAGGTGCCGCTTTAAGAAATACACGTATTAGTTTGTGTAAAGACACATGTACCAATGAGACCAAATACAAGACTGAAAACTCCAACAACACATATTCAACATTTTGTTAACCTTTTTACTCTGATCCGGCAAACTGCTCAAGATGACGCACACAGAAACGTAACCAGGAAGTGGTAGGGGGGGTTTGGGGGCAACAGAATGAGGAACAATAATCATTTTATCTCATATTATCTTGTTTTCATCATCGTTGGAAGCCAAAATCGTAATCGAAAAAATAGAATAAGAATTAATCGCC
Source organism: Seriola aureovittata (assembly GCF_021018895.1). NCBI lineage: Eukaryota > Metazoa > Chordata > Actinopteri > Carangiformes > Carangidae > Seriola > Seriola aureovittata. The sequence continues at coordinate 20,636,921 of NC_079372.1, forward strand.
CAGTCCACATTGATTCTGATTGTTTGAATCTGTGACAAAAACTCAGCCTGAGCTTTTGGATTAGTGGGAGAATTCACCCGCTGCTCTCGGCGCTTCCCACTGCAGGAAAAATCTGTGATTGTATGGAAAAATTCAAGGTGGATTTCTCCTTTGTGAATTTACTCATGGAAATGAAATGGGATTGGGCAGTGGTATTTATTTATTAATATATCAAGCGAGGGGCATTACCTCGATGGCATATTATTTTCTATTCTCCCAGTGCCCCCTCCCCTCGACAGGCGGCATTAGTAAATGTGTGCTGACAGCAGAGGTTACCTTGAGCAGGCCGCTGGACCCGGGGGCTGTATGTCTTCATTTACCCTAGTATCTGCAGATGCCAGAGAAAAGGGAAAGTTATTTTCTGTGTCTGGCCCACGGGGAAAACTGAGGCTAACGATCTTGGCCATGTTGATTGTTACCTTGCTCCTAGAATAGCACTTTACTTTTAGGAGCAAGAGCTGGAGAATGCAAGCAGGAGGGATGAGAGGGGATGGATGGGGTGTGTCCACGTCCGCAAAAGGCAGAGGTGAGGGTTGGGGTGTTGGGGGGGGGGGGTGTTCGGTTTGCCCAGAGAAGTCAGCGGTGTGGTGTGATTATACTGAACCTGCGTGTCCACATATTAATCATCCAGATTATTTAGGTCGACCTAGATGTAAACACCTTCCATGAAGTTATTACACACTGCCCCATAATATGAGTCAACAGGTTACTATGGCACCAGTCTGCCAAGTCTGATGAGACCGCTTAAAGGAGTAGACTCTCTGAAACCGAGAGTATAAAGTATAAAGTTAAATGGTGTGTTTATCTGCTCAGTCATCACCACACTGACCAACTACCCGCTGTAACTGAACAACGACGGTTGAAGTGGTGGCTACGGCGCCTGTATACATTCTAGTGTGATGAAATTTAACAACAGCTACTTCACTTCTTCAGGAAACCCGAGGTCGCTCTGAACGTTGCTACAATATGTCTCTTGAACTGACCCGAGAGCTCCTGATATTTGCTTTAGAGGCGATTTAATATGAAATGAAGAGTCTGTATAAAGCCGTCTGTTACTTCAGCACCACGGACAGCGTCATGGTTTCCACAACACTCAGCACAGTGAGGCTTCAGGGTGGAGAGGGAGGCTGGAGGTGAACAACACTTTTTGTTAACAAAGGGTTTAGCATTCTGCATGCTTGTGTTTCCTCTCGTACTAATTTTTCTTTTTTAAAAGTAAAAATATATTTATATATATACATATATATATATATATATATATATATATATAATTTGCGAGTAATCGAGTGCTCGTTATCCACTAACTCTTTAACATATCACAGGTTACAGCAAACTGGTCTTTCTCCTGTTTGGCTGCAGCGGTAGGAAGTGTCGCCATAGAATCTACGTCATCGCATTTTTAACTAGTATTAACTACATTCATTAATTAATAAAAAAAAAAATAGCTTATCCACTGCGCCGTGTTTAACCCGAAAATTGGTCCTGGATGCTAACAGGAGTTTACAGCAACGTTAGCGGCTTAAAATAAAGTTATGTTCGGCAGACATGAGTTAGCCCTCATCCTACAAGCTTTTTCTCTTCTAACATTAAATTCTAACATTTACCCACCAACGCCTCTATAGATAGATAGATAATCAAGGTGTACGCTTCTAATGAAAGCCTTTACATTGTCCGTTGTTTGATGCCAACACATCGTCCTTTGTCTGCTGTGAGCGGAGCTGTGCCCTCTAGCTCTTTCTTTTTCATCCTAATGGAATAGATAAAGACCATATGTGGATGGTAGGGAGCAGGAGTCTCATCCACAGAGCGAAATGAAGGGTTATTACAGTTAAATACAGGCTGACACTCTGTCCGCTAATCCTCAGGGTGGTCATTACACAGAAAACTAATAGGCACATCAGTAATCAAGGCCAATTCACGGTCTTATCTGGGCCTGAAAAGCACCTCTAAATAGCACCGTAACAATTACTGAGAGATGATCTCTCCCAATATTTAGTGAGAATAACAGATTTTATAACTGGTTCATGAGATTTTATAAACTCAACCAATCACCTTAAAAAGAGGAGGTGATGGTTGTTTAAAGTCAAAACCTTATGACTTTCCTTGCTTACCGTAAGATAATATCTTACAAACCACAAGGAAAGAATGATAATTAAATATTATTATGGCCTCATAATTTGAAATAACACCATCAACGTCTTCATCAAAATGGGTCAGATCTTCTCCGTCTTCATGTTGTAAATAAACAACAAACACACGACACGTCACATGAGGGTGTGATGTTCGGGTGTTCACATACTCCTGCTCATGTGATCTATATTAGAAAACCAAACAAATGGGAAATAATGCCAAAAAAAAAGGGTCAGTCAGTGAGTCTCTGCCGGGTCAACAGGTTAAGTCATTTGCCAACGATGTTGGTTAACTCATGAAAATGTAAAAGCTCTGAGCTAATTGTATTGGCATCTGAAGAATGTCTATAAAATGTCAAGGGAATAAACACGAGGCAATTTCATTAAATGTGCAAAGAGGCTCGAATACACACAAAGTCTGACGGCAGATGTCATTCAGATCTGACGCACTGCTGTTAGCCAACTCAATTTATTGAATTGAGTTTAGTTTTAATTTGCATCCTAATTTGACCCCGGCACCTCTGACTGAAGCTCAGGCTGCTTTTATTGCTCCTCACTTTGTAATCAGTCAGTTATTCACCTGCACTCTGAATACCAATGGTCTGTGAGAGCCGGGAACATTTTAGTCTTTTCTTATTGTCCACAGGCTCAGAGTGGGATGGATAAAGCTCTGTGAGTTGTGCCTATTTGCTCAAGTGTGTTTTTAAATAAAAAATGTGTTGAAACCAAAGTCAAGTTTTTGACATTTTCTAAGCATCGTATATTAAACACTATAATGTGTGTGGTTTTTTTCAGTTGGGGTTTTATCACAAGTTACTTTTTGTGTACTTTCGGTCAACTTTAACTTACACTGACCTACATTCCCCAGAATGCCCTTTGGCAAACCCCAGGGAGTATGCCAGAATGAATAATTCTGAATGTAGGTGGAAGAGGTTGCAGAGCTGCTGGACTTTTTTTCCATTTGGAAAAGCAAGAGTCACCCTTCCTGCATTGCATTCTTGTCTATTTTCACTATTGTTGGAGGGGAAGCTAATTACCAAACGTTAGCATGCTAGCCTGCTAAAACCTAAAGCTGTAGTACTAGCCATTTCCCAGTGAACCGGTCATTCCCCGTCAGCTTTTTATCTTAATCCTTATTCTTCAATCAAACTCGGTTCTTCAGCGGCTACTGGAAATGTTGTGACTGTGTGAAATATAATGGTTCTGTCTGTCCAGTTATTGATGGGGATAAACGCTGTAGCTGTTTTAACATTGCCAAAATGTTTTGTTTTAGATTCTCCCCTTTCATCATTTTACAGTCGGCAGAGCACGAGTGGGATTTGTGAGTGTCTCGTTGTAACGTTGACTGCAGCTTCCCCGCAGTAAGAGTATTTTTATCTGTCAATTGTAGGAATAGTGTGTTTATCTGTCTTGAAGCTTTGACAGAACACAGTTTGAGTAGTGGAGGTGAAACAGCCATTTGTTTGAGTTGCAGACCGCATATGAATAAGCTTTGGCTCGGTGCATATGGTCGCCGGCGTCTGGAGGACGATGAGCGCCGTTTCAGGTCAGTGTCGCCTTCTACATATTTCCCTCATGCACATAAGGGCAGGCGTCCTGTGGAGCGATAAGTCACTGTGCTCGAATTACCGTCCACATCCCTCCGTGGCTCAGTGCAAAACCCAGAGGACGGTCCCTTCTGCTGCCAAGGCCTGCCACGCGTTCAGCCCCCATACATCTCCCTTGGCCTTTTTCTTTTCTTTTTTTTTTTTATTTTGTCCTCTTTCCCTCTCCATGCCCCTCTCTCTGGTTCTCCATGGGTCCCCTAGACAGCGGCAGGTGCACTTGTGGGGCAAACGCGGGTCTTTGCCAGGAGCCTGAATGAAGCCTTTATAGAGGGGGTTTCAATGCCCCCCCTGTGCTATCGTAGGAAAACCACTATCATCACTGTTATGATCTACAGCCGTCCGATTGTGGCCTCTCCCCACCGGACTGGGGGGGGGGGGGGGGGCTTACAAAGACCTCCTGGGGAGTTGTGATGCTCCATTTCAATCAGGCTCATGAATCAGACCCCATCCACACACCCACCACCAACACTACCGCCACCACCACCTCACGTCCTGCCACAAACTCACACACTCACCACAGAGGCAGAAACAGCATGTAACTTCAAGGCAGCCAGGTTACAGTGACAGAGAACAAGACAGACACAGGAGTCTGACACCCCAGCTTTCAGTGGAATTACTGCAGAATTAAGCTGGTGAACTGAGAGGAGAAGAGGAGTGAGTCAGCACAGCCTGTCATTGTCACTAGTCTAGCCTAACACCAAGGCGGCTGTAAACCCAGAGATGCCAGTTAGCTCTTTAAAAAAAAATCTGCAACATTTTTTATCTACACAAACATGTTACGCAACCACCAGCGATTGCTATGCAACAGTGATCCAACCTATTTTCAGCTCATGGAAGCTTTTGCATTTGCTTTTCTAAACAGTCAGTGTCTTTCCTGGCAAAGAATCCATCATCTAGTGCAGAGGACGTACTGTAATGCATCAAAACATACATGGTGTGTGTGGAATCACTGTCAAACGTCAACATGACAGGCGTAGAAAACGAATGTCTGGCTGCACATGTTCTTGCTCCGACAGCTACAGTAATCATGTGTGTTCGATACAACACGGCACCTTTTTTTGAATAGGATGTTTGATCCGCTCACTGGGAGCAGACGAAAATAATCTGCTAAACACACAGAGCAGCGAGTGATGATGCAAGGTCGTGTTGGTCCGTCCGCCACTTTGGACCAGACTGAAATACCTGAACAACTGCAGACACTCATGTTCTCCAGAGGAAGTTTATTTAGTTCTTTCTGTTATTGTGAACTCTGTGTAAGTGGAATAATGTAATTTAAATTTAAACCCAGTTCACGGTGAAGAGTGAAAGGAGAGCAGAAAGTATAATAATAATAATAATAATATTAAATACCAGATTGTTGTTTTTGTTCAAATAAAATCTGCCACTACTGTTGCTCTCATGTTCATCATCCTACAAAACATCATCCTTACGTAATGTCCACCTCCACGACCCGCTTCTCCCCGTGTGACTGTGTATTGACTTCATCATTACGTGTGTGATAGCTGCTGACTGAATTCTCTGAGCAGTTTGTCCTCGGGACTTTTTTTTTATATTAACAAATCGACAAATGAAAAGTCATTTGTATTCAGCCATTACAGGACACCATTAAATTGCCAGAGCAATATGTTTGTGATGGGCTGCAGTAATATTCCTGTCTGGCTGCAGTTCAGCGGTCGCAGTCAGCAGGGTCAACATGTGAGCGCTTCTGCGCCTCGTGAGTTCCGGGTCAGCTGCACTATCGATTGTGACAATCAATGAAAATCTACTGGAGAAAATCAGGAAATCCCTTGTGTCTTTTTTAATGCCTTTAATTTCTGTAAAACATTTGATGCAGCATAAATGTTCCTGCTGGTCAGCAGCTGTACGCAACAAAGACAAAACGACTGATGTTTCTCTTTTCTCCTGACGTTTTCATCACAAGAGTTTATTATAGAGACACTGCTTTTCTGGGAGAGGTGACATCACACTCCTCTAAACTTCACTGCAACGATCAATTTATCTAACCTTTTCAAATCTCCTCCAATCACAACACAGCTTCATGTATATTTTGATGCACTTAAGAGGTACGTCACAAAACGCTCAACGGAATCAATGTGTACAATCGACAGAACAAGATGTGGACAGTTTTCACAGACGTAAATTTAACCAAACAAGTTGCTGTGTTAACATGCAGCGGTAAAATAAAATCTGACAGTAAAGTTACTGACAGCAGGTGATGCTAGCGTTAGCAGCTAATGCTGCATCCACAACACAGGGGCTCCCCCTCTGGCTGAAGACAGAGGTGCAGGAGTTTCATTCCCCAGAACTTGTTTCTACGTAGGTTGCTGAAAATACCAAATTCAGAGGGAGGTAAATTTACACAGACAAAACAGGATTTCAGAATAAAACTCTTCCTGCTTTGGGGGTTGGCGGGCCACTGCCCATGTTGAACCGACATCATTTTCTGATTCAGTATTTGAAATTAAAAATTGAGCAAATAATGATTTCTGTTATTTACCGACTGTCAGAACTACATGTACATTTTTAATTCTTCCGCAAGTAAAACTCAAATCCTATCCGATGGTACAGGTGGTGTACAGAAATCATCTTGTGTGTGTGTGTAGATGCACAGCTGTAGTTTACACTGGAGGGAGAGTGTTTTTGCTGCGATGTGCATTTCTGTGATGGAGCATCGACAGACATTCGTGGTCAGAGCAGGATGGTCAACTCATCATGTGTTGATGCCTTGAGAGCTCAGAGAAGGGGGGGGGGGGTCAATCCTGTAAGGTACTTCCAAAGTCACTTCCTCATTCACTTAAATGAGCGTTCCCCTTCATCCTTCATTGTATATTCATGACGGCCCTTTAACCATATGCAGGAACCAATTCCCGTCCCAGCGTCATTGCCAATGCCATTTTAAAGGAAAAAGCCCTTAGAGTGGCAATTTGTTAATTATTAATTGACCCATGCACTGATGCACTGTAGTGTAGATGAAGTTGGGCTTTTAGGAGCACCCCCCACCCCCCACCTCCCCACTCCCCTCTCACCCACAACATGCTTTAGATTCAAGACCTTGATGGAGAAGCAATGGAAGCAAAAGGCAAACTGCAGAGTCGCCCTTTCCACCAGCAGAGGGTAGGACAATTTATTGAGTTCAACTTCCTGGGAACAAATGTGTCACAGTGATTCATAATGATTTTATCAAACAACGCGGCGACACTGCCCTCTATCAAATCGGTTACCCATCAGCCATCACTCCAATCCAGGGGTTTTTAGCGCTGGCACTGGCGCTCAATCACCGGAGCCTCTGTGGATTTCCCAAATGTACTAATCCTGCCAGAGACTCCATTGCCTTATTAAAGTGCAGTCACAGACGCAGTGCTGCTGCTGCTGCTGCTGCTGCGAGGTGGGATGCATGAATTCATTACACCACTTTTGTTGATGGTGTTGTAAAATAGAGTGTGAGATGCAGCGCAGAGGTCGTCCGCTCACAGGCTTTTGTTGTTTGGGGAAGGATCTGAATGAGTGAACGAGCTCGCGGTGATGTCCCGACCCTCCACCTGCATCCGGCAGCTTTATTGATTTTTCACAGAGTTTCTTGTTGTGTTTGAATCTGGTGGGGGCAGATTAGGTGATGAGCACCCAACAGTTAGCGTCTTGACTTTTTAGGAGTGGAACTTGGAAATCTTTCAGACTCTGAAGAAAAAATGTAATTAAAAGAAATGTATTAAAATCAAGAATCATCCATAACACTGAAGAAAAGCCGCTCTGTGTTGTGGAGCTAGTTAATAAAGCTTTTTGCTATGAAAGTTCAGTTGCACTTATTTTAAAACTCTTTCATGATTTCTGTAAACACATTATTACACTGTTGTTGAAACGGCATCACAGTTGGTGAACATTACGACTCGTTTAAACTAACTTAAAGTTTAGGTTCTGGGACTCGAGTGCAAAACAAGTAAAACTGTGCTATCCGAGAGTTTTGTAAAATTGCATTGAACTCTCACAAGCTTCAACATAAAGCAGTGTGCACTCTGAGGATTCAGTTACATAAGTGGAAAGCTGAGAGTAAATTTAAATATCCTTGTTAAGATAAAGACTGTTGTATGTGTAAGCCCACGGGCGACTCAAGGGTTAAAAAGAACAACTGATCTCAGAGAAGAGTGCAGAGTCGTTTCAATGCACAAGCTGTTAAGCCTTTGTGGAGAGAGCGGTCTGTGGTAAGTCGCCATACTCAATCTGCAATGGATTAAAGAATCTGTGAGGGATTGCGCTGCTCTGGCCCAAACCTCTCATTATAAAACAAACAAATGTTGACATTTTGAACACACAGCAAAATATATAGAACCAAGGGATTCATTACTCACGCTGAGATGCTTAATTGATCCCAGAGTGAAGAAAATGATTGGGTGTACTCCTAACGCTTTAACACTTTGCGCCATAAAGTGCAAGCACAGCAGAGTACAGTAATTGCTGGGCGGCTGCAATGCAATAAATGCTTAATTGGTCTGTGTTTGCACTGATACGTAGAACAATCACACATGACACTCTGTAAACAACGGTGCCATTTTGTCAGGAGTCCAGAGGGCGGTGAGAAAAGAAACTCACGGCGTGAACTCCTTTCTGCGGGCGCTCTGCATAATTAATCAACTTTTACAGAACCGAGGTCACGACGAGGTAACGGTCGCCAATGAAGTATCGAAAGGAGTTTATAGATGAAGAGCCACCGAGCCACCATCAGTCAGCGACCTCTGACCTCTCTGCTTCTGTACCTTTCAGCTCTATAATTGTACAGTCTTGTAAAGAAACTCGTTTGTGAAATAAATTGGCTCCACACTGCGGGGTTTTAACTGTGTCGCCTTTCAGCTGATAACGTCATTTACTAGCACAGTTTCAGGTGGTGAGAACAATGTGAGTGGATTATTTTTGTTTCATATGGAGCTTTGCAGGACACTCCACCTCCGTCTGGGAGGGGGGTGGGGTTTGGGGGAGGGTGGGTGGTTGGTCGTGGTGGGAATTATAAACACCAGTGATCGCCGGATCCCTGCCAGTGAGAGTATGGAATGGTAAATGCTCAAAGCGGAGCGATGCATAATAAGAGCCGACGTATTTGTTGATGCGTGTTGGTTCCGCGCCGGATGAACGTTCAGAAAAGTCTTTGTCATAGTTTACTATGAGAATTATGATTCATGCGTTCGGTGAGTGGACCGCGGTCGCAGCCTTGTGCATCACAAAAGAAATAGAAAACTCAGTGAAATGCGACACACTTCATCAATGTGTCAACGCCGATATCAGAAGCTGTCCTTCCAGACTAAATGGTGGATGAATTCAGTATTGTGAATTAAAGCTGAAAATGAACCAAACATCTGTATGATAATAATAATAATAATAATAAACAAGTGAGAGGAGAAACGATGGCTGAGAATGAACCCCCCCCCCCCCCCCCAGCTGAGCAGGGTCTGGTATATGAAAGTTAATTATCAGAATGGGGCAGTAATGCATTACAGGATTATGATCACATCTTTTATTTACAACTACTGCAAGGGATTCAGTAATTACATTTCTGTTACTAACCCCAGTAACGCTCCATTACTTTGACATTTTGGTGGTGGTGGTGGGGTGGGGGAGTTTGTTGGGGGGCTTGAGGAGAAGTTATTCTCTCCATTCGGCCCCTAGAAAGCCGACAGTACATTCAGGAATCTGAGGTGTAGCTGCTGATGCTCAGTGAATACACAATGATGTTGCTGGTGCAGAAAATAAAAAAAGTACAGAATTGAGAGAGTAATAAGTCAAATGAGGACTGGTGTTCAAAGATCAGAGTGAGCTGCTGGGCTTCCTTTGCATCGTATTGAGTTTTTTTTTCCCTCTAATTGTTTTTTTCCTCGCATGCAAATTGATCGCAGCGTCAAATGCATTCAATCTGAGTGTCAGTGTCAGTTGTTGATTTCTTCCCGGGGCGTGTTTCCTGCGGCTTTTTCATACACACCAACTGTACAATAAATCTGACTGTGACACCCTTCGAAGGATGTTAGCTGAAAGTTGTTAGCGTTGCTCATTTTTAAAGCTGATGTCATTGATTTTTACAGCCAACCTGAGGGCCGCGCAAGAGCTGAAAACTACTGCATATCATCACCTCACAAAGTTGTTGTTGTTAGCCAGCAGTTGCCTTTTTAGACATGTTTAGGCTGCTTTGATGCCCCAACGTGGGTGAGTGTGGAAAAGTTGCCCAATCAGAGCCCAGAACTCACCCAATCACTGTAAATGTCATTTAATTACTCGGACAGATACACACAGACTCCGTGCTTCAGCAAATTAAATGTGAAATAAAATAATGGATACTTAATTAAATGCTAGCTCTCAGGAGACACAACCCTTTAAACACACAGCGCCCAAGGTTCAGGGGGTTTAAAAAGTAATTGGACGGATGCATAGATCATGTTCAATATTTTGTGGGAAATCCTTTGCGGTCATAATCACTGCCTGTAGTCAGACATCATAGATGGACATCGGCAGACTCTTCTCTGTCGATGCTCTCAGCTCTGCACTGCAGCCTCCCTCAGCTCCGGGTCTCTGGGTCGTTGGTCTGGTCTCCAGCAGGTCGAATGCAGCTCAGTCCGACTGAGACTCAGCCACTCGAGGATGTTCCACCTCCTCACCCTGAAAAGGCTCTTCAGCTGCTGTGTTCACACGTTGAGGATCAGGTGGGTTGTGATGCGTTCGGATGAATCTTAACAGTTTACCTCTGCATCCGTCCGTCCATTCATTGCTTCTGTCAGCAGTGAAATCATCGATAAATGTCAGTTTCCAGTGGCCAACGTGTTTGACAGATTAACTGGTGGCTGCGGGTCATGAGCTTTTTTTCCTTTTTGCCTCTTGATCTTCATTATTTTGTGCCTTAATGGACAATGTATAAAATATTCATAAGACTATTTAGTATGACCACTTTCACGATGACTTTATTTTTATTTATCTCTTTCTTTATGCTGCTATGAGACCTTGTGCTTGAATAGTTCTGTCATTTAAACGTCCATGCAGGTGTGTAACCGCTCCTCTGGACCCGGTGGAGTTAATGGTTTCCTTTAGCAGTACTGAACTCTCCGTCTTTTGTAGTTTACATTTTCTATTATCCCCCCGCATCTTCATTGAGACAAGCAAGATATTAAATTAGCTGGAATGATGCTGGGGTAGAACACTTAATGGGCTCCAGCTAAGCACGGAGCTATATGCAATTAATGTTAATAAAGTTAAGAGCAGCCTCCCTCCAATTAAGAGCATGTTTACACAATGTCTGACTCAGATAGGCTGAGAGAAACTCTGACAAAGACAGCAGGAAGTCTGGATCGGTGAGTCGACTTCACATGTAGAAGTTTATTATGAAGACACAACAGCATGTTTAACCTGGTGGAAGTCGTTAGGGTTCTGAAGGCGGCTTCATGTTTCACAGCTTCCACCCTGTGTCTGAGAAACGGTGCCGCTGTTGTCCGCGGGGAAAAGCCAAATGAGGATTTAGAGCGCAGAGAGGAATATTGACAGCATGAGACGCGACTGATCAGTGACTTCAAACATCGAGCTAAAGCACAAAACTTTCCACCTGTGAATGAAATCAGTCACGAGGAAGTCTTTTCAAATCGTACTTTCCTCCTAATTTGAATGTTCTCATCCTCCACGATAAATCCGACACCAGCCGGTACACGGTTTGCAGACGGACAGATGTGCAACCCAGATGTGCAGCCTACCAGTCATGGTGCGGACCACAACGTTCATGGTGCACAACAATGTGACACATTTTACCTTTATCAACAGAAAGAACAAAAAGAACTTGCAGCTACTGCGATTTGAATATTGCACTTGGTCATATTGCGATTTCGATTATATTTCGATTAATTGTGCAGCTCAACTTTAAACTCATGCAGTATATCTTTGTCAAAAGACTAAAACTAAATCAAAATGAGGTGCCAAATAAACACTGACCCACACTCACCCTCTCATTACCTGCCACTAATAGCGTCACCTTTCCTGGTGAAGCGATAGTTTTAAAGACGAGCAGCAGAGACAGGGTTCTGACGGTCGACCTTATATCTTGTATCTTGGTTGTTAACCCATGCTGAGTGAATGTGCAGAGAGTCTTAATTTGATCCCCCGTCCTCAGCGCTGCCTCCGCCTCGTTTACATCTGTCCGCAGTGCAGAGGCTGGATCTCCGACTGACTGACATTTGGAGAGTAATGAAGGAGACGCGTGAGCTTTTTTGAAGGCGGTCTCCTAAAGTGCAGATAGTGACAGCTCTGCGGAGAGTGGAAGATGATACGGCCTCATTTGAAATGATTTCTGTGGCCAAGTGATGGAAACATCGTCTTGTCTTTCTGATTCTATGAAGGGAAGGAGCACACGTTCACCTTGGACAAGTCAAAACACTTTAAACATTTGTAAAGTGAGACTGGCCTTTTTGTTTCCAGCTCAGCACTTTAGAAATACCAGAGTTTTTTGTTTTGTTTTGTTTCTCTTTTTTTTGGGGGGGGGGGGGGGGGTCCCTGGCAATCCCTGGTCTCCAGAGAGCACTGCATTGTTTTATCTCCTCCTAAACAATTTATCATTCCTTATTTCCTCCGGTGTCAAGTGGTGCCTGAACTCAAAAAATCTCAACATCAGTGAATTAGCTCTTGCTAATGGAGGACGCTGCTGCACTCGCACAACATAATGTTTTACATGACTCAGCCTTTATGCAAACTTTCTGCTTACTAAAAGAGTTACTGTGCGTCAGTGGGCATGTTTACTGTACCCGCCCTCCAAACACGAGATCAAGCCGCAAGAAGAAGAAGAAGAAAAAGAAAAAAAAAAAACAAGTTGGTGAAATGTTTTCACACAGGCTGAGCTCAGGTGATCATTGCAGGATCCTATTTCCTCTTCATTCCACGAGTACGTGCGCTGACGTGTGAGTGCACGTGAACTGCTTCTCTCAGCTCGGGTGTTGTGAGCGCTGTTGCTACAGTGTGTCTGTGCCGCACAGGGACAGGCGCCTGACAGGAAGTAAATTCCGGCGGTTTAAGGATGATGAGGAGCCCCGAGTGTGAAGGAGGCTTCATCTGTCTCTTCGGTCGTGTTTGCTGAGCTGGTGGTTTCTACCTTAATAACTCAAACCCCCGCCTACAGAGAACTGGACCTCCCTGTCAGGGATCAGCTCCATCCACACCACAGAGGAGGAGGGAGAGGGAAAGAGGGAAAGAGGGGGAGGGGGGGGGGGCTGAGATGAGAGAAATCATGGAGTGAATCACTGAATCTCTTCAGTGAAGTGACTACTTGCCCTGTGAACTGGCTTTATAAAGCTGGGGCAGATAGTGGAGCAGACGGACGACAGGGGCGACTCATACAGAAATAATATTATAGGATATATTTGTCACTATATCAAGAGTGATGTTGCCATGCATCTATCCATGTCACTTATAAGGGTATATGTTATTATCACATATATACATCCTCTAGATACATGAAGACATAAGTTTATAACATAGATGAAATACCCAAAGAAACTTGTATATGTCATTAAAAATATCTACATGTTTTTCTTCATCTTATAATAGCCTAAAGTTATATTTCTATAATAATGTATAATATATAATATCAACAGGCTTTGGGATGGATATATATCTATGTAATATACTGTATGTCAACTATATAAGAATTCATACAGAAACATGTATATCTGTGCTGTACGTCAATATAGGTAAATTGGTGCAACTTCTAATAAGTTTTATACATTATTATTACATATCTGTTTTTATTTATTTTTTTATTATATTTTATTTTATTTTATTTATTACATATTTAGTATATGGAAATTCAATATATGTACATATATGATATTTGCGTATGTGGAGACTCTAATGACCAAAACCTTCATGCATGAAAAGAGGAAACAGATCAATAAATAAAACATGATATTGGTGATTATCACGTGTTTTTGACCACATGCTGGTGATGGATGAAGAATCAGCGGCTGAAAAATAAATCTTTAAGAATCCTCCTCTGAGGATTTTAAATGTATACCAGCAATTTGACTGGTTGTCAAGATATTTTGTTCTTCTCCACTTGTTGTTGGACCCGGGTCTGAATGATTCATGAGGCAGAGAGCGGGAACGGGGGACTTGAAACATGTTCAGGGGGTTTTGTAGATATTTGCGGTGTCAGAGAGCTGTGGTTCAGCCCGGCCCCCCGAACTCTCACACAGCGCTCCTGGCTGTTAGACATCAAATGGTCACTGATCTCAGACACAACAGCAGTGGATGGGAGGTGGACAAACTCAGCATAAACTAATGTACGAATCAGTAAAGTTCAGTGTTCACGCGCAGTCCAGACTACTTCACAGAGACAACAAATCTCTCTCTGTAAGTCGTTCCCGCCTCGTCCATTCTAACATAAACTTTTCTTGCACCTCGAACACGCTTCACCCAGCGAACTGCTGAGCGGAGACAAATCTGTAGTGTTGACTTCTTCACTCTAGCATTTCAGCGCGATTGCTCTGTGCCGAGGAAAAAAAAACAAAAATGATGACAGAAGAGTCAAAACAAATTGATGTGCTCCTAATCTGCATATTGATTGGGAACTTCATCAGGCATGTCTAATGAGCACACACACACACACACACACACACACACACACACACACACACACACACACACAACAAGACTATGAAGATGAGATTGGTGATTATGATGAAGCTGCCATTCAAAATCATACGTGGCTTTCCAAATCAAGATCCACACACATTTAAACATAATCAATTACAGTGTTCCTTCTCATCTACAACTGGGAGAGCTCTCTGCAGATGTTGACGAGGAGGATGTTTTCAAGCTGATTTAAATAACGACCTCACATCATGTTTAAAATGCTCAGATCAGTGTGCTGCGTCTGTTTCTGCAGAAACTGTGCAGCAAATCTTAATTGGGACAAAATCATTTGTGTTAATGGTTCAATATTTTTTATTCTGTGTAGATTCATGAATAAAACTGTGTGTATATACAAAAGCATCAGAATTATAAAACCGAGCGTTCGCATGGCTCCACTTTATAAAACTCAACTCATTGGCAGATTGTGCTCATATGCAGAAGCCTAGTTTCCATTCTGACAATTAGCTGTAAATGGATGAAGACACAAGAGGCAAAAACGTGCATCAGTTTACTCTAGAACAATCACTGTAAATGTAAAGTCCTGTTTTACTCTGAACTTCGTTTATTGGGACAAAAGAGGCTTAACGAGGCTCCAACACTGTGATTAGTAAATATTAAAATATGAAACAGTTGAATACAGAATGACTCACAATAAATGATAAAGATATTAAACGATGCTGAAGGAAACAATGAGCACAAACACAATTACTTCAAATTTATGAATTGTAAAATGGCTAGCGCTGTGTAAACGGCAAAACTTCTATGATGATAATGAATGAAGCTCTGTGAAGTTTTTAAGTATTTTAAATTAAATTACGTGTCTCAGCTTATTTTGTATTTTCACTTCAGCAGCGCTTTGAGCTAAATGCTACCGTCAGCATGTTGAAGTTGGGCAGTTTATCACAGTTATCCATCTTAGTTTGACATGTTAGCATGCTAACATTTGCATGCACAATTAGCACTGAGCGCGGAGTACAACTGGAGCTTGTAGGTAATTGGTTGGAAACTAGAATAGAATTTCTTTTGTTGCCCGCTGAGGGAAACATGAATTTATCTGCCGAATGTCTTGGTAATACATCCAATAGTTGTCAAGAAATTTCATTCTGAATCAAAAATGTCAAACTCGTAGCAGCACAAGAGGAAAAGTCAGAGGCTCACCAAGGCGAGCAGGATTCATCCTCTAGGGAGCACAAATGTCTGCTCAGAATTTCATGGTAATCCATGAAATAGCTGCTGGGATATTTTACTCCGGAACAAAGTGGTGGAGTAGACAGACCTACAGTACCACTGATATCCCTAGAGCCACGCTGCTAGCTTAACTCGAAAAAGTGACAAAGCGTCCTCACTGCATCACGAAGCCAACAACACAAACAAGGAAACAATAAGAAAAAAATAAAAACAAAACAAATACTGACTTCCCCTATTGACAAATCCCTTGGCTCTGGGGGATTCCACCGGAGAGATTGTGCATTTTTTAGGGAATTGTAAAGGATCTCTGGCATGCAGTGTTGTTAGTGTGCCCTCATTCCCTTGTGTGTTGTAATCCCATACCTGAGAAAGGCTTTTTGTCCCTGGGCATACGTGTTCCCTGGCGTCCCTGAGTCAACCATGGCTGCAGAAAACCAATTAAGTGCTGTTCTGGAGTCCCATCCGCACCTGACTGTCAGCCAGCATTTTCACTTAGCACCCCACCACCACCACCCCAACGAGAACAGTATCAGTGCTGTATCGGTGAGCTCACATCAGACACTTGGGCCTGTTACAGTATGACACTGTGGGGACCACCAGCACTGTGGCCCCTTAATAATGACCTGCGCTATCTAACCTCACTAAATACATGAATGAACAGTGCATGTTTTAATAGACAAGTTAATTATGTTTCCTGAAATTGCCTTTGACCATTATAACCACAGTTTAATGACAACATATACCCCCTGAGGACACAGTTCACCTCCAATCAGAAAGACAACAGCCACAGCAGTACTGCCACTAAATGTTTTAATATGTTAAAAAGAAAAATACACTGATAAATCAGGGCCACTCATGGCTACCTAACTGATTACTTCCAGGAAATGTCATAAGTCTGTATTTAAAATATTAAAAAGTGTAATCAGTTTTGAGTTCCAGGGGTAAGAGTGAGGAAAGGCTGTCTGGGAGATTTTGCGATCAAGCACTTTTTGAATCCCCCACAGAAGCATCTGCTGTAATTGAGCCAAAAACCCTAAGAGGTTTGATCATGTTTCCCAGTCTTGGCAGCTTGAGCATATAAGACATTATAAATAAGTTTAATGTTTGCAAATTTAATTACATCATACGTTAAAATATTCAATTTCTTTCAGATGTTGAAGTGTAACTGGCTCCAAGTCCAGAATTTTTATTGCCTACTTGTGTATGAAGACGTTTGATATTCTTGAGAGCATGAAATTCTGCAGTGACTCGATTGTGAAAAGATCACTGAATGAATAAAAGCAAGGAATTGTAAACAGCTTTTAATAATTGTAACTGTATATATTTGCTTTTGCTGCTCTGGTCACCACATCTACTGCACATTGCAGGTCACATTAGGTTACATTAAGACCAGTGGAAAATACACTGTACAAAAGGTCAGTAGCAGCATACAGAAGCTGAAGGGAAGCTGCTAATTGAATAAATGATTATTATGCGCACAATTCAAGAACATGGAAGCAGGAAGAACAGAAAGAGACTCAGCAGCCGCTCAGTTGCAATGAATTTTGTTGCCGCTTCCAAAACCTTGTTATTAGCGGTTCATTTGACTTTTAGACTGATTGATTGTAGGCACAGTTTTCCTATCAGTGGGTCAGTTTATTGTATGTTCAAACAGGTGTGCTGAAACTAAAGCTAACTTATATTATATTAAATATATTATAATATATTTCCTCACATTCATGCCTTGAAGAAACTTGATATGATTTCACACACCCCTAAAGTGGACCATACCATTTCTTAACCATAACTACCTGCTTCACTCCCACCAGTGGCTAGCATCTCTGCTCCTGTGTGTCGCACAAGCAAATTGAGACACTGTAGGTTAATAGCAGTAGCTAACACACTCCTAAAGTTTACTTTCTTACCTTCAGAGTTTTTGACTTAGATTGTGTCAAGTATCTACGGATGGACGCTAATGTTAACAAGTTGCTTTAAGTTACAGTTAAGCTAACTAATGTTAGCTAGTTGCTAACTTTAACCTTAAATTACAGTTTAGCTAACTAATGTGAGCTAGTTTCTAACTTTTGCTTTAAGTTACAGTTTAGCTAACTAATGTGAGCTAGTTTCTAACTTTTGCTTTAAGTTACAGTTTAGCTAACTAATGTGAGCTAGTTTCTAACTTTAACCTTAAATTACAGTTTAACCAACTAATTTTAGCTAGTTTCTAACTTTAACTTTAAGTTACAGTTTAGCTAACTAATGTTAGCTCGTTTCTAACTTTAGCCTTAAGTTACAGTTTAGCTAACTAATGTTAGCTAGCTTCTAAGTTTAACCCTAAGTTACAGTTTAGCTAACTAATGTGAGCTAGTTTCTAACTTTAACCTTAGGTTACAGTTAGCTGGTTGATAGCACGCCTTTTCACTTTCAATTTTAGCTTGTAATTTCATGACCAATATAAAATGTCATACAATCTAATGTTAACAAACACAGGTGCTCAGTCATGAGCAGTGAGACAATGGAGGATCAGTTGTTGTAGAGATACTTTTAATATTAATACAGAGTTTAATGTTAATAGTTACTTTTGTGTGTCTGTGATTCACTGAAGCAAGCGCCTTTCAACCCCCCACCCCCTGATAGTCATTTTATAATTCAGACTGTGAGTTGTATGTTGCATGGTGTTAATAAATGCCTCTACACACAGTGTGTTATCCTGTGTATACAGTATGATGGCTACTTAAAGGAGGCTTGGAAACAGCTCAAACACATTTGTCATTCCCCAATCCCAGCTGTTCTGAGCACAGTGTTTACTTGCAGAGGGTGACGAGGTCAGAATCTATTTAGATGCCAAATATGTACATCAGCTATTTTGGGAGACGCATGATAATTTGGATTTTTTTTGGATTCAGGTCAATTCGAAAAAATGTGAACATAGTGAGCTCTCACATCTGTGCCACTTTTCCTGTAATGTATGATGGCTTGAAATCTGAACAAGATGAGCTGAAGCTGGTGTGAGTTACTGGAAGATGAAGGCAGACAGGTGTTGGTGCATTCCTGCCCTGAACGCTGTGTTGTTGAGGTGGAACTACAAAACTCCCTCTGGATTTGTTTCAGGGCATCGTAAAATTGCAGGTCAGTGTTTTGTAAAAGAAAAGCCATTAACTATTTTGTCAGTGTGTAACCCCTTTGGTGTTTGTGTAGTGTTTACCTTCCTCTCTTTACTCAGATCCTCTGTTTAAATCTCTTTCACTGTTCATACTTTGATATATTCCTCCATTTCTAGCTCATTAGCAGTGGTCCATTTTTGTTTTAATTATACAAGATGTGTTTTATGTTTGTCTGGGTGTACAAATAACTGTCTACATTAAAGGTCTTTAGTTGAACTGTAATGCTGAAACATTAATTTAGAATAGCAAACACACACCTGCATCACATTATCCCATTTATAGGACAAATTAAGACATTCTGTGAAAATGAGCTTGTTTTCTTATCTTGTACAGAGTTGACACCACTCTTTGTACGGTGTGTGCAGTGGTAGGCTAACTAAGATTAGCATGTCAGGAGATAAGATGGAAATACAGTAGCAACAGAATTGGTTGTAGCTAAATATGCTATTACAACATATGTCACTTCCTCAGGTCATCCTCCCATCCCCTCAGTAGGGGAAAACAAAGGATACTATCCTGTTTAAGGTGAGAGAGACTGTTCCCAAAGAATTCATCTATTAAAAACTCTAAGAAAATGAAGACACATGTCACACAGCAGGAACTCTCACCGACGTTGGTTCAGTGAAACTATCAGCACAACTTCGGGCTGTGGTATCATGAGTTTAGGCCTAACGTGGATACTACTCACGGACACCTACCAGCCAATCAGACAAGCTGATTCCCTGTCATTACCTCAATGCTGGAGCTTTGTGTGCAACATCTGCTCTGACTAAGTGATTACGTGCAACTTCATTGTTTGTGCTTTAGGAGAAAACTTCAACAAATATTTCTCTGGCTTTTCTGAGTTACTGCATGGAAAGGACAAGTGATGCACTTAAAGGTTACCGGCTAAAACAACTGTCCATGGTGAGTAACCGGGGTGGGCACAAAGTCAGGAGAGTGGACGCTTTTTTTCCCCATACAGAAATAATCTGTTCACCATGGCAACAACAGTGCTGTGTAGCCCGAGGCCAGCTCAGTGATTTGGCTTCACAGTGCCAGTATAGTGGGCAGCCAGTCATTGCTTGGGCAGGAATAACTGTCACTGCAGCATCACAACTCAATAGCTCTCTCAGCCCACACTCATTTCCTGCTATTCACATTTGTAAAATGTTGTACTGGCACTTGGCAACTGTCAATGGCATTTCAATTCCATGATCGCTGCCTACTTAAAAATAAATGAAGACATATCAAAATAAGTCGCAGTCGTGACAAACTGTCATCCATCTACCAAGATTAGGATCTGCTTTTTTTTTTTTTTTTTTTTTTTTTTTTTAAATAGGTGTCATATTTAAATTTATTTCCAGTTTAACCCTGCGGCCAGTTTCATACTGTGTGATCCCTGCCTTTGTGCTCATTGGTCACCGTTACTTCGCCCTCGGGGAACGTTGGGTTATGAAGCACACTGCGCCCAGTCTTGTCAAGATGAAGACGTAGAATCTCAGGACTCAGTCAAGCTCACTCGGTTAAAAACCGCAACCCGGATGACTTCCCCCCCATCTCAAGGGCTCCTTAATGGGTCACTAAAGGTCAAGTGCAGCAAGTCACCTGAACCTAAACGTTGACATTTACCACTTGTACAGAGCTTAGGGAACACTGGGAGATCTGAGGGAGGCATGGAGGAGATAATACAGCAACAACAAAGAATATGACCTCCCATGGGGAATCCAGAACCTTTCATTTAATATTTAATGCCCTCGTCTTTACCTGCACCGAGGAGACCTGCCGCTGCAATGTAGTGTGGGATTTTCTGCTGCTGGACTGTCAAGATGTCCTGAATATGATGTTAAAATTTAATCTACTGCCTCTATAATATATTCAAACTAGAAAAAAACTACTATCCATAATGTTGCTATCTCTAGTGCATGAGTGTAGTACAACAAATATGGATAATAGATAAAAGTTTCCAATAATAAATTCATATTTTCTCGAATTTATAGCTTTTACAATCACTAGGATTTTTTAGCAGTGAAGGAAACCCCTCTGGAAATCAGCAGCCGCTTATGAATTCTGCATCATTTCATAAGAAAAATACAGTTTTCAGTTTCTCTCCTAAAAATAAGTGACTTGGTCCTTGTTGTGTGTACCGTCCCAGAATCCAGGATTTTATACAGGTAAGCCGCTGTCAGGGTCATTTGTTTGGATTGGTGCCTATTTGTCCACTGGTCCACTGACCGCTGGAGTGTAAACTCTAACCACCTTTTTCAGCGAGGACACAAAAAAAAAGAAAAATCTAATTTCTTGTAAGGAGGTTGAATTAACACAGCTCATGAAATAGAACGTGAGTCCTCATTCCAGCGGCTCTGTGACAGCTATTGGCTTATTAACAGCGGTGAATAGGGCTGCTGGGCTGAGCCAAAAGCTGCAGTAAGGGAGCAGTGAAGAAAAAGGGATCTTTTACAGCTCCCATTGTTATTAATAGAACCTTATTAATTACTCACTGAGGTATTAAATATAGCACAGACAACAGGCCCTCGGCTCAGCTGGAGCGCAGCGTCCACGCAGCGCTGCTGAACGTGGAGCTGGCCCTGGAACAGCTGCTCAGGGGCCTGAACACCTGAGTCCACAATGGGCGAAGGCAGACACAGATCATCCTGCCCTCCATCAGCTGTGGATTAGCACTGGATTTGCCTTCTCCTTGGCCGCGGCGCCACCAATATGCAAGCCTCCGAGGATCCATTCATTTGCTGTTTCTGCCATTTAGAATCTGAGCTTCATTAGATAAAAAAAACGGAAGAAAGGGATTTAAAGTTACTCTCAACCTTAAGACACACAACTAAAAGATTGGACAGATGGCATCAGAGAAGAGCTCGGGTATCCACATGGATGTTATGGATGAGGGAGAAGTGGTAACTGTAGTTTCTGAATGCTAACAAATGAGAAAAAGCTAAAAAAAAAAAAAAGAATACCACAAATACTTCTAAGTATGATTCTGGGCCCTTAAAAGAAGTCAACAGAACTCAACTCAAGCGCCAACAGACGTGAACTTTACAGCAAAAACTACAATAACCACAAAAGTGATGAGTCAAAGAAAACTGAATTCACAATTCAAGTTTATGAAACTAATATAAAAAAACTGATAAAAAAAAAGTTCTCAAATAGAAAACTGTACTGTCAAATATTATAATATTATCAAACCAAAACCTGTGTCCAATTATTTATGTTTGTATATGTGAATCAACACCAGGCCTGGGTTCAGTGTGTCAGTGTTATCTTAAGAGGGTGAAGAACAAGCTAATATTAGCATTTCAATTCTGAGTGAAATGACATTATCATTATTATCTGTGTAGTTGTTCATACACAGATGAAAAGCGAGCTGGCGGACATCTTTCCATATTTGAAGAATAAAAGATTCCTGTTATTAGCTCGCATGTTAAAAAAAGCAACATATGATATTGAATAATGGAGCAAACAATGTTGTAGTCTAGTTGGTTTACTTCAGAGCCTTTATATGAAATGCCACAAAATACACCCACTCCCTGAGAGAAGCACTCTAGCCGTAGTCCTAGAGTTCATAATTGTTGTATGACCTATAGATGCGGCTATCAAAACGCTGTCAGTAGTTATGGTCACTGAAATGCAGCAGCCCTCACGGCAGACGATATAAATACACATCTTGCCTTTCAGGTACAGCAAAATGCTTTTATGCTGTGACAGGACTGTATATACACGGCCCCCTCATCGCCGGGCTAATGTGCCAGACTACATCAGAGCCGCTCCACAATCTGCATATGTTGAATATGCATCAGGCGGGAGGAGGGAGGGCATGTACCGTGTGGAAGCAGCATCTGTGTCTTCTTTTGTTTTCGGCGAGTGGAACCATTTTCCGATGCCCAGTGACGAGCGCCACAGTTCACGTCTCACATCGCAGGCGGGTTTCCAGCCGCGCGGCGCACAATGGGAAACACGCTCGTTATGTTGTTGAGCGACACAAATGGCGACGTGTCGTACTTGACCTCCTGATTGGATGCTGCCGTCGTTCGGTTGGTGTTCCACCGTCAGTTATTGTTGCTTTTGTCGGCGGAGCATAAAATCTATGAGAAGACTCTTTAACATTCAGGTGTGAAGAGAACCTATAGGACAATAAACAATTTCAGAGAACATTACTTTGTCTCCCGCATCAGGTGATTACCCACAATGCACTCGTTCAGGATAAAGAGCAGATCTGCAGTTCTGCGTTTGATGTTCTCTTCAAAAGACACTTTGAGAAATGTGAAAATAACAAACAGCCCCGACCACTCACAGAAGACCCTCACTGCAATCGCCTGTACGCCGCAGCCTCGCCGGTTCCCTCCATTTCTGTAACCTTTTGTGGAATGCGGCGGAGGATCAATGAAATTGCAAACGGCTGTAGTGCTCTCACGTATCGATCGTAGGTTGTCTGTGGCTGTAGTCAATAACCTGTAGATGTACCTGGGGACCAAGAGGCAGGACAATCAGCACAATCCCACAAGGCCTCCGCATTGTTCTTCCCACGTAGGCTCGCCATTAACAGATGATTGCACGGCTCGTGAAACGTTCGATAACAAATCTAAAAGGCGGCTGTAATGATGAAAGTTACTTTGCTGCTTTTTTTGCAGGATGAAGTCTCGCAATCGTGAAAACCACAAACCCTGTAAAAAGAAAAAGGACATTACATAATATATCAAGTTTATGGGCCTCTTTCATTTATTGACCTCTTATAGCAACCGACAGAAACGACAGGCCTCGAGTTCAGCGCGCAGTGTCACAGTTTCACAACGTGTTGAATGAGCAGGAGGAAGCGCATCAGCTCAGTAAACAGTGGGATCATCGCGCCACCTGAGAACGATGATGGCACCTTTGAACCCTTATAGCAGATGTGGTCACTTACTTGAAACAATGATCTCCTTCACAGTGGAGTTACAGTCACAGTTCCTTCACAGAAGGTTTGAAATCAGCTTTTTCAGGATCGCCGTTCTCTGCCAAAGTCAGAACAGTTTTGCTTCTTTAAACTGAGAGATTTCTGCTTTTGTGTCTCTCCTCGGTTTGAAGTGGGGCTCAGTTGGGAATTAGTGATGTGATGTGGAAATACGGTCACAATCTCTCCTTCCTGAGCCACAGCGCCAGTGTTGCAGTCACAAGAATGAGACGGACGAACGGACAACCGTAAAAACATTAATGCGGCTCTGGACGGAAGCGTAAAGATGACAGTTGATCGGTTGCTGGATTTTGTTGCCATCGTTGATCTGATCGAGCTGCACCAGTTTTTATTCTCATTAGAAAATTGTTTTTTTTATTCATTATACATTCCCTGCTCCACCTCATTTTCAAATGATTCAATTCAATGATTATTTTATTATTTTTTATCTTGGTTATATTCATAATTAGTGAGTTACTGAAGTAATTAGTGTGTTTTGATTTCAACATCGTGGATATTCACCTCAGGTTTAAATGAAAATTTTATTTTTTTTATAATACTTTTATAAAAAATTATGCAACAGAGCAGATGTGTCATGTTGAGATGAACTATGATTAACCTGATCAGTAGTTTTTAAAGGATTTTTCTTTAATGATCATTATTGGTGCTGGATGTCGCTGCACAGATCACTCATTAGCAGATGGATGGTTGTGGAGGAGGGATCCTCCCCTGAGAGAAGCCGGCTTTAAAAACCTTTAACTCACCTTTGCCGCAATAAACCTCAATTTACATATTCTCAGGAAACCCGAGTCAGCGGAGGTTAACTGTCCTAAGCTCTGTTGATTCAGGTCCGCGCAGATCGTCTGTGATTGAGAAGCACTCTGAGGTTAATAAACCGATTGTCAATAGATCATCTTAGAATTGCTTTAAAGCCATTTTCTGTCCCTAAAGACTTTTGTCGAAAGCCCCTTAAATCTCTCACTGGCAACCCGGTCGGTGAGCGATCATCATTCTGCGACTGTCAGCTAAATCCTGTTGGAAGTGGCCTGACAGTAAAAAACTAAAATCCCACTGACTGCTCCGGTGCTGTTCGCAGGTGTCGGCCAGAAAAAAACTTTCACCTTTCCTGTGACACACGCAGCGTCGCTTTAAGTTAATGAGAATGTTTTTTTGTAAAGACAATCTCAGAGTTGTTTATCACCACACAAGCGACATGTTCCCTCTAATTAGTATGTAGTATTGTTTGTGTGAGTCCGTGTTCAGCAATGGGTGCAGTTATCTCTCCAGTGTGTTTATTTATTTCACTGTTTCTCCAAGTCGAGCCTAATAAATATGCATGATGAAAGTAACCAGGTCTTTTGTTATTTCATGTAGAACTAATTAGAATTTAATGACAGCTTTTAATGCAGCAAAATCTGCTTGGCAACCAATTAATCACAATTTTATGAGCAATATATCGCTACGTTTATCACTTAGGTTATGATAATATGAATTCATTTATGAACCCTGCTGCCGACAGACACTCTGCTCTGCTGCTGGCCTGTGACTTGGACCGATGTTTCTGTCTGCTCTTGTTTATATCTGCAGTAAATACCACCTTGTTTTTTTCTTCTTTTTCCACTCAAGGACAGTTTTTTAAAACATATTTATTTTATTAAACTTCTAATGAGTCTGCTTGATTATTGCCAGAAAAAATAAGTCAAGTTGTGAGCAAATTGCCATAGAAAGAGGCTGAAATTAAAGAATCTCTATTACTGTGTTTACAAGGCACAACTCATCATGTAAAATGTACCACTTCACAATAAGACTACCCTTATTAAGGATTTATAAATGGGTTATTAATTCAGTTTCTTAACACTTCATAAATCATAAATAAACAATTATAAACAAGTTATAACAGTTTTCATATATTGATGCAGGTTCACTATTTGGCAAGATCAAGTTAATGCTTACTTCACGTTAATTAATCATTTATTAATCAGTAACTGATTAATAAATGATGATGAGTTAAACACTTTACTATAAGACTCCCTTTCATCAGTTATGAATGTTTGTAATTACCTGCAATGCTAAAGTCCTAAAGTAGAAACAAACCGGAAAGAAAGCATCTCCATTTTAATATCCACTGTGCAGATCAATATGATAGCATGAATTATAATATATATATAAATTATAATTTATGCAAATATGTGAAGAAGCAGCAGGTACAAAAGCTGGATGACGGAGAGAACAAAGAAAACTCAGTAACTAATGAGATATGAGGCTGAACAGTAAAGATACATGTGGAATCACTATTTGGCAAGCAACAAGTCACTGTTGCCATTTTTTTTTTATCAACTTATAAATGATCCATAAAGTGTTAACAAGCTAATTAATAAATTAGCTATAAACCACTCATAAATCCTTTATAAGGGTAGACTTAATGTAAAGTGTTACCAGTAGAAACGACTGCTGCTCTGCGGCACACGTACCTCCACTAGCTCCAGTCTATAGATTTCTTTTCCTAGCATGTCCGAGTCACTGGGGAATCTGCCTGGAGTTCACATCACGAGCATAAATCCGATCTCGTGTGAAATATTGGTCAATGACCCGGTCAATATCACAGCCCTGGCCGGAGAGTGCGATTGGAGATGAACCCGAGGAGCCACGCTGAAGCAGAACTGCATATTTTCACCCAGAGATTTTAATTACCCCCAGTGACTGTTTTCTCTTGGCTTGGGGCCATTTTTTATTTGGGAAAGCGACACGTTCTCCATCAGGACCCCTCGGCGTCACCCCCTTTGGGGAGTGGGCACCGGATGAGGTAAAAGGTAAAAAAAAAAAAAAAAAAAAGGACAGGTGGCAGTTTGGGGCCAGCTCATTAACGTGGTCAGCAGTTGGAGCAGCAGCTGTGACACCCACAGCTCATGGAGGCAATTAAAGCACTTTAAAAACCCAACTGCTACAAATAATGTCAAAAATCATCAAACTCCTCTTCTGCATCATAATTCAGTCGAGAGACATGATACAAATATTTTTAATTTCAGTGTCACTTATGCTTTTTGAAGATATCATTATCTCGGCTGTTTTAAGTTTTCCTCAGAGTCGTGCTGTAATAGTTGTCTACACATTAATTAGCACAGTGCAAATAGTAACATCTAATAGCTAATCTGGTATATTTTTAATGCAAACCAAGGCAGGATAACATTGTACTTTAAGGGCCTGGAGCTTTGTGCATTTTTGAGGCTTCCAATTGTCTCATTTTCTTCCTGATCGAGTCCCACAGTGTCAGTGACTTGGAAAAACCTTTGGCTTTGAAAATGACCCATAATTCAAAGCAATGTGGATGTGAAAATGAGGTCGAGAGGACGGACACTCGGATTCAGTCAAAGAGTGTGTCGGGCTGTGCGCGTGCGGGCGTGTGTGTGTGTGTGTGTGTGTGTGTGTGTGTGTGTGTGTGTGTGTGTGTGTGTGTGTGTGTGTGTGTGTGTGTGTGTGAATGTGCAGATTAGATTTGAACAGTTAGACGGGATTTCCTGGGCGTGAGGCAATGAAGGAAAGAGAGGAGGGTACTTGTCATTTGCAGGGATGAGAGATAATTGATCGGGTAAATTATTGAATAAATAGGTCCAGGTCTGATCATGTGTAACAGGGGGTTGGGGTAAGCACATGTAAATAAAAACTGTTAACCTGTGTATGAAATGATTTCAGAGAGCATTTGGTCAGAGCATTGATCCATGCGCAGCTACTTTTCTGTAGGTACTGTAAACCCCCGGTTTAATGAGGGTATTTGTTGCAGAGAAATTACAAGATCACACAACACAAATCAATTCTTTTTTCTAGTCCAGGAACAAACTGCAGAGTCAAACTTAAATGAAACATTTAAACAATCACAAGCGGGGGGGGGGGCATATGGGCACCTTAAATCACACGAACAGGGTTGCACATAATAAACCTCGGTGAGTCACTCCCACTGGGAAGTCCCACCAGTGTTCGAAGAAGTTCATTGATTCAAAGTGAGGAGCCAGTGTGAGCGCGCAGCAGCCTGCAGGGACCATTTGGCAGAGTTCATCCACCAACCAGACGGTGACATCGATGGTGGATGAGGCGCCTCCACGCTCCTCAAGCACGTGCTGCAGTAATGTATGCAACACGTGGCCATTTGTTAGACGAATATAAAATCTCACTGTACAACATTCTATCCACAAAAAACAGTTGTTGACCTATAAAAATACCTCACGTGCAGGACTCACTGGTCGCTGAGAAACTTCAATCTGGTGAGTTTGAATATTGTACAAATTTAATAGAATGTCCTGAACTAATCCGCAGAGCTGGGGATCTATGTGAGCATCGAGGAATATCCTTTTCACTTTATTCTCATATTCTTCTATGAAATTACATTATAGTAAAGATGAATATAGACTCAGTCAGTGCAGGCAGATTGGCGAGGTATGATATGACGAGGTAAGCAGACAACAAGCTAACAAACACCAACATAAACAAATAAAAGATGCTAACTGCGCTAACCGCTCTGACCCGTCTGCTAGTATCTTCATACTCTCTGCTCTTTCACCTGTCCACCCGGAGCCAGCAGGTGGTGGGCGGGGCTCAAGGCATGATCCAGATTTCTCAACCAGGAAGTGAGAGGAGATGAGCTTCAGACCCAGTTTTTTAAAAATATTTTTGTTTTCACTTTTTATGGGTGAAAACCAAGTTAAAGTAAATATGAATCACAGCAGAGGACTCTTACAGAGTTTGAAACATGTCTGGAGGAACTTTAAAGCAGAGCACACAGAATCATCACAAACAGAAGAATGATTCTCCGTCATCGAGGCTGAATAAGAAGCCATGAAGGCGGCGGAGAACGTGACTGAGCCTCGTCCCAGTTGCCTTTATCCTCATTTGAACCGGGCGAGTCTTTGCTGATGATTATCAGCCTCTCAGATTGATGACAGTGAGACGACTGAACCGTCTTCCTCGTCACCGAGTGCCACCACAGGCATCTTGTGCAAATACATTAAAGAATAAAACTGTGGGCATATATTTATTCTTCCAGCACTGTGCAGGTCATTTTATCCTATCACAGCTCCAAGAGGCACAGTGTTCTCCTCATGCTCGGGGACGACGTCTTCCAAAGGAATGATTTACCTACAGAGACCTCCGAAGTAATTTATCAGTTAGATGATTACAGATCCCGCTCTCAGATATGACTCGTCCCTGTTGCCGCTGTTTACCTTTTCCCCGCCCTCCGAGGCACAGTGTGTGGGGAGCAGTAGAAAAAGAAAGATCTATTTTTCTCCATCAGATAGCACAATTTCAATTTGGGGAGCTTTGCTGCTGTTTTAGCCGTCTGAGCCGCTTCATTGGCAGATGGGAAAAGTTTTTCCAAATCTTTGTTGATGAGACTATTTTCTGTGACGGAACAGAAACTGCCAAGTAAATCCTCTGGATGGCAAAGATTAATTACTGTTGAGAGTGCTGTTAGTCTTTTTGCCGTCTTGATATGCACGCAGGGCCATTTGATGAGAAATGATATTTCCTTATGAGATTAGTAAAGATGGGGCTCCTTTTTTTTTTTTTTTTTTTTCAAATTAAAGAGACACTCTTTTTCAAATTTGAGGATTCATTTCTTCTCATTTCCAAACACACACACTCTCTGTTCTGCTGTTCCAGGTGATTCATGATGGAAACCTACGGTTGATGCTTCATTTAAACTTCTGCCTCTCCACTGACTTTATATGAAGGGTCTAAAATTCCCCGTGTTATCTGAACACACCTGGATCCCACTTTCTGGTTCATCCATTCAAATTTAATGGTGTTGCACTGTGCTGCCCCTGCTGAGTTTTTATTCCCACCGTAATTGCTTGAAGATTTGATGGTGGGTTGGGGGTGGGGGGTGTGGGGGCGGGGTGGGGGTTGATGTTATGTGTTCGGCCTTCCTTTTGTGATATTGTGTTTTTTTTTCCCTCTGTGGATCTGAAAGTTGCCGAGACGTGCGCATGAGCGAGTGTATGCAAACAGGTGTGTGCTAGGACGAGCCGGTGATTGGTCGACAGTATTGATGCTTGCAGCTGATTGGCTCCTGCCTCCATTCAACTTTCGCCAAAAGGTCGTTGTGGCATTTTGAGAGTTGAAAGGGATGGACTGATTTTCTTCGTTAGGAAAAGTCAGCTGATCGACAGTCCTTTTGTTAGATTTGGGCAGGTGATGTTGATGTTTTGCTTCTAGACAGATTAGTTAGTGTTTGTTCTTTTGCCCCGTTGTCCACCCGCCCTGAAGCTGAACTCCCCCCTCCTCCTACTGAAAAGCACTTTGTGAATAAACACACCAGTTAATATTCTAGTAATCTGCTCCTGTGGCTCCTGGGGATGTGGGGAAGACGTGGGGAAGACGTGGGGAAGACATGGGGAAGACATGGGGAAGACGTGGTATTCACGCGGCGGACTGTGGGAATGTTTCAGGCAGCCGAGCGCAGACCTGCCCCCCAAAGACCCTACAGGCCCCTACACCCTCCCATTCATTAAGGGGGAGGGGGTTCATAAACAAGCTTTGGGAGGCCCCCGCCTTTCTCTGATGGAAGCAGGACATTCATCGTCAACCAACATATTACACAACATATTCATCTGAAAGATAATCTTATACGCAGCACTGATAAAGATGTCGGTGTGTGGGCGGTGACATATGTTCATCTCGTCAAAGGAAAATTATGAATTAAATAATAATTTATTTTTCGGTTAACATCTTTTCATTTGCCATTTTAATCTGATTAGATCCTTGTTTTTTTTCAAGTCAAATTAAAAAACACATTCAGGTAAAAACAAATCAAATCAAATGTCTGTTAGAGCTCGAACTTTTTCCGTCTTCTTTGGAAATAACAGCAGAGAGAACTCACATCTGGAGCTGTGTGACATTTCTTCCATCACAGACTCCTGCAGCTCTCTGGGAGTGTGGTTTGTAAACCTGCATGGACGTGGTCTCGGCGTCGGAGAGCTTTATAACCCACTCCCACTTAAGGCTCATTAGTTTCGAATGACACTTAGCGCGGCGGACCCTTTATGTGAACGAGCAAACGGAGTGAGACTGGGTAGGTGTGGGGGTGGGGGGGTGGGGGGGAATAGATCCACAGACTTGACTTTGACTTGACCTCAAAGACTCAAGACTAGAATTTAACTTGTTAAAAAACATTCTCTTTCTGTTGAAGTTTTGAAAAATTTAAAACTCTTCGCACCGCCGAGTCGCTGAGCCAAAGACTCAGCGACTGAGTTTGATGCGACGCCTGAGAAATGAAACATTTGAACAGGCGAGGCCTCGAAAAGCAACACAGTCCATCTGAGGAACATATGTCAAAATCAGCTGAGGTATAATTAGAGCTGCCACATTATGTTCGGATTGCCGACACATTCAAGCCCCCCCCTCCTCCACTGCATTATTCATAAATGTTATAATTCTCACCCATATGGACGCCATTCTTACTGCCAGTTTTGGCAGCGTGGATTATGCCAGTTTCCCATTGTGGCGGGGCCCGAGATATTCCACTGATAAATTAAGTGGCTGTGTCATTTGCAGAGTATAAATGGAATGAACCCCAGAATAGAGAGGTCTTTCATCTTTTCTGATAAGACTGTCCTGATTACATCTAAATGTAGAGCAACATTTAGAGGACTATCAATCAAGTGGAACCATGAAAAAAAGGGGGTGGAGACTGAGGGAATTATGCCCCAAAAATGGCCTCCCCTCCCTTTAATTTCCTGTGACAGTATGCATTAGCTCTCATCGCCACCTCACTGCCATTAGACTGGCAAATGATTATGGCTCCTGCCTCCACCGGCGGTAGAGAGGGAGCTAATGTAGCGTTTTCATGGCGTTTCCGTCTCACATCCCGCCCCTGTGATGCCGCCTTTGCATCTCTGCCTGTTTTAAGTGTCTTTTTTAGACTTTTTCCACTCTATCAGACTCCATTCATTTTCACTCCTCCGAGTCCCATCTGCCTTTGGGGCCCTCGGGGCCAGCCTTTAAAAAGCTGTACGTCTTTTTTGTGCTCTCCCCCCGCTAAGTACAGTAACTGGGGTCAGCCAAGCTTCAAACTAACTCGCCGTCTGAAGATCGGCGCACAAAGGAGAGGACGGCTTGTAAGTGTTTTGACTTGTTTGCTTCAACACTCGTCTTTTCGCGGCCCTTGAGGGGATTGTCTGAGTGTGTTTGAGATAGAGAGAGAGACAAAGACATTGCCTGTGTGCCAGCGGAGGATGTGCTGAGGTATCTCTAAAATTGCAGGAGCTTAAGAATGGCATCGAAGAGTGTTTCCCATCATAGATGAGGTTTGTTTAGATCCCCATCGGACGCCTAATTAGGATCTGCAGCTGGTTAGCATCGTCAGTCACACAACGCCGGTCCACCAATATGCATGTACGAGTGTTTATGCTGCAGATAAAACGTCTTATATCATTGAATTTACAGTGTATCTCCATTTATCACCAGTGTAACTAATGGCCCTGATGATGGATTGCAGTAATACAGCGTCTATCACGAGGTCCTTAAGTCCTCTTACTGTATATCGTGTTGGTAACCCATCTCATCCGTCTTCCCCATCCCAGCGCCCCGCTGGGTTATACACGCCACATTCTCCATGACCATGGCCATACACTATGTCACACTTAATGGGGACTTTCTGCCAGTATGAGGGGGTGGGGGGGGTGACGCATAGGAAAGCATCATCAACATCAAACACTTCCTCACTTGATTTGTCCGTATCCACAGAGAGCTTCGGTTGTTTTTACTGAGACCATTAGATGATAAGACGAATGAGAAGTCCTTGGATGGTATCCCCACCCCCCATCCCCCCACCCCGGCCTTCTGTCTCATGGACAGCATGAAAAGACAGCAGACTACAGAAAAACAACCCCCCTACCCTGAGGTTCCTTCAGAAGGTGGGACATCAGTACATGATATTGATCCAGCCTTGAGAAAACACTTTAATATGTGGGATCTGAGGACAGGACTGACACTGGATTATTCAGATGAAAAACAAATGTCCCTCGACTGGCACGTCTCCATCAGCCAGTTAAATATATAGAATATAAACATCATTTGTTTCACATTTAACCTTTTTTGTTCTCACAAATACTTTGGTAACCCTTCAAATTCACAGGCTGGTAATTATGTAGTAATGTGACAAAAATACCCCAAAATTATAATAATAAGTTGTTGTGTAATTACTGTAAATTGTTCATGTTCAAACTACTCATATATTTACAAAAACAAAACAACGCTCACTTCACTTTCCAGGCAGTGGAAAGGTCATTATGGTTTAACTACTGTGATATTTCCAGCAGCCTGCCGTTCGCTTTACCGTTGCCGTGGCTACCACTCTTGTTATTATTGGAAGTTAAGACTGTGGAAATTACAAATACATCAGGTTTATTACACTTGGCCGTGTGGCGGGAACTGACTGCTGCGTTAACGATGTTGACATGCTGACGGTTAAAATATGAAACTTATTCATGCTATCCTGTACAGAAGCTACCAGCCTTTCTTACCCTGTATGTGGGTTATACTACTCACTAAGTGATTCCCATATAATGACCAATCAACCCTCTTTATGTTGCACAAATTCCACAGTAATTATACCACTACAACATCAACAGCCTCTAAATTTAAGAGTTACCCATATTTTTTCACGTTACACATCTTTAACTAGTTCAGCATGTGGCAAGATTTAAGTTAAGATTACTGGAACTGAAGACAGGCATGTCGGGGCGGCCGTCCTCCTCTCTGAGGTAAACCATCCATTCCTGACAAACGTCACACTGAGCGGGACAGTTAATACGGTGCGGGAATCAAAAGGCTAAATGTCGTAACGTCTTGCCACCGAGCGTGTGCCACAGTCATAATGAAGTCGTGGACTGCAG
The DNA here is from genome assembly GCF_021018895.1 of Seriola aureovittata. NCBI lineage: Eukaryota > Metazoa > Chordata > Actinopteri > Carangiformes > Carangidae > Seriola > Seriola aureovittata. The sequence continues at coordinate 20,670,470 of NC_079372.1, forward strand.
CTCATGTGAAGTGACAGCTTAATGTCCTCATTACAATGGGAGGGACGCTCGCTGTTCTGATCAGTCAACAAGACACAAGGCAACAGACAAGACCATCGCCCTCTGTGCAGGGAGAGGATAAGAGGTGTTGAGGTAAGGGGGATATTTGAGTCTAAAACTAATATAAAAGTCATGTTTAAAAAAAAAAAACAGGCAAGGTAAAGCGATCAGATCATATTTAAGCCTGTGTCAGCACTGTAATCCATTTTAAATCTCACAACGCCTCAGGGTTTACATTAAAAATTTTTTAAAAAGACCAAACTTTATTCACTAAGTCATGTCTCCGGTATCCAAATTGATGGTGCAGGTACAGGAAGTTTGAAGAGCTTTTGCTCCAGTTTGGTGGCTTCTGCTTTCACAAAGCTCTGGAGAGACGGCTCACCACAGCACCCATCCGGTCTGCCCACACAGGGATTAGAAAAGTGTTAGGCGTAGCATTATGTCTCTCAAAATTAAGACCACATTTGTGAGTTCCTGATGCATCCGGCAGCAAAATAAAAAAAACAAAAAAAACAATTTTGTTGTGTGTCCTCAGATTTCCAGTGAAATCCAACTTGGCAGCATAAAAACTCTGGTACAAACTTTCTATAGACTATATTCAAACCTCTGCAGCTATTAACAGACGTACAGGAACAGTGTTAATGTCGCAGATATGTAGGTCTGACATCACTGAGAGTAAACAGCTGGAACCACTGACAGCCAGTGGCTACTTTAATAAATATAAATGTTACCAAGTTTTGTGACCAGTAGTAGAAAGAAAACAATTCACTTATTTCCTTAAAAAAAGGGGGCTGAATCACCACCAATCAAATGCTACCAATCAAATAAAAGCACAGGTATGGCTATTGGCCATTTGTCACTGTTGTACCTGTTTTCATACGTTTATGGACACAGGATTGGACGGAGGAAAACAGAAAAGCAGTATAAGGGACACAAATGAAGTTTTAGTTGAAACTATGAAATTATAAATGAGAAGTGCATTTTCACAAATAAGAGAAAGAATATTAATTCTCCAGGACAGTCGCTCAAAAAAAAGAGAACAATCCTCTAAGTCACTCACAGCTCAATCAGAAAGTCTACCTGGTTAGCATGCTACCTGGTTAGCATGCTCTCTTCAGTAGAAGAGAAATAGGAACAAAATGAGAGGGTTTCCTTCCACCTCTGGAGACAGCTGTCGGTGAATAAAGGAACAAAGTCTGATTGTGAACTCACAATGGTAAGTAAACAGCTGCTAATGCAAAAACGTACAAATGATGGACTACTGACACACATTATAAATACTGTTTCGTGTCTACATGTCTCACTCCTGAAAGGTCGTGGTGCACGCGGTGAACCGGGATGAGTCGTGCGTGCGAGCGTGTGACACACCTACATTCCTTCAAAGTGCATTAAAATGTCTGTTTCTCGCAGGCATTAAGTTGTTTCTGTTATTTATTATAAATGTGACAGAGCATCGCTGTGCTATTCAGCCATCATCAGGCTGACAGGTAGGGGACATCATTACGACTGGCTTCAAAAAGAAAGTAGGGGGAAAAAAACAAAAAGAAACATGTCTCGTCTTTGAAATACAATTCCACAGGCGGTCAGAGCGAATGCCCCTAACGCCGCTGAACACAGGCATTTTAATCATCACATCCCCGTCTCATACGTCTTGTCATGTATTGCAGATAACATTAACAGAGATCGCAAACAGCTGCCACCCTGGGGTATGATGTTGAGCTTGTGCCCTCAAGCTTGTTGGGAACACGGGGGATAACACACTGTGAAAATAAGAGCAATGAAGAGCAATGAATGTGACTTTAAAGCACGAGGCAGACATAATATGAACCTCAGAGACAGTTAAAAAGACAGAGTCTGAATATGAAGGAAAAACCGCCGGTGGCAACAACACGCACTGTACATGCTTTAAGTTTGAAGGCGCTATGTGCAAGGTTATATCACAGTCAAATTAGTGGCGTTACGTCAGTGTAATTACTATAAACAACATTGGCATAACTTAACACACACCTTTGCTATTGTTAGTGCTTTAGTGTTTTTCAAATTTCTAATTAAATTTTTCTGAAACCACATCGCAGCCTATTTTCTTCCCCCTCACTGGTACCAGGGCTGAAGCAATTAGCGCTGATATTAACTGATTAGCGGATTAGCCAGTGTGATATTTGCTTACACGGGAAGTAGGAGGGAAACTGACGGATAGGCTGCTCCTCAAACATGAGAAAATATCCCAGCCAACAAGCTGCAAAGAAAAATGTCTCATTCACACGCTCGTCTTTATCCAACGTAGGAAGAAAGTCAGAGTCACATCATCAGGGCAGTATTATTTACAGAGACACAACATTTCCCCAAGAGCGGCAAGAAAACAAAGTCACTTTTAACAGGTAGAAACCTTCAGCAGAATCAGGTTCTGGGTGGGCGGCCATCTTGCAGAAAGCGACAGAAGGAGAGAGGAGGAGGACGCAGATGTTAGAAACACGCATTAATGGGATATGAATGCACAGATGGAGTTACCGTTGCATTCTAGGAGCGCAGTGTGTCCTAAGTGGGGTCGTAGGGGAACTATATTTTATTTAATTATATTTCTATATTTTTTTGTTTCAAATTCAGGGGCCGTGACCTTTTCGAAGGCTGCATCTGAAAGTCCTTCGTTTCCCAGGCAACCAAGGATCCGACAGGTGGATGGCTTCGCAAAGAAAAAAAATGGAGGACTGCAACAAACGAAACAACGGCTCAATAAGAAATCCTCCGTAGACCAGATCGTCTCATCTCTGTTCGACCTTTCGCAGTCCACGATGGCTTTTCGAACAACACGCCCTTCGTAGACGGAGATGTCCCTCGGAGGATCTGACCTCCGAGAATTGATACACGGTTTACGAGCACTTTAAGATTATGTGTCTGACCGTGAAGAGGACAATTTCACTTTCTTTTTTTTCTCTACTTTACAAGGAGCCAATGTGGAGAAGTTAACACAGGAGAAATATTATATACAGCAGGGTCCAAAAGTCTGAGTTTGTTCGACCCCTTCGATCATCCATTAAAAATTCACCCCTTCATGATGCAAAAGTATTGATTAAAGCAGCTTCACTGTTCTTTAACATGAAATCTATTCATTAATGTTAAAACCTCAGCACCTTTAATCAGTTTTATATGCCACGCCAGAGGGATAAACAAATCCCGGGGGCTACGGTTACAGGTCTGACCTTTGAACCTGGTTCTGCGATCATTTAACCACTGGTGAGGAACGAGGGTTCACACACACACACACACACACACACACACACACACACACACACACACACACACCGGCAGCTACATCAGGTAATAAAAAACAAAAATATCTGTATTACGACCGTTTCCTGCCATAACAAATGAGCCTGAGTGTGTTCACGGTTACAGATGGAGCCCTGTGGAAAATGGTGGATTTAGAGGAAGTGTGAGGTTATTTTTGAGAGCACATTTCCAGCTGGCAAATCCCCGGCCGCCGTTTCTCCGTGGAAAGAAATGCGCCGTGGTGTTTTACGTGAACGTTTTGTAATTTTTCATTTAATGCTTAACTACCTTCATTTAAGGTGCGGCAGCGTCCGTGTGCGGGTCACAACAGTCAGAGCATCGCGCCTCGTTCCCGCCCTGAACCCCTCTCTGCTCTGTGGTAATTTGTGGCGATGCATCCCTTCTCCCTGTTAATCTCTGGTCTCGGTCTCTGGCTGTGCCTTAATGGGGATTTTCAACTGTGACCAGGGCAGAGGCCTCTGATTTCACAGTTCTGTCAGCGCGCGTTACAGCATTTCTAATAACTGTCTTACTCGCAACAGACACTCACTGTGTGTTTTTTGGAGGTGAACTGCCAGCTGTGGAGGCCAGCGACGATTAAATTAACTGCGAGTTTTGTAAAAAAAAAAAAAAGAAAAAAGAAAAAAGGCAGAGACTCTGTCTGTGGCGATGTGTACAGTTTTTACTGCATCACGTGTGACACTGTTGCTTCATCACATCACATCTTCATATCCACCTTACATCAGGGAAGTCTCGAAAGTTTCTGCAGTCAAAAATCATGACTTTTAAATTGTTTTTTTTAAATATTGAAAGTGAAAAAAAGGCATGACTTGAGCTGGCAGAGAGAAAGAGAAAGAGAGAGAGAGAGAGAGAGAGAGAGAAAGAGAGAGAGAGAGAGACCAGGAACAGCTGTATATACTGTTGATAAGTTGATATAGTGAATAGTGAAACCCATAGGTAATGGCGTTATCAGTAATAATAATTGTGAATTCCTTTACATTAAGTATTATTTCCCAGGTGTCCAGACCTCAGCAGCAGCAGCAGCTACGTCTGGATCCTGCTCCTGTGCTTCAGCTCAGTCTCCACCCGAGTGTCCTTCAGCTGGAAACGTTGAGGAGCCCTTTGTTTAGCAAAGGAGAGGAATTATTTGAGAATCCTTCACAAAATCCCTGTTTCAGTTGAATCAATATTAACTGAACTTTTAGCTGCGCGTCTCACCTCTGCACCTCGTCTCAGTCACACACTGGGTGATTGACACGGCAATAAAAAGCCTTCAGAGATATTAACCCAAAAAACTAAACATCTCTCCACCCCCCCCCCCACCCCCCCACTTCATCCCTCCCGTCCTGATTGCAGCACTTTGCTGATGTAATCATGCAGATTGAGAGGCTGGCGGTCGGGTCTTTGACTTTGTGTCCTCTGTTTCACCGTCAGCTGTTTATTTTGCGGCGGGGGCCGAGTGGCGGCTACTTTGCCTTCTGCCACATGCTCGTCAGCGGCCAGAGACTCGCTATGTCAATATCTCTTAGTCCCAAGTAGATACACATCTAAAGGGCAGCACTGTGAGCTGGGGGGGGGGATTAATCAATTTTATCTGACCTTAATTTATACAGAGTAAATAATGAACTGGCCTCCCTACATTAAACATTAACAGAAAATCATTCAGCAGGAGGGAGGGGCGGGGTGCGTTCAGGTCAGTCAGTCAGCGCTGGGATTTTCTTTGGTTTATACAAGTGACTTGTATAAACCCCCCCCGCATGTTCACTGTTTCCTATCTAATTAACACTCAACACATTAACACACTGAGCAGTGAACTGAGGTTTTTGACAGGATTTTGGGGAGTAATGCAGCTAAAGTTGATCCGGTGTAAGTTATATATATTTAGGTTAGAATAATTACTGAACATTTAATGTGAGTAATGACTGAATGAAGTTTAATCTGAAGCAGTAATCCTTAAAGGTTTTTGGTTGATTTTGTGACACCTGTTAAAACCTGAAAAACCTGAAATGATCCGCTCATGAAAATGATCATATCTTCTTTTATAAACACATTTTTTAAATGTTTTTATTTAATTATGTAAGAGCAAAGACAATATGCAGAAATACTGACAGGGCAGGATGTGACATGCAAAACACAAACACAAAACAAATCCAAACAGACAACGGTGACGGTTCTGCCACACAACAGAGAGCGAAGGAAACATAACCCGAAGCCATTTGAAAAATAAAACACCATCAAGACTCATGATGATGACATCACCACCTCCTGGGTTCAAAGGAGGGATATCAAACACCAACATATGCCGACACAATTAGCAGTAACACAATCGTTAACATTCCACGTTGCAGCTGATATCGATGAGGATGATGGATTGATAACATCAGTTGTTTCGTGTGAAACCCCGATCAGTCTGAATCCCCTGCACCGCTTTCATACAGAGACATAATGAACAAATGTAAAGGCATTGAATGGCTATTGAAAGAAAGAAGGAAAAAAAGATGATCACAAATGTTATCAAAAATAATTTCATGAGAATCACACAAGAGTGTGTGTAGTTACAGGATAAATGTTACATAGAGACGAGTCATCAAGTCGGAAACGCCATTTTCTACAGTGTATTGAAATAAGGAGTCACTTCCTGTTTTGCCACTGATCAGATCAGATGTCATTATCAACTTTTTAGTAACAGTTTGCACAAAGGCCATTGAATGATTTGATGCTTAAATTAATAACTTCATGAATCAATTTACCAGAATAAATATGTAAATATATTTCATCACTTTCAGCAGGTGAATGTAAGAACAGTCAAAAATAAATCATTTTGCAAAGTAAAAATGTGAAAGTTAAATATTGTATCTATAGTTTATGTAATTTTCGTGTCCCATTGACAAGGACTGGAGAGCTTCCTCCTCCGACAAACTTACTTACTAAAATGCCTCCATGTTCCTCCAGCGGAGTGTTTGCCTTCACACTCACACGTTATATAACCGAGCTGAGGCTGTGCAGTACATCCTGTCGTTATTCTTAATCCCCAACCAATTCCCTTTTTGTTTACCGCCACGATCATATGCATTATCCTAAACCTGACTATCGACTACATAATCCACGAGCTGTAATATCATTCTGCTACAGCCGAGTGAAGTTTTGATCACAAAGATCTATTCTTTGTCGTGGTAAAAAATGCTTCCAAATGAGGGGTTGCAAAATGTAACAGCGTGGTTTTGTTGGTGTTTTGAAAGTATGATTGTATGTTAGCAGAGCTCTGATTGGCCTCGGTGAGAGCTGCTGCATATTTACAACACGGAAGGGGGAGAATAAGAAGGGAGGAAAGTCAGGCGGGAGAGAGGAATGGATGGAAACTATCACTAAAACAAAAGGAACATACGGGGCGGCGGCGCTTCAAATTGGGTGGTTGGGTAGGTTTGACTTATGTGGCCTTGGTCCTCGGTTATAATTTAGTATTTTGACTCACCTGGAATGGCCAGTGCTCTCTGTGAAATTGGATTTCTCAGTCGTATCAGCACAGAGCTGAAAATATGTACCTATGAGTCCACTTGTTTGTGACACTGGAAGTATATGTGCTCAAAAATAGGGAATTTTCGCACACTGGCCGTAGTGTATTATTCATATATTGAACTGTGGTTGCCACTGATAAGCTAAAGCAGCGCCCAGACTCTTTCCTTTGCAGATTTTTCTTTTTGTTTGTTTTTTTCGTGTAGCTGTTTAAGATTCATGGCAGGACCACTGATATCAGTCTGAAGGCAACACCACAGCTTTGCTATAACGCCGCTGCCTTTACAGCTGCAGTCGCAGTAACTGCGCTCGGTTCAATCACTGAACAATAGTACAGCATGTTGTCGATGGAAATACAAAACACAGGTATTCACGGCTAACTGTTCCCGTGGATCCTCTCAGTTTCCTCCTATTTAATCACTGTGGTTGTGCCGGGGGCTGCAGCGGCCATGTTATCAGAGACACCTCCTCCATGCGATACACAGTTATTGTAAAGCGACACAGGTGGTAGCAGGATATAATCTATAATGGGATTGCTGATGAACAGGTTGAACGTTTTATCTTCACAGCGAGCAAACAAAAAGTCTCCTTGTTATTTTTTTTCAGTGTCAAAAGTTTCCTTATCTTAAGTCTCTGAAAATTGGAAGTGGCTGGCTTCAGTGAGGATTTGAAAGGGGGGGGGATCCAACCAAAGTTTTTACTTGATTCACCACTACTGGGCATATGCCAGAGAACATGTAGCATGACTGTAAGGAGAGAGGACAGCAGGCCTCAGGAAGTGGAGCAGAGTCAGCCATCAAGTTACTTTTTAATTGAACAATTCATCATAGAGCTAATGCACTCCACGCTTTGTTTAGCTCTATAATCCTGGATAAATACAATTAAAACATTTAAGATAAGTTCTTATAACTTTTTTTTTTTATGCACGTCTCGCTTCAGCGAGGCCCCAACACCCTCTGTTGGCCCGCCGCCACTGGCCGGCGTTATGGACGGCCAGCCGGATGGCAGCACCAGATAAGCCCTCAATTTGTACTCCCCGAGCCACGAGCCTTGGCTGGTGTTACAAGCTTGAACTCAAGTTCTAAATTCACTTGGAAGAGATAGCGGCGAGAGCCAGGCTGCACAAAGACATCTGTAATGTAGACGAAACAGGCCGAGCAAGTCCAGATCTCTGACGGGGTGACTGTTGAGACAGAGTGCCAAACAGTTCGCAGCCCGGTGACAGCGACGGCGCTCGTCCGTGTTTTGGATCCATCTCCTCTCGCTCCGTCTTCCTGACGAACACTTCCTCGACCTGTCTCATCAGGAATGTGCCACCGGGATGTCAGAGTGATAAATAGGCCTGGTTACATGCCAGAGGAAGCCGTCTGCCTCTGCCACTTGTGAGCAGACCACATCAGATCCGGCCCCTGTAGCAGAGGAGGAGGCTCGTACACGGGGCGGCATTTTTCCATTAGCGAGGGAAAGGGATTCGTTCAGGAAGATGTATTAGTTTTCAGATACAGTATGTGGCACAAACATTAGCCTTTTTATTAAAAATGAAATACGGTCCAATCAGTGTTGTCCACCTCTGGATGTTTGATTGCATATTTATTGCAGTAGTGATGAATGGCTTGTCTGTTTTGTCAATGGGTGAAATTTACTGATTACAATACAGTATGTGTATAAACAGTATGTGTCCAAAGAAACATTTGCTCTACATTATAAATGCACAAGTTTTGGCACTTGGAATGAGAAGGAGTTTCATTCTGGGATGACTACATGGTAGTAATAATACCATAATACACCATTTTTCCACTGAATACATTATATAAGTGTGACAACATTTATGCGTGATAAGTAAATAAATCAATGAGACAGCATTTCACGACTTTACATCAGTACGGAAGCTGAGAAAGGCCAGACCTGCAAATGTTTTCTATCCCGTTATCTCAAGATAACAAAATTCTCGATAACGAGATAATTATCCCGTTATCTTGACTTCTAGTGCCGTAAACCCAAAGTGTCAAGAGGAAATCACACTGTGATCATTGGAGGAGGAGTGTTACTCGTTATCTCGGGATAACGAGGTTTCTTATCATCAGATAACGGGATCAAAAAACGTTTGCGAGTCAGGCCTTTCTCAGGCTTCTGTACATCAGAATTCAGATCTTTATGAATAAACTTTAAGAAAACATAAGTGAATAGTCAGTAGATAAAAGTGGATGAAATATATATTTGTTTTCTGGGGGGGACGATATCTACAGGCTGCAGTCTATAATGCATTTATCAGCTGTGGACTTTTAGTTTTATGCCGATAAAAAAAACCTGATGAGGCGTTTCCTCTCACCAGCAGTAATCAGATCATTTACATTAATTAAAGCCTTATTAATTACTTAAACAGTAGAGGTGTGATCATGCTACAGCGATGCTGCTCGTCACTCATACTAAAAGGACGGTTTCTTCTGGTCTGCTCAGACAGACGGGACCGAAGTTATTTCCATCAGTGGGCAAAGATAAAAAAGACAGATGGGAGGGAGAGGGAAAGAAGCGGGGAGTGTTTTGCTGGAGGAGCTCGGAGGGCGGGTTCTCACAGGGTTCCCTACGTCAAGGTCTAATTTTGTCGCCGTTTGGTCGGAAACAGAGTGGGTGGGGCGGGGCAGCGGGTAAACTACCCATGGTAGCAGAAGGACAAGATGAAGACAATGGACAAGCAAAGGGTGGAAACGATGAAGGACACTGATGAAAAACCCCTGGTAAAGACGGGTTGGTGCACTTGTTTGTTAGAGTCACAAGGCTGTAATTGGTCACAGCGACAGTAACTCTGAGACAATTGTATAAACAACACAAGTAAAGGTGGAAACTGGAAGGAAATCTATCGGATTGAAGGGAGATCACCGTGTCTCTGTGCTCGGTCCAGTTCCAAAAACCCCTTCAAATGGTTCTTCATTCCTTCCCGACCTCTACCTTCAAAAGGAAACGGGTTGTAGTGTTTCCATCTTGCCAGACATCTCAAACCCCAACAGCTCAGAGGCCATCGTTGGTTCAGACAGTAAATAAAGATGGACGTAGCCTCTGTGACGTCACCCGCAGCTTTCTGAAGCTCAGAGTGAGCTGCTCCACCCTCGCCATCTTGGCATTGCCCGACTCCGCCTCCTAACTCCCGGCTAATCCAAAAATGGGCAAAGAGGAGGATAATTGAAGAATAGGAGAATAATAATAATAATAATAAATAAAATGTAAACAAGTGAGTTATCGCCATGGCTCCAGACTAAAATATCTCGACAACCACTGGATGCTCAGCGATTAAAGTTTCACCAGTAAATTCAAGATGTAAAAACAACGACCCCACAGGTCGCCCGTGTACGCAGCTCATTACGATTACATCCGACTCCCCCGAACCCACATCTGAGCAACATTTCATCCATGACCTTTCCACAAGCTTAACCATGTGTTTATTATTGTAACCATGACAACGAAGGTTCTGGAAGCTAAAGGAAGTTCTTATTTTAACCACAAAGTTTTTCCTAAATCTAAATGTAAAGTACTTTTGTTTTGTTTTTTGTCTAATCCTTCCACAACATTAACCCACATGTTTATTGTTGTCACTTAAATACGTCTACAAGAAGCTAACGACATTTGTGTTTAGTGTTAATTAGCACATGCTAAAATACTAAACTACGATGGCAAACATCAGCTTGTCACCATTTTACCATTTTTGAAGGGACCGAGGTAAAGTAGTTGTTGTTGTTGTTGACAGCAGCGTTGTGATGACAAACATGTGAATGCATGTTGTCCGTTTAATTCGGCGTGTTAAAAATATAAGTTTCATTCAAAGGCAGCGACGATTCTTGGTGGGATTTATGCAAAATCTTTCTTGCCGACTCGGAGACATTTTGAAAAGCCTTGTTTACAGCGCATCAAAAAAACTTCTCCAATCTGTTTCTGTGTGGAATAAAGCGCTAACCTTTGACATCCCCACCACCCCTCATTCCTTTCAGCCCCTCAAGGCTGCCCATAACAGACCCAGATGGTCTGTCTCTGCTTAATAGCCCCCTATATTTTCCATCAGCGGGGAGTGTCGGGGACATACAAGGCCAGGTTAACCCAGGTTAACCAGGGAGTATTTCCACTGGGGTTAACTCCTCTGACTGCAGTCAATACCAAACACCTCCCAATTAACGAATCCACTACAGCTCTCCAGCATTTTCCCCCCCAGAAGAAAGCTTTTTCCCCCCAAAGGTCCAAAGTCCCTAGGTGGTAAATAGATGGTATAGTGAGAGGCGGTTCCTTTTTTTTTTTTTTTTATCCGACAGCAGCCTCTGTGCTTAAGGGATTGATTATGGCTCCCATCAGACCAGTGTTTGCACACTCTCTGATCCCCTAATAGAAGTGAAGGTGGCTGCAGAAAAGGCAGAGCATTTAGCTGTGCTGCTTGTGTTTGAAGGGAAGGGGATAAAGGCTTTAGTGGAGAAGATAAATAACCCCTTCTGCTCTCTCAGAAGCACCAATCGAGCAGCAAGTTAAGAGTTTAAATTAAGAGATTCTCTGTGCATCAAATCACCCACTAAATAAGCAAAGCCCTTTTTAGCTCTCTGACATTTCAGTCAATAAATTGAAGGGAAAGTGCATGTGTGTTTTTGTTTAATGTTAACGTTTCTTCTCTTCTAAATCTTTTTATTTTTCTCCTCTTTTTTTTTTACTGCAGTGCTCAAACATGTCAGCATGTGGTGCTTAAACTTTTTCTTTTTTTTAAAGAAGAAGAAGAAGATCCTTTTTTCTTTTCCTTTTTCTTTTTTTTTTTTCTAAACACAAACGCACGGTTGTCATCCGGCTCACTAATTAGCTGTCATAAGTTCTTACTCCCAGAAAATCCATTCATTCCTCACTAGCGAGAATGTTGCCGGCTTCCACAGCTTAAAGGACTCGCTCTGCAGCATCTGCACCTGCAGAAACGAGTGAGGTCGGCCGAGGAGGTCGTCTCTGCTCAACACTTTTTTTTTTAAAACAAATTTAGCTTAGCATGTTTATATTCTCTGCCACGAGATATACAAACACGTGTTCCCCCGGAGCGACTCGGCCGCCGAACACTGGAGATGTTTAGCATTCTGCTGCATTATCACGCCGTCACATGCTGTCAACACGACACAAAGATCACCGTCGGGGATCCCAGCGTTCATTGTGTCTGAAGATAAGGACACCTGTGGAGACGCGAGAGGTGCCACTCAGTTTAACTGCAAATGTCTGCTTCGTGCTTCAATCAGAAATGTGTGCAGCGGAGTGCGGGAGGTCAGAACACAGTGATCAGGACTGGGCCGGGCTGTCACGTCAAACCACACAGAAAAACCCTCCGAATAGAATCCAATAGTCATTTTGTAGAGTCCAGAGTACTGATGGCAGCAGGGATGAAGGACTTCCAACACATTTTTATTTGCTCCGTGGTGAAACTCTACAGCGCCTCCCGGAGTTCAGAGGCTCCAACTGTCTGAGGAGAGGATGGAGCTGTCTGCCAGGATACTCCTCTCCTTCTTACTCATCCTCTGTTTAAAGCCCTTGACTCAACTTCTTTCTTTTTCACAGACACTGATTCTGTAGCTTCAGCAGTTTGAGTCTCTGTTTCACCTGAACTCAATGTTTTCATACGTGGGAGGCAACACAGGAGAACCCAGGAAAAAAAAGGCTCAAGGTCATCACAGCTCTGAAAAAAACTCTGCAACCAACCCAAAAAAAGAAATCAGCATTATCTCACTGAAGGCCCCGGATTCAGTCTCTCAGGCAACAAGCTAGCTTCCCCACCTGCTCCCACCGAGCAGGTTTGTTGAGGCTGTTTGCAGCTTGCGAGGTGAAAAAGTCCCAGAACTCCTCAGTAAAAACTTTAATCTGTTTTCATTTATAGACGATTCTCTTCGTGGTCGTCTTCCTCCGCCACTCAGACTAAGTCCAGGTTATATCCCCGTTTATCCAGACTCTCATAAAATTTGAATACTAGTTTGTCATACTTGCTGTGTCTGAGGTCTCCGTGACCTTTGACCTTTGAAGACCAAAATCTAACCAGTTCCAGGTGAACTTTTTTACCAAATTAGATGATAACACGACCAAAACCGCGTTTTGTGAGGTCGCCACAACCTTGACCTTTGACCTTTGACCACCACAATCTAATGAGTTCATTCTCGATTCCTAGAGAATGTTTTTGCCAAATTTCAGCAATTCAATTTCAAAATGTCCACAAGAAGGGGGACGGATGAACGGACAACCCGAAAACAATATGTCTCCTGCTCTGACTGTCGACGGATCATCATATAAATATGAGACAGTAAAAGACACAGAGCGCAGAGGCGTCCTCATCATCATCATATCTTCAACTGAGCCAAAAAAAAAAAAACAGCAAAGTTCACAGTAAGAACAGCTTTTTAAAAAAACTCGAGTGTCTTCATGTCAAAGACAAGAACGGTTCTCACAACCACAACAAGTACACTGCTGAGTCATTTGTTAGAGCCGACAGTCGGAGCGGCGCAATGCTCTTCATTCACCCCGCCGTCAGCGCCGGCCATTGTAATTGAAAATAGCTTTTAATTACGCTCAGTTGGGGAGTGGCGATGATTGTTGAGAGTGGAGCCGACGGGGCGTTGGGCACAACACGAGGGTCTGCGGGGCTGAAGAAGAGAAAGCCAGACGAGCACGGCAAATTACTGTCATTCTCCTCCATGAGAGTGTGTGTGTGTGTGTATGTGTGTCTTCTGTAACTTTGTGTGGCGCTCTGGTAAATCTGGGATTATTCTGCACAGATGACTGAACACGTCCATCTACTCACATATGATTGAGGCAAACTAGCCGTTCTCTCCATGCGACCGCCATAGTCCCAATGATGACTGAGCCTCATTAAACCCCTCTCAACTACTATTACCCCTCCGCACACATACACACACATACACACACACACACACACACACACACACACACACACACACATAAACACACGCCCACACACATTTTGGAGAGAAATTGAGGTTGCTGTGTCAGTGGCCCGGTGGTGAGGAGCCTTGTACCAGGGGAGTAATTGAGATGGCCGGTGAAAAGGGGAGCGAGGCTTAGACAACCATCCACACAAGTTCCTGGCTGCTGTCCAATTATATCCAGCAGCCTCCACTACCTCCTGAACTCCAATTATAGTTGGCAAAGCTCGGCTGGTCAGAGAACCTGTCACCCCCTCGCTCCCTCCTTCGTACCCTCCCTCCCACAACTGCCGGCGAGAAATAGCAAAGTCAAAGACAATGTGTGATGTCCTCTGGTGCCTCGATGCGTCTGTGTGTGTGTGTGTGTGTGTGTGTGTGTGTGTGTGTATGTGTGTGTGTGTGTGTGTGTGTGTGTGTGTGAGAGTTGGAAGGTGTTTTGAACACAACAATAGCCGTTGCTGATTGAACCCTCTCTTGGCCTCTGGTTCTATTCAGAAACAGCGGGCGGCTCCGGCAGCGGGATGAATGAGAGTGGACGCTGCAGGATGAAGAAACCGTTTATCAACAGATGCTGAAATGTGAATGTCACGTGTTGACGGACGCAAACGTGAGTTGACTGAACATATACCGACGTACAGAGCGATGAGAGACTCGGCGACGGGATGTACTTTGCTCGAGGCGTTTCCGCTTTTCTGATTCATTATCTACCTCGATGCATTTTAAGAGAGAAATACTGCTGCAGTCACTCTGCAGATTATTTTAAATACAAAGCAACTGTTTAAATTCTATGACACTCATGTTTTATTTACAGCACCATGCAGAAACTTTGACACATCATGAAGAGTCTCCTTCATGTTGACGTCTTCCTCTGGCTGTCTGTGGACTTTTGTCAAAACTGGGAATTATTAATATTTTCAATGATTAATGACGAGATAAAAATCATTCTATATGTCTTTTAGACTGAATTATAGTTGTTTTTTCTTTCATCTAGAATATGAATAATTGTATTTCAATTTTGTTTATTTTCCATTTTCATTATTATTTATTATAATTTTACTTATTATTGTTTATTTATTATCATACATGTTGTATGTGTGCACTTATATGTGAATTCTTGTTCCGTGTTCCTTCGCTCACTCAACAGTTCAATAAAGTAATAGTTTAAAAAAATAAAGTGACAAAAGCAATGTGAATTTTTTTTTAATAGGCGTCTGTGTCATTTTTCTTGTATTTTTGTATTTTCCTGGCAGCTTTATACTTTGTTAAAATGACAAAATTACCAAAATGAACCTGAACTCTCAAACATTTAATTTCATAACTCATTCATAGAAACAACTTTTAGATTATTAAAAATCAGTAAAGCTGGTGTTTGTCCTCCTCTGGAACGATGGTTTAGTCTTTTTAACCTCGTCAATTAGCCGTTTGACCGTCAGCATCCACAAAAAAAAATCTATTCATTAACAACTAATTAACATTTACAACCGACTCGATGGGTTGTTGAACCCTTAATAAATAACTTAATAACGTTTGTAAGTGCAGATGACTGACTACATTTCGCAAAACTGTCGCAGGAACAGCTCGAGTGTTTCGCTGCGAATATGTGCCAGTATTCACCGGAGGTAGGTTTCATTTCCAGTCAGGGCAGCCTCTTCATCCTGCTGCCAACAAGCTCCGGCTTTTCCATCTACATTTTTACAATCATAAATCTTAAGGCAGTTACTGGAGGGACAAATTCACAATCCTTCGTGGTTTCAGGGGGGAAGCGAACACGGAGCTGTGGCAGCTGGTAAAGTGGCTCCAACGCTGCACTGCTCCTGGGTTTCTATTTCTCTAGTCACTGTGCTGAGGATGTGAGGGAGGGAAGTAAAAGTTGTGATCAGCTACAGCAGGTTAAACATCCCTACATTTGTCCAAAGTGTGTATATATGTGGCATCATCACTGGTCCGCTTTACTGTATACCAGACCAGCAGACGTCAGGTTTCTGTATATTCTACATCCCGTACATCTATACTCTCTACCTGTCACTCTCCAAGGTTTAAAGGTTTCTCAATATTTCATGAAGATGAAGTAACTCAGACCTACTTTACTTGCTGTACTTGCTCTACCTACCAGTGAAGTCTCATTAATATTAGAACGTTTTCAAGTTCAGTTGCTTTGCTGCGTTTTCTGTTTCAAACTTTCCTTTAACTTTCAAAGTAAGAATCAGGAAGGCAAGGATCTGCACAGCGAGCAACCTGCTGCTGGAGTGACATTTAGCAGCTAAAGATACGGATGTTTTGACTGATACTGATTTAATTGAAGATTAAATTTCCTCCAGCTTTTGGACTATGGATTAAAGAGTTTATAAACCATTGACAGAGAAAATTTGCTTTTCTATTTATTTTATTGTTTAGTTTAATTCTGGTCTTTTCGCTTGTGTTTATTTTTCTTGCCTACTATTTTTCTCACATTGAATTCATGTATATGTCATTGGTTAGGAAATCGACTCTGATCACAAACATGGTATCAGAACGAAGGGGGAGGGGACCCAATGTCTTTGAATGAGAACTTTAAATAAAGAGTCGGATGTCACTCTGTGTCTGATGTATTTCATGTGTGAACTTTTATCAGGTAATAATGTCAGACGTTCGCAGCTTGTTCCAAACATTGTTTCAGCCTCATCTGTTCTGCTCTGCACCCTCCCGCAGACGTACAGGATTATTGACGAGAGCAGTAAAAGTGACTGGTGCTTAAAGTATGACATACGGCCCCACACTGTAAAACAAAACCAATAATATTCATTGATCAGATCAACTGCTCCACTCACTGTTCCACTGTTTTCACAAGTAAATGAGGCTCAGATGCAAATTGCTCTGCACACACACACACACCCTTGGGAATTGTCAAGGAAAAGAAAAAGTCAGAAATGCACAGCACCATGCGAATGTTAAATTATGTCATTAGCGTTTACTACTTCACAAAAGTTGCTTTATTGCTTTGTTGTTCTTCTCTCGCCGACAAGGTTTATTGTTCTATTACCTCACTTCCTTCCCCGTCTTCTGTTTGCTTTTATTGAACAAGATTTTTTTTTCCAGTCATGGCCCGAGGAGTCTTTGAAGATTGCCATCTTTATCATATGTATCTGATGGTTTGTTGTATTATTGTGTGGTTGTATACATTCTTTTTTCTTTCTTTTTTTTCATCCCTCCACTGTGGGTTTCATTTGTCCTTCGGGACTCATAACCAATTCCGACTATTTGATTGATGCGTTCATTTTCCCGGTTTCCTGCTGGCCCCTAAAGCGTTACTCGCTCTGCTTTTATACTTACGCAAAGCACCCTGCCATCAGCACACAATATAGCGTCTGTGCATCAGCCGCATATTAGTCAAAATAGGTTGTACGGTAACGTAATGATGCCAATCTGGAATTAAAGTGGCTTGGCCTCCATTTGGACGAGGCTCCGACTCTGGTCACTGCGTCTGAGGAGGGTTTTTAACGTCGTGGTCAGAATGTGTTGATACTGAACTGAAACCATTTTAATGATATTGGCCCCATCAAGATTCCACGTTTATGTACTTTGGTGTGTGTGTGTGGAAATGATGATGACTTCATGCATAAGGCTACAAATGTGAACAGCTCTTATGGTTTCGCAGTTCAGATACCATGGATAGCGCTACTGCCTCGCACTTAGTTCAGCACTTTGGACAGCGTCATTGGCTTTAGCCCATTTACTCTCTTACCGAGGACTTTGAATTACTTTTGACTTCCATCACCTTTTGACCACAGTGACAAACTCAGACAGTCCTTAAGGACCACGTAGGAGTTATTCTGAATTGTTCTCCTTCTCTGCTTATGAATAGCCGGGTAGTTATTTTGTCCTAACACAGCATTAAACAGCAATATCCAGCTCATGGAGGGCACTATATTGTCAGCCCCTGTTGAGCTGTCGAATGCGACTCAAATTGTGTTGAATATGTACTTAAGATATTTTTCCCTGAGCAAAAAACCCCTGGGTTGATCTTTGAATCATGGTTAGACAGGTGAAGTCAGTTATTCAGCCCCGTTAGTTTCAGGTGAGAACCAACACTGAACCAACTCTTCCTCTCTCCTGCAGCTACAACAAATCATCCATTGTTTTGACATCTCTCAGCTGCTGTAACGCAGCTGTTAAAAGCCAGGAAGCCGCTGCAAGATTACAGCTCACTACATGATTACCGACACTCCACGGCGTTCCCATGTGACCTTCACCACTCAGTTAAACAAGGGAGTAGATTTGGTTTTAGAGGGCAGCACTGAGACTGTTAAAAGCCTGATATTTATTCTTATTTATTGCTCCTGTACATAAACGTGCACTTTACTTACTCTTTGATTGACGTTCCATTCCAACATCACTTTAGATAAAGAAGAAAATACATTAAATATATTTAGAGCTGCACACTGTCCCACCAGTTAGTGGGCGGGGCAGCCTACATGTAGCCTGAGAGGCTAAAGTGAGGGCAAAGCACCCCAGCTAAAATTACACACTCGCAATGCAGCCTTTAACCTCCTAAGACCCGAACTCTTGCATGGCGTGCATTTTTAATTTCTCTTTGCTATTTAGGCTGATTGGGACCTGAGAACAATGATGTCCACATATGAGGACATTAGTTTTACATTTCAATTACTGAGTGGCAGTATAATATCCTCATATGTGGTCACCAGGCCCTTGTTGAGAAAAAGTTAGTATTGTGGTCTAGAGAACCCAAAATGTGAGGTCCACATATGTGGACGCCAGGTCCTAGGAGGTTAAGAACCAGGGAAAGACGACGTTCATGCAAAGGTTTTTTTTTTTATAAAGATCGATATCTCAAATGACACCTAGAGTCATGTGACAACACAACACCACCTCCCTCCTCTGCTCACAGGTGTTTAGAGGAGAACGTCATTTTACGCTTATGAATGAATCTCTGTCTGTTCAGATGAGGTAAAACTTCCCACTGAAGCAGAACTGGAATTCGTTTTGATTAGAAACCAGAAAAAAAATATTTAGTTCAAATTGGTAAAACAATAAAAACGGATGCAGCCGCAGCAGCAGCAGCTTCGGATGACAGATATCCCTGCTTTTATTTAAGTGCTGTATTAACAGCAGTGTCCAGCACAGGGACACTGCTGCTATATCAACATCCATTTAACATCAAAATATTTGCTGGGAGACTTTAGTGTGTACTAGCAAGGGGGGGGGTCACAAAGTTACATCTACAAATCAGGTTATAGTGCAGCGTTTTCAGAAAATGTCACCACAGTGCCTGTTGTTTCTGGTCTTTGCAGACCCAGATTCCCTGCTAGACGTCCCAGCAGGAGCCTAAGTGCCTAGTTTGCCAACTGGCATGTTTCTGCTCACAGCCTGGACTGCAGCCTAATTATGCATCTTAGGCTCTTTGTTTTTGTCAGAGTCACTGAGTAAATTCTCCTCTCAGTTCCCATTTTCATTTGCTTTCTGCTGATCGAGACTGACTGGCCAACTGGCAACGACCCGGCTTCATTGGTCTGATGGGCATATGCATATAGATGATGTTTTTCTTTCCACCCACAAAGTGACCTTTTGCGGCGCGTATACAGGAAACAGAGGGTTCAGCACGTTGCGCTCGTGCAGCTGGAGATGTGCATTAAACCGCCGTCTCGTTGCCGTAGAGATGAAAGATCAGTCTGGCATTCTTTTGATGTCAAACCCTCCTTCGGAAACTTTGCTTTTTCCAAACTTTTCACAAAGCGACTCCGCTGTTGTGTCATTTCTGACAAACGCACTCGCACACTCACAACATCGGTAACATTATCTCAGGGGCTCGCCGGCGTCGCCCGGGCTGCTCCCGTCCTGTAAAGTCAAGGCTTGTTTACTGTGACCTTTCCTTTGCCCCAGTCTTCTCCATCTTCACAGGTTAATGTGTTGCAGTTGTTATTGTCACTGAAGGTCATTTCTCTAAAATAGATGAGGCCAATTCAGGCGGCAGCATCCGCCTCAGGCTGCTGGTTTGATTCCTGTGTCTGAAGAAAAGTCTTGTTTCTTTTTAAAAAGCTAAATTAGCTGCAATTCTTTGTACGTAGATAACTCAGCTGAGCATGGATTCGCCCGAGCGAGCAATCGGTCCTTACGCTCCGAGGAGTGAAAACCAGGCATGGACTCATTTTTTAGACACAAATAATACAAATTATTAATTTAATTAGGATTTTAAACAACCTAATTAATCCAAGTTTGATGAGAAAATCCTTAATATCCAACAATTCCATGATGAATGGGGAAACTCTGCCAGCTAGGGAAGATCATGTTTTATGATTAAAAGCTACAGGTTCTGAGTGAAAGCTGTGGCGAGATTATTTTTGCAAAAAAAAAAAAAAACCCCGAATTTAGTTTTTAGTTTTATCTGACGAGTGAAACCAGAAAATACTGCGTTTAATTGAGACGGATGGAAGTTTGTTATTGAAATACTAAAATATATTACGACCGTATTTACTTGGAATGAAACTTTAAATTGAGAAAGTTTTCTAAAGTGAGGAAGTCATTTAAATCAGACCGACTATCTTGATGGAAATTAGCCAAACGATGACAGTAAATCTGCTCCATGAGAGACGGACGGGGTTTTCATTTCACACTTGGAATATGTTTGAGGCGGCAGACAGGAGGTTTAATGGGAGCACTGGTTTTAAATCAGCTGTATGTCCAGTGGCTTCAGATATATGCAGCACACAGGCCATTATTGTCCATCACTCAGCTCTCAAGAACCTGTCACACGTTTTCCAGAATTTTGTGCAAATTTACAAAAAAAATTTAAAGCTGAAATCTGAGTATTAAGACACTTTATTGCAGTGGGAGCTTCTTTGGCAGCAAACACAGCTCTGAGTCTTCTTGGGAAAGTCTCTCCAAGCTCTGCACATCTGGGTTCGGACAGTTTGTTTCACTCTTCCTGGCAGATCCTCTCGAGCTCCGCCAGATTAGATGTGAAGTGTCTGAGCTGCTGTGTGTGAATTTTCGCAGATGTTCTGTGGGGTTTAAGTCTGGACCAGTCAAGGGCAGTGAGAGATTTGTCCTGATGCCACCCCCCCACCACCCACCACCCCAGCACTGGCTTGACTGTTTGCTTCAGGTCATCGCCGTCACACAGGAAGGTGAACCGTCGGCTCAGTTTCAGGTCTCGTGAACTCTGGAGCAGGTTTTCTTCGAGGACCACTCACTGTATTTGACTGCAATCATCCTTCTGACAAGTCGCCTTGTCCCTGCTGCTGAGAAGCCCCCCCCCCCCCCCCCCAATAAGGAGGGTATCAGCCGGGTGATGAGCAGGTTTCACTGATCTCAGACCAGAGAATCTTTTTCCCTCCTGCTCCGAGTCCCCCCCCCCTCCCTCCAACCAAGGTCCTGATACTCAGTTTGGCTGGATGGCCAGTTGTAGGAGGAGTCCTGGTGGTTTCACAGTTTCACAATTATTGAGGTCAGTGTGCTGCTGGGAGCGCTCGGAGCTGGAGAAATGGTTTGATACCTTCGCCCTGACCTTTGCCTCGCCACGGGGGGTGGGGGGGTGGTGGTCTCCAGAGAGTTCCCTGGACTTCATGGCCCGGTTTTGTCCTGACATGCCAAGTGAATTATGGTTTCACTAAATAACTGATTGTGTAGCAACAATGGAAGTGTGTAACACCAGTTATAATCCAGCGACACCAATACAATGAAACCTTCTGTCTCACACAGGAGCCGATCAGGGATGGAGATTTTAATGATACCGATGCCATTATTGATTCAATGATGATTAGTTTTTCTCAGTCACACCTGATTTACAATGTAGACACAAACCTATAGACTATGGCTGCACTTATTAATTCTATCAGCTGCATCAGACCAATTCAAAAGGGAAATGTGCGTCCATACTGCCACAATATTTAATCAACAGTCAATGTAAATCCATCTTGCATTAGTTGTAACTAAACTTTAACTGAGATAATCATTTTCTTATTTAAACATGATGTGCGCCATACGAGGTCACAGCTTCTGTGTTCAAACGCGTTGTGATGATCTTTTCCGAGCTGCAGTTTAACAACAAAAGAAAAAAAAATAAAAGAATAAAGTAGGTCGAAACTTCAAGTACAAAAGGTTTTTTATTGTCTGAGTTTAAACCTCTGTGGCTCAGATGGCACCTGATGTGTCGTATGTGCTGAAGCGGCTCCTGGTTACCTGAAAACTAAGGTGAAAATATCAGTAATTTGAGTTTCGAGTGACTTTGTGACTCGGGGAAATTCATCGAATAGTGAAGCAGCACTTCTTCACCATTAGCTGAAAGGTCAGGATTTAAACAGCGAGGCAATTTATTTTTGCAAATACCAAGTTCATAATAAGCTTCTCTTTCTCTCTGCTTTGCTTAATACAACGGGTCCGACTGTGTCATAATCAAATTTACAGAGTGCTTCAAGAACACGTCGGAACAGTTCAGACGTGTTGCCGTTGTAACGTGTATCCTCAGATAGATTGGTAGTCAATTCTGCTGCCGACCTTAAACCTTTTTCTTTCACAGAAAATATATAAATGTGCCAAGCCAGGAAACCAGAAACTAAAAAGCAATATCTCTGGGGGGGCCCTCCAACTTCCACTCACTCCTCTGTGTCCCCTTTAGAGGATGACATTGCAGGAGGGGCAATGGAGCAAATTCTCTGGCACTTACTTTCATTAAAATCTGAGCAGGAAGACGTCCCAGCCCAGTCGGCTGGAGGATTTGCAGGCTGTGTAAAAGTCTGTCTTCCTCTAACATTACTCTAACCTCCTCCTTCTTCTCCTTCTTACCACGCTGCTGTCGATGTGACAACTCAGATAAGACGAATCAAGAGACAGGGGTAAGAAAGCAGATAGATAAAATATCTGGGAGAATGTTGTGGAGACGGCATCTTCTGATCAGATATCAGTGTTTCTGAGATTTATGAAAGCTTTCCTCAAACGTGCATCAGTGAGACGGAATACTAACTAAAAGAAGGTTTTTTAAAGATTAAAAACAGAAAAAAAAAACAAGATTCCTGAGCTCGTCTGTAGTTTTTTAACATTTTTTTCTACATGCTGCAAAACGCTGCAAAAATGTTTTCCACATTTCACAAGTCCCTGTGTTTTGAATTGGTTTGTGATTAGAGCATCTTTCAAAGCCGTCCAGTGGCACAAGTGCAGGTTCGGCTTCACTCTCACTTAATGTGAGCGGAGATAAGCTCCAGCCCTCCACCCAACTGTGAAGGATAAGTGTGTACGTGCGATGGATGGATGTTTTATTTAGCCTTTTAAACCGGTCTACTGGCCTTTTAAACTGTTTATAATACTATTACAAAGTCCTCCTCGCACTGGCAGCTCCTGCAGGGCGGAGTCTGCAGGGCGGAGTCTGCAGGCCTAACAGGAAATATCAAAAAGTGTGTTTATTTTAAAACAGGATTTTTCATGTGTTATTGGCGTTGGTGCATCCTCACATTTCAGCCATGCAACCGGTCTGTAAGTTGTTATCATACTGTACATGTTTACTGTGAACAGTAGTAAGTGAAGCTTCTATTAAAAGTTATTGTTATTATTGTATGTAGTATTGCCACTTGGACGTTAGCTACTACAGCTAATTCAGTTTCAGTATTACAATAGTAAAACATAGAAAGTTAGCAAACTATAGCAGTAGTAAAATTCACTAAGTTCAGTCATGTTTATTTTTTATTTCCTACTTCCTCTCAGACACACTCTGCTTCACTTCTATCCACGCATACACATCAGCTGTTATCGGGTATTGGCAATTTCACAGGGTGACGATAAGACAATCATACTGTGGATAAGATAAGAGAATCCTGTCCTGACCAATTATGGGGGTCATCCAGGAAATCAGACATTGACCCCCCAACTAAAAAGTCATCTGTGTTTCACCGAGTCAGTTTGCTGATTTTATTTCTTGGTTTGTTTTCACTACTTTTCACTCATGTCGTCAAACGATCGTCTCGTCAAAACAACCAACTCAAAAGAATCTTGGAAAATGAAAGAAAATTGAAGGTGTCATTGTAATTGCCTCTCATGGTCACAGCAGCTGCTGTTTATCAAAAGTTACATAGTCCTGCTTTAACCAGACTGGGATAAAAGCAAAATTAAGTCTGGCACAGTTGGGGAATCTGTAGTAGGTCAGCTTTTGAAAGGCAATTTCATTCAAATAGAGAAAGATAAGCAGACCCCCAGGCAGAAGGTTAAATCCCAAGAAATGAATCTGAATCATGAAGGAGAGACAACATCCAACCGGAAAGAAGAAAAGTTTCAGAAAATCAGCAGAAAGAGTTGAATAAAGTCAGAAAAGTTGGATAAAGATTACAAAGAGATGAGACATGGCTCTCCAAGTAATGGAGGCAAGCTGTGATCATCTATATCGAGAAGAATCCCCTCAGTAAAATGGTTTAACCAAAAAAAGGAGAAGCATCATCAGCGCAGACAGCTCACTGCATTATATGAAGCAATCACTTCTCACTTGTAAAAACTCTCTCAGCCTAACCAGACAAATGGAAGAGAGAGGAGGCTGCAACCTGCTTAGTACCGAACACAAAAACAACTAAATGAACTCTTCTTAGCTAAAATACTCCACAGACACTTGACAGTACACAAACCAGCAGGGAATTAAGCTGGAGAGAAAATGAGGATATAGTACCCATTGACAAATCTTCAAGTGGTACACTAATGCTTATTTAGTCATCCGCAAACTAGCTTTTTGTCACAGCCTCGTCATCGTGTGCTCAGTGGAAATAAACAGCAGCTTTGCCGCCAATAGCTGTGCCAGCGTATGAAAAGTTCTCCTTCCTCAACATTAGCCTCCTTCCTCTTTGATCATGGGGTCTGACAGATCTGTGGCAGACAGCCGCCATCTTTTTATAAACAAATGAGTCATGCAGCTTGGTCTCTCGTCACCAGAGCCTTGCCTCCAGGCTGCATTCTGCAATAAAAACTTCAAGGTGGGGAAAAACAGCAGCGTCTTTTCTGGTTCACAGTGACTAGAGCATCCGCCATCACGTGATTCACAACATTCACAAACGACGCTGCTGCTAGAATCCTGGCAGCAAACAAAAGCATCTCTTTCTCTCTCTTTGCTATTCAGAATACAAGAGCCAGGACTTTAACTGGGACACGTAGAAAATCATATTGCACTGCTTCTGCTGGCATCTCTTCACTGCATGTTCGACTTCTGAGGGACTTTAAGACTGAGAGCTGGTTCCAAACCAGACCAGATGCAGCATGAGCCACTCTCCAGTGTCTCACCAGCCATTATCAATATTCTTAATATTAACTGGAATTAATTACTTGTTTGTCTAATCTGCAGCTCTACTGAGCTTTTCAAGCTCGTTTAGCTTGTTGTTTTTAGCCTTGTTTAGCTCATATTTTATAGCCTCTTTTAGTTGTTGTTTTTAGCCTCTTTTAGCTTGTTTTTAGCCTCTTTTTAGCTTGTTTTTTAGCCTATTTTAGCTCATTGTTTTAAGCCTCTTTTAGTTTGTTTTTCAGCCTCTTTTAGCTCATTGTTTTAAGCCTCTTTTAATTGGTTTTTAGCCTCTTCTAGCTCGTTTTCTGCCTCTTTTAGCTCATTTTATGCCTCTGCTGGCTTGTTGTTTTTAGCCTCTTTTAGTTGATTGTTTTTAGCCTCTTTTTGTTGTTTTGATTTTACAGCACATTTACTGTATGGTTATGTTTTCATTCTAAAAGGAGAGATTCAACTAACCTCTACAAGAGTGGTGAGATAGCTGAGGCTAATTGTCATGAACCTCGCTAACTTGTGTATTTGTACTGTAGAAGATTAACGGATGGACAATATCTCAGCCAAAACATCTGGATCGCCCCGGTTGCTGGATGACAGGTGTGATTGACTCGCGATTGGGTCGAGCGGGTGTATGAGCGGGACCTTGATACTGCAGCTCCACTACGACGACACCAAGTGACATCGCCAGTGCAAGATGGCAGCGCTCATAATTTTTATTCTAAACATACTTTTATAGTTGTTACTATTGAGGAAATCAACATATTTTCTGCACATACACTGTATTGAAATGAGTCAAATTAGGCTCAATGGCCCTCATTTATCAAACGAACGTACGACAGAAAACCGTGCATACGACCATTTCCACGCAAGCTTCGGCATTTATCAATTTGGACGTGAGCGGAAGCTACGATCAGATCTCACGTCAGGTCTGAGCTCGTGTACGCAAATCTGAGTCTGGATTTGCGGTGCAGCACAGCAAAATCTGGCTGAGTCTGAAAATAATTATTAAACAAACCTCAGCTGTCATTAGCATAAACAGTCACATATTTAGAACAGATCAAAACGGATTCTTAAAACGAATAAAAGATAAAAAAAAATTTGAATTTAAAAAAAAGCCCACGTTTTTTACTGATACCACTTTTTTGTACAATAAAACAATATGATAGGCTAAATAGCCTAACATGACATCTAATTATTGCACATTAAAATTTGAAATAATAATAAATACAAGCAGAAACGTGTGTTTGCAAATTAACTCATGGCAAAATTGTGTAATTGTTTTTTGTGGAACAAAAATTAAAAGCATCTGGTGAGATAATCATTGTTGCACTGTGGTTGATCAGATGTTTACTCACTCCCTTATTTAAACAGATGCTTTGACAGTTATCAAATCATAACGATGGCAGATTTACTCGTTTTGGAGGAACAATACGCGCGTGTCAGACGTGAGCGCGTTTTCAGAGACCGCAGGGATCTCCAGATTGCTGGGTTTCCAAATTTGGTTGGAGCAATTGATTGCACTCATGTGCGTCTGAAGGAACCATCCATGAATGATTACGCATTCATCAATCGCAAAAACTACCACTCTATAAATGTACAGGTGATTTGTGATGCCAAGCTATCACTTTTAAACGTGGTGGCCAGGTGGCCGGGGGGGACACACGATTCTTTTATTTTTCAAAACAGGCACACGCGGCTGCAGGAGGCGGCACTGCAGAGCCAAACTCATCTCCGTTACCCTCTTCCACACAGCGGTTTTATGAGCTCCTTTGATCCCACTCTTCAGACTGCCAAAAAGCACATCCTTATTTTGCGCCACCTCGGATGTCAGGATGTCGATCTCCATCTCTGAAAAGTTTCGTTTTTTGCCAGTAACTCTTCTCTCCATGTTTGACCTTAGTGGGCGAGGCCTCCGAACCAGGAATATTTAAGGGCGTAACATGTTAATGACGATCGAATTCAGCCGCCGCATTTATCAAGAGCCGATCATTCGTACGCTGAGATTGGTCAGATACGAATGTTTCATGAATCACACGTGTATCCTATCGTACGACCAATTCTGCGCTCAGATCTGCGCCTGTTTTCACGCAAGATTGATAAATGAGGGCCAATATGTTTTAACTGAAGTGTGAAAATTGAGTAATGCAATGTGGGTAAAGAAAATATAATATATATTATGGAAAAGGATATTTGGAAAAACACATTCATTTTTATTAAGAAATAACTTTTCAACTCATGTAAGGTGTAAAGTCTCCACTAAGAATTTTTATTTTTTTTTAATTACCTCCCCTGCCTTTGAGAACAATCTTTCACAGGCACATGAGTCTGGGGTACACAACAAAAAACCCATTGCCAGCTTGTAAAGGCATGGATGAATTTATTTCTGTCTTTCTCAATATTTCAGTGGATCCTCAAGGTGTCCAATTATTATTATTATTATAAGTCTTTCTTTTCCTTGGCGGATCCATCGCAGATACAACCAGTGAATGTCAATCATTGATACAAACCAAAAGCTATGAGCATGCACCATTTCTCTGGGACGTCTTATATACACAGTCGAATGTCACACCATCATTTGAACCACCACCAAAAGCCAGTCAGGTGGTACAGACAGGAAGTGAGGCTTCAGATGCATCAACACCACTGGCTGTATATAAGGATGGACGTAGCATCTGTGACGTCAGCCACAGGTTTCTGAAGAGCAGGTTTTGAAGCTCAGAGTGAGCTGCTCCACCGTCGCCATCTTGGCAGTGCCTGACTACGCCCCCTAACTCCCAGCTAATCCAGAAATGGCCGAAGGTGAAGCTGAGACTTTGGTGCACGCCGGATTGCGTGAAGCATATGTGTCACTCAAAGAGACCACGCCCTCAATCCTTCATAACTTTAGTAAACTTAATAAAATGCAAGTTGTATAATCAGGTGTCATGAAGGAGGAAAATTAGCTCTAGAGACCGACATTGCTTTTTTACCCGGCTGTAAACATGTTTATTTATGCTGTAAAGTTGGACATTTTAACATGGGAGTCTACGGGGATTGACTCTAGTGGTTGTTAGAGGAACTGCAGTTGTTTTTCATTTTTCAGCCTCGAGGTCGCTGCCTGATCAATACGCACTAACAAAAAGTTAAGCTACGCTCAACACAGACTTCGACCTCTCACGCAATATCACTACTTATGTCATTAACTTTAAACTTCAGAGAATTACTGTAGCTACAACTATAGCTACCATTTCATAACAGCTATTCTCCACAGCAGTTTCTGTCTTAGGAGGAAGTTTTAACCGGCTTTTTGCTCAGGATTTTGGAATTCCATAAGGATCCGTCAAGAGAAGTCTCCAGAAGATAAACATGCCAAAGCCGTCTTCACCTCTACCTCTTTTTAAGGTACAAATACAACCCCACAGACCTAAATATTCAGAGTGCATAGCAGAATATACCCAGTGTTGCAAAGAAACATTTTGTCTTTTGAGGATTGCTGTCAGAAGTCACATGCGAAGATGACAGCACTGCTGGGTTTATTCCCATCTTTCTTCTCTTGCTCACTTTTTCTTTGTGCCTTCTCTTTCTTCTCCATTACCCGTCCTCATCCTCTCCACGTCCTCCACCGATTCTCTCCCTCCTCGTCTCTGACCCTCAAAGACAGAGTGCCCTGTTCTGTCGGTCTGCCATTGTCTACCAGCACAAGAATACCAATGGCCGGCAGCTCAAAGCAATCAATTCCTTCGAGGTAGATCCACTGTGTGCCTGACATCAGCCTCCCTGATTATTGTCTCCGAACGCAAGCCGATCAATAGCAACCACCACCTCGCCTCCCCATCACAAAAACCCTGGCTCCTGGTTTTTAAAGTGCTCCCAGCCTTATCGACCGCAGTTTGGAACCCGAGTCCCATAGAAACCTGAACTGCTGCCTCTGAATGATCTTGATGCGGCTATTTTGTGAATGAAGTTGCAAGAAGAGGAATTATCTTTACTGTACTGAAAAATAACTTGACAGTCTTAGATGATCTTTGAAGGGCATAATTACCAACTTCCTTTGCAGATGTGTGAAGTTGGCAGCTCTTCAACAGCGATGCAGAGAGCACTCAAACGGGGGGTATTAAGATTCTGCCCCTGCTCCGCAAATCCTCACTGAAGTGCTGAGTTACCACGGGTGACGGTAAACCACTGAACAGTGGTCAATATGTCCAATTGAAGCAAAATAACTTGAAATAACATCGCAACTTTTTCTGATATTTTTCCCCCTCGTCCTGTTTTCTTCAGATTCAACCACCGTGTTTCACATCGCTTAAAAACAGCACGATCAGCTGTGGTGATTTTTCTTTGATGAAGGCGATAGTTTCATTCTAAATAATGTCTCTATTTTTCTGAAATAATAAATGACATGCTGCACACGAGGTGAACATTAATGTGTGCTTCAAAGAGCTGGAGGAAGTCGAGAGAGAAGTGTTGCATGATACTGCAGTAAACATATTCAGCGCCTGGAGCAGGCGTTCGTTGAGGTATTTTTCTGTATAACCACTGCCTGGAGTTACCTGCACTCTGTGGGCATCCAGAGACTCACTTCAGGTGTGATTTATCAGAGAAGCCTTCACAGCAGAGTGGCTCTGACATGTCAGACCACAAACCTTGCTTGCGGCTTAAATGTTGGTGCACTAAAAAAAAAAAAGAAAAAAGAAATACAGCTGACCTCTGTCATTACAGCTTCATTGATGGAACTTAACTGTGCTGCTGGGCATCCATCCAGACTGTCAACAAGCTTACCTGGAGGCCACTGATGAACAGTGACATTTATTAAGTGGAGGTTTTGACTACATGCTGTGTTGAGAAACCTTGATGTTGGTGCTGTCATTAAGTGCAATACACTGACTTTCCTCATATACTTAAGTAGTGTGACTGACTTTCCTCAGTTCTGAAACCTCGAGCAACACACCTATAAAAGTTGTACTGTACTGACGGGATGACAGTGTTTGTCAGCGGCTTCCAAAACCCTAAACAAGTGACAGTTACAGTCTGTTCTCTGATCCGCCAGCTCTGCAGTTCAGATTTTAGTTTAGGTACAAAAACTACTTGATTGACATTCACATTAAACTCTTACAAAAAAAAAAATCATGACTTAAGATTATTTTTGTTGAACTACTGTTCCCGAGGCTAAAGGTTAGAGACGGATCATGGTCATGGCTCAGATAAACCGTCCACCCTCACTTCTCCCCTAAAGGCTTGTATGCAAATAAGTTTGGAAGCCTCCGTCGATATATTTATACCTGCTCTGAATGGTCATTCTCAAAAGCTGGGACGAAAAGTCCAGCAGCATCAAAGCCGCCTCTTCGACATAATCACAGTTTCCCTCGTCTCTCTCCAGAAACTCTTTCTAGTCTCGATGCATAGAGTCGACAAATGGGGATAACGGCAGACATTTTCTGACCGACACTTCACAAAGGCATTCACCGTGTTCCACTTGGTCGTACACAAGAAATGTGAAATATTGGAAATAGTTGTTTGAAGAATAAAAAATAAAAAAAACAGAGTGCTTGATTTCACATATGGCCATTTCAATAGTTGTGTTTGTTTGTTGGGTTTGCCTGCGTCAGAAAGCTGCAAAAGAAATTCCAACTGACGAAACCTTTTGCCTCTTTTTTATTTATTTATTTATTATTATTATTATTATTTTTTTTTTTTACATGCCTGTACGTGTCTGTTCTTTGGTCTGCAGGGTGAAAACATAGAAATCTTCCTGGCCTGCTCTGTTCATATGGAAGAATTTGATTTTATTTGCACAGTTTGGAGTATAGGGGATTGATGGAATACGAGCAACACCTGTGCAATATGATGCAACACCAAAACAACAACGACCTTGCATGGGGCTCTTTACTGTAGAGAGGGCAGATATACTGGATTGCACTGCATTGTACAGTTGTTGCATTTGTTACGTCTATTACTCAGAATAATAAGATATTTCCTCAAATAACAATACTTCTAATTTAATTGCATAAAAATCATGTAATAGATACTGACTGACAGTCAAATATACTAAAGGGGCAACTTACTGATTTTAAACAATCCAGGCTTCATCTGTCTGACTCACTGGGGGATAAACTGCATTTTGTTAACTTTGCATCATTTTTACATCATGACTAAAAGGTATATGTAAGTTTTTCTGCCGCCCAACTTGATTTCTTTGCCGGCTACAGGGAGTCAATATCTGAAGGTAACAAGACGGGCCGGGGCTAGCTGGTTAGCGTGCTAAATTCTGTTGAAGAAGAGTTAACCTTGGAGTTTGTTTCCACCTCTGGAGACAGATGTTGGTGAGTAAAGGAATGAAGTTTGATGCTGAACTTGCAACCTTTCTTCCAGACTGGTGAGTAAACAGCTGCTAATGCTAACGCTGCGTGACAATGCCCGAGAGGCCGTGGGAGCTAAACGAGGGGATGCAAGTCTGGGTTGACGTTTCCAGCATGAAAATCTTTTTTGTTACGACACTACACTAAACTCTGTTTTTTTTTTCCAACTGTGTACACCACCGCCTAACATCACACTCGCTCTTTTATCCCTTGTATTTGCACCGTGTCTATCAAGCAGCTTAAACTGTGAAATATTAGTCAAATCCCATCAGCCACCTGTTGGAAGCCGCAGCAGCTGCCAGAATCAAAAGGTTAATGATGTCAGGACCCCTGCCGCAACAGGAACTTTGTACTTTCAGTTGATTTAAATATTATTACTGTTGTGCACGTGGTGGCATTAATGGAGCTGTACAGTGTAAAGTACATTGCTGACCTTTCTGCAAAGCCAGGGCAAGAAAAAAGAAATCCTTGTTGCCGGACAGGAAACGGCAGTGGAGGATCTTCATAATAATAATAATATATATCAAAGAGTGAGGAGACCTTTGTTTTTATGTTGGCAAACAGTGAATATCTACATCCAAAAAAGGACATGACTGTAAAATGTTCATTAGCATAATACACTTGAATTCACCTGGGGTGTGAATTTGTGCGTGTGGCTGTGCATATGCGAGCTTGTGTTTGCCTGTTTGTTTGTGTGTGCAGGAGCGTGAAGGGGAGCAGGATGGCCTACGAGGCACATTGTGTATCAACTGGTGACATGTAGCTAGGTGAAAGAGCACCCTCCAAATCCCTGTTTTAACAGGAGCATGCACGCAGCTGCCCCGAGGACACACCAAGTACACAGACCTCACAGACCAGCCGTGTCCAAACATTTCTCGCTCTGTAACCATCCAAGCTAAATAACCCCGCGCCGAGCGATGCTGAATAATTGCGTTTGCCCTGCGTGAAGCCTGCCAGGAGAGCAAAACATTTATAAAAACTCCAGCAGAGCAACATCACACTTCAGAGCTGCAGCCAGCTCCAGTAACGCCGTTTGTTAGAGCAGACACGTTGAGCTGTATACCTCTCTTAATGCCAGAGGAGAGTGGAGTCCACGTCGATTCTCCTGACTGAATGCAGAACTGTCTGGCCGCTCTGACAGACAGCCGCCTCGAGTCAGGGCACGGTTTAAACTTTAAATACAAGGATACTGTGTGAGTCCTTTGTTAGCGGCGTGTCTGTTTGCTTACAGGCAGGAGAAAGACCCAAACATACAAACCACACATTGCATAAGACGGCTATTGTCCCCATGAGTGAAAGCTGCATTCATCCACTCTGGGTCCATCTACAGTATGGAGTATACTGCTGACTGCTGCTCACAATGACACTTCATCATAATTATAGGCTCACGCTACAAACCATGTACACTCTTCATCACGGTCGCAAACAGTGATGCTGCGCTTTAGAAATTTAAATGTATTTTTTTCTTCCACTCCAGGCATCCATTGTTCTCCATTAATTACTGTTCAATATGAAAATGAGGCTCTCGGAACGTGTTTGCATTGTGTCATCCACAGTGACAAAGTCTGCATTCAGTTTTTTGTCATTAATTCAAAAGGAGACTTTTACGACCAATGGGCACTGAAAGCTGCATGAAGCAATATTTTTTTTCCTTCCCACTAAATCAAATGATTTTACAGTATAAAATGTAAAAAAGGAGCCACAACAGAATCATCATCCGCCTCCCCTGAGCTCCGTGGATCCACTCCCATCAACTTCCTCTCCAGCAGCAGCTGACAGCTGTTTTAAGCAACAAAAGCGCTAATAAATAATAAACCAGCTTTATCCCACCAGCCCGGGACCGAACAGCAGACACACAAAGTTAGTGACTCGCTGGTGAATATAGTGGAGCGTCTAAAGATCCGACATTAGAGCCACATCCAGGAACAAAACACTCTGAAATTACGAGAATAAAGTCGTAATTTTGAAAAAATAAAAAGTAAAATCAAAAAGTCATAATATAAGAAGAATAAAGTCGTAATTTTAGGTTCCGTGTTGTTTTAGAGGGGAAATATCAGAAGCTTTAACGTGGAGCATCCCGGGAAGTTCTACTTTAAGTTTCACAAATAAGGAGATACTTCATCTTTTGGCTCATCATCATCATCATCATCATCATCATCGTAAAGATTGTCAAGAAACAGTTTATTCTAATGTTAGACAGACAGCAGCTGCCACTGACTGTCCTCTCACATGTTGATTGTAATATTCCGACTTTTTTCTTTATTCTCAAAATTACGACATTATTCTCTTAAATTCTGATTTATTTATTTCCCCTCACTGTGGCTCTAATACTGTGTCGTACCAAACAGAGCTGGGAGGAGAATAAAATATTGCACATGAGCCTACATTCAGCATGAATAATTCTGTTGCTCCGTGTGTCTGCTGGATCTGAATTGTAGGGGAACTTTTGCCAAACTTTATAAGGTGATAAAAATGTTAAGTGTTGCATTTTAAGACGAGAGTAATGCAAATAACTGAACTGCTGTTCTGACCCACGAACCCAAACAGCAACGACCCTTAAACTACATTTGGCGGCCTCGTCACACTCAGTCTGGATGTCACCTGAAGCTGAGGAGATGAGACATGTTGAAAGGAAGTGGTTCGAAACACACACATGATCCGCGGAACGATATGATGACAACTGCAGAAGGTTGTGTACGTGACATTATCTCTTTTCAGACGAGAAACCTGGAACATTGCCGACTTCATCTCTGGGATCCGTTAATGAAATGGCTTTTTGGCATTCAGACGCGGGCCTCTGTTACGCAGACGTTCTGTAATGGATCTATTGAAAGAAGACAGGACCGATGCAGATAGAGATGATGTTGCTGGAACGCTTTGATTCCTGGAGCATGAGACGATGTCCTTTAGGAGGCGGAACAAGACGCACAACTCTCATTATTCAACCTTAAACTTCTGTTTACTTGTGTTTCTATTTTTATTATGTTTTTATTGTTTTATTTTTTTATCTTGAGAAGTTTGTCTGCATGTGTTTGTCGTGTTTTTATTTTTATCCTCGTGAGTCACTTTGTAATCTCTGATTTTGATAAGTGCTTTATAAATTAAGGAGTAACCTTTATTATTGTTATTATATTGTTCCGTTAATGTGATGTCAGACTTGAGTCACGCTGGAAGTGTTGAGAAAAGGTTTCTACGTCTGCTGGTTTCCATTGTGATTTTTAAAGAAAAGTAACTCAGTGGAGTAACTGTTATTATTATTATTATTATTATGTGACTTATTGATATAAAAGGAAGCATTCTTCAGAATGACTTGTACAAAGTGGTGAAACTAGTAGAGGAGTATTATACCTCTATGATATTGATCTTTCTCTTGAATAAAGCATTGACAGATTTTTCCAGCTCTGATTCAATCTCAAACTCTGTGCAACAAAACAACAGCAGACAAAATAGCAAATGACGGTGCAGATATGCCAACCAGGACTAATTGCTCTAATAGCTCAGTGTGCCAGTATTGTGCAGAAAGCCTAATATGTCCGTCCTTGTTTTTTGTAGCACATGAGATGTGGGAAAAAGCAGGGTGCTGTTGTGCATAGTAGCACACATAATTACAAAAGATAGCAGAAGGCGCGGAGTTGTTCAGAGATAACAAGATATCGTCTCCTGTAGTGGCTGACATGTTTTTATGCCACATGGGGGGAAAAAAAGAAAAAGAGGACGTCATTAAGCTTGTCATCTGACAAAGCAGAGCCCTGTTTAAAATTAGGTTGCAGAGAAACAGCAAAAGGTTGGGGGGGGGGGGATCAGCGGTCCTCTGACGGCATTTCCCTCCCGAACTCATATTAGCAGCTTTAAATTAGGTTTAATACTTTCAGTGTGAGACAGAGAGAGAACCCACCCCCACCCCCACCCCCACCCCCACCCCCCCCACCCCCGTTTCTCCCCCACCCCCGTTTCTCCCCCACGCCAAAAGAGTGGAGCTTGGAGCAGACCGGATATTTACTGCTTTCATTTTGTTTCAAGACAGGAGCTTATTGCTTATTGTGCTCCATTATTACTGCCTCCAACTGGGGCTAATTTATTTAGATTTAACAGCAGTGTTGTTTCTTTAATACCTTTTGAAAAAAAAAAAGGGGGGGGCATATTGTCATGAGATTGGCTGATGAGCAAAATATTACTAAGATGTTGTTGGAGGAAGTAGCAGAGAAATAAAGCATCACCAAGTTGATTCCAAAAACGGAGAAAGTCTGAGTGTGGAGGTTTTATTACAATACCTCATGTACACACTAGAGCCCCCACAGGGTCAGCTGAGCTAATGTGTACTCTCTGTTTACAAATCAGCACGCACGCTTTCGCAAAAACCCCCGTTGCACCGCTTTCATTGTGTAACGGCGTATTCATTGTGCTTTTCACTAATCCATGTCCACGGTAGTCTGTGGGCGCAGGCTGCGACAATCCACACTAAAAACACAAAGTTCAGCTGAGGCCGGTGGGCGTGTCATTAGTTTTGCAGGTTTTCGGTCGCAGTGGATTCAGTGAAACGTCAGGAGTTCAAACTATTACAATTCATTACTGGTGATCCTGGATCAGCAGCTTCTAATGATCTTACACCAGATTCGTGCCGATCGTGTGATCTTGAAAATGTATCTGAGATTCAAATCGTGGTTCACATTGGGCGAGCGTCTGGCTTCAGGCCGGCGGACCAGTCCCCCGCTGTCACAGAGCCTCATATAACTCCTCTAAAAGTCACTGATAGATTCTCTCTTTTGCTTTGAACCTTAATTCACAGCCCGTCTTCCCAGCCAGAGCCAGACTTAGTGTGGCCTGCTGCAACCCCTGACCATGAATCACCAAGTCATTGAGTAAACTAACCGTGTTCAGGATGTGACTAGAAATTCAAGCACACACACAAACACAAAAACATACATACACACACTCTCTACACCCTGGCTCTATCACCTCACAGTGTCTCAGCTTTTCTCAATCGATGAGTTCTATTAAGTAAATAGCGTCTGTAAGCTGCTGGGCTGTGTCTGCTCACACTCAGACCCCCAACCCCCCCACCTCTACTGCCCAACCTGTACAATACATCTCTCCAAATGTCTTCACATCTGGTTATGCAGGCAGGTGTAGTGTTCTCAGGGAACATGTAGACTGTGAACGCAGAGCGCCTGGAAGATCTGACATAAGCCAAAATAATCCACCTATTATCAGGTTGGTTGGCTGTAAATTTCTGTTATGAATTAGTCAGACTGGCTACGATGGCTAAGCTAAAAGAGGCTATGTTAGCTTTTAGTCAGAGTCAGAATCAGAATAAAAAACACTTTAAAGCTCCATATTTTCATCTTCTTCTGTGTTTTATTTGAAGTGTTGATCCATAAGAAGATATATTTGTGGTTTTAAGAATCAAAAACCATCTCAGTGTAGTTTTACATCTCCTCTCTCAGGCTTCTCTCTGGAGCTCTAGTAACAACAGGTCGGTGAGCCAATCAGAAGAGAGGAGGCTCTGAGCCTCTCTTCTGATTGGCTGACTGTTTTCTGAGTGATCCAATAAAAAAATAGCAGATTTCAGGTAAAAACACTCAGAGAAACCAAATCCTGTAAAGGTTTGGATGGTGGGTCCAGGTGGGCGGGGCTTGGGACTGCTTTGTTGTGACATCACAAAGTTCCAGAAGTCCTGACGGCTGGTTTTAAGACTCAGTTTCGGAATACAGGCCGTGTGCATTTGTCTGTGGACACGAGCGGCATTGCAGAGATCAGGACAGGCTGAGGATGGGATGGATTCACGACCGGTGCTGGAAGCATTTCTCTGAGATTCTGGTCCTTGTTGACATCGTGGCCTCCTGCAGTTGCTGCTGCCAATTGTCAGCTGCCCATAAATGCTGCAGATGTCCCCCATTCCACTTTATTCTACAGAGCACTCTTACACACTGAACTCACTGTCATGTTTGTGACATGGTGCATCATCATGCTGGATGAAGCCATTAAAGGACGGGCAGACTGTGACAACACAGAGATGCACATGGTTGCCAATAATACTCAAGCAGGCTGCGGCATTTAAACCATGCTCCAGGGGTATGTGCCTGAACTCTTGACACAAGGCGTGACGGTTCTCATCACTGCATGCCACAACAGAACCACAACGTTCTTCAGACCGGGCTTCATTTTTCCACCGTTCTTCTGTTGAGGTTTGATGAGACATGCTTCTATGAACTGAGACGCTGCCACACGATTGGCTCAGTAGATATTTGCATTAAAGTTGTATCACATATAGATATATGGTGACATTTGTTATTACCGTGGTAACAGCGAGTGCAGTAAACGCTCCTTAAGCAGCTGCTTAGTCCAGAAAACGCAACAGATGAGCAACTGGTGTCCCCGCTTACAACTCACATAAACTCACACTGTTTTAATAAAGAAGTGAGTCAATAATAATCTCAATCATAATCTGATTTCATGCTGCAAACGGCCCAACTGATGAAGCTCGTCGCAGCTTCATCCAACAGCTCGCTGTGGCTGCTCCACCTCGATCCATTCTGCTGATGAATAAAATGGCCGCTGTACCGTAGACACTTTTTTTTTTTTTTTTTTATGAGCAATCATGGTTAGCACTAATCTCAACAAACTAAACAAACACAGTGTTTTTTTTCCTGTGACTGCCTCACAATAAAAAGCCACCCAGTGTTTCACTGGCTGCTTTTAATGTGAAGCAGCAGCAGGAAATGTTCTGTTTGGCAGTAACTCACCGGAGCTGGAACACGGCTGCTGGAGAACGACCAGGATGCAGCGACATGGATATGAATGAGATCAAATTAAAAACAGTAACACTGGATCCCTCTGTGTGTGTGAAGGCAGTTTGAATCCAGCGTGGGGAATTCCCTTACAGGAAAAAACACACATGAAATTTAACACGTGAAAACATGTTAAAATCCCATGTGAAATGTGTGGAGCACGTGAGCTGGAACATGCGCAACATGTGGTTTTGGAAGATTTTTGTGGTGTAATGTGTGAAGCTCATGTACATAGTTTGTTTGCATGTTTGTCAGCACTTTGAAAATCTGCAGTATTGTCGACAAGTCGTTTGCACGTCTGCTCCATGTTCTGCACATGCACTCTGCACGGTACCATGTGATCAACTGTAGGAAACACATGGTGAATTCATGTGGTTTGTCTGTAGTGGAAAGAATACAAATCATAAATAGCATCATAAATCGAAAGGATTGTAACTAATTGTGATTTCATGTTTCTCTATTAATCAGTATTGAAGTTATAAGTGGCATCCATGGTCAAGCGGTCCGTTGTATTCTACAAAACTAAATATTACTGTTTAAAATGCTGCACACAACTCACAACATAATCCCTGAAGGACTCGTGGTTTCCAAATCAGCCTCTGTAAATTGTAGTAGAAGCAATAATCAAAGTGTTATTGCTTTTAAATTTACCCGTCAACAAACTGAAATGTGCTGGAGAACATGGAAGGAAATCCAATAGCAGCATCTGATCGGGAACTAAGGAGTCGCTGATGATTTTATTCAATATGTTGTTGATGTTCTGTTCGGGCTCAGATAACCACAGCTGAATCTTTTATACACACACTGATTGTGAAGTTAAAGTCAAACAAAGCTGAGTTAAAATAAAAAGAGCTGGATAGTTTTGCTCAGCTTTTTTTTTTTTGGGGGGGGGGGGGTGAAACACTCAGTTCCAGTGTCACTGGAGAGAGTGAATCCAAGCTGCTTTCACTGTATAAATTTCAAGTGCTTCACTGTGGGTGAAGTGCATTGGATTCTACACTGTCACTGTGAATAAAATACCATGTTTTCTGCTTTGTCTACCACTGGATAAACTACAAGCCAGCATTTTTTTTTCGTTTTTTTCCAAAAGCCTTTCTCTTATCGCTTGTTCGCTTCTCGAGTCCATAACAGTCTGTGTCTAAACAGAAGAAAAAGCACATGAAAATAATCCCTTAGACCCAGGAGCAGCACACACTGTGCAGGAGGGGATTATTGATTCCATGTCATGAATAGGTAACGACGGGAAAGCATCTCACTCCCAGACAAAACAATCCGTCCTCTTTGGAGCGAAATACTGTCAGTGTTGTCAGACTTGGTCATTTCATTAGAGTAAACAGAGCTGACAGTTGCTGCAGCGTTTCAAACCTGGTGAATCTCTCCTAATGACACACCTGGCAAAGGGCTTTCATCTCTACCCAGACCTCCGTGCTTCAGCATATTTTCTTGTCAAATAATCATCTGCCACTGATGGATGGTCGTGGTTTCAACAGGTCACATTTGTCAAGGCCACAGAAAGAAAATCCAGGACGTTTATGTGGAAAAGCAAAAAGCAGTTTTCATCCTCCAAGGCTTAAAAGCAAGACTTGGTGACCTACAACCTAAAAAACAACAAACTCTTTTTCTCCCTTTTCCAACACACTCACGTGTTTTGCTGTTAAAGCCATACTTGGTCTGGTATGACCAGTAGCTGATAGTCGCAAATGTTAGCCGATGTTAGCACAGAGCAGAGGTTCCCAACCTTTTCCAAACAGTTTTGGTCTCTACAGCTTATTTCCTCCTTTTGGATTAGCTGGGAGTCAGGGGGCGGAGTCAGGCGCTGCCAAGGTGGCGACAGTTGAGCAGCTCACTCTGAGCTCCAAAACCGCGCTTCAGAAACCTGCTGGTGACGTCACAGAGGCTACAGGCAGATAACTTGCTAAATTCATCCCTCCTCTCTACTCGTGCTACTCTGAAGGATCATTCAGACTAAATGTGAA
The DNA here is from genome assembly GCF_021018895.1 of Seriola aureovittata. Taxonomy (NCBI): domain Eukaryota; kingdom Metazoa; phylum Chordata; class Actinopteri; order Carangiformes; family Carangidae; genus Seriola; species Seriola aureovittata. The sequence goes on from NC_079372.1 coordinate 20,710,556, forward strand.
GCAAACGTTTACCTCCCTTCAATCGAGGGGATTTGACCGTATCACAGCTGGTGCAGTCCACGTTTAGCCATTGTTGAACATTTCAAATTTGTCATTTTACTTGGTTTATTTCATTCAGCATGACTAAAAACGACAGTGCCTGAAAAACTTGCTGGCATGATGAAATGCTCATTTCCCTCCAAACAAAAACAAGTTTAATTGACAAAGATGCAACATTATTCTTTATTTCAACAAGAGCACTTGGTAGAAATGTCTCACTTTTGTTTGCCTTCTCGCTTGACTGAGCTGTGACTCAAACACTTCATAAATTATTGATTCAAAGTTTTAAAACAAAAAAAACTGCTTTCGGTAATAAAAAAAATCACATTGTTCTATTTAAAAGAAAAACTGAGTAACTTGTGTCGCAGATCTCTGAGTAAGTGTTTGGCTTGTCGCAGGTGATCTTTGAAATGGTTTCAATCAGAAAAAAGCGAAATAAGAGGTAAACACACTGTAGCTCACCACGACTCATGTTTGTTGTCTCCTGCATGTGGCGCCATTCAAGCCGCTCCAGGATCCGTCACAACTCATTAAAGCCAAAAGATGAACCACGGTCAGTCACTTCTGCCAAGTACAGTTGTAAACATAAAAACTAATGCTCATTTTTCACAATTCAAACCGCCATTCTTGTTTTGATTGAAAGGAAACGAGCTCTTGTGTTGTTTAAAACAAGTCTTAATCAGTGACATCAACTTTAAATCACTTGAATTTGCAAAAACACCGTGTTCAACTATTTAGATACAGTCTAAAAGAAGCTTGTTAAGCCTGGATACAAGATAAAGTCATTTGTGCAGCGTCAGGCAATTTCAATTCCCTCAAGAGATACTGTGCAAATGGCATGTGTGGCGACAGCATCTGATGCCGTGTGACAACAGCAACACATGGCCGTTTTATCCCAAATATGTCCTCTATCTGACTTCAGGGCTTTCCAAGGGAAACGCCTACGGCCCAGCAGCCAGCCTCTAAAAGCCACAAACATCTTCTGCCCTCATTCCGTTTGCGCTTTTAACATGTTGGAGGCCGTTTTAGATTCTGCTGCGTCTTTGCAAAAGTTCCCTGGGAGTGCATGTTGTTTTCCTGATGGTTCACACGGTGGTGTACGGGGGCAGTCGGGGTGTTGCCGCATGTTTTTCCCTCTTCTCCGTCTCTGAGGACCGCCGCCGAGTCACACACTGTCCCTAATTAAAGCGTAAGAGCATGATGGGTCGATGTTTGCGAGAGTGCGACCGACACAAGATGGGCTTCTCTCCATTTTTCTTTTACACTTTTGTCAACCTCCTTCATATTCATGCAACTCCACATACTCACACCTCCGAGCCTTCTGGTAAGACACAGTCTTCCTACGATGCAGTGAAGTGCTCCAGGAACACTTCAGGTCCATTCTGGGGGGGCAGTTGAGTGCATCGCAAACACCTCTGCGATACCTGTTAGGCCCAAGCTGAATGTGTTATTTACTTCACCCTGCTACATTCTTACAGCTGGGTTGAGGATTGCAACCCGTGGCCTTACAGTTGCAACCGTAACTTCTATAACCTTTACATCACCCGTGGGTGCAGGATGTACAGCGGCGTGTGTGCACATCATCCATACTGTATATTGCAAAGCCTCCCGATATTGCCTTGGCCCCGGCTGTAATGCACCATCCCAATAAACTTGTATAAACTTCCTTTTGTACCTATATGACTTATTAATGAAATCAAACCCACAGCAGTGATGTCACCGGATGCGGTTTGTCGTGGAGGCACCGGGAGCATTATCACTAAATGAAAGGAGAGTAGGAGAGAAAAGAAGTGAAGCAATATTGTACGAGCTCCCGGCCTCAGGCACTTAATACTGGTGGCTGAATTTGGTTGCCAGGGTAACAGAGCATCCAGCATTGCAGAAGTGCTTGAATACATTTTTTATGGATTGTATAAAATGGGGGAAAAGAAGGTGAACGGAGAGCAGCGGTGTAACAGTGTTCTTGCATAACTGCAGGCAGCGTCATGACATGTGTGACAGCGGGTGGGCGGAGACGGCAGCGGCGGGCCTCACTTTTCGGACGGTCACTTTGGCGGTGCATTACTGTTATCAATTGTAACAGGATCATTTCATAATCCAGCAAAAAATAAACAGCCCAAAGGCGATGTAAGCAGGAGGTAATCGTAGAAAATCCCCCATGTTAATGGCAAGTGGAAAAAAATCTAATTGGCTGTTGTGTCGTGTTTGTCTGATACTGTAATTGGTACGCATGCTGGAGGTGTAAAGGGACCGGCTCCTGTGTTGACACATGGAATACACTTAAAGGTACACTACAATACAATTATTCCCAGCCCAAGTGTTTTTCTCTCACCGTGCGTCTCTCTCCCCCCCCATCTCGAATAATTTCCTGGCTTCAAATACACATCAAAAGCCTCGGTGGCATCGACTTAAATCTCTCAGCTCACTGGCCATCAAATTGTGTGCATCAACACTGATGATAATGTTTGATAATAACGGTCGTAAACGCATGTCAAAGAGGAAACGCGGGGGACATTTCATCATCAAAGACAGCAGCTCCAGCGGTTTGCAGCAGGCTGAGGGGGCCGGGATGAAAGATCAGAGCAGCGGGGTTTCAGACAAAGCTGGAGGCCTGTCTTTGTTTCCGGCCGATCAAATTTTACATTTCCAATTTCCCTTGCTCTTGTTTAGAAGCCAGAAACAGCTGTCAGGTGGCTTCTAGGTCCGTCACTGAATGTTTTGGTTTCGCCACGTATGAGTCACTGACGTGGATCCCCGAAAAAAACTTGCTTCGCTCAGTGGAGGCATTATTCAGCTGCTGGATGATCAGAGAATCCATTTCCAGCAGCTTGCATCCAGCTCAGATCACCTGCAGTACCAGAAGCACTGAGCCAACGCGCTGCAACAGGGACCTGGAGATGTTTCCCAGTGGCGACGATAAACCTCCTCATACTTTTTTTGCTCACAAAAGAAACTGAAATTGCTTCTCTATGCCGAAGGATAAGTATTATGTATCTAGAGTGAGTGATCTGTGAGAGAGCCATATGGTGTTCCACAGGGCGCATCCTTCACTTTCACAATTCGGGTAAGAATTGCCCGGGGCTGGGATAAGGCTCCTCTGCGTCTGTTTGCTCTCCCTGGATGGATCGTAGCCCAGCTAGAGAAGCTTGTCCCACAATTTACACCAAACCAACCTGCCCACATACACCCACCCCACCCCCCACCCCCCCGCTGTCTTGTGTTTTCACATCACACCTCTCTATTGCTGCCCTCTGTTCTTCCCTGTCCTGATTTGTCGTCCCAGAGGTGACGGTCATGACACAGCCAGCGTGCTACATAATGAATTTTCTTCTCTTAGCCCTGTTCTTTTCCTGCTCCTTCTTCCCCGCTGGGATTCCCACTGACCACTGTGCTAAATGCATTCAGAATTATTTAGTTAACCAAGCTCACCTTCTTTCAAATCCCAGTTTTTTGTCTCTCCATTTGTTACATGCAAAAAAAACTCCAGGCACCATGATCCTGACATGAGATTATTTCTCAAGGATGACATGTTTACTGATGCCTATTTTACCATGACACAGAGCTGCTGAAAACCTCCAGGGTCGTTCTCACACCTCCAGTTCAGTTAACTTGATCCACAGCTGGGAAAAAGAATCATTGCTGCCACTTTCTATAGCCCATTTTAAATCCAAATGCTCATTACAAATGAAATCATAAGGACTGACAAGTAAGTCATGTATTAGACAGTTTTAGTATGTGTATCCAGATACTGAATTCAGTGTCTCATTTTAAGTATAGAAATATTTTGGCAACATTCAAGTAAGTACATTTTGCTCAACCTTGTTCAAAGTAGTAGTATTTCTAAAGAAATATAACATTTTGTTTTTGCTGCTGTTCGTCTTACATCGAGAACACACTGGCTGTGTCGCGTGTGCATGTGCTTGGCGGCTGCCGTCGCTAAACTGCCGCAGAGAATCTTGTGTGTGTTCACACCGGACAGAGACAATTACAGCGGAAGGTGTCAGTTTTATGTGATGTTGTTGGTATGATGTCAAGACAACATCAGCAGGTATTTTTGCTGGGAGACACGTCATGTGTGGAAAAATAGGCGAGACGCCAAATCTCTAGATTACGACAGTGTGTTCCTGGCCACAGTGTCACAGGCACTGTTAGTTTTCCTGTTCATACATGGTCAGAAAACCCAAACAGAAACCAGTCTGGTGAGAAACTAGTTGCATTTCCATTTCCATCTCTGCAGCCAAACTGACTTTATGTTCCCACCTCCTTTTCCTCGATGAGCTCTGGATGACTACAGCCTGTCAGCACACAACGGACAACATGAAACACACTGAACAAGGATAATGGGTCAGTTTATGTCTGGCTTCCACCATTAACATTATGCATTGGCCATCTGAAATCAAATACATCTTAAATACAAAGTGCTCACATGATATTTTCTGACATTACAGTTGAGTGTTATTTTGTGTGGAGGATCACGGTGAACTCAAGTGTTAAAAAAGTATACACTGTACTCCGAATTTGGCTGCATCTATCGGATCCTTTGTTAAACACAGTCTTGTGTGTTCAGTCTTTAAATGTGGACCTGAACTGGGAAGCAGCCTCAGTTTGCACCCAGCTCTAGGAGAAACCTTAACCTCCCTCTGACATATGGAATCCAGTTTAAACCTAATTCTATACCTGAAAACAAAAACGAGATCTGCAGATCTTGCAAATCCAGTTATAAAAAGTCATAAAGATAAAAAACAGTTTTTCTCATAGAACTTTTTTTTTTTTTAGGTTAATATGAAAGACAAAAAAAAGCTTGTGAAGTTCTGGTATATTGAACCAGTTTACTGTAATAGATTTTGGCAGATGTAGTGTGGTGCCTGAGGGAGAACAGAACATCAGACAAATGATACATCAGGCCTCGGAGAGATAAGTGTTCGAAAAGTTTTTTGAAAAGTTCAAATTCACTGATATATTGCTCACTCTCTGGCCTTGCACTAGTTTCAAAACAACATTTATCTTAAACCAGACTGAGACATACAGTATGTCAAATCCCACTGCAAAGTCGTCATGGTAATAAACATACATTTCCAGGCCACTGTAGACCTCAAATGACTGACGTAAAGATCACCACTGAAAAGACAGACAATCGCACACTTGCAGTGTTTCATAACTAAAACTAAACCAAAGCTAAATAACCTCTGAAAGTGAAAAATACAGAATCACACCATTGTGGTAAAACAGGTTTCTCCAGCACAACACAATCGTCTCTCCTTCACATGTTAAATGAGCCGTTTAAAAGCAGCAATTTAGTGACTTTCAAAGGGCAAAAAAAATCCATAATCAGGTTTCAGCATATTGTAATTCAAGTGGTCTGAGAGCAAAGTAGACCAGGCTTTCCAGGCTTTAGACAATCTAGACTGTGACAAGAGGCTTTAGCCAATCACAGGTCTTTTCAAAGGAGAGAGAGAGAGAGTGTTCCTATTGGCTGTTCTACGAATGCAGATGCTACCCTAGCTTTAACATGTTGCATCAATCAGCAGTGTCTTTCATTTCAGCAATATAGAGCTGCAGGGATGACGCACACCATTTTTCTGTAGGCCAACTGGGATGTTAGCATCACTTTGGTTCCCTCAACAAAAGGCCAAATTGATTTTAACATTATCTTTTGGATTACCGCAGAAAATAAACTGTCAGTTCCTGATCCTGACAGGTTCAGTTCTGCAGGATCATCTTCACTCATGAACACCACTTGATGATGTTTGAAGCCTCAATACAAATCAGCAGAAGTAAAAAGCTAATGCTAGGATATAAACCAACGACACCAGAACCTTCAACTTGTAGCTTGATGTAGCTCTGACCTCTTCTACCAAAGCTTTTCCTCTGACAGAGTTAGTGACAGTTGGTATAAACACAACGAGGCTGTAAAGGTGGACTGGTGAGAAGAACGTGGTGACCTTTAACGTCCCCAACAACCTCTGTAGTCTTATTTAGACACTTGTTAGCCACCAGCTAATGAAATATCAGGACTGGGGTATTCACTGACGTATTTTATGTTGTACAATAAAATGTGAAAATGTCTTGAGCTTGTGTTAACACCAACTGTATTTCAGTTGTCTTACCAAAAACCCATTCCAAAAAAAAAAAACAAAACATGGAACAGGGAACAGGAAGTGCTAAAATGCTAATTATTTCCGAGTGTTAGGACTCATTCCCGCAGGGCCCTATGTTAGCTAACATTAGGAGAAAAAAGTTATAGATTTATGGAGTGAATGCATTTATGAAATCTAAGATATTTAGTGGCAACAGAAGAAATGTAATAAGAAGAAGAACAAAATCAGAACCAGAAAAACCTCAATGCTTTGATACACACAGTGAAGAAAGAGGAAGTAATAAGTAAAACATGTACATATAACTGCATATAAATAGTAATAATGAGCAGAGTGTATTTTTGGGAGGTCATCCATCTCTCCAAGGCCCTGAGTTTTAGCAGCACAACCATGGATATGTCAGTCATCTCTCTGTCAGATGAAATGATGTTAACTTTTTTTTTTTCCATTTCCCCAAAAGGGAGATCTGATGACAACTGCAGCTGTGTTTGAATATTCCCCAGCACTCCTCGCTAAGATACATCCACTGTTCTCTCTCTCTGGCCAACTTGTTTTGCTTTCATTCAAGATGAAAAAAAAACCCCCGTCTCCTTAATACATCCCCAGATGTCAGAAGTACTCTTCCTTTCAACGGAGAGAGAGTGTGTCTACCTCACAGACGACCAACTTGGCTGAAATTCAGAGAGCGATGCACTTTTGGAATGATAATCAACCTCGCAGTGGATCTTTGTGACGACCATCCAGCCTCGCTGATGGATGAGCCATCGAATCAGAAAGAGGACAGATGTTATCTGAATTAACACATTCCCGCCAATAAAAGAATAAAAAAAAATCCCCCTCACCGTCTCACAGTCCAGATACGAGTATGATTTGTTGTCAGTAGGGGACAGCGGGAGTGACTTTTTTTTTTCTTTTCAAGTGTCTTTTTAATCAACTGGCACAAAGGCAACCCTGCTGTCAGCTGGCAAGAGAGAGGAAGAGGAGAGGAAAGCCGAGTGTCAGATTCAAATCCCTCACTGACAGTGATTAAAATGAGATCTCTGTGAGGTGAACTGAAATGATGAGGTTTAAATCAATCTCAGGCTTTGGATCTGGAACTTCAAAGAAAAACTAATGGCACATATAGAGGATTACCCACATGAATAACAATGATAATGTGACTAACGGCTTAATTAGGCTCTTTTAGGACTGCAGGGTCACAGACGGAGAAATGTCACCGGGAAAATTGAGCAGAAGGCACAAAAGGCAGCGATTCAATCAAGATCTATCTGAGATATCTCCACGAGTAGCTGCTAAAACTGCCCCCGAAAAATCATGTGAAGGAATTTTAAAGCCACATCAGGCAGAATTCTGGTGAAAAAAAACTTAATTTATAATAATTTAATGGGGCTGCAGAGGAAAGAGCTTGTCATGCTGACCAAGTAGCAGGGAGGGTGAATGTGGACTCACCCTGCCTGAGAAATCAAAACTGCCTGAACACAGGTGCAAATAAATGAGTCTGTCTCCACCGACAATGTGTGATGCAACAACCCCACGAGATTTAACAGGTTTCCACCTGACGGTGTAGCGGCGAGGTAATGACTGGCTGGATTATGTAATATTATGTATTAACGAGAAGGGAAAGAGTTTAGAGACCTCAACCATTTTTCCAAAAGACAAACATTTTCTGCCGGGGTGACAGAGCTGAGCGGTTCAATGTGGTTCCTTAGTCTGCCATTTTTTTATATTGAAAGAAAAACAGTCTTAAATTACCCAGAATTCACTGTGCAACAGTTCGGCAGAAGATAGTCAAGGACTAACTTAACTTTTGTGCTACGGATGAATTCAGTCTTCAATCTTCTTCTATCTGAAGTCTGACTATTTGTTGTGTCTAAGCCAGAGTCTTTGTGAAACCGGCTTCACCTGTTGTCCGTCACTCTGGAAAAGCTTGCTGTATGTTCTCATCAACTTCCAGCAGGAAGGAGGTAAAAACAAAAATGAATCCAAGGTTCACCACCGCAGGTCAAAGGTTCAGCGTGGGTCAAATAGTATCACCGACAGGCTGAACTACTCCTGGTTTATTATCAGGGCGCATCTTGTGATCATCATCACACCTCCAAAAAAAGGTAAGACACTGTGAAGTGGAAGTTTACTAAAAAGCCTGGTAAGGGAGTTGTTAAGTACCTGAGGGCTGTTAACATACAACATTCTGCTGCAGCTTTAAAATTTTATTCACCCAAGGAAGGTTTATACTGCACAGGGTGGATGGTGCCTCTCTGTGCATCTCTTTCTCAGAATCACGCCATCCCACCGCGCACAACAGTAAAACTATTACAGCTGCTCTGAATGCTGGCGGCCCATTAAGTCCAGCAACTGGGATTCAACACGGAACCTGTGCAGGGAGGAGGAAAGTGCGAGGTATTCTTTCTCTGCTTTAATGTGTCACAGCAGAGCCACCAACGCGCCGTAACCCCCTTCTCTTCAGGGTGAATAACTATATTTCAGACGTCGGCCGATGTCCGGTCTCTGAGAGTTAACATGTTCCAACCTTTTCAATTACATGCTCAGCAGGTTACAGGGAAAGAACGTTCAAAGACTGATGGTGTAAGCCGATTTTCTCCTTCACTTCAATCCTAATTGAGTCTCATCGAGCTGCTGATTGGATCGTGATAGGACCGTGCCGTCATCTGATTGCTTTCCAGCTGTAATTTCTCTCTTTTTTTAAATCTAATTAAATCAATTGGCAATGTTAAAGAGATTCATTACTAAAAAGTCTTTTCAGCAATTCCACCGAGCAGGAGCATTTATTCATCATAATCTGGACCCTAAAGTAAATTAATATGCTACAATAACATTATGTTTAATTACTAAAAAATTGGTTACATTTAATTATTCCAGCTTTATTGTGGATTTACAAAGAAGAATTATTTGAAGGCCTTAAATTAAATCCTTTTCAGTTTTTTTCATTATTTAAGAACAAATATCTGCTCAGACCTTAAACAGACGACTTCTTATAATAGGTTTATAAACAGTCATGAAATGGTACCATCTATTGTTCGTTTTTTTTTTTTAATCAACTTTTAAAGCCAACTGGGAATCAGCAGCCAAAACGCTGCGAATCTCCACTGTGCTGACGGGCCTCAAAAAAGGAGGTTAAATTGGCAGGCGGACTGCAGCGGCTCACGATGCCCTGAAACACAAAAACAATCACTTCATTTGTCACGCTTCAATTCCCGTGGAACGATACCTTCAAATTCCCAAGACGTACAGTCTGTACATCAGAAACTCATTACACGCTTATTACCAGGCAATTAGACAGCAGAGAGCATGTGAGCCAGTTCAAGAGATATCTGACACTCATTGTTCTGCTAAATAATCAGCAAAAAAGAAATAAAAATAAAAAAAGGGATATTGATACTGTGGATTTAGGTAGTCCTGTTTATTGCTTGTCATTATATTGTGACCCCGCACTTCAAGATGCTCTGAATGTAAGAGCAACGTGGGCTGGAGTGAGACTGCGATATTAGTTTGTATGAGTTCTGCCAAAATTAAACTTTTATTAAAAGTTAGATGTGTGTCTCTCTCATATGGATATGATGCAGTTTGCTTTATTGCACCGTCTACTGGAAGCCCCTTAAAATAAATGTATATGAATAAATCATATGGTTTGGATTTCCATAACTCATAAAAACAGATTCTGTTCATATTATTATTGGGTGTTAGAAATAATTCCAACTTTGTGTCAATTAGCGGAGGAGGTTTAAGTAACCGAGAGTTAGGGGCGGAGTCAGGCACTGCCAAGATGGCGACGGTGGAGCAGCTCACTCTGAGCTTCAAAACCGCTCTTCAGAAACCTTTGGGTGACGTGACAGAGGCGACGTCCATCTTTCTTTACATTCTATGATAACAGGCACATTTCTGGTCATCTGGCTTGTGAAACGAGCATACTATTTGACCACACAATATCTTCAGTGTTAGTAGTTTGTGATGCCGTTTCCTGGAAGCAGCACACGCCACTTTAAACCCGCCACATACTGAACTCGGATCAGGTAAAAGATTTATTGGATCAGGTGACAGAAACTAAATTAAATACATAAATTTATGTGCTGTGGTTTTTACACTGTCAGATTTAACAACCCTGAATTCTTAGCCCAGGTTTAGCCCTAATATGTTGGTAATATCAGTGGCCTTCAAAAATCCAAATGAACCCTAGTAGCGACTGAAAGCAGCAGTTTTCCAAAGCAGCAGCCTCTAAACTGCGTGCCTGCCTGTGGGCTCTGTTGTAATGAGGCCCGGGGAGGCTTAAAGCCACATATTCCTTTTCCCTGTGGTCCCTCCCCACCCGGCCCCTTCATCGCGGCCGCTAATCCTTCCTCCGCAGATTCCCAAGGTAAGGTAAACCGAGGGAACAGTGTGGTGGTTGCAGTTCAAAAGTGCATGTTAGGGAACACAGGTTATTGTAATTCATCTCACATGGGGAAAGCTGACTTCAGGATACCAAGGCGTACTGTATGTTGTAAGGAGATGATGGCTGGACAGTTTTGAATATTTTTGTCCCATATAGGGATTGAACAAAAAGAAAATGAAATATTTGACTTTTAAGAACTCGCTGGAAGTTTTTCTTTTTGTCAGGAAGGAAGTGTTCTTGCTCGTGTTCTTGAGTCGAACCATAAAGGGTCACCAGTGTACAGCCACTGACTGAAGCCAGGAGGGGAATGAGACATTACATTGCTGTTAATGAAACCACTATTGAATTTATTTAGCAGCATATGTGTGTGTGTGTGTGTGTGTGTGTGTGTGTGTGTGTGTGTGTGTGTGTGTGTGTGTGTGGGCCTTATCGTCTTGCAACTAAAGATAACCCCAAACCTGCAAAATAATGCAGAGAGGCTGAAATGAAATGAAAATGAAATTCTGGAAAGTCAGTGTGAGGCTGTCTCCACACTTCTGTTTCTGGCATTAAGGTGCAGCAGAGATGTAAAATAAATGCATAGGGTAGACTGGAGGCAAAGCAATACTGTCAACAACAGACAGCAGTAATACAAAACATACATATGTAGGTGCGTATGGCGATGCAAGAAGCAAAACAAATATGGAGGAGGTTAAAGACATCATGATTTTTTTTAGTATTATTACTACATGAATATTATTGTAGATGTGTTTCCATATGCAAACAGAGACATGAAGAGACTCCGTCAGCCTCTCGTGTGACACCGTTTTAGTTTGTGACCAAATATCTGCAAAACCTCATTCTACCATCATACTAAGATGCTGATTCACATGTTAGCATTGCAAGCATGTTAGAGGTGGGCGTGGTCGTGATTGCTTGGTCATGTGAAGACATAACAACAAAACAAAACAAAACAACACAAGGTACAGTTTGAACTTACACCTGATTTTGCTGTTTGTTTTTATCTGCTAGTTTATATCTGAACAACCTACAATAAGATCATATCACTCTAATCCTCTCCGTTTTCCCTCCAAAAACAGGTAAACAATAATAACAATAACAGTATTATTACATAAAGAAATACAAGTTTTATTTCAGTTTTAACTTTTAATTCATGGTTGCGCGTTTGGAAAGCGACGTCTACAGCAGCGAAACCAGAGCCGACAGAGAGAGGACGCAGACAGGTCTCGAATTAAGTTCATTTTCTCCTGATCAGTCTGAAAGATTAAACCCCCCCCCCCTCAGAAACTGTAAATACACTTTGAGTTACACAGAATTACAACCCTGCAAAATTGGGTGGCCGGTTCAATTTCACTTGGAAATATTAGCTTCAGTAGGCTAATGCTCTTACAGTACATGGCCTCATTTCCATCCACAACAGCTTGTTGTGTTACCCCCATATTTTTCACAATGCAGGACAACTTTGATGATTTATGAATGAATCATCTTGTGTTTTATACTTAACTAATTCAGGCCTCGCCTTTGATGGAGGAGCACTGGGACAGTTACCACATTACATAACCTCTAAGCAACTCATTCAAACATTTACAGAGTGCAGAGCGCATGTGAAGGTCTCTGTGCACAACTTCAGAAAACTGTGCCTGCTGCGAAGCAGGAGTTTTCAGGCACACACGTTTCTGATCCCCCCCCCGTTGACAAATCACTTTGATGGTGATTCGCTTGTCTGTTTGCATTCGCAGCAACTGTCCTCAATTTTGTACAAGTCAATTTTCCCGGCTTGTATGCATGTGGCGCTTTAAAATTGTCTCATTTCCTGCCTCTGACTGTCAGGGGGCAGAATCCAAGATGTCATGGTTTAAATAATTATACCTCGGGAAGTGGCATGATGACTTTGTATTTGTCACTCAGGATTATACTGATTTATATTTAAATGTTCATTTACGTTGCTCCGCTCCTTTGTGTTTCGCTCCATTTTTGTCATATGGTTACTATAGAAACAAAGAGAGGAGGAATCCATTTTGCTTTTACTTCTCCCTCGATGAAGTCTGGTAGCAGCTCTGAGTGCAAAGTGAAGTCTGTGGCACCAGAGTTAGCTCTAGTTTTCTGGGTCTCCCCAATCCACAGAATCTACCACTGCAGACACGTGGATCAGCGGCGTAGCGTCAGCAGCAATTCACTGGTGCTGAAATCCATGTGCTTTAACGCAGGAGATAATAAGTTTGTGATGAAGTAATATAACAGGGGGCAGTACACAGTAGATTTAACACCTCCTCCGTCAGGTACTTAATAGGCGTACAAGCTCAAATAAATGTAATTTTCTTTTTTTTTACCATTTGTCTGAATGTTTAAAAAGTTTGACAGTAGCTCATCGTCTCTCCACACACACACCATTAGCTTTGTGCCGACTACATTACTATGCTTACTAATCCCTTATGACAGGTAGTTTACACAGTGCTGGCCTCCCCTGTCATCCGAGAACTAACAACAACAACAACACCTCCGAAACACCATCCACTGCAAAATGACGCTGCAGCAGCTTGAATTATGTCAAAGTGCATCAGCAGAAGCTTTTAGTTCCAATAAAGTGGATTGTTTATCCTGAGGGAATTAAGAAGTTGTTTCACGTTGTTTAAGAGACGGGCTGCGTTACATTTATTATCGAGACATCAGTGTTACAACATTAATTTAAGACATTACATGAATCGATAATTACTATAAACACACAACACACTCCCACTTGAACCGAGAGCAGATCGGCCGCACTGCCTTCAGTGGATATCAACAGCAGATGGCGGAGGGACTGACTGCTCGTTGGCTGCTAGCGAAAGTTGAGCTTTGTAGTTGTCTTCAAAACAGACATATGAGCAGTGGAGGATGATGGCACCATGGAAGACTGGCAGAGAAATATCTGCACGGATACATTTGTTTTTCAGTAGCTCTCACAGTAAAACATGGATTCATTTGTTTACTTATTTGTAAAAAGCAAAACCAGAACTCTTATATTAAATACACACATTTTTTTACATCATAACTTCGTCCTTTAAAGAAATTAAAACATGGTTCCACTGCATTGCTGTAAGCAGCTGTCAATACGGACAACAATCACAATCTACTCTGTAAATAAATCTGACAAAAAAAACATCAAAATCTGAGTCTATGATGAGATCTGATCATTAGCTCTTGTGCATTGTCTGAACTGTGTCTCTTTCCTTCTTTCCACTTTGGATTTACTTGCAGCACGTGACACACATGGATGCAGCACAATTGGCAGAGCTGGTAGGGATGGTAAGATAATAATCTCGTAACTTTAGTGCTGGACATTTGCTGCGAGTGGAACATCAAAGAAAGGGAACCCAAAAAACATGTTACTGGCTGGAGCAGAGCTCGACTCTCACGTGTGATGCATCGCACACACACACACATACACACGCACACACTAAATCTGGCCTCATAAAACTCCCTGATGGTGGACAAGGTGTCAGAGCTTCTGGTGACAGTGAGGAAGGTGAGGCTCAAATGCAACTGAAGTTCCCCATGAAACCCAGGTTCAGTGGCACCTGCCAAAACCACAAGCTCGCCCGTGGTGTTTCCACAGGAGTGGAACAGTTTTTCGGGAGCAGCGGGCCGCCGTGTTGAACACCCTCGCTGTCAAGGACGATAAAGAGGGGAGAAGACACAGGCAGCCTGACAGAGGAAGACGTGACACTGATCCAAGAGGTCGTCAAGCTGATGTCCCCTCGGAAAGTGGAAACCACTCAAGGATCTCCCCAGACCAGACTGAATGAAAAGGCATCTCCCGCCAGAGGAGAGAGAGAGCTACCGGTAACTAGGCCAATAATTTATAGGCTATAGGTCCAGGTTCGGAGAGCACAGCATCCGGGTCTGGATCCGGAGAGCGGTTTGCTTATTAGGGACCACTACCTGTGTAGGCTGCTGTTTCAGATCGGCGAAGACGAACTGATTTGCATTGAAACTATAACGTTTATCAAAAAAAACCATAAAGAAGGATGTGCGAGTTAAAGTTAGTGTGTTGAGGTGTCGTGACGGTGACGCCGCTGTTTGCTATTAATAGTTTCACCTTCTTTACATTTGAAAGCAGTTCTGAGAGACGAGTTTGTGAAAAAGGTTATTTTTGTTGTTCATACAGAAACAGCAGCACCGCGTTCACTGCTGAGTGAACCGAGCTGCTGACGGTGTAAAGTCATTAGGGCACGCTGCATTCAAGTTAGTCTACTGTTAAATGTGTGAGGTGTTATTTAAAGTGTAACTGGAGAGAGAGAGAGGACAGGAAAGAAGGACTGGTTTAAAGGGAAGTCCAGGTCTGGTTTTATTTTAGCTTTTTTTTTTTTATTATTTTGCACCACAAAGGACTTCTGAAGGGTTGTTTGTGAAAGGGTGTTTTCAAAAAGAAAAACAGCATAAATCCAAAGCTTCCTGAGTTGCAGGACTAAAGAAACAAATATATGAAGTAAAAGTTTCACTTCCAACGACTTGCTGTCTGCTTAACAAGAACCAAAGGAATAAAAATCAAACTATCTCTACCATATTGAATTGCATAGCATCATATTCTTTTTGAATAGCATCATGTTGAAAGCACACGGTGTTGAATCAAATCGTGTCGAATGGCACCGCATCATAAACAGGGCTGGGTACTGCCGCCGATTCCCCAAATCCATTAAAGTCCGATTCACAAGGTTTCAATTCAATTCAGTATCGATTCAGTTAGAGATTCAAAAAATATTCAACGTTTATATTATGAATGGAACCCAAAGCAGGTCCTCTAAGGTTGCTCCTTGGTACCAACAGGTACAACACAGCGACTTCTTCCCAAACGTCTTGCATATGGATTAGCTTTTGTCCAGCTCTTCAATGTCTTCAGGGTTTTTTTTAAATCAGAAATTCAGCCACATCCACCATGTTTTTATGTCTCAAATGACCAGATCAGCGATGGATGGAGATGCGCATCCCTAAAAGCCCTGGGCTTTCGGGGAAGCAGAACTCTAGTGTGCATACAATATTTGATTCCAGCCATCATGATTCCAGCTGCAGTACAGTGTAATTAGTTGTATTCCCAAGTCTCATTTCCTGTTCAACAGCGACTGCTACCCCACTTTCAGGGGTTCTTAGGGTGTCAGTGAGTAACACAGTGAACACAGCTTTCATTTATTTCCCTTGGCACCAGCACCCTCTTGAATGGCACTCACTCTGTCCATTATTATGCCCTCTGTCACTAACAGGATAGAGATGTTAATAATTTATTCATTCATGGAGGGAGAATTCTAATTTTTCTGGAGGTCAGAGGTCGGACTCCAGCACAGACTAGCACCCTGGAGCTGGGCAGGGATTTAATGTCTTGCTCAAGGACACTTGTGCATTTAATGAGGAAACTGGAAATGATAGATAGCCAAAGCCTCTAAACATCAGATAGATCACACACATATAAATGCTCACTTTCTACTAGCGTCTTCGTTTTACCTGAACTGACGAGTTCTAGCAGAGAAAGCAGCAGCCGATTCATTCTCCCAGATCTTTGTCATTGACCATCTCATCTCATCTCCGATGTTAAATCACCACGCTTTGTTCCCTTCCAAGACTTCGCAGAGCTTACTTCAAGTGTCAACAATTGGTAATCAAAGCCGCCCTGCGTGGTCACAACCACGGGACGCTGGGCTCACGAGTAAGATTTCCTGACAGGATGTGTTGCATGTTTTGCATTTCCAATTGTGTCCACCGTGTGGCGCCAGAGAACACACACAACATACCAGACATGCATTATGTTACATATCAAGTGCAGACCAGACCATGAAAATGTTAAATGAGGATTGTGAAGTTAGACATACTTCCTGTTGCCAGTAGGTGGCACTTTGAATATAACTTAATGTTGGCATGTAAATGTCTTCAGGCCAGGACTCTTATCAAACATGTTCAGTTTGGGGGAGATTGGAAAATGTATATTTGAGTTATAAAAACTTCCTCTTTCATGGCAAATCACGCACACACCATTCGACAGATCTTAAAAAGATTTTGCATTTTGCCAAACCCATGGCCGACGTTTAGGTTTCATCTTTCTCCGTAGTTTCAACGTCACACTGTATGTTACAGAAGTTTCATATCAGACTCGCATCAACAAGGATTCTGGGAGGTACTGGTCCAGGCTCATGTAACTGCATCCTCCCTTAAACACTTGAAGCGCATTTTTCTCTGAGCTCAAGCTTTTCTTTAACCAGAGTTCACTAATCCGTTCGTACCCACCACTCACTGATTTTTGGATAACAGCATCTGCTCCACAGTTAAATTATTACCTTTAATAAACCCGTCTCTCTTTAATGTAAGAAATATTTTTTCTACGTTGGAAATGAGCTACTTTTTAGTTCCACTTTATTGCCAGCAATTTTTATTTCCACTTAACTAAAATGCCATTAAATAAATAATAATACTTCCATGTGAGCAGTGTTGTGGCAGTTTTTTTTTCTCCACCCTAGTAGAAAATATCTTTAAGGGTATGTCTGCCCCAGTGAGAGCAGCCTTTAGTGAAAAACAGACGGGCATGAAGGAGACTGTCTTGGCCTTATGGCTTCCTGTGGCACGTCATTAGTCTGCCTAATTAGATAATAATGACTCTGCTTTCCATTACAGGCTGGTGTAGTACACATGGCGCTCAGAGCTTCAGACCACCTTATCCATGCCAAGGCAAGTCAACTCAGCTGACAAAGTACTTCAGAGACTGCTTGCTCTCCTGAATCTCTCTCCTTTTATGTCTTTTTGATTACTCACACAACCAGTCCCCCCCATCCCCCACCCTTTCTTTTTTGCATTCTCAGCTGCTGCCATGGTCATGAAGCAGAAATGCTATTCTGACGGACAAGCAAAGCACACACTGCTCATTTGCAGCGATTGCTGGTGTTGTAGCGTCTGTGTGTTCACAGCAGAAAAGATGAGAGGAATACTGGACATAAAAAAAGACAGGGCTTCTCAAATACCAGCTTCTTCGGGCAATATTTGAATTTTGCAGAACGTGCACACTGATTCCGACTTCAACGAAAAGCAGAGTCAACTGTTGTCCCCCGTCAGCGAGCCTCTAAAGACACAAAAATCGGGTGGATTTTCAGCAAAGCTTTACTGCTGTGTGACTGAATACGATGTATTGATGAGAGTTATTCAGAATTTATTCCTACAAAGACTTCAGGCCTCAGTAACGACTCATCTCTGTTTTGCAAATGGAGAAAAGGTGGTTGAAATGAGTTTTGGTGGGTTCACTTTACGCCAGCGGGGGAACCCTCAGGGCCGCCCTTCTTCAAAGAAGACCAAACATATCAGCAAGTTAAATGTTATATTGCATATCTTTTTATCTCCTCTAATTCAAATTTTAACCTCATTTTCTTTTACAATTGCTTAAGAAATTAAAAGTTTAATGTCCTAAAATCATGAAAATGGAGTTATCCAGTCAGATTTTTCTTTTCTTGTTGTTGTTGTTGTTGTTGTTGTTGTTGAGCCAAAGAATAAGGTTCACTGGCTCACTCAATTGTTGGGACTTCATCACCAGGACACAAGCTGCATGTGTTTGTTTAGGAAGTGGCAGGTGGATTAACCAAACACATTTATAGTGGGGGGGATCATTGCCCCTCGGCCAGCGGTTACCAACCTGTGGGCTTGGTACAATTCTGGTGAAAAGATTTAATTAGAATATAAATATAAATAATATTTTTAAATCTTTAAAAACATTAAAATATTGATTTTATTTTGAAATGTTTTAAGTGTTATTCATTCTACTTATTAATGTTAATTGTATTAAGGCCTGTCACTGTGATAAGCCGATGATAGGAACTTTAATCTCCTATAGTTGTTTGCCGTCAAAATGGACAGCTGGTTATAATTAAAAGGAAAAGGCATGGATATGTTATTATATTATTAACGTCTTATGTATTTGAAAATCTTCTGAAGCACTTTAAGTCTTGTTAGCTACATGACTTAGGTACGTTTTTATGTCTCTATGTGCATTTCAAGAAACAGGAAATCATCCAGTTTTAAATGATGGCCAGTTTGACACTGGGTTACAAGTTTACGAGTTTACAACTACACCTTTACATTTACAAATTTAAAGCAATGTGATGTTTATGATTTTTTAAAAACTGAGGTATGTACTGAAATGTGAGTTTAGCGTACAATTACACCTCTGTTGTTGTTGTTGTTGTTGTGACTTTTCTACGTGAACATCTCGGCTTTCAATTACAATACGTTGTTCATCAAGAAAGAAGAAAGGAGTTCTAGACACAGTTTGAACCATCACATCAGTGTAAACCCGGTGTCATGAACGTTACTGAGAAAATGTGCATCAAGTTCAAATTAGCATTCAGGCATGGCTTCATCAATGCAACTGTCATGTTGAATGAATGTAGTCAATATACGGCTGCCCTGAATGTAATGAGTGTGTTCATGTCATATCAATCACTAGTGCAAATATTCATTAACAAGACCTAATCACCATTTCAAAGCCAGTGATAATGGCCACAGTGATGCGGGGACAACAGAGGCCTTCAGTCTAAATCAAAACAATTTAAGGGGTTGATTTCCCACAATGACTGCCAATTCAGCTGATGAAATGAATGTTCCGCTTCAGCAGCCGAGGGAGCGTGAAAAAAAAGAAAGAGATTTCTCGCTCATTTAGACGAAAATTTTCTCCGTCTCGATGCTGCAAATGTGACCTCCTCGCTTACCTGGCAACCAGAGGAGGAGAGAGAGAAAAAGAGAGGAGCCTCATCCTGCAATCAAACAATCAATCACCTGCAACAAGACACAAGAGGGGCAGCGATCATTACGCACACAAATCAAACGTTTTTCAAAAGCAGTAAATCATCAGCAGATCACAGCAAAACTGACATGAAGTCATCTCACACATCTGCGAGATGTTTTGGTCAGTGGTGT
Source organism: Seriola aureovittata (assembly GCF_021018895.1). Lineage (NCBI taxonomy): Eukaryota > Metazoa > Chordata > Actinopteri > Carangiformes > Carangidae > Seriola > Seriola aureovittata. The sequence goes on from NC_079372.1 coordinate 20,729,999, forward strand.
TTTTCTATTTAAATGCAAATGAAGCCAAAAGTTTCCCGCAGCCACAGAGCCACCGGCCGGGCCGATTAGATTAATTAGATATTTTATATATAAAAGCAGTGGGACCGCTCGAGGCGTCAGGCGGGTTTCTCTGTCCGGGACAAACAGCAGCATATGCACATAGTTCTGAAACAGAGAAGGTACAGTGTAAAGCTGAAATACTATAAATGTATTTTGGATAAACTCAAGAAGTTTCACAGGGAATCTGCTTTTTGTTGTTTTTCCAGCAACGTAAGGAAAAACAATGTTGTTCCACTTACTGTTCTCTCCCTCTCTGTCTGCTCTGCGTCTCTTTGTGGTTTTGGTCGACCACATCACAGTTAACACACCCAGGCTGAATCTTGTCCACCCTCAGGACAAAAACACCCAGACACAAGCTGTTTGGTGCACGCGGTTAAATGCAGTGAAGAGCGTACACAGATCTGTTTCACCGGTGAAAATGAAAACCACTGCTTCACTAAAAAGGACAAGGGACACTCATTTGAAAGAGGCGTGAAAGGCCACGTCCACACTTATACGCTTTTCCTACATTTCGTCCTTCCGTCCACATGACTCCAGAGTTTTCGAGCGTTTCGTAAACGCTGCTGGACCTGTTTTATTTAGAAAACCAAAGACTTTTTGAAAAGATGACGTAGACACCAACAGTCGCTCCCTGATTGGCTCTCATCGGCCTCGACTACAAGTGGTGACAGCAACATGAATAACGAATTAAAAGCGTTACCCCCCTTCTTGTTTTTCCTAGCAGCTGTTGTTTAGTTACATTCTGCATTTTAACGCTACAACCGTCTTTGCTCTGTTCCTGGTTTGTTGTATTTTGTGCTACTAATCAACTGCAGAGTCCACAGTCTGCTTCCTGTTTACAGCGTTTTCTATGTATGCAGTTTCAGGTGTGTTAGTGTGAACGGAGAGATGGTTTCTGATACAGAGGTGAAACGGTCGTCTGGACGGAGATCATAGTGTGAACGTAGCCAAAGAAGCCAACTACGTCAAACCGTCACTAAACAGAGGAAGTGGTTGGATGACACCACTTATCGGTCTTCAGATCTCTCACTCCAGCAGCTTAACACCCATTCACACCAGAACTCATGTGACCTGGAGGACTCTCAAGGTGCTAACAGCCCCACAGGAGGTTAAATACCTGGGACTCCCCACTAGTCAGAACTGAAGAAATCTTTCAGATGAGAGATGAAGCGCATTCAAGAACCTTGAGCACAGTCTTTTGAGTCTTCAGATATATCACACACAGGGTGCAGACTTTGCTTATAGCTTCACATCAGCTTTTCCAAAAGCATACCAAGGTTTGATAGACAAACAAAGCTATCGAGTAGCTTTGAGCAACGCTGCAACCTCCAAGACTACAGAATAAAAGCCGTACATCAGCTCACGGCACGACTGGAGGTTTCCTCAAACCTGCAGGTAGCACAGCAGATCTTGCCAAGGATTCGTCTTCCTTAAAAAGCCGACTGGACATTCCTGTATTATATAACAGGAGGAAGAAGGGATGAATGTTTCTGGTATTCCCCATCTGTTTGTTGATGAGATATTAGCATTCATATTTTGTTTCGAGAGGGAGGAGAGCATAGCGACGCCTGCAGAGCATGAAGTTCTCCTGCCTCACCAGCCCCCCCCCCCCCTTTTTTTTTTTTTTTTGAAAACTTTCCTCTCCTGGATCCTCGGGAGATGTAATTACTGTGCAGTCAACTTGTAAGACCCATAGTCCCTGGGAATGCTTCTCCCTTATCGACCATTCCTGGTTGTTATTTTTAACAGCTCGCATCAGAAAACGGCTGTTGTGCAGCGTTGCTTTGCTAAAATGTACTATACCACACTCAAGGTAAAAATGGGATTAATTCACACGATGCACTCAAAGCATTGTGGGGCATCTGGAGATGCAGGGCGAGTGGTTTTGCTTGGGGCTTGAGCCGTGACATCTAAAAGGGGTTACATTACGGCTGAGGATGTGACGTGCAGTATCGCACACGGAGGGAAATATTGATCAGCGAGCAATCACGCGCCACACGTCGCCGCGCATAATATTATTTCAGCTTTCATTTTCCCAAGGAACGACCAGAGAGTTGACACAATCTCTCTAACGGTGCTGCAGTCAATACAGAACTGACTTCCCTAATAATTTGTGCCTCTCCATGGCTCATTGGTTTCATATTGAGTTTTATAATTCTGTGAGCCACACAGCTCGAGTGGAAACTGATTGCTCTGGACTGTGCAGAGTAACTATATGAGGAACTGTGCCTCTATCTTCCTCGTTGTTGTTCCTTTCAAACATGCTTCATTCTCTCCTTTCACCTGTCGTATTAAGAAAAAATCTATCTATTAACCCTGACGAGGACAATACAGGTGTAGACTGCATGTGTTTTCTGCAGGCCGCCAGTCATTGTGTTTCCATATGCATTTAAAGAGCCAATTCCAGGCACTTGCAGCTACAGTAACAATTATGGTGACATTACTTATTATGCGATTAAAAAAAACATAAAAACCCCACTGCTTACACGTACCAGGTGCATGCATTTCATTATATGGCTCATAGAAAAGAGACACGGCAAACCTCTGACGTCACGCAAACAAACATCTACTCCATCACATCGCCAATGTTTCCTCTCCCGCCGGACGCCACAGAATACTCAAGAAATAATTCAGGGTGTTGCATTATACTGATAAGAATGTGAGTTGTGCCACTTAAAAAGCTCTGGCACATCTTTTATTAATAAAGTGTGTGAAATACAGCCGTCCACAAAGCTGTGAAAACTGTGCCGAGCTAACACAGACACTCATTTAGTGTCAATTTATGCAACAAGGAGATATAAGAAACACTTTGTTGTGGTGGAGAGTGAATTTCTAGCTCTTCAGAAAAGTAGTATTTGAACAAAGAGGGTCCCTTTTAAACCCGAGACATTATCAGAGAAACAAGAGGGTTCATTTCAGTTTGGAATCAGAGTGTGTGTGTGTGTGTGGTGTGTGTGTGTGTGTGTGTGTGTGTGTGTGTGGGGGGGGGGGGTTTGGAGACGTGGGCCAAAGACGCTCTGCACTGCGCTTAGAAGGAGGCTTTCAGTATGTTCCTTGATCTCGCAGCTTACATAATATAATTAAGCAGTTTAATCTGGCTTTATTGACGCAAGCACTGAACACAGCAGTGTCATTGGGGGGGGGGGTCCCATCAGACCCACTATACTCCCCCCATTTCCCTCCTCGGCACATACGGATTGATAACAGGAAAAGAAAAGTCTTTCTTGCATCACGGCGCCAGGGTTTGCCAGGAGGAATCGGTTTGTTCCAAAGCGGCGCGCTCTCGTCGGCCTGCCAGCATCACGTCCTACCGGCTCCTACGGAGAGAGAATGCGAGGGGGTTGCCTCTCCGATATCATTCACGAGGAAAAAACGGGACGGCAGTTTAAAGCGGAGTGAATACACAGACTGCGGGATCCATTCCATTTGATTATTGCGCCATTTGAATTATTAAACACGAATGCAGAATCGCTGGTGGTAGTGGGCGGAGGCAGAGTATCAGGGATAAGTGAAGGGAGATGAGGAAAAAATATAACTGTGCAAATCAAACCCTGAGTGCTGAATTTTAAAAATGAAATGCATTATTCATGGTTAATCACTTCTGGCAGTGATTGCGTGAGCACAAAGTGCAAATGGTGGGGAGTTGACAAACGCGCAACAAACACAACACAGTTAAGATGTAAATACTTCTATTAAGCCTCCAACATACACGAGGTGAAGTTGAAATAATCAGGAGGTGCTGCAGCTTGACTTTTGATTTACAAAGACTCAGTGGGAGGCTGCCACGTCTCCACAACAGGACAGACTCCTTATCTCTGCAGTAAAGACAGAAAGAAGATTGTCAAACTTTGCAGGAGACGCTGATCGTCCTCTGCATGTGTAATCAAATTCATGGTCCAAAAAAAACAAGAGTTTTCATTATCCAAGCATGCTGCCACAACCCTGTCTCACTGCTTAATATGTGCAGTATATATAATACTAATGTGTTTTTCCAAATGCATGTTGGAGTGAACTAAAGTGCTGACAGGTTTACATTTACTGGAAGTAGTTTTCCCAGTCCAGGACGTACAACACATGGGGGACGAGGTCTGGGTGGATGACGAGACTTTGACATCAGATTTTCACATCTTCTAAAGATAGTTTGAAGTTAAAGGCGCTATGTGTAAGTTTTGCTGTTGCTACATAGCTAACATCAGCATTAACAGCTGTTTTCTTACCGGTCTACTTCATCTTCATCCCTTTACTCATGAACAGCTGTGTCCAGTAACACCAATGTTAACTCTCATCTCTATCACGTGTTTATCTTCTACCAAACGTAGCATGCTAACCAGCTAGCCCTGGCCAGTCTCGTCACTTTCTGATAGCGACTCACTATAGCCTCCTTACTGCCCTGAAGACGCAGCGCTGCCCAGAGGGCGAATCATAACCTCTTGTCTAACGTAACGATGGCTGAAGCTCTTGTCAAGCAACAATCACCACCACCTGCTCCTGGCAACAACAAAAAACAAACACATTTGGTGGAAGAAAAATGGAACAGATAGCCTCTCTAAGGAAAGATTAGGGTTTTGGCTAAATATTGAAAAAGTCAGCATGTGTTGCTGCATTAAGTTGCATCAATATAAACAACAAGTGTTAATCATGCTAATAAATATTCTTTATTAACATTGGATCAAGTGATTAGGTGCATTATGAAAGGGATTTTTTTTGACTGTTTCAGTTCAGTCCCATCAACGTTGTTTCCCGCCTCAACAGGAAGCTCTAATAACCTGCCCAACACCGAATGGTAGCTGGACACAGTTAGCAACTAGCTGCTCAACATAATGCAGCATTTAGCGGCTAAAAGCCTGATGATATTTCCCTGGAGCGAAGATTGAATCAATTATTTTTGCCTAAATTATGTGCAGTAGAAAACATTTTGTGATTACACTGAAAAGATGTGTGTTTGGTTGTAGATATCAGACCTATACAGATGTGAAGTAGCAACACACTAATAAATGAAGCTAATCTAGATTTCCTGATGCTATACTGCACGGCTCCTGCTGGGATCATAAACACCGCATCACAAATTTTCCAAATGCCCTCGAAGGCTGACTCACAAGGCTTGTTCTGAGACCTGGGAGCTGAACGCTTCAAGATTAGACCTTAATTTGTATCACCCTGTGCACTAACATGAAATCCCAGTCTGGGTGTTCACATGTTGTGGTTGGGCTGTGTAACGTCAGTAATGTAAAGTGGGACTGGAGGGGTGGATGAAGGCGAGCCAGTTTTTCACCTGCAGGAATTAGCTGCGAGAGACGCAGCACTCCAACAAATGTGCAAAACGCCCACAACACATGTCAGGGAAAAAAACAAAATGTGACAGACAGAGAACCGAGTGGAAAGACAGCGACAGACCTACAATATGTTTATGTTCTGAAAAGGCTCCATCTGCGATTCCTATAAAGGTTTAATCAGGACAGAAAGATTTCTGGCAGAATGCTTCTGTGTGAGGCAGAAAATGAAGGGGCTTTTCAAAGATTCCTCTCATAAGCAGAGATTGACAGATTGTGTGTTTGCCATATAATGCTCTGGCTAAAAACCCATTTTACATTCATAAAAAAAAAAAAAAGAGGTGCTTATCTTCAAATGTCATTTAAACACAGAGGAGTCTGAGTCATTTAGCCAATTCATCAGAGAGGAAATTAGACATTCATAATGGAACAATATGTGACCAGATTGTCAAGGACGTGGAGGCGACCTGCAACACTTTCCTGATAAATCATAAGACCCAGTTCTTAATTCAATCTTACCACACGTGCTGCAGCCTTGTTTCTACATGCTTCTTCTCCACATGTGCCTGTGGTGTGCCGGGGAAACAGGCATTTACATAAGGATATTAAATTGCATTAATCATTCAAGGTAGCAGAAATGTTTGCTTTGATTTATGGCGAGTGGCTTTTAAGTTAAAGATGGTGGGGATTGTTCTCCGCAAACAATTCAATCACTCAGTGCCGTTTTCTTGTAGAGGGCACAGGGGATAAGGAGCAGCGAGGAGGAGGAGAGGGAGGGAGGGGCGGGTGTACATGGAGTAGAGGGGAGCTGAATAATTAACTGAGCCTCAGGGGAGGGCTTTGCAAACTCTTCAACGTCGCGGAGGGGGCCCGTCCGTGCGAGAGAAACGAGCGACTCATTCCTCATTCATGGAAATGGCCCGCTTCCTCCCGAGTCATACGGCTGCAGTCTAAAAATACTCCAGAGGTCATTTGCCAAGCTTATTACGATCAATACTTCCCTCCCTATACCCCCACCCCCCCCCCCACTTTACCCAGCTGCTCCCAGGTGGGATGCCGCTGCGCTCAGAAAGTCTTTGCAGCAGCGAGGGGGGTCCAGCAAAACTGTGTTGAGTGAAGCACTCAGGGGTCAGATCTGAACGGCGAGCGGCGACAGGAAACAGATGGCTAATCATGACATAACAGAGGTCACAGAGTTGTTCACATTGCAGCCTGGGATTAGGCCAATGTATGGGTTTCAGTAAAATATGACAGGCTTAGTGTTGGAAAAGCGATTCGCCGAGTACCTGCCAGTTAACGGCGTCTGCACTGATGTGACAGAAATGAGGATTTGATTTCACTTGACAGTGTCGGGGGAGTCGCTCTGTGAAGTCTCGCCTCTTCAGCTGCTGCTAACCTACCTACATTTATTTCATTAGAAAGTTTTAGCGGAGTCTTTTATTGTCTCATGGTAAAGTTTTATTTAAAGTGTTCAGATTTTAACCTTTCATTTTTAGGGATCAATATGGCATCACATGTTTCACTCCAATCTAAAATCACAGGAAAGTGCAGTTTATATGAAGGTGTTCAGAGTGGGCGTGCCCAGGTCCAGTGGGACTTCATATACATGCATGTGGCGGCGCCGGTAATTGGCCTGTTTGCAATATAAACCATACAGAGATAATTGTCCTGGCTTATGTTTCTCAACGTGATGCTTGTGTGTTGCGCGCCGCTCTGCACTCACATGCATTTGCGATGCACCACGCGTCGGAGGAGGAGGGTAATTGTCAGAGTCCAGGGTCACTCTGGAGGCAGCGGGGAGGCCTGCATGGCGGGATGTCTGATGCATTCAGAGGCATACACATACTGCCAAAAAAAAGGGAAAAGGAAAAAAGATTGCTCCAGTCCAAATGAGGAAGATGTGGCTGATGTGGTGCAGATGCAGTAAGTTCCCCTCGGTTCACTTTCAGGTCTATAGAGGGAGATCAATGTCATGCTTTACGATCAAAAGGTGGCTCAGTGGTTATAGCTCTGCGGCTCAAAAGCACTGCACACACGTGTCCCCTCCTCCTACTGTGTAGTTTGCATGTTCTTGTGTCCACCCCCCACCCCAGGACTGTGCACTCATGAAGCCCCTGCTCTTGCACCACATGCAGCCATTTGAGTAAAATGCTCTTTTCCTTCAACACACCTGCGGGGGCAATTGACTGTTCCATCAGATATACCGTCTTCTAATGGCACCCAATTGACTCTGTAATCAGAGATCCAACTGAGATAAGTAATCCAGTGTAATGCGCTCCCTCCATATAGCTTGAGATGTAATATTGAGGTCAGAGAAGAAAATGTACCTGTGGGAAAATATTCGATATAGACATTCTAAAGTTTTACTTTACGTATTAAAAGGAATGATCTGGAAATTAGGGATTTAATTTCCATAAAAACTGACGGACTTCTGAGAGACAGATTAAAAACAGATGAGGATTTAAACAACAGAGACTGAAACTGTAGTCCCGAGTGACATATGTTCTGGAAGTTTACCATTCATATACAAAGAAAACTAAGAACATGGGCACGACTCTAATACAGCTAAAAAAAATGATAAGTTGCTTAAGTGCGTCTCTCTTATCCATGACACCAAACTAATCTTGTCTTCTAATGTCACCAACAGCTTTGTAGCTTTAATCTGTGCTGTCTAAAAAACATCACCACCTTTAATACTCCTGCTCTTCACTGTCACAGCTGTTTGTCGAGCTGCTGATGTTCACCTCCTCGTGGTCGTCTGCCTCCGCCACTCAAACTAGTTTAATGTTATATCTCTATTTGTCCAGAATCAGAAAGTGAAGATTTATTATAATTGCTGCGTGGAAAAAAAAGTTACTCAGTTCGTCCTCGAGTCCACATGAATGTTTGAACCGAATTTGAAGAAAGAGACAATGCATTCACAAGGCCGAAATCATGTTTTATGAGGTCACAGTGACCTTGACCTTCGACCTTTGATCACGAAAGTCTAATCAGTTCATCCTCGAGTCCAAATGAATGTTTCTGACAAATTTTAAAGAAATCTCTCAAAGCTTTACGGAGAATACAAAAGTGGGACGGACAACCTGAAAACATGGCCGCTCCTGTATAGACCGATGGAGTGATGGAGTATTTCTCCATTATAACAAACGTCAATGAGATTGTAGCGACTTCAGGAAGACGTTTCTGGTTTCATTTGTATGACACGCTACTAAAAGGATTCGCCGCTAGTCCAAAGCAAACGAATGAACTCAAGATCAACTTTTTTATACCGTGTGGAAACTTAACAACAAACCAAATAACTACGGCCAACAAAAGAAACTCCTCTCTACTTCCCCACACAATTGAACAGGAGCTTAAATCAACCATGGCACCATCCAAAATATAAACCCAGTCCCTCCAGTCATTCATGGCGCCTACAGAGATTTAGAAGGAAGTTTTCTCACATATGAGAAGTGCATTTACTGCAGCGCATTTCATCCTAGTTCTGTGTACAGGTTCATTTTTTATCCAGTTACTTGTGTCACTGCATTTCGGTTTCTCATCACAGTGTTTTATTCTCGTCCTTGAGGGATCGGGGATAAACATGTCGTTTGCTGTAATAAAGAAAAACATCAGCTTAATTTATGACCACAGCCCCTTACCTTAACTTTACACTCTGATTTCTTCTGTGAGCCGACCAAGAGGCCCGTCGGGTGCCCCCCCCCCCCAACAACACTGTGAGTACAAGTGATCCCATTTAGGCCGTTTCCCCCGGAGAGGCCACGCAAACGCTGCTGCTCCACTGCTCATCTGCTGTAAGTGAAATGTTTGCCCTGTGACAGACATTCCATTACAGAGCTTTAAATCCACGGCAGCACCTTCCAAACGCGCTGCTCCTTCACTCATTTAACTCCTGGAATGTTTTCAAATCAAAATCACCTTTTACAATACGAAGCGTAAAACACTGAAACCCCGTTAATTTCATTTCATGCACCACCGTATAATTCAAATTATTTCAGACATGTTCAACAGGGACAAGTATTATGAGATTAGATGCCACACCTCAAAGTACATATTTGATCTAGCCCAAGCAGTCGTCGTAGTTGTGAGGTGTTACGCACAATTAGCTGACACGGTTGGCTCGTCAGCGCCCCGATGTTCCACGAGGATAACAGCTGTCAGCGTAGCGGCCCGTAGCGGTGATCATAAAAAAAGGAGGAAGGTTGCGAAAGGTCCCAGCGTGAGATAAATATTTGATGGAGATTTTAATAAAAGGCTTAACAAACTGAATTATTGAGGGGACAAGTCTCAAGTGAACTGCACCCAGAGCTAAACGGGTGTACAGTTAATTATTTAGTCACCCATATTTAGCTATAAAAAATAAGAAAAAAAACTCATCATGCTAACAAGGTGAATGACCTCCTGACTGACTCCCTCAGCCCTTCACCAAGTAGTGAAATATGTCTGTTCGCTGACAGATATTGATTCAGGATAAAACAGATTGATCCATGAGGTTTGTGTTTTTTCTTTTTATAGGAGCTTTGAAAGGAGCTCGGGGTCAAAAGGTTAAATCTGCCATATTGTTTTCCATAAAGATCAGAGTCTGCAGAAGAGATACAGCAGCGGCAGAGACAGCACGCGGACAAGAACCCTGGACGTTCAATAGAGGCACTCTGCCTCAAATAAGACTTTGAACCTTGACCTCTGACCTTTCTATAACACCACATTTATTGACTCCTGTCAGAGACCGTTCAGAATTACAACAGGCAAAAAGTCAGTCCCGTTTCAGCTCTCTGTGTTCACATACACAGTATTTTAATGCACCCAAATTCCCAATAAAGCAGTTCTGTGTTTACATGTTTTTGTGTTTCTGTTGTCAGACGACAGGAGCAAGTTTGAAATCGTGACTGAAACGTGGCCCATTAAGACGACATGTGAACCAGCAGTCACTTCCAAGCTGCTGCTAAAATCCTGATTTTATAACCACGACGTCGTCCAACAAAAATCACCAAACGCATCAGTTAAAGACAAAAAATACTGAGCTGCGACTTCGGTTATATTTACTCATGCAATAATCACTCGAAGATGGAAGTTAGTAGCTCATTCACGTCAGCATAGAGAGGTGTGTCTGCGGGGGGAGAGCCAGACCTTGCGATCACTGGGCATTACTGGCGACTCTATTCTAAGGTTTGTCCAAATAGTCAATAGAATTGTCACAAGTTGCAAAAGGCGTCCGGAAAGTCGGTGAATCAAGGGCCAAAGGTGCTAAGTTGTAGTTCATTTACGCTAAATCATTCTTGAAACATCAACGACCAATGGTGTAACTTCGTCACTCAGTCAGTCAGCCACAGAAACCTGCCTGCTGCAAGTCCAGCCAAAAATGTGCAACAAAAAAAGTGAGCATACAGAATAACTACAGGCTTATCAATACATTTGGCCTCATTCTACTACAGCTTAAAATGCACTAAATGTAATCAAATCCTTATTTCACCAACGGAAAAAGTAAAAAAAAATAATCCTTTAATCTCTCAATAGATTTAAAAAAAAAAAAAACTGCACTCACTCTGTTGACAGATTCATTTTAGAGAAGGCCTTAACAATTTGTTTTGAAATGTTTACATGAACATTTCTTATCGTGTCATGTCATATGGGATCTTAAAATCATATATATTTGGTTCATGGAGGTCTCATTTGTTTTGGATGTACTGCACACACACACGCACACACACACACACACACACACACACAACACACACACACACACACAAACACACACACACACACACACACCTCCAATCATCAGTTCCACAAACTGGAAAATACTAGAACACAATATAATGCGCTGTAATAATACTTTTATGCTATTTTCTTTGTTCTCGTGGCTCGAGGACGATAAGGGGGTGTGTTGGCGTCTCCGTGAGGAATGGCAGCAGTTGTTCAGTTGATGCATCGTCTTCTATCCCTGTAGCTGAAAACACGTCTGACTGACTGAGGGGTGTGGAACTTCAGCTGGAGTGGAGTTTTTTTTCTTCCACATACTGAGAGCCTGAAGGGGCCTGAGAGTGAAAACACATCATAATAAAGGTTTTAACAAGAAATCCAGACCACTCAGCAGCTCTCCCCCCTTAATGGCAGAGTCACTGGTATTGATCAACACCCCATCAACTCCCCGCTGATGTATCAGAGTCATTCTGAGGCCTGAGCCGGCGAGAGCCTTACCTTTAGTCTAGCTGCTCGACGCCAGCTCCATCTTAAAAGCTGCACTAATCAATATCTTTGTATCGATACTGCATCAAATGAGTGTGTGTAATGATAAAAGGTGCCGATTCGCAGTGGCGTCCAGCTCCCCTCTCTTTCAGCTCATCGCTTTGGTTTATTAGCCTGTAATCTGTTGACGGTTCAGTTCTCAGGAGGTGGCGGAGACCAAAGCCGAGCAAATATTCCTCGTACGTTTGTCGGGTCAACTCCAAATAAACTCTGCTGTTGACGTGTGCAGGAGGATGTACATAAAATAGGCAACTTTAACAAGCTCAAGCCCAAGCGCCAATCCCATCACCTTTGGGTGTCATGGTCTGAGAGTGTGACTTTTCATTAATCTTGTCTGCTTGTTAGTATTTTCTCTAACTCACACTTTGAGCAGAGGGAATTTCAAGTGCCCATCTGCCAAAGTCATTAGAATTCAGAAACACACTTTCCATTACAAAGCCCTCTAGATGATGTCAACATAATCAATAATGCCATTACCTTTCAATTAGCTGCAATCATGCTGAGTTTATTAGATTAACACTGCAATAATATCCCTCAATAAAACTGAGGAATCTTTTTTTGGGAAGTCAATGGATGTAACCGCCTCCTGCAATCTGCACTTCAATCTGCTCTTAACCGTCCCTTTGATATCTTTAATGACTCGAGTACATCTTCCTGTAACGTCTCCTCCAGCTTTTTCCTTTTTCATTTGCCACAGTGATGAATCTGTACAGCAACACGCCCGGACCAAACATGGCTTTAAACCAGAGACCGGGTCAGTAACTGGAAAACTTCCAGGTATTTTTTCCGGGAGCGCGTGCTTGATTGTGGCATTAAATATCCTGCAGACACCGCTGTCGTAAAAGGCAGAGGGTTTATATCATTTTTAAACTTCTGCATTGGGACACTTCCTTTGCTCATGTTTTACTACTTCTGCTGCTTTTATAAATGTATATTGGACCCTTCGCTGCCATCAAAAAGAAAACTTTGGAAAAGTTTTCAGGGGGGGGGGGTGTTTAAAGGAGTGTACGTCAGAGGGAGAACACAATCCACTTTGATCACAACATCTGTGCTGTAGTACTTCTGTTCCTTGTTATGTCATGGGAGCAGCAGAATACTCTCCATGAGAGCTTCTAACCAGGACGGGGTGTTCCTCCTTGTTTATCCACCACGGTTTCCCGCTGGCGTGAAAGGGCTGTCGGTTAATTTTTAATTTCATCCTTTGAAACACATCAGTAAAGTGGGTTTCCTAATTAACCCCATTGCCTATGCAGATTGAGGCAAGAGGCAGCCTGAAACAACACAAACCTCCAAAGTGTTGTCTGTTTTACTAAGAACTAGTTCCATCACCTAAAACCTCGGCATCGCCTCTTAAATAAAAAACAAAAAATCCAAACATCGACGTTAGTTTGTTTCCCGCTGGTCAAAAACAGAGAAACACCCTCATAATATAAGATGGTAAAGTTTACTTCAGTGAATGATCTCTCTCTCTCTCTCTCTGTTTTATCTGTGTGGGTACAATTATTTCCTCCCCCACCTACTGTGAATTGGCCTTTTTTTCATCTCCCTCCATCCTCTTCCACATCTGACAGCAGAAATAACAGGCCTGGAGATGGTCACATATCTGCTGTGTGAACGGGGAAAACAAAAAGCCCACATCAGCCCAGAGACCCCCGTGTAGGAGAGACACTGCCATCCATTATCTTGTTATCTCCTGTTTGGGGATTGAATCGGGAGAGAGGAGTAATACAGTAATCATACTGCCAGATTCTATTAATTCTGTGTTTCAGTGAACATGATGCAAACAGGTCGGTTGTCTTCACCGCCGCAGCGTTTAAACCCGTCGAAGGAAACGCGTTGAATGAGTCGACGTGCTGCAGCTGAGGAGGACGTTTCGTCAAAGTGCTGCTTCGACCACGTTTAACCAGCGTTAACCAGTTTAACAGGACGACGTGAATTACAGAATAAATCTAACAGTCATTCTGTTGCTTCGCGTCTTTTGGCCGAGCAGGAACGCCTCCTTTTGACAAATAAGTCTGTGAATATTTGTGATGTGAAGATATCTACACATACTGTAACAGAAGTATTTAAGAGATATTACATCACTGATTACGTCTTTAACAGGGTAACAGCTAATCTGTAACCATTTCAAAAGTAGCCTCCCAACACTAGTTCAAAGATGTGATGTTGGACACAAACATGGAGGGAGTTTGTCCCATTATTATTGTTTTTATAGACGACTAATTTAAACCTAGTGAAAAGGTTGATGAAAAACGTGAATAAATAAAAACATTAATGGCAAAAGATAGTTGAACATGCAGCAACTAACATAGGCTACAGCATGTCACGGCTACACTATTGTGCGTTTTAAGCTCATTCATATTTTTTAAAATTTGCTTTGAATATTGATCTGAAGACATACAGTCATGATCCCTCCCCCACTGGGAGCAGTTTGATTAAAATCCATTCATTATCATACAGGAGGAAGAAAAGCCTCTAGGAGGTAATCATGTCTGAATTATTTTGTCGTGATATTTGTGATGTGATTTCGACTAATTCACTGGAATAGTTTGATGGTTTGGCGGTGAGTAATACTGATGTTGAATTTGCTGAAACAAACTCGCACTATAAGATAATCGGTGCAGCCAAAACAAATATTAATGCATTTTACTTCTTGAAAATGTCTGTCTGATGTTTTCAAGTTTCTTAAAGTAATGCGTGGATAGAAAGATTTCTCCCAGCTGTTGAGATAGCAGCCGGTGTGACCTTGAGGCGGGGGACGTACCCACGGCTGCTGCACTGAGACTCACACTGACGACTCGAGGCCTCTGAATGTTGCTTTTTACTTTACAAAAGGGAGAAGAACCTTAAAACAAACTGAAGGACAAAAATAGTCTGTGTTTACTTGATATATTAGTTCTCATCCCGTCTGACTGCCAGAGAGAGGGCTGCTGCTGCTTTCACACAGGCTCACCTTGATTTAATGTTGTTCTTAAGTAGAAGATTATCAGCATTTAAACTATTGCAAATGTCAATTTAGGGAAATTTAAGCTTAAGCTTAACAGATTTATTTGAATTATTACCTCTGGATGTGACTGAATTTTCTGCCTTTTCTAAATATACAACATTACAAGTCATTACAACTGAAATAACTTTCCTCCAGAGCTTAAATACAACTACATTTTCTTTAAACACTATTTTTAAACATAATTATTATTCATTACAGTAATTACTACCAAAAGGAATCAAACTAAATCATATGGTTTTTATTTTTTATTCACTTTCCTTCCAAAAGTTGAGCTTTACCAAACTTATGTCTATATGCTAAATATGAAGCTACACCAAACAGTCAGTTAGCTTAGCTCACAAATATTGAAACAGGGGGAAACAGGAAGCTCAGAGTGAGCTGCTGCACCGTTGCCATCTTGCCAGTGTCTGACTCCGCCCCTAACTCCCAGCTAATTCCAAAGATCCAAAGAGGAGGGGCGTGATGCAAGTGCATTTGGGTCGTGTCCACGTCACTTTTGCTATCTTAACGGTGGGGAAAAAAAGTGGTTGCAAGCTAGAAGAAAACAAACAAGATATTCTTAAACTTTGAAATAATAAAATAAGATATTCAATAATCGTCTATTTCTGCATAATTCAAATCAGAAAACACATTATATATCCACATCAATATACTGATGAGGCAAATATGCAAAATGGCTCCGACACTCACCAACAGCTTATGACAGAGAGAGAAAATGCAACAAAGTGAATATGCAGAGTAAATTCTCTGAATAAATTGAGCCTCAACTCAATAAATAATCATTCATTCAATCGTTCTGCGCTGCAAACAAAACAGCATGTGTGTGTTGGAGATACGAGGGGTACTGGTCTGTTTTTGAAAATGTTCCGACACTGATATACTGCCTTCCTCATTCATCTTCACAGAGCTCCAGCTTTCTCAGTGATCATCAGTGGGAACTGAGAATCTTTGATAAAAAAATACAAAATGAAGCAGGAGAAGAAAAGCCCTAGGCGGCGCTGAGTGACACCTGCCACAGATATGGATCAAAGCTAAAGACGCAAAAGCATACTGAGTGACATCTGAAACCAGAACACAAACCAAGACTGACACACTAGACTAGGTGAGTTAATATTCAGCCAGCAGTGTGTATGTGTGTGTGTGTTTTTGATCCATGTGAATATGAATATAAAGATTCAAACGTTGACTTTGTGCTCTCAGCCTGTTCCTGGTCCCCGGTTCATCTGATTGTATCTGCTTCGTTTCAGGCAAACGGACGGAGCGGAGGGAGGAAGTCATCAACAGTCTCGGTTCCTCTCAACCACATGCCGTTTCCTCAATGACTCGCCTCCTACTTCAATTTCAGTGTCAAACAAATTGCGGAGATTGTTTTTATATTCTGCAGGAACCTTCTAAAAAAGGGAGTCAATCAGAACCGTTTCTCCACGACACTGAGGTTATAATTTACATCATGAAGTAAATATCTGAATTTGAATGTCGCATTTTCCCCCAAGTCACATAAATAAAATGTATGTGTGAATTTAATGGTTTTCTGAATTGATCGGTAATAAAATGTGATCTGATTGTCACAAGTGACAATGTGCTTCGGGCTATATCACACGAACCGTCTCGTTCCTTTAAAGCAAACTGTAAAATTTGCATGTTTAACGTGCAGTTGTTTGTCTGACTATTACTTGGCCAGGAGCAGTAAGTTCCTTGAGTCTTGTCATCATTGGTTGCCAGGCAACTAGTGGAGAAAAGAAAACACAAAGCTCAATAAAATGCTGATGTGACGCAAGGGTTTGGATCAGTTTAGATAAAAAAGAAACAGCTGGACGGAGACGGATTCACTTTTCTGCACACGTTGCCCGCTTCACAACAAACACTTCCTGTCTCTAAGTCACATGTCGCTAAGCTAACCAATCAGAGGCAAGGAGGACTTAGACTGAGGTAAACTAGAGAGATGGATTCAGGAGGTCACTGTAACTGTTTTTAAAGATGCACATGTGAATATTTAAACATCTAAATGTGCAAATAATTAACTGTATAAACACTGTACATATATTTTTAATAACTTTAGTAACTCAAATATATAGTATGAATTAATATTTACACCTTACACCAATATAAATCTTTTTGTTTGGGTTATTTGTAACATTTTTGGAAACTACTGATGCGGTGCTGGTCAGAAAACTCTTATGAAAACGATGAGTGTTGTCTGACAAAAAAAGAAATAAATGAATAAAAAATTATACTACTTCCAAGGTCAGTGTTGAATGTGTTTAGTCAGATGACTTTGTGCGTCTGGTATGACTTTTACCCCAGCACCGTTATGTGTGACACCGTTACACTGATTTGGAGGCTAAAAGAATTCAGCAATATTCATTAAGAAGAAATATTAACAGATGGATTGAGGCTGTATTTTTGGCAACTTTAACGGAAACCTTAACGGAAGCGGTAACCTTGTGGCATTCAAAGCCTCCGCTCGATTTTTTTGAAGAAACACAGTTAATTGAACTCATAAAATAAAAAGGTGGGGATTTATTTTACTACTGCATTGAATATACTTCACATTTGTGTGGGTATTTTATTTCATAAAGCATCCAGAACACCTTCCTCATCATTAAAATGTTTCCGACTCTTATTAGGAAAGAGACCCAAAATCAATACGGCCCTCAGCGAGCGCTGTGTGAAAGGTTCTGGAACAGTCCTGCTGTTTATCTCTGCTCAGCTGTGTGCGGTGGGAAAAATCACATACGTCTCATTAAACAGAGAGTTATTACATACAGATGGCAATATACAGTAATCACTGCATTCTTTATGTTGTACATGTGCCGAAGCTTTTACACATAAAAAGGCGCCTCATTTACTCCCTCTTCTTTTAGCATCCTCTGACATGTTGTGTAATATGGTAAAAGTGAACATATTTTATATTCACCTAAAATATGCAGCATCAACACTAGTGGTGATTAGTTTGTCCAGTGAGAATGCTACCTGCGGTATCTCCTAGCAGCAGATGTTCTCAGCTTCTGTGGGCATGGTTGCACAGTTTCCACAGGAGCACCTGTCCAAAATATAGAGAAAAATGGTAACATTCACCAAAATATAAAGCTTGTGAAATTCAAACACTGACAGACAGTGGAGCTAAGGTGGGTAAGAAGTAAGCTTGGCTACATATCAAGTGCATATAACAGAGGTAATTTATAACATGTCACTTATTGCTTATAATGTGGAGCTTGACAACAGTGTAGTGTAGAAAACTGCACAGTTCAGTCTTTGACTAAAGATTACTGTTGCTGTCAGACATGTTTATGCTGATTTACAGCTTTCATTGTAATACACAAAATAAATTTACTTCATAAAGGAAGATGTCATGATGAGCATCTCTGCTCAAAACATGGAGAAAAATTATTTACTTTGTCAGCATCTATTAAAATATCTGACTAGTACTGACATTGAACACCTGTAGCAGTCTACATACAACAAACATTTTCAGACTGTAAAAGTATATCTAAGGAGGCATGACAGATAACTACATTACACTATTCACAATAGTGCTTATTTACCAAAAGAGCTCCCAGTAATGACGAGACAGTAACAGTTAGCATTAGCTACCTAGCTACATGTTAGTAACTGTGTGCCAGCTCTCATCAACAAACTCAAAATGTAATGTCAAAATACACAAAATTGGTTACCAACCATTCAGAAACGTCCTGCTGCAGTTGTAGAGTTTGAACTTCTTCAGCAGCTTCTCCCTCTGGCTCAGATTCTGGATAAAAGTTGTGTGGTTGAACCAAATCGCTACCGACGCCAGGTTGCCGGTCACGGTCACCGTAAACATTAGAGCACGGTGCCAGAAGCCCGAACGGCAGCCCCTTCCGGAGAGGGGCGTGGTCAGGCACAGCTCATTGCATTTAAAGCTACAGACACAGAAACAGCCTGTTCTGAACAGGGCTCAAAAAGAGGGGTTTACAGGCATGCTGAAATATAGGATCGGAGTGGATTTTTTAGCAAAAAGCTTCAAATACATGCTTTGGGGACCTCTGAGACTTATTCAAACTTGTTGAAAAGGAGCATAATATGTCCCCTTTAAAGTAATGCGTGGATAGAAAGATTTCTCCCAGCTGTTGAGATAGCAGCCGGTGTGACCTTGAGGCGGGGGACGTACCCACGGCTGCTGCACTGAGACTCACACTGACGACTCGAGGCCTCTGAATGTTGCTTTTTACTTTACAAAAGGGAGAAGAACCTTAAAACAAACTGAAGGACAAAAATAGTCTGTGTTTACTTGATATATTAGTTCTCATCCCGTCTGACTGCCAGAGAGAGGGCTGCTGCTGCTTTCACACAGGCTCACCTTGATTTAATGTTGTTCTTAAGTAGAAGATTATCAGCATTTAAACTATTGCAAATGTCAATTTAGGGAAATTTAAGCTTAAGCTTAACAGATTTATTTGAATTATTACCTCTGGATGTGACTGAATTTTCTGCCTTTTCTAAATATACAACATTACAAGTCATTACAACTGAAATAACTTTCCTCCAGAGCTTAAATACAACTACATTTTCTTTAAACACTATTTTTAAACATAATTATTATTCATTACAGTAATTACTACCAAAAGGAATCAAACTAAATCATATGGTTTTTATGTTGTACATGTGCCGAAGCTTTTACACATAAAAAGGCGCCTCATTTACTCCCTCTTCTTTTAGCATCCTCTGACATGTTGTGTAATATGGTAAAAGTGAACATATTTTATATTCACCTAAAATATGCAGCATCAACACTAGTGGTGATGTTTCAGGAGATGTATAGCAGCTCCAGCCCTCAGTGTGTCATTATCTCACCGGTCTCCGACAGACAGCGCTGTGACTAATTTCCTGCCCGAGCCGACTTGGAATGTCACAGTCAAAGTCAAACCTCCGGCTCTGGACAATTCGCAGCTCGCTGCAGAGACCACAGAAATCCAATCCAAATGCAATTTGGCCTGTGATTGATTACCGGGCTCACTACTTAATTAGGTGGGCAGCTAGGCTAATAACTGATGTAGATACATAGGAGCCATTTCCTTCAGCCTCCATGTAAACACACTACTGACCTTTCTATCCGTGTATGGCCACGCAGCATCACTTATCTGTCTCCGGCTTTAAAAAAAAACTAAACAGAAAAACACAAACACATCACACTAATGCCGCTAATATGCAGATAATCTGCTAATTCGTCTTCCAAGCCCAAGATCCTTTTATAAATGAATTTAAAGGTTTCACTCCTCTCTGTAATTGCTCTTTTGATTTGTGAAGTGACCTTTGCGAGGAGGCCCTCTTGACCATGCGGCAATAATCAAAGCAGAGGATTTAAAAGAAGACGGACGAGGCCATTTACTCATATGTAGAAACAATCCTCTGCTCTTATCAGACAAACGACAGCCTCCTGGACGATAACGCAAGGTGAGCTAGATAAATACACACAGCTAAATTCAGGTTCATGGGGACCTTCTGATCGGACGTGATGTCGCTTTAGACAAACAGTCGAGCCGCCTTCTTGACCCTGTGGTTGTCACGAGTAAATATTTTGGGACTAAAATGGTTCGACAGTTAGCGGCTGAATGTCGACACCCGGCATACACACTTTCCTCATTTTAACAAACTGAGCTTCATGAAGAGGGAAAACAATGACGTCAAAGTATCAAGTGTTTAAATGAATGCAGCACTTTTCACACAGAGTGGTGTGTGTTTAATTAAGAAAATGTGCCGTGAGAGTGTGTTTGTGTGTGTGTGTGTGTGTGTGTGTGTGTGTGTGTGTGTGTGTGTGTGTGTGTGTGTGTGTGTGTGTGTGTGTGTGTGTGCACTTCTTCGCCTGCTGTAACCGTGTGTGCTCAGACTTATGACTCAGCTCAGCAGAGTGATGAAGAAATGGGGCGAAGAAGAAGAAGACAAACCTCAGAGGGCCTTTAAACAACACTTGATTTGGATCCTTAATCTTCTCAGTACATCACAGCATCTCCAGCACGGTCCCATGGTATTTATAGATGTGTGGGTGTCTTAACTTCTCTGTCACATGGTTTTATTCTAGCCTCATACCAGGATAGGAAGAACGTATCAGTCACGCATTCGATGCAGGCGGCCACAGCTGTGGTGTTTGGTTGGAATGACCCATGAAGACGACTCTGCAGCAGCGTCCACTTCGTTCTGCACAACTGCTTTAAAAAACAAAAAAGGAGCACTCGACTGATAGTGCACATCCATTTTACTCTCCACTCAGAGCACCACTCAGGTCAGGTTAGTCAGGTCTGAGCAAATAATGATGTCATCGGGGACATGTGGAGTTTGTTTACCAGGTTTTTAAAACAGGTTCAACTGCTGGTCACAACATTAAAAAGACAACACAACCAAAGTAAGAGGACTGGTTATGGAGCAACTCCACACAGACGCATTACTGAAGTATCATTTGAAGTTGCTTAAGTGACACTGTTTTATCCAATTTACAGATGTTCCATCAACACAATCACGGCCACTTTTCGTATGAAGTGAGGTGGTTATAAAAACAAGAGGGACTTCAGGGAAACTGCTGCGCACTCTGTGGTTAAAAGGTAATAGCTTATATCTGATATGCAAAATAACCGGTTTTAAATAAGCCTCTCATTTCATGATATAATATCAAAGAGGTGCAACTTCAACACCAATGCTGTTTACACATTAATGCATCAGTGATAATAATCCAATATTAAAATACTCAGAGCGCAGACCTCAGGAAAAACTTTATTTATACGGTCCACCTACAGAGTTCACAGAGGATTTGTGACAGTCGTCATTAGTTGAACAATCGAATGTTCAACAGTGTGTAAACAAATGTTCAACCAGCGATTACAAACTATTTTATAAGTATATTTATACTAGACAATCTGCATTAAAACTAATGACAGACAGAAAATGTATTTACTTTCCTTTAGTAAAAATAAAAGCCAGGTGACATAATTAGTCCCTAAATTGTTGAAGCCAAATTACAAACTATTGAATGATAAGTTTCAGCAAAACAGTTGAATTGTTTAATCTCAACTAATAACCTCTGGAAATGTTACAAACAGTCTGTAACCTCTCTGTTGATGGAGCCAAACAAAGTGTTACCAAAAACTAATTAATAAATGTTTTTAGCGTGATGCTGCTGACAAACAAACAAACAAACAAACAAACAAACAAACAAACAAACAGACAAACAGACAAACAAACAAACAAACAAACAGACAGACAGGTGAAAACATTACCTCTGTAATGCACGCTACTCCCACACTACATTAAATCTAAAAAGAGCTAAGACAAGCTACCCACCAAACTACACACACACACACACACACACACACACACACACACACACACACCTCCACCCTGCACAGGATAACAGTGAATATAAAACAAACTGTCTGATTTATCAGAAAAACAACATTGTCTGGAAATAAATTCTTTTAAAAAAGAAACAAGAAACAAAAAGGTCAGGCTGGATGCAGAGTCGTCGTAGCGGGGCGCAGGCCGTGAAAGAAACATCTGGACTTTCTCTCGTCAGTGTGTCTCGCTCGTCTCCGGAAAAACATCCACATCAACATCCGACCTGTTTTGCAGCCGTGCGTTCGGAGCACTGAGTGTTCTTCTCTGAGTGACTAAACCATTTCATGCAGACTGGAGAGCGTTCATTTGTGCAGACTCTTGACTGATGTCAGCAGGACTGACGGGGGGTGAATGCAAAGAAAAGCTGGGGGCATCGTACCCAGCAGCACCGAGGTGCCGGCACATCAAAGAGAGGAGTGAAGCTTTTTGATACAGAGGGGAGGATAGCGGGACGAGCTTCAGCCCTGACAGTTCGCCACAGTGTGCTTTTTTGTAGATTACTGTTTGGTCTTTCCCAGGCGAACACCCAACAGAAGGTGAGCAACAGCCAGGCTGACAGAACACACATCAGGGTATCTCTCTCTCCGTGTTGGCGAACGGGGAAAAAAGCAACAGCAAGAAGTCAAAACAAACACCTCACTCGAGATGTTGTAACTCAGGGTCAACACAAAGCAGAGAGAAGAACTCACAACGTCAAACTCCGATGACGCCATCAGCTGGTTTTCAAAGCGTCGTGTAAAATTACAGAATCACCTCCTCGTGGTTTTATCCCTCCGATTTCAGACTAGTTTCAGATTACATCTGTTTATCCAGAGTCATAGAAAAAGTTAGAGCACGACCGATTTACAGATTTATTGGCCTATCACAGATAGATCGGATATATATGCGCTGGTATGAAAACTTTTATTAAGAAGCATAATGCAGTGGAAATGCTCCGGTCAAGTCAAGTTATATAGGCAGCATTTTATGTATATTTGATCTTTTGTTTTCATTCAGGTTAAATATATATATCTTCTTCTTCTTATGTTTGTCATTTATAGTTATTTATTTTTATAGTTATTTTATTTAATTCCCAGTGAAGTTTAACGTTTCAGTGCACTGATGTCATTTTGGACAATAAAGTTTATTATCAAACTGTAAAATATCCTGCTTTTGTCACATATCTTTTTCACAAGTGACCTTGAACTTTGACCTTTGACCACCAAAATCTCCTCAGTGTCCTTGAGTCCAAGTGAACGTTTGTGCCAAATTTGAAGAAATTCCCTCAAGGTGTTACGGAGATATTGCATTCACAAGGTCAAAATCATGTTTTGTGAGATCACCACGACCTTGACCTTTGACCTTTGACCACCATAATCAAATCAGTTCATCCTCTAGTCCAAGCTGACGTTTGTGCCAAATTTGAAGAAAATCCGAGTTACGGCGTTGACGAGAACGGGACGTTTGGACGGACGCCGGCCGACACTCTACGCTGCACGGAGACGTGTTCACAGCCGCACACTGAGTCATTAGAATTAACACACGATTTTTCTGCGGCGCACAAACACAGACCGAGGGTGAAACAGCCGCAGACATCTGCTCCTCTGGGATTAATTATCAATAAACAATCACTGTGCTCATTTTTCCTTGTGTCACTGTCGTCCTGTGAAAACACTGTGAACGCCGTCTGGCATTCAAAACATTCATCAGCTCGTATTTCAGCAGCTTGGTTACACTGGCATTTATGATGATGATGATGATGATGATGTCTTGCAGCTGGTTTCACGAAATATTTTCAGCCAATTATGCAGTTTGAAATTTTTACCTTTGACACCTTCTAATTACGTTTGTTAACACGGACGCACGGGCGCATCTCCGACATCATTTACCTCGCCTGAGGGTGAAGCTACTGCCACCGGTTATTTATATTTAAACCTCCTTTCTGTGAAATCATGTTTTTTTTAATGAGTTTGCTACGAACTAACAATACTACAGTACCCATGAGCCTCAGCGGCAGATGTACAACAAAGAATTCAACTGTGAAATAAGAGGGTTTTTTTTTTTTTAAATCAATAATTCATAAACCTGCACATTAAAAAGGAAACGTTCTTTATGTTTTAAGAATAATCATTGTTGTATTTTACAGCCTGTTCATGTTGCACTTCCATTAACTTCCTGTTCCTGTTCCTGTTCCTGGCTGTGGTCTTTATCTGGAACAGTATGCAATTTGTTTTGCAATCAATGTTTTTGCGACATGAAATGAATATAAAAAGTATTAAGGTTTATTTTATCTTTATCTGTTTATAGAAAACAGGCCTTTTTCAGGGATGAAGAACTTGGTTTTTGGCTGCTGGACGAGTCAAACATTCAGGTTAAACTTCAACAAGAAGATTCAATTATTCCTTTTTTTTTAAAATCTCAAATTGTTTATTTGTTTTATGCTTTAATTTTACGAACACAGCATAGATCGACAGCATAAAAAGACATTTGAATAATTCAATGCATGTAGATTTAAAGACACTTTATGTTCAGCTGTGAACGAGTGAATGATTTCATCCTTTCAGCCTTTGTGGCTATGAAACAAGATACTGGTCAACATTCACATGAGCTTAATTAATTAATTAGCCACCCTCTGCATCCATACCCGTATGATTCACCTTAAACCAAGACAAAAGCAGCTTCCTCACTGAGCCTCGGCCGTAAGTCGCCACTTTAGGGTCGAGAATCTCAAAGTGGCTTAAAGTCGTCAGTCAAAAGGTTACAAACTAAAATTAGTTTCACGAGGGCGGGAGAACACGTCCACGCAGAGAGAGAGAGAGAGAGAGAGAGAGAGAGAGAGAGAGAGAGACAGCACATCTGGAGGGAAAGCAACTGTCTGCACTCAAACACACAGTCTGTCAATTAAACGTAACTGACAGGTTTTCCACCGAGGAAAACCCTGACCTCCTCCTGCTCCGTCTGCCCCTGCACCACCCACACACATCCATCTCCACCCTTCTCAGGGGACCGCGAGCACACTGGCGTTCAATCTGCAAATAAGCCCGCTTAATTATTGCCAACCAGCGGCTCCCGCTCAAGCTGGGAATTATATTCCATAAAGCCGCCCGCCATCGATTTTATTACATCTCATGTGACACATATCAACTGCTTAAATACAAGCGGCCGGCTCAGAAGTTCAGGGCAACCCAAACCCATCGGTGGAAGATGGATGATTTCACCAAGCCGGGATCAATACATATCCGCACACAAGCCGGGAACCGAACTGAAGACCGGCTGCTCAGCGCACAGGGAAGAACAGGATCTGGATCAGATTTACTGTGTGTGTGTGTGTGTGTGTGTGTTTGTGTACCACATCTATCATTATTATAATTGTTACTGATTGCAATATTGATTGTCTCAAGTTGTGAGTGCCAATTTAATTGTCTATTGTTGTTACCATGACAACAAAGGTCCGGTGTGTACGCTACAATATGTTAAGTTTAGGACAGGAGGACAACTGTGACCCCTATGCAAAAGATGGGAGACAAAATCTAGTCCTCATTCCTTATAAAAGTTCACTCGACAGGAATATTATTATTATTATTATCTATTATCATTTTATTTATATAAGCAGCTTTAAGAACTGCTTACAAAGCACTTCGACAATCGAGGCAGAAGAAATAACGTCAAGAGGCTCAAAGGCCGAACATATGAACAAAAGCAGGACAGAGATAGAGTGAAGTTAAGAAGGAAGACGTACAATATACTTCAATGTAAATAAAATGAAATCACATGAAGGCAACAGCAACAAATAACTCCAAACATACAACATGTAAAGTATTGTTTAAAATCCAGATACATCCTTTAAATATGTATCACATGTTCCGTCACTGTATCACAAACCACTCTGGACTCAGGGTTCAGGTTCTGCCTTACTGCGGCTGCATCAGTAGGAAAAAGCCAAATAATGCAGATAGGAAAACGGAGAGCAGGTTGTTAGCAGCAGCAGCAGCAGCAGCAGCTGCAGGATGACGGGGCAGAGACGCACACAGCCCACAGAAACACAACACTTAGCAGAGCCTTGAGATAAGCCGACATGCTTCTGTCTGCTGTATCTGAGCTCTGCCCTCAAATCCAGCAGCAGCCTTGTCGTCTTTTATCTGATGGCATATGCATATCAGTGTCACAGACAAACAAACACTCGCACTGCCTACAGAGCCGACTTGTGTTTTTAGGGTCGTCTTTGTGTCTTTACTGTGAGCTTTGTAGCTGCGCTCCCCTCAGTGGGAATAATTGAATTTGTTTTTGCGATTTTCCCACACAGAACATTATCAACGTGAACGACACTTGAGCATCACTCAGTAATTTTGCTCAGGCTATCCAAAGAGATTAATGGAAATCACATCTCGGGTGAAACGCGATGAGCGCGAGGCTCTACATGCGCTGGTCGCAGTGTGTCACTTCTCCGGGCACCACGCTTAATTTGCATCACCCCACACACCCAAAAAAAAAAAGTTGGTGGCGATTTCTGCTCCTCCACCCGTTCACAACGCCTCAAGAGGAGGCTGGTAATCACTGCAATTAGCGTGGTTCTAATTAAGGCTTTGCTTGGTAGTGCCTTAATGGACCGCACAATACCGACAAATTAATCCATGTTCAGATAATAAATCTGATTTGACTAAGCACAAAATCATTAACCCCGTGACCCAATGACAGTATCCAGCAGAGTGTGAGAGACGCGGTGATTGGCTGCAGCTGGGGACGGGGCTCTTTGTCGGCATCTTCTTTGAAACAATTAAACAAGTTTTCATTTCCAAGTTTTTGGATTTTTGTGGGGGTGATGTTTTCAGAGAGAGTCAGGGAAGCTGAACCGTTTCCAATCTGTCTTTTTTTTTTTATCCACAGGTGATAAATAACCATGTAAGGATATTCTACATGGCCAAAAGTATATACACACATATGTTTCTTATCTATCTTTTATTGCTGATTGCGTATCTTGCCTATTAAATTGATATATTGGGACAGATGTTTAGGATTTAGGTATTTAGTTCACTCACAAGCTTTTGAAGCTTGTTGAGGCTTCCTGTTTTCACCCATTACTATTATTACGTCTGTATACTTGTATTCTATTTTTATTTCGGATTTGCGTGAAATGAAATAAATAAAATAAAATGTTCTGATGCTTTTGTATTCTGAGGCTGTTTTGGCACAATTTGGACAAAGCCCCCTTTTGTTCCACTTAATGCAACAGCATACGATTATATTTGTGACAATAACTTGCACGGAAACCTGAACTGGAACCTCAACTGTGAGCTGAGCCTCCCCCCACAAGATCAGTGGCAAACCTCATTAATGCCCTCGTGGCTGAATGGGAGCAAATAGCTTCAACCCAGGTCACAGCACCGCCGTGGAAGCTTCCCAGAGGAGTGGAGCGTGAACGTAGCTGTGGTTTTTTTTTAAATGGAAAGTTCACGTTTATTAATGTTTTCCAAGCAAATACAACAAACAGTTAATATCAAGTTTCAGTGTGAGCTCTGGGAATAAAACAAGCAGGGTTTCTCTCTGCACTGCATTTTGTGTCAGTTGTTGAATAGTCATCCAGCTCCGTGGCATTGTACTCTCTCAGACTCGCTGCACCACCGCCGCTGTCGCTCTCTCCACCTACATGTTTACAGCACACACACACACACACACACGCACACGCACACGCACACACACATACGCCTTTTTTGTTGGAGGCTGTTAAAAAGCCATTCTGGGAAATACAGGAAATTGCTAACTGCAGCAAAAGTTGACAATGCTGCTTGAGAGGAAATGGGTACACAAAAAAAAAAAACACAACCCCTCAGCTGCTGGAACACAAGCTGGAAATCAAACGGATGTGATGTTAAACAGTGTCAGAGCAGCTGATTTGTGCTGCTCGAGGCGAGTGAAGAAGGCCGCAGACAGAGGCTCCGCTTTCACTTCAACTTTTGGTAATTTGTTGGGGGAATTTAAAACAACTGCAACACAAAATTTGGGGGAAATTCTGGCCCAGTGCCATCTGACTGGTTCACTCAGCCAGGGTGTTACTGTGTCGCCTCATGAACACTCGCTGGGTTGAAGATGCATCTTGGTAACAACAGCCTCGTTATAACTTCAAATAACACGGCCCGACGGGAAGACCAGAATGTGTGCATATTATTATCCTCAGATCTAAACTTGAAACCAGACAGACTCACTCTGCTCACAGCTCTTCGGAGAGTCTTCCACTGCACTTTCACTCTGATTGCTAAATTAAGCAGTGAGTGCCATTGCTTTGTGGTGCACATAACTCCCGAGCAAAGCAGGTCAGCCAGAAGAAGAACAGAGATCCACATCGTGCCCCCCACCCCCACCCCACCACCCCCACCCCAAAGTCTCACAGTTTAGTTACTGCACCCAAAGACTGTGTGTGTTTGTGTGCTTTAAAAAAAAAAAAAAATCCCTTTCATACAGTAGATTTAGGGGTTTCTAACTTCTGAAGGAACCGGACTCAGAAGTCCAGTTTAAAGTTTCAGTATGAATGAGAAATAGGGTTTGTGAGATTATTAAAAAATCCTACAATAAAAAAAAAAAAAATTCAAATTTCAAAACAGACTCGGGAAAATTTTTTTTTGCAGAAACATAAGAAATGGAGAAAATCTGTGAGAAATCATTCCATGTAGATAATCTCCTTTTTCATCCTTTCTCCCCTTCACGATGTTGCTTAGCAACTTTCAGCAAATAAAAAAACAGTAATTACACACAGCAGCATTATGGGTTACTGTAAATCAGGCCTGTGGTCATTGGGATACACATCTCAGAAATATTAAAGAGTGTGATTCATGAACACAACACAGTCACTTTGGTTTCTCACATTTTGCAGAGTTTGGGTCTGAGCCAGTGGTTATAACAGGAGCACCTCTGAATTATTGCTATTAGCATAATTCTCCAAATAGATTAAAGTCTCCCACACACTTTGCATAGCTTTGTAAATTTAGCCCCTATTAAGAGATTGTTTCAGCCTCTGATATTTTTGCATGAATGTGACCTTTAGTGATGTTTGCTGCTGTAATATAGCAGCAGCAGAAGAAGAAGAAGAAGAAGAAGAATGCTCCTCATGCCTTTCAAAGTGACTACGCTCTGCACGCATATACATATGCACTGTCAATAATTCAATGTGCTCCCCAGAGAGGTTGGCAGAGGAATGATCTACAATGTGGCTCGTATTAGCACTTAGACCTCATCCTAGATATTGTTTGGTGCATAGTCAATACGGTGGCAGCTCTATCTCTGTGATTGATAAGCTCCTCAGTGCGGGGGCCCCAACTTTCCATTAGAGGAGAATGCTTCCCACTGATTTATGCCGTCATGCGAGCAGCTCATTCCCCCATAATCCTCTGTTTTTTAAGCGTGTTTACAGTTGGGCTCCGTTCTCCTCGACCAGGAGCTCCTTTCAGCGGCGGCGCTTCCTCCTTCCTCCTTCCTCCCCTCCTGTAACGTTCCCTTTCATTAAATGTTTTAAGAGTCTGTAGCTGCCGTGCTCTTGGGGATTAGATTAAGTGTTGAATACACTTCTTCATTTCATTTATTTATTCGCTTGTGCAGCGTGCGGCTCACCATGCTAGGGTGGGTTTGTGTGGTCGTGGGCCGACACACACATTTCGCCTGGCGGAGGGCCACGAGGGACGCCAGCGAACAGCTGTTCCTGGAGCGCTGGGTTCTCCCAGCCAGGCAGACGGAGCTACCGGTGCTGCAGCGTGTGTGTGTGCATGCGTGCGTGTGCGTGTACTCAGTAACTTAACAGCCAAGAGGCCATATGGACCCTCTTACATTTATTTATTTCTCTCACGAATAGATGGACTCTTGCTATCATTAGCAGATTCAGATAACGACACCGTGTCTCCATGCCAGTGTCACTATGTCATCTCAATATTGAATTGTAATTACTTATCAGATGTTTTGGTGTAGCCACTTCCTGTAATAGCCAGGACTCTTTGCTGTGTGCTCTTTTATTTATTTTTTTGGAGAACTGAGTGAGTGGAATTGCTCAATGACTGGAAAGCTTCAGACTCTGTCCCGTTGAGCTCTTGCTCTCACAGCTCCACTTTCTGTTTTCAACTAAACCCCATGGCAGCAGAGAGAAATGACAGTGCCAAGGGTAAATTGCTTGTATGTTTAATTCTGTATGGATGGCAGAGTGCGGTGGACTGCAGGGAGCCAGGAATTGTAAATGTGTTTTAGTATACCGATGCGTGTCCCTCCTTGACTTTCTGAATTCATTGTGTTTGCCGGTGATTGTAAATAATGTGTGGAGTCACAAACAGCCGGCTCCCGGGGAGTGGGAACTCTTCCCTGATGCAGCCAGTGTTAGCGGGCGAGAGGAAGCTCAGCTAATTGAATTTCTCCAGTCCAGTGGTGAGGACGGCTCCACGCCGCCGCCAAAATGCTGCGGATACGTGACTCATGACAGAAGTCAATTAAAGGCTGGAGACCCACCACTGGCCAAACAGCTGACTGGAATTCATAAACATCAACTTATTCACACTGTCCCACTGAATCTCCAGGAGAAAGTGACCAGCTAAAGTTCAAAAAAGTTAAAGCTGAAACATCCACATTTCTTTTTCACTTGGTTCATTCTTCATCTGGGTAAATCTGTCATCTTCACTTCACAGAGCAATTAGTCTACATGCTGAGATGTTGTTGTGTTGTATCATAGTTCTCTCTGTTTATTCTGTAGTAACTGACATCCAGCGCCGGCCCCACGCATGAACATACTCAGCACCTGCTAAGGGCCCCGGTGCCCACCAGGGGGCCCCAACTGCGCTTTAAATGACCCAAAGGAGAGTTTGAAATGTTTTTTGTTTATTTGTTGTTTGTTTTTGTGAAAAATCATCGTGTTCATTTCAGGGAGTAAAATTCTCCAACGCTACGACGGATTTCCATCATTTGGATTCCAGATTTATTTACGTTTGATAGACGCCAGCGGCGTTCATAAACTGCAGCTTGGAGAAGATAACCGGCAGAGTATAAATGTTTTTGATACAGTACCGTAAACTGGTTTACTGGCCCCTTGGCATAATTTTGCATAGGGCCCCAGGGAGGTCAGGACCGGCTCCTCTGGCACCTCAACAAACAACCACGATGTCATGTTCCTGTCTGTATCACGCTGCTGCAGGACAGCTGATAAATACTGCTGCTTTATGGCAAACACCTGGTGACTCCTGTTAGCATTTTCTTTTACTTTAGTCTCATATTGAAAGAGGAACACTGACAAATGCATGATTGCATTTATTAAAAGCAGTTGTAAAATACAATTATAAAGGTTTTTTTTTAATTTTCTAATTATTATTTATATGGTAGAGTATGATGCAGTATAACAGATCCCAGCATCTCAAATAAGTCTGTCCCAAACAGAGCCAGTCAAATATTTACCACCATCTTTGTATTTTTAAACATTTCCCAACAATTATTTACAAAAACCTCCCAGAGCAAGAACACACACACACACACCCACACACACACACACACACACACACACACAAACTACAGGACGGAGATTTGAACGCACTGATGTGCAGAAGATACATGATTGTTAAATGTGTCATGTCCTGTTACTGTAACACGCTGCGCTGGACCAGGACCAAACAATGCTAAGTAGCACTAAAGACAAAGTAGAACTAGAGACTGATGGGAATGAATTCAAACTCTCTGACGATGGCACAAGAGGGAAAGCTAAGGTCTGTGGTGGATGAAGTGACCAACTGAGCGGCTAACACTGCTGCTGACACCAGCTCAGAATTAAGTTTAATTATAAAGAAAACAGGAGTGGTTAGGCTGCATCCACGGGTATAAATGAGCTAGTCCGCAGTTTGACCATTTGCTGCGTGTCATTCCTCTACTCTCCATCTTCCATTTCCTGTCTCTCTCTTCACTGTCCCTGTTGAATAAAGTCATAAAAATGCCCAAGAAATAACTTAATAAAACATTTCAGACCAAGGATTTTGTGCATCTCCTGAAGTCATTCTTCAAATAAAAAAAAAACACACCACTCAGTAATCAAATAATAAATATATATATACATGTTGAACCACTGGTTATCTGTGGACAATCAGCACAGTGGCAATGTTTCCATCGAAGTTTTGCTCGTACAAACCGATGCTGCTTATTGGCTTTTTCCTTGAGGTGTCAGACACAACGTCGCTGTGATTTTGACTTTCACTCTCTCACCGCCTCAGTGTGCTGTAATTGTGAGAAAGGACCGCTTTAATTTCCTGCACACAGAGAATGACGTGCCCAGTGAATTATATTTTGTCTTATTGGAGTTTCATATATTGCCGGAGCTTTTGTAATATTGCAGAGTTAATTTCTCCTTTTATAAAGTTTTGAGTGTTGTGTCCAAAGTTTTGAGACTGTGTTTAAAGAAGTTAATATCAAGCTTAATGCTAAGTAAAAATGAGAGTGGTTGTTTATGAGATTTTCCCCCGTCGCTGGAAGAGCTGCTGCCCTCAGGTGGTGTGTGAGCATTACATAACACATAATATAGGGCAGGGGGCGGGAAAAGACTCGAGACAAGAAAGCGAGCTGTGGCTTTCTCCAGAGACCCGCAAGAGAAAACAGAGAAATGCTCTTCACAATACGTTGAGAAAGGCTGTTTGAATATCTCATAATTGAAAGTAAAATATGGAGTGAGGAAAGAAAATCTTCCTTGTGAATACAGAACCGTGTCGTGTTGTGAGGTTGTGGGTTTTAAGTCAAGCTCGCTCCAGTAGCAGCCGTGACAAACATATGTGAAAAACTCCAGTGTTTCATTTCAGATTTACTCATTTGTTTTTATCTATAGCGACTTACAAGTGAAGCTTCAGTGCAGCAGGACATCCTGGTGTAAGTGTTAAGCACTACATATATTTAATAAATGTACCAAAAGTTAAAAGTAAGAGCTAGTTAGAACAGTTAGAGTTTGAGATCTCTGAAGAGATGAGTCTTCAACAGATCGCTGGACACGGAGAGGAGACGCTCCCGCTCTGACAGCATTCAGCAGCTGGTTCCACCTTTGGAGAACCACAGACCAGAAGAGTCTGGACTGAGATGTGTGTGGGGACGCTGACATCAGACCACAATCCTTCGGGAGGAACGCTGCGGCCAAGAAGCGGCATGAGGCTGAATGATTGAGGTCAAAGTAGATGGAGCAGACCCAAGACGTGTCTCTGAAGGCAGCAGTAGTGACTGAGTTTGACCCGGGCGGCCACGGGTAGCCAGTGTAGGTGACGTGTGACCTTTTGGGTTGATGCAAGACCAGACAGGCTGCTGCATCCTGGACTATCTCGGTTTCACCGTGCACGAAGGAAGGTCCATCAGCTGGGTGGCCAACCGAGGCGGGTAAGACCTGATTGTTCTGATGTCGGAACATTTTAGAAAAGTCTTATGAAGTAAGTGAGTTACTCTTTTCACTGTCTCAGAGAGACAATCAGCGAAGGGCAAGGGAAGAGGAGGGAGGTGTCCATGTTTTATTCACTCTCTCAGAGTGATACCAGGCCTTGTTGGAAACCCCCGTCCCGGTCCCAGGGGCAGAGCGTGTCGTTGCGTGTTGATGGATTTTGCAACAAGGGCGCATCTCTGGGCGTTTTGTAGACGCAATTACGGCGGTAATGGCAGTGCCACTGCAAAATGAAAGCATCAGCAGGAGCGAAAATGATCATACACAAGACCCAGTGTGCAGTGTGACAAGTTTAATCACGTGTCTCGAACCCCAACCTCAAATAAAAATCTCTGTGCTCTGTTGGAGACGCACTGTATTGTCCTGATGACAGAGATAGATGATTATGATCGTTTCCAACATCAGAACTTGATTTTTTTTCAGTTATTATGACGAGGTGAGCGCAGGAGAGAGGCGTGTTTTACAGTGAAAGGTTGTAATTCATGTAACGCCACCAGAACAATCCATTTCTCTTTGTTATGCGGGATAAATGTTATGAGACGGAGCTTTTACTGGGAACAGCTCTGTCAGAGGACGATTCTCACTGTGTTCACTCCTTGTACAGAATGTACCCCGAGCTGGAAAAACACTTAACACACTAGCAGGGAAAAAAAGAAAAGAAAAAGGTGGTGAATATTTTAGTCTGAATTTCGCCTCACTACAAGGAACAGAGCATATTGTATTAAGGACTAAATAATGCAGACAACCCTGAAAGAGGCAATAGGTAATAGCAACTCAAAAAGGACAACAACAGTGAAGCGCTTGACATGAAGTTATTATATCTGACCAGCTTTGATGTCGAGGGGCCGACCCTCGCTCCAAACATATGTTCACATGATAAGCAGCGTGCCAGGGTGGGTGTGGGGGGGGGGGGGGGGGGGGGGGGGGGGCTCCACACACAGCCCTGCTCACCTTCTCTAATAAAGATAGAATGGATACGAAACGAGGTCGGTGGAGAGGAGATTCATCTTCAGGAAACTGTCACGTCAGTTAACTGCTCTGCTCAGAGATAATCTGTTATCTGGATAAGGTGTTTGTTTTACCAGCTTCCAGCAGTGTTGCTGCGTCCAGCTGAGAGTTTATGGGATTTATTCTTTATTTATTTCCCCCTTCAGAAATCACATATGGAAAAATTGTATTAATATGTTTTAAAAAAAAGATTTTCCCTCAATGGAACATTCTTTGCAACGTGACGAGAGAAACCAGGTTTTTTAATGTTTCCAGTAACGGCTCTAATGTTTCAGGGCCAGTTAGTCAAGTCCAGCTCAAATTAAACAAATGGAAACTAGAATCACCTCCTCGTGGTCGTTTCCTCCACCAACACGCCAAGCTGCGGGAAACATGGTCACAACCCCTCCTTCCTCAGTCACAGTGTTGATTCATTTTCCTGCTTAATCATGACAAGAAACAGAAAAAGCATTTGAAAAGGAACTAAAACGGGAATGATCAACGGTTCCCAACTAAATCTCATTATATTCCTTAATTGCGTAATTTCCCGTGGGCTCGATTTTCACGGTGGCACAGCGACCAAGGCGAGCAACTCGCCAACAGATTGGTATTCTCCTGACCTTGAGGTTCATTTCTGCCCCATCTGTGTCGTATTGTGGCGCACAGGTGGGAGGAGAGGAACAAACAGGTGGGAGGTTCGTTCAAATGAGGCAGCACAGAGCGAGTTCATTGGTATCATGGTGGAGAGAATCACGTCAGTCTGCTGTGGGCCGCCTGATTTTCATCAACAAGAGGAAAAACGAAATACTTGGAGCAAATGCAATAATTATATATAATATTGCAATGAAGCCTAAAAGAAAAATAACATATTTAATTAAGCACTCCCCAGCGGTAGATGCATTAAAAAAATACTAAGGTTAATGTGGTTAAAGCAGCTGCACTGATCTATGAATGAATAAAAGTGGTTCCTACAGTATCTGCTTCATACTGTATGTGACACGCTTCTCCGCCAGTTCATTAAATGCAGCCGTGTGAAGGCATCTGGGACAGCCGTGCTGATGAAGCTGCTGCCTTTGATTTAAGACGAGCGCACATCTGTCCACCGTGTTGGGTTTTATCAAGTCACAAAACGATGTGAGGCTGCTCAGTATTCTGAGACAGCAGATTAATCCTGTACGTCACAGCCTCCATTACAACTTTTCTTTTCTTCATTTAACAGTCTAACATCTGACGGATGATCAGTTAGACTCACATATTGACAATGATAAAATAGAGAATCGATATATGGCGGTTAATGTGTATAAAGTAGTTGGCCGCCACAAATAAATCAATGTATGAGAAATGATGCGTCCATTCAAAACACTGACGTCAACGCACTTTTAAACATCAACCTCATTGATTATAGTGACTATTGAAATGTATGACATAGCAAATGCTAATGTGCCACATTTTAAGATATGATGTAACCAATTACAGTGTGACTTGGTAATTGACTTGGATAGCACTGGATTGATGAAATCATTTTCTTATTTGTATATTTCTACATTTATT
The DNA here is from genome assembly GCF_021018895.1 of Seriola aureovittata. Classification (NCBI taxonomy): domain Eukaryota; kingdom Metazoa; phylum Chordata; class Actinopteri; order Carangiformes; family Carangidae; genus Seriola; species Seriola aureovittata. The sequence goes on from NC_079372.1 coordinate 20,765,877, forward strand.
GTATAATTAACTGTTAAAAGTGCCTGTGGCTGCAGCTCTGCACCATCCAGACAACAACAACAACAACAACCGCTTACAGTGACTCTTAGAGTCACTGTAAGCGGCTCAGCTGTTTCAGTCATGTGACTGCATGAGAGTATATTGATTAATCACCACACCGCTCTCATATACATCAGCTTCAGCCAGCCCTTTGTACTTTGAGCTGCTGCACCTACATCAATTTAAAACTGTAGGTGTGACGCTGCACTCAGCTTCTGTTTAGCCTGTTATCATGCTAATATTTTCTATTTGGCTGGTGGGCTGCTGAGAGAGTCTTCATCACCTCTTTGAAACTAACCAGTTTCACGACAAGAAGTAAAAGAAAAAACAGCAGTGATACTGAATTCTTGCCATTTTACCTTTGCAGGTATGTCATTAAAATGACTTCCATCTCGGGGTGGGTGCTCCGTCTTACGCTCTCACCACAGACTATACAATTACTGTCAGTGCTGCAGTCAGAGGCGTGAGAAGTGCTGAAATACAAGATGTTCTCGGTAACAACCGTAATAACCGAGAAGGAACTGTCAGTGAAACACGAGCCCTGACGAAGCAAAACATGTGCTGCGGATGTAGCTTTAAAGTCCAGCGACTCATGTGTAACCGTGCATGTAAAGAAAGGGATGTACAGTGCGGAGCCTCGAGCAAGAGTGTACGAAGAACTTCAATGTTCCCTAACTGGTTTGAGAAATTTAAAAAAATGAAACTGAAGATTATTTTCCAGAAACAGAAACAGCACCCATGGGATACCAAATAAAATAACACATTAAAATTACTTCCGACATTAATTAATGGTGGACAATAGTGGATCAGATGTATGTGATTTCCACTTTCAGGCAGCCATTGTTTTTCCATTTCACTTCAGTACATGAGGGAAATCTGTTTGCAAAGTTACACTGGTTTTTATAAAAAGGTACACGATGGAATGGTCATGCTGCCCAATGTAACTGTCAGACGTGAATGCAGGGATGACGTTAACTGTGATGGATTAACCTAACCTCTTTAGGCTTCACATTGTAGTGAAATGAATGGAAAGTAATGTGTGGCTGCCTGAGAGGAAGGAACAAGAGCTCAAACTGTAAGAGGGACAGAAATTAAGGTCCTTGGCAGTCATGCAGAAGTAAATGTAACTAGAATCTCCTCCTCGTGGTTGTTTCCTCCACCAATCAGGCCACAGTCTCTCCTTCCTGAGTTACAGCATTGAATAATGACCAGAAGTGTTTTATGATGTCACAGTGAAGTTGACCTTTGACCTTTTGGATATAAAATATCATCACTTTACTTCATACATTTGAGTCTAATTGTCATAATTAGTGAATGAATTTGTGAGTTATGGCCAAAAACATGTTCTGTGACCTTTGACCACCAAAATCTAATCAGTACACCCTCGAGGTTCAAGTGACTGTGCTAAATTTGAAGAAAATCCCTCAAGGCGTTTTTAAAAACAATACGTCTCCAGCTCTTGCTGTCGCCGGCGCAGAGGCATAAAAATGATTATCGTTGATATGCTAACATGCTAACACGCTAACTATGACAAAGTCAAACTTGCTGTTGACGAAGCCCTAAGTTTTACCACTCTGTTTACATCTTAGCTTAGCATATTAGGGCACATTGACAAACTAGCAGTAAACACAAAATACAGCTGAAGCCAAAAGCAAACGTTGAAAAAGATAGAGAATCAATTGTTGAAAATTTATGGGCATAAAAAAAAAAAGAAATGGCACCAGATGAAAACACAATCCATTCTGTGGGGAACATGTATGCATGCAACAAATTACTTTTGCAATGCAGTAACTGTCGGTCTAACCAACCAAAGGTAACGTGCAGCGAACGTTCATCAGGAGCAATAAAGACAAAAACTTGCAGTAGATCAATTAAAAATGTGCAGCGCACTGCAGTCATGATTCATTTTATCAATATTCATCCACCATCTGCATCATATGATAATTCCTATAAAGGAATTATCAAATGGCCACCCTGGTCTAACCTACGTATGGAATCATCAGGGGGAAAGTACAGTCGCTGCGTGCCTGTCATGTTGGCAAGACAGCGGCGATACCTGAGGCTGCCTACAGGCCAGGTCTGCCCCACTGGAGTTTCCCCAGAGCTGCTTCCCGCCACCTGCTCTCCCAGCTGTGATGGAGCAGCTCCAAAAGCCCTCTTTAGTATTCTGCCATCCACAAGGAAGGGAAAGGAACTTTAGTCTAGCCCCATTTGTTTCTGTAACTCAATAAGTGACATGATTGAAAGGTACAGAGAATAAAAGAGGATTGTCTGGGGAGCCCAGGAACGCGGCTTATCGGTAGATTATAGACGCTCCTGTCTTTTGACGGGCAGACAGTGGAGAGCAGAAACCGTATCTCCACAACATCTGGAAGTGAATTTTTATGATGCTGACGATATGAACCTTTTTCCGAGGTCTCACTCGATTCCCCGCCGCCTCTGGTTATTGTATCTCTCCAGCCACAGACTCGTCTCCCATGGGTGCCGGTATAAGCCGTCTGTGGAGCTCATACATAACAAACATGCTTTTTCATGTTTGTTTGTGTTCTCCCATTTGGATGCTTATCGCAGGTGGGATTGTGCCGCCGCTGTAAAACACTGACATTTGACTTGACTTGCTCATTACAAGAAGGTACATGAATATTAAAACACCGTCACAGCTCAGTGCCGGTGACTGGCAGTTCCATTTGAACATTTCCTATTCTGTCATAAATAGGACAGAAAGGGGGAGCAGTAGAAAGATCAATAACTTCTCTCTGTGCTTCTCTATTCTCACCGAGAGCTTACTTTCATGGAAGTGTCAAAAATGAGCCCCTGTGATACACGTAATGCACCGCAGGAGTCCAATCTCCTCGGTGTGGAAACACTGGTCGGCCTGTTCCCTGCATCAGTGAAGCTGCTCTGTAAACCTGCAACGTCGGACTGAGTCAGTGCACACACTTATTTTGAATGTACCAGCCTCTAGAAATACTCCTGCTTAGCAATATAGTCACCAATCAATGGGTTGGGTCTTGAGTAGATGAAAGGGGAGAGTATTGATTTTTCTGGTCAAGAGGAGATGAAAGTATCAGCTTTAAACATTTCTTTTATTCTGAAATTATAACCCTAACCCTGCCATTTGTCAATATATGCTGTTACTCCCTAAAACCATCCAAAATGCACATGCATAAAACTAAATTATCAAAAGGCATTAGTTGAAATATTTTCCGAAATCTCTGTCCAGAGCTGATTCATGTCTCTTGGTGTTTGCATTGACCTCAAATCTTACCACCTCAAATATTTACAGTGGAAAACAAAGGAAAAGAGTCAATTTTCTACATGTTTTTTTGGTTATCAGTATCAATGTTGTTCAGTGTTGTTCGGCTGCTAGCTAACAATCTGGGTGTGCGGCTTTAAGAAACCGATGTAGCTCCCTCTCCCTGTCTCCATGTGATTTAAAGGAAATTTCCTCACACATGGCATCAGAGAAAGTAATGTTAGCCACGTCTTTGCTAAATGCAGAGATGACAGGTTTAATATTTCACAATCTGCTGTGGGCTGACGAGATATACTTCATCAGTGCATGTACTGTATGTATAGTTGAATTTGTATTAACCACTAAATGTTCCTCCTTTTTTCACCCTTCTAGCACCTATGCTTCTTCTTTTTTTTCTCTCTCTTTCATTATGTTTGGTGTTTTACTCCTATGTCTTCCCTTGCAGACTGCTCTGTATTTTAGCAAATTCAATAAATAAATTGTTAAAAAAAGAAAAACAAACCGGACTGGCCACAATAAACTATATCTTCAGTTTCTATTGTGTTTGATAACTTCACAATAATTTGGGAGTACAGGTGAAACACTGGAGGATTTAACAATAATTCATTGTTTGGTATATGTCACACGTTTGACTGCAATTCATCATGAAACAGTTGAAACAAACATCCTCTTCAGTGTGCTCATCTGTAACACAGGGCCAAATACACTCGACTGGGCGACTCTTTATATGGTCGTAGCCACTTCCTGGTTACCAGCAAACATTTATACCGTGTCACTATTCTGTGGCCTAAACGATCCCTCCGTCTTCTGCAGTAACTGTCAAACCCATTAGCTTGTGCTGAAGGTGTTTAAAGGCTGAAGCACACAAGGCGTGATAAAGACTGTTCACAGTCACTTGTGCCGTTCACAATATAAAGCTGGCATTTCAAACAGCAAACTCGGTTATAAGCAGCTTCCCCTGCTGACTGTAATCACAGCAATATGATAAAGTTTGGAGACCTCATATTGGAAAAAGTACAGGCACAGTTTCCAATTGCTCACTTTCCATCTCAATAATGGAGCGAAATTTCAAGAGCACTTATTAAAATGTTGAATTTACTGGAAGCGTTTATTGGCAGCCAACTCCCAGTGAGTGGAGAAATGTCCACCCAAGCAAAAGGGGGAGATGAAATCAGTGCAGTCTGCATGTCCAGCTCGTCTCTCTGCCCCCTTCACACTCCCTGGAACGAGGTTGGACAGGCCACTAATTGCAGCTGAGGGACTGAGGTCCAACAGGCAGGGGTGACAAGCCTGTGTTGTTGTAGAGAGCTGGCTTGTTATTAAGGGCATTAATCATTCACAGCAGAACTTTGGGGGTGAAATGGGGGGTGTAATATTTTGTGTGTCTGCTTCAGATGTGTGCACACCTGGGGAGTAAATTCCGCTTTTTTTTTCTTTTTTAGCCCCTGGGCCAAAGCCAGCAGGTGGGTGACACGTGCACGGACATACCTGCTGGGTAAGAGTGAGAGGCTTAATCACAGGCCGGAAAAAAACAAAACAAACTGATATGGTGAATCAGTGCAGTAGTTGTTAGTGCAGTTGCCCCACTCCCGCCTTAAGACACTGTGGAGTCACTGCCATCTTATTCAGTATAGTCACAGTTCAGCTACAAGTTAGATCTCATTAGCATGTAGACACGCACTCGCTCATCCAAAAGCCTGGGGCGAGCTTGTTGTGACATTGCTTCATGAAACTGGAGAGCTATTCATTACTGTACATCCTGACATCATAATTCTATAGTGTCTGCAGGACAACTCACACAGGCCCAGAGTCTCCAAGAGGAACTGTGAGCACAGCAGGTGTCCTCATCGTGTTCCCGTCACTCTGCGCATTACAGGAGGGAAAGACTAAATTGAGAATTGTACTGAAAATCATACGCATTTGCTGAAATGAATTGGTAGTCATGTCCCCTGCCTTTCGTGTATTGTTTTCAAATTACAGAACCGAGACAAGACAAGACAGCTCCTAAATATAAACCAGAAAACACACTGCAAACTTATTTTTCAGGCGGCGCAGGAATCGACAGAATCTGGATGTTTTAAGACACAGTCATATGATGCAGAAAGTCAGCTTCACAGACAATTTGTCCCACTGTGCGACTGCTGTACTGATGTCTACACTGCCACTGTGAAAGGAACGACTGTAAAAAAGTGTTGGCAGGAAAGCTGGAACTTTTTTATTATTATTAAATTTTGAACCATAAAAAAATAGAATCACCTCGTCATGGTCGTCTGCCTCTTCCACTCAGACTAGTTTCAGGTTACATCCCTGTTCATCCTGAGTTATATAAAACATTGACCAATTGTGTGAAGTCTTGAGTAAAGGCTAAAAAGTGTTTCGTGAGGTCACCGTGACCTTGACCTTTGACCAGCAAAGTCCAATCAGTTCATCCTTCAGTCCAAGTGAACTAAATCTGAAGAAGTTCTGTCAAGGTGTTTTTGAGATATCATGTCCACGACAATGGGATGGACGGGCCGACTGTCACTTGGGCAGAGGGATTAAAACTCTACACCTCGAAACTGTTAGCCTAGCTTAGCACAAAGACTGGAAGCAGGGGGAAACTGTTAGCCTAGCTTAGCACAAAGATTAGCACCAAGGGGAAACTGTTAGCCTATCAGCTGTCCTCACCCTCCCTCTCTGCAGGACGACCGCCTGTTTCTCGATGTGCACTCGACCCTGAACAAAACTGTAAAAAGTTATTCTCGTAATAAGATCCATGAGGTGAGTGGGTTCGTTTTCGCTTGTTGTTTTGGAGGCTACTCTGATAAATGACAAATAAGGTGTCCATTCATTGTCTAATAAAGAGCAAACATAATGCAGGGTTCAGCTTGTATTCCTTGGGAAAGTCTTGAGTTGCAGCTGAAACAGGGGTAGTCAGGTTAAGATCAGCCCAGTGTAGGCCTGGCCTCATAGTAGAGTGAAATTGTCAAGGACAATGAAGAGAGGTACATTATGTGGTATGTAGAAAATGTTGTCATTTATGATCACTGTTCAGCTGCTGCAGATAAACTGGCCTCTCTGACACCTGCCACTGATCCTTGCACTTTACTAACAGGAAAATGTTTTTTTCCCTCAAAGCTTCACTAGACTTCCTCTGGAAGATATTATTTTTTCACACCAACCCGATCATTGCAGAAACTAATCTCCTGCTCTACGGGTAATACCATACTTTCTGTTAATGCTCCTGTGTTACTTGGCAACAAAGACATTGGCGATTTATTCTTGCTTTCTTTTTGGACCCAAATTTGGGATTTATTTCAGCACTTGTTTTTCCTCAGGTGGAGCTCAGGTCTGAACTCCTGATGGTGTCATTTCATTTAGCTCAGCCCAGAGAGGAAGGGAGCATAATGACCTAGAAAAACAACACCATGTTCACAACTCTGATGTTCTGCAAAGTATAATATATCAACTGTACTGTAAAATGACAGATACTCACATATCTACAAAAAAAGTACATAAATGCAGTATAAAAGAATATAAGTGCAGCCCTATTGTCACCAATAACCAATTAATTCAGCTATTTGAGTCGGTAATTCCCTAAATGTCACTATATGCAGATGACATAGCGCTATGTGTATGACACGATACTTCAACTACTGGCATCATCAGCTAATCAAAATAAATGTATGCCTGAATTATTTACTCAGATTTTTAGATCTCTTGAAAAATGGAAAACACCACCCTTATAGAGCAAGGTTGATAACAAACCTCAAAATGAGGTCAAAGCTCTTGATAAACAGAATATGGAAATTTTTTTTGATACACATATATACTATAAATGTATAAAGGCTGAGAGACGTGTAAAGGTTATTGTAAATAGGCCCTCTTGAATCTGTGTCCCTGAATTACAGTTCTCCCACCTGGCCTTGAACTTAAATCCTTTTCCTCTATGGCCAGATAAACAGATTACAGTGAGTGGGGACTTAATAAAAGATAACACTGTTGACTTTTGAGGAACATAAGGGAAAGATTAACCTACCTGACTCTCGTTTTTTTTAAGATATCTCCAGGCTAAGAGTTTCTCTTTTGCCCTGCAGGGTGTTTTTATATCGCTGAGGTAAAACAACAAAATGAAACGCGTCTAAAACTTTGTTTAATTTTGAGTGTGAACTAGTTAACTTGTGATATTTTCATGTGTCACTCGGTATGTTTTATATGTCAACAATCTATTAGCATGTTAATTCTTTAAAAGAAAATGCCACATTTTTCATGATGGTAAATGAACCTTCCTTCCTGAGCTCACACACACTCACACACACACACTCTCACACCAATTGCCGTCGCGCTATCATGCAAGGCGTTGGTGTAACTATCAAGAGCTATTTGGGGTTCTGAAAAGGCAGCGTCTCAACATCGATATTCTTATTTCTTTGAGGCAATTACACCAGTGTCTCAAAATTAATGCAGTTATGACTTATTAATGTCAATCCACTTTATGTATGAGCTTTAAAAACCTCTCAACACCAGAGGTTTAGCAACATTTTGCACCACGGGAAGTACAGTTACATCCTTCAGATAGACGTGAAAAAAAAAACACAAGAGCCATCATTTCCAGCAAATTGACAGAGTCTGCAGTTAAGTGGCTCAACTGTGCTGTAAAGGAGACCATCCACCTATATGTTGCACAATGCATCATCCAACATGGCAGAAAGTCTTTACTATCCAAAGAGTAAACGGTTGTGAATGCCGTTTAGAACATTTCCTCAACCTTATTACAGTCGCTGCGGGACCTGATTTCTTTTGATTTTATCCTTAAAATTGCCTCAAAAATGACTTTTTCCGCCACAAATTTGAAGCTAGTGTTCTCATCCATTATTCAGGAAGATATTTGATTAATGCCACACTGAAAACAGACAAATGTTCAGTTCCACCAACACTATCGCACTGTCAGACGTGGGAAAACTAGCTGGTTCGCATTACAGCACTCTATTATAGATAAATTAAATCATTATTCATGTTAAGGATCACAAAGTGACTTTGTGTTTCCTCAAAAAAAAAAAAAAATGCACTCAACAGAATCTGCTGCTTTTCTTGGAATGTGTCTGTCATTTTAATGACACCATTCACAGCGAACAACACTGGAATCAATAATCCATTCCTTAATTCAGTCTTACAGTCTGGGACAGAGCAATCAATATCTGTGAAGATGAACTCTATCTCGCCAAAGACACAAAACCAAAAACAACAATAAAATGTCACCCTGATGGAAAATGTTTATATATTTATTTTGCATATTTTTCATAGCTAAACTATATTTCACAGTTTTATGAGTTCAAAGTAGTCACATGATCCTTCTACTCCCAGATACCAACCAATGTACTGCTTGTTCTCTGTGCTGCAAATCAATGATTCCTTTTCTGCTTCCTCTCGTTCTATGTTGTTCTCGACTATGTTGTTTTTTTTTTTTAAACACACACTTTATTTCAGACATTTGATCCAGTATGAGGGCTGTAAACTGTATTTACCAAAAACATGGGACATTTTCTCATAATTACAGAATCATCACCAAAATCTCATTACATGATACAGATCATGTAATTATTGTAATAAGAATCTCATAATTGTGAGATATCAGTGTTATGAAATACAGAGCTCCTAAAGCATTCTTACTTATCTCGCTCGTGCCATAAGAAAACTACAATTACCACCTTGCGGTTGTCTGCCTCTGCCACTCAAACTAGTTTTAGATTACCTCCCAGTTTATCCAGAGTCATATAAAATATCAACCATCTGTGTTGACCTTTGGCCCCCAAAATCTAATCAGTTCATCCTCGAGTCCCAGTGGACATTTGTGCCAAACGTGAAGAGATTCCCTTGGAGAGTTCTGGAGATACTGCGTTCACTAGGCCAAAACACATTTTATGAGGTCACTGTGACCTTGACCTTTGACCTTTTAACACCAAAGTCCTAGTGAATGTTTATGCCAAAATTTGAAGAAGTTCCTTCACGGTGTTATTGAAATATCACGTTCACAAGAATGGGACAGACTCAAGGACGTTCAACCCGAAAACGTGCCTCAGGCTCTGGGTGTCTCCAGCGCGGAGGCATAAAAACAGGTACAGATGAAGATGTATTTCAAAGTAGAACTGAGAACAGCTTTTATTATCCACTTTACAGCTTTTGGTGAATTTCATCACTGCATAAATTCCATTATTCTCTGCCCTTTTCACTCTACAGAGTCTGTCATTTGGTTGTATGTTTATGCTGATCAACATATGAGCAGTACTAGATCATCTTGCCACACACACACACACACACACACACACACACACACACACACACACACACACATCAACATCCTCATGGTTGTTGCAAATTACAAATCATCAAATTATTTTCAATCTAGCGAAGGGTACAGTGTTTGCTAAGTATACAGTTGCAGTCCATCTGATTTACATAGTGCCATTAAATAAGATCTGATGTCGGGTTGTTTCGATGGTTGTTGCACTTGTCTGGAAAGTAATGGAGTGCAAAAGAAAATGTTTCCTGCTGCTGAATCTGCTAAAGCGAAGACACTTTTGGAACTGCAAAGCTTGCAACTCATCCTGCAAAAGGAAGGCTGTGTGTGTGAGGAATCATAAGTGAAATGTTCAGATGATGTCAGCTCAAAAAAATAAAAATAAAAATTCAGTGATTGAATGAATTATGAGAAATCAGCGGGAGATCTTTGATAAAACTTTCATTTTGACTTGACAACATAATTATTTTTTTCTGTAAACAGAGCCTGACAGAAAGTCCTTCGTTGAGCACAAGGTAAATTTACATAAATTATTCGGCATTGAGCATATATGTATATATGTAAAATTTATTTGTGTTATTTATTTATGTAAAATAATGATTAACAAATGCAACTTCACAACTTTCTTCAAGAACTTTGCTACTTAAGTAAAAAAGTTTTATATCCTCTTCACATTTATAATTTAATCATCAACATTATTACTTTTTGCATTTATCTGACAAAAAACTTTACTGCAAAAAACACACTCGACAGCTGTTGAAGAGCAGCACGCAAATGAGAGAATACAGCCAATCCCCAAATCTGCATCTGCAAAATACACAACCTGTTTTCTCAGTATTTAACTGCAAGGATAGGTCGTCTATTAAGAGTCAGATTTAACTCCGGTGACAGGTGAAGATAAACACAAGAAATCAAAGGATATTTAGGTTGTTGTTGTTTCTTTTTATATTGCAGATCATGATTGATTCGATCAGAAGCCCACAAGAGGAACACAGTGCAGCTGTGTCTACAGTAGGGACCACAGATACCAGAGCCACAAGCAAAAAAACTGAAAACGACAAAAGCTGCTGCTAACAGTGTGCTAACACATGTGCAGGTGTGTGTGCATGCACACACGCACACACCTGCAGTAGTTTGAACTGACTGACAAGGTCACAGACACATGGTGTGAAAATAATTAATTTAGAAGTCAGTCTTGTATTTTAACAGAGTGAAGAGTGACGATTGTAGCTGCTAATGTACGAATGTTACGAACTGACGCTACGTTAGCCCCAAACAAGCTAACGTTAACGCTTGTGAACGTAGTGTGTGGAGCGTTGCTACAACAGATGCCAGCTGTCACAGTTCACAGTTCACTAACAGTAACTATTTAGTAACTGCCGTGCTTTCTTGTCAAGATCACCTGCTTCCTCCCAAACGTTTTGAACAGTTTTTTTTTCCTGCTACTTCTTTGTGCTACTTCACAAAGACCAGATTGGACTATTGGTGTCTTGTTAAAGTGACAGCTCTTTTCAAAAGCTCTGTATTGTGAGAGTCACTTTTTGAAAATGAAAGAAAACCGACTGTAAATTTTCAAAAAAGGACATTAAAGTTAAGTTAAAGGATGGAAGTATTACAACACACCCACCTGCTGTCACCCGGTCTGAATACATCAGGAGGAAAACGGCCCTCATGGTACAAGAATTCAACTATGGGCACTAACAATGAGGAGCAGGAGTGGATATCTTCAACACAGGCTTCTTTGCCCTTTAAAGCAGCTTTTATTCGCCACCTGAAGAAGAACGGGAACCAATTCATTTATCAACCTAAAAATCTGGAAACTAACAGTACATTCACACAGACACGCAGTTACATATGGTTTCCTACAGCAAGCTAAGTGTGATATGGTGAAATGAAAAATAAGGTGGAAAGACACAACATCCAACACTTTCTTATTTCAAGTTATTCGCCACTATCCATGTGTGTAGTTCACACACAAATACTAGTCCAAATTTTATGCCAATGCCAACGTTCACCCGAATTACTCGAAAAGCAAAACTTCTTTCATTTAATTATGAAGGTCTTTGTCAATGTGATTTCCACATGACTGCTATTTATTACAGTTTTTGACATTTAATGATAGTAACTGTGAAATAACCTTTACTGACAGGTGAATGTGTGACAACAATTTGTGAGGATAACAATGTTATTGTGCTTCGATTAATGGACAGGTCTAAATGCTGGTTGGAAAGACAAATGTGTGTCTATTATTTTTATATTTGTTTTGTGTTTGGTTGTTTTTTTTTTAAATAAATCCAGCCATTAGGTTTCCAACAGACATGGCAGTTTTATTTAGAAGATCAAAATTACACTGATTCCCCAAGTTGCACATGGCCAACTAAAGAAAAACTAAATAAAGAAGAACTCATTAAATGATTAAATGTGACATCAGAGTGGATGGTAAGAGAAGGTGAAAAAAATGAACAAATACTGGGTAAAGATTTCAAGATTTTAGGATTTCCTGTAGCCATCGGCCATGTGTTGGAGTAGAAGGGCTCCTGTGGCCAAATGGCAGTAAATTGCACTGACAGTGTTGTGAAGGGCGTATTTGAAGTCAAGGGAGACTGTTTACAGGAACCAAAGCATGTCTAATTGTTTGACATTCCCACCTTCACCAAAGTTAGAGGTGGATAGAGGACTGAAGATGACACAAACGTGCCCTTCATCAGGCCTACTGATCAGAAATGTCAAATGCTTCATTATTCTTATAAAATAAGAGTAAAGCAGTACTTTTTAAAATCAGTTCCAGTAGCTAAAGCACCAGCAAGATCATCAGCAAGAGTTCATTATGTTCCACAGAAGCAAAGATGAGATATGAGATGGAAATAGTGGTAGTAAAGACCAGTGGTTATTACATCCAAGTCAGGAAAGGCCAACTGACATGATCCAATAAAACACAGTGGCTACTATAGTAATGATGTCCATTAATGAACACGAGAGCTGAATAGTAAATGGGACGCTTCCACCTCGGAGTGGAGGCAGCAGCATGTCAATGAATAACATCCATATAATCCAGACCTGAAAGGAAAACTGCTTCAACAATCCTCCTCCTACAACTCGCAGGGCAGCTAATGGAGCCTCCGAACAAAAAGACAAAGCTTTTGCAGCCATTCACCATTTTTTATTTTTTTTTATTTTTTAAATTGGCCACTTATGGTAAAGATCCACAGGCTTAAGTCTGTGAAACCAAAACAGGGTGACAGGGATTAGAGCAAACATGATATTCTGCTGGTCTGTATCAATGAGGACTCACAGCTGGAGTCAGCAAAGACAAGCACATGATGGAGCTTTTTTTTGGACAGCAGCATTTAAGCAATAAGACAGGTATCATGCACAAGCGAGTTTGTAGTGTGTGTAAGTGTATCAGCAGTCACTTGTTCATGTCAAACTAAATAATTGTCAACGGACAATTTCCAAGTCAAACCACATAACATATGAGAAAATATCAGTGACACAAATCTCAGCAAAGCATAACAATGCAGAAAACAAAGCAGTTCAAATAGTTCAAATTTCAGTTGGTTGTAGTAAACAAAGCCAAAATTAAGAGTGTGTGTGTGTGTGTGTGTGTGTGTGTGTGTGTGTGTAGTCACATAAATTTCACAGCAACAAGTCAACACAGCAATGCAAGCAAAACCAAAGCCAAGAACAGCGAGCACATGAATGACCAATCCAGTCAGACAAAAAGAATTCCCAACACTCAGTTCAACAACAAACTCAAAAGTCCACTCCAGGATTTCATGTGGATCCAACACAGACAAAAAACCAACCAACCAACCAACCAACCAACCAACCAATACAAGTGACATCACCTGTCACAGCTGAAACACACAGCAACTACTATTTACAGTATTTATAGGGGGGTTACCGTAAACAATGAGTCAGTCAGTCAAACAGTCAGTCGGGTTATGATAAACCAGGACTAGATTAATCTGATGAGTAAATAGAAATAATCCAGGGTCTGCTGGAGTTTTTCCACAGTTTGTGATCCAAACATCAGAAGTGATCTTCAGTGGACGGAGGTTTACAGTCCCCCAAAGACCCAAGAGAGACTTTTAATGGAAAATCAACTCCAAAGGTTTTGTCCTGTACTTTCCATAACTTAAAAACCAGATGCTCCTTTGGCAACAGTGAGGAGGCAGATATGAGGGTAGGTATGGAGGGGGCTGGTGAAACAGTGATGGCACTGTTTCTATGTCCGTATTCAAAAGAAATGAAAGTACATTTCTGGAGCCTGAGAGTCCATCTGATTAGCTGAGTGCTGGGTTTAGCACTTTTAAATACCCACAGGATAAAAGCATGTTATGTCACAACAGGGAAGAGACAGCCTTCCAGATAGGTCCTTCATTTCTCCTACCCCCAAACCACAGCTCAGCATTGAAACTAGGTGGCAGAAGAGTTTTGTTCATTTGGATTTAGGCTGGAGCTGGATAAAAGCACAGACTTGCCTTAATTACAGAAAGACATGAAATTTGAGAAAAGAGAGGTGGAATGACGAGCAGCAAAAGGCCACGGGCTGGACTCGAACCCGAGCAGACAACACACATCCCAATAGATTGAGAGGCGTCCTGAAAAGTTCGTTCTATTTCAGTCAGGTGCCAAAGACAGAAGAACAAGAAGTATTGCTCCAAGGAGTTTGACAAGATCATGTTGTACACGTGCACAAAACCTTTTAATTCTCCAAACACTTTATCCATTAGCCTCAGCTTGAGTGTGACAGCAGCGTTCTTCAATCCAAAAGGTCTGTCCTTGAACTGGAACAGACAAAGACGTCAGATGAAGGCTGTTATCTTTCAGATGCCAGGGTGTAATGGCACCTGCCAGGACCTGTTAGATCCAGGGAGGAGAAAGCTACAGCACCTGAGACTGAGGGTGCTATTTCTGTTGCTGTTTGAATCAGTGGTTGAAGGACGCCTAACACAGACACACCTGACTCAATAATTATTATGGGTCAACAAAGTCGTATAGTGGTCAGTCGAGTCAAAATCTTCAAAATAAGAGCAAATAACAAACCACAATAAGGTTAAATATCCTTTATGGAATAGGCAACAACACATCCACAAAGCAATGAAACAATAAGGCAAAGAAACAACATTTCAATTCACCTCACAGCTGCTTGTTATTCACACAAGCAAAACCAAAATCACACACACAAAGGAATGACACAGTTCAACAGCTCATAGCAACTCAAGAAGAGCCCGTCCACGAAAATCCACTCCACGATTTAACACAGATCCAACACAGCCAAAACAAACCAGCAAACTAAAGCCATAGTAACAGTCCCAGAAACACACAGCAACAATGTAACAGAGGTACTCACTGTTCTGTGGACTGCAAATAAAGATGGGCGTCCTCCGTGACGTCACACGTAGCTTTCGGAAGAGTCGTTTTGGAACTGCTCCGCCGCCGCCTCCATCTTGCTAGCCCGCCAAATTTCCAGCTTATCCTCAATCATGCAGAACTTTAAACCTTAACAAAATGTGAACGGGTGTTTAATATGACAATATGAAAGTTCACCCCCGCCCCCCGAAACAGTTTAATGAAGGAGGAAATTGTACCAGTCTATGGTGACTGACTAACTTTTGGAGCTAGCCGCAAGCGGCCATTGGGAGAGCTGCAGTTTTCGGTACTTCAGTGTTGATGCTTCATCTTCCAGCCTCGGAGGTTCCCGCTCGGTCACGCCTGCAGGGTCGGACTCGGCGTTAGCTCCGCCTGGACATGGACCGGGAACCCGACAATCAACAGTCACTTCCGCCTTCCGGTTCCCAATCATAGTTCTACTAGTAGTTTTCCATCCTTTATTAATAACCTTAATTGGAAAAAAATTTGGAATTTGTCAGCTAAATTTTTGATAAACAATAAAGTAAAAGAAGTATCCTTTAAATTGATTCATAGATTTTACCCAACAAAATTTTTTCTATAATGATTCAAAAGAGATATTGATGTTAATTGCTCTTTTTGTGAAGGACACCCTGAAGATATTTTTCATTTATTCTGGTCCTGCCCCTTTTCCACCAAATTATGGATGGATATTTGTGATTTAATTTCTACTTGCATTTTACCACACTTTTCCTTTTGCTTTGAACATGTATTGTTTGGCTCCATTGACTATCCACCAACAAAAAAAGGACATTTTTATGTAATTAATCTGATCATATATTTGGCAAAATGGCATATCCATAAGTGCAGATACACTGCCCAAAAAACTTTTTTTCTATTTTTAACAATGACCTCAAACAATATATAAAAACCATTAATTACTCCACTAATGAGAAAGCTATTAAAACTATTTCCATGTGTGCTCTCTTTGATATATTTTTGTAATACCTTTGTAATATTCTATTTCCTTTATATGTCTGTAACCCCCTGGAGATTATCATTGCACTATTCTTTTGTATTGTTCTGTATGTATCAATAAACTTGTGTTGAAAAAAAAAAACTAGTAGTTTTCCGAGCGAACTGATTCGCTCAGCGCGAGAAATATTTGGACATTTTGATTGGTGAGTGTGAATGTGGGTGTGTCCGTGAGGGGGAGGGGGGGGCAGGTGACAGGTGGGCACTGACATGCAATGATCAATGCATGAAATGACTGAAAACAGTATTACAGCAAAGAAGAGAACTTGACATCTGTGTTCCAGCTCTGATATTTTTAATTATCCATCTATCTAGCCCGTCCAATTATCCTCTGCAAGCCCTGTGGCTTCTGTTTGGAGCCATGTGTGATTTTTCACCTCATAAAGAAATGATCTGAATCACCAGTGTATCTTTCTCATGCCCTGGATTTAATATTGTAGTTAAAACCACCGCTGGTCTGATTCTCTTAAATCCCCAGTATGAAAACCCCAATCTGTTATTCAACTATTTATGATCAGTGGAATAAATATGAATGAGATTTCTATTCTTGACTATTTTTTATGCTTAATTTTTCGCTTTAATTTTTCATTTCTATGTAATTTTCTGTAGTATCTGTATTGCTTCATACATGTATAATATATATCACTGTGTATCATCACCCGTTTGTTAATGTTTTCACTTTCAAACAAAAAAAGTTCTTTGATATATGAAAGTGCCTATAGCATATATTTTCACACTTCTATCGCGGCTGCTTAACCACAGGCATAAACAAAAGCCATGTTTCATATCATCATCCATTTCTCAGCTCAAGTTCAGTCTGCTCACCGGTGAGAGATAACTGCCCATCCAGTGCAAAGCAGAAGTGCTTGTCTGCATTTCAAAGTCAGTTTACTCAAATTACAGAAAAAAAAAAAAAAAATCCCCATTCACCTGCACTGGTGTCTGGCCATGCAGATAGTTTTTGAGATATTTTCTGCCTCTAACTCAACACAGTGAAGTTTGTGTTTGTTTTCCTCAAAGTAAATCTGGTGAGTGACACAGTTTTAACTTCATCAATGAGCTGTCTCCATACTGGCTCTGTTTTCTTGGACAGACTTGTGAAACGACCAAATTAAACATTTTATTTCAGCTGTGTTCCAGTTTCACTGTCTGTGAGGTGCTGTTAGGATTAGGTCTCTCTCACCCTTTTTTTCCCCTCTGATTTTCCCTGATGTTTTCCCCTCCGTCATGTGTGTGTTTGTTTCCTGTGTCTGTCTAGTTGGGCGCAGCTTCCTGGTTCCTGGTTCTTGCTCCCGTCATTTCCCATGCACACCAGTCTGCATCTTCCAAGCGACACCACACCCTGCAACAGTGTTTCAGACCGGTTCATCTCACCGTTCTCCACCAGTCTCTCTCCGTTCACCCGTTCTGAATTAGAATCAGATTTATTTGTCACAACCATAATATGCATTTCAGCATACACGGAAGCGAAACAGCGTACTCCATAGATCAGAGTGCAGGTCACATTTAAAAACATTAACAACTGGATCGTGGTGGTGCGTGTGTCAGAGGCTCTGTTTCCTGAGCCGTCCTGTTTGGATATTCATTATCTGCCCCAACTGGTTTCCTGCCAGTCAGCTCTGCTCCACCATCTACAACCAGCCAGTGAGCAGCTTGCCCCCCCTCACCACCATCAACAATCAGTCAGTTTCCCCCCTCGTCGCCATCTCCAACCTAACCTCCACAACTCAACTACTCTTACTAGTTTTCAAGTAAAGAACTTCAAGTGTTTCTCTGGTTTTCACCTCACCTGGTGGTCAGGAGCATGTCCACTGCAGACGACAGCCCTATCCCTCCTACATATCCCGCCTCCCCGCTTATGTGACTGGACCATAAGAGACCAAACTTCCAACTCCCCAGTAGTGAGCACTTCTCCCCAAGTACCTATTTTTTGTTTTTTCTTTCTACCTAGACCCTAAGAAGGGAAGGGGAGGGGGAAAGAGAGAAGGAAATACTTTCCAATAACTCTCAATAAGTCAAAATATTATAACAATAACACACTAGTAGTGTATGCCGTCATGTTATGTTATGTCACCCATCTTGTCTTTGGTCTTTGTCTTCCCTCACCAAATGAAAAAATGTGGGGTCCAGATCTACTGAAAGAATCTTAGAGGTTTGTGTTTTTTTTCTCTCATTTGTTCGTTCTGAAACTGAACATTTCTCTCTGTGAGATCTGAGTTTGTTTTTTTTACCTCAGTATTGAAGGGATTGATTCACTTCACTGTAAGAGCTAATATTGTCTCATAAGAGAATTGTATTGGGTTCATAAACCTGACACATTGACTGTGCTGTTCTGTGAACTTTACCTTTAGTTGATGCTAATCCTGTACAAGCCACCCTACTTTATTTCGAATAAACAACCATTTTGGCCTTGAGAGAGTGTTGCACCTATTTTTATCGAGATCAGCTGTTTATTTTGGGCTGCACCTCTCCAAAATGTTCTTCTGAGCTTAGTGTGTAGGTTTGGCCTAGATTTGGCCCACGAACGTTTTTTAAGTAACACTTCATACTGTGATGTTAGACTGACAGTTACAGATCATCATCACACATTTCTGAGTGCCAGAAGTACTTGGAAGCTCGACACAGCGTTCAGGAAGGGAGGGGCTTCAGTGAGGAGTCAACAAAGGGCAATGATTTTCAGATTATACATGACACCACCCGTGAGATCAAACTTGTTTTTTTCTTTTTACTGTATCTTCATAAGAGAATCTGTGATATACTGTAGTCACATGAAGACAGCTTTACATAGAAAAATAATATAAATAACTTTACTGGTCACAATGTTTTCAGTTTCATCAGAGAGGTAGACAGAAATAGCACCATCTTCTATCATTTATATTTCACCAGCTATTCAACAATGACCAGATGAAGCTATTAGTGGCCCCACTACAAAACAGAGACTTACAAGTAGATAATAATGCAGAATACATCTTAGTTGATATTGTACTTAATGCTGCAGTTTTTCTAAGACATTAGCAATGAATCAAATTACCAAAAATCAGCTGGCACACAGTGAAGCTGGGGATTCGCATCTCCGGGGAGGGGGTCTGTGAACTTGAGGCACCCGCCTGGTTTGCCTGAAGAAAAATACTGCTTCACTGACAAAACGTGAATTTGCAAGAAAAAAAATGTGCATGAACAATATATCTGCTACAATGAAGGAAAAATAAACTTTAGAATTAATGTAATACATAATTAATAAGACAGTCAGCAGGACCTGAACTGTTATGCAGGATACAGATGTCATATATCAATTCTATAGTCATCCAGTGATCATTTACAACCCCGAGCACATGGCACGTGCTCGTTCTGCATCCACCACCGCAGCCCCCTCCTCCTCCTCCTTTATCAGTGCTTAGACATTAGTATTATTTTGGTCAGTGTTTCTGAGCAAGTTCATGTGCTGCAAGTTGTCTTTATAATTGCTACTTTGAGCATTCTGGGATCAGAGCCACCTGCTTCATCATGATGAGAGTGCCCTGACTGGAAGGATCAGAATTGGCATCGCACCCATTCAGTACTTTGTTTTTTATCGTGACCTCCAGTAAACCTGCTTTACATTCCCGATCAATAGAGAACCTACTGCTGCAACATCATTCATAGCTTTGGCTGCATGAGTTGGATATTTATACACTCTGCTAAAATACATCTTACTCAGAAAAAGCAGTTGGCATCTAACAATATATGGGTTTGGATTCTGTATCACTATCATTAATTAAACCTTTGTGTAATTACGCACACGTTGACACACAGTTACGCTCATTAATGACAGGGCATCCATTTCCCGCTGATAAACAAAGCAAATGTAATCATGCATGTTAATGCTCAAAAAATAAATGTCATTAGCTTTGAGAACTTTGAAGGCAAGTGTAAATTAATTAGCTAATTAAATGGCAGGTGCTATAGTCAACATAAGATATGACATTTTAATTTAGTTGAACTTCACAAAGCTAGTTGATTCTACCTTTGTCTTAATCAAAGAGTTAGAGTATAAAACCTTATAAGAGGTCTGTAACACCATCAAGTCTCTGAAGCAGGTGTCTTACCATATGCTGCATTAATTACACAAAACTCTTTAATGACTTATAGCACTGCTCGTTACTGAGCTGTATGGCAATATGCCCTCTATCCCTTTTCTCTGGCCCTGTGTTATTTATAGCACACATTACAGCCTGAATAGCCAGGGAGAGACGAGTGCCTGGTATAAAGCAGAGAAGTGAAATTTCATGTTCAGGGAGGTCCATAGGGGAGGGGGGTATGACATAGAGCAAATCAAATTGTTTTCAAATCATTCCCATGTAAAATGGCATCAGAAGTAGGCCAAGAAAAAGCAAATAGTCAGATGGGATTATTTTCTCCGACGCTTTGTACGAGCAGCTGCAGGACAACGTTAAAATGACCTCAGTTCACCGGCAGGAGAACGGTCATGAAGTCTGATTACTGACCATTGCTGTCAAAAGCTCTCTCAGGGAGCAAGCATGTGGAAGTGTTTTTCAGCTCCACTCACTCTCTGCATGTCAGAGTTTGCACATGCTGTGGACACAGAGATGTTCCACTGCTGTCGGTCTGTGAGCAGGACTTTCAGCACCACGGACAGCGGCGCTGCAGGAGCCCTGACAACAACACACCGGCTCCTGATCAGCGCTCATGTCTTACTCATTCTGAAAGCCTGGGTGGTTCCTGCTACAGTGGGACGGGCAGGGAGGTGATAGGCAGGAGGTGGGCTGAAGTTTGCATCACAGACACCTCACTTCTGTTGACCTGAATGGATGTTTTGAAGCTCAGAGTTTGTCCAGTTCCTGGACTTTTTGCACCTTCCCTCCATCACTTATGGACGGCTGCAATAGCTTCCAGTCAACCTGTCAGACTGTTGCACTGTCCTCACTTAGCTATGAAGTATTATTTTTACATTTCTACTATAATTTATACTTGTTACTAAATAAGATTTATCCACCTCTTTATGCAAACTGTCTTGTCATAGTGAAGTTCACCTGTACTTTCATTCACAACTGTTTTCTATTTTTAATTTGTCATTTGATTGTAAATTGCACACATTTAATTCATCCATTTATTACATTCTTTTGTACACATCTCCAGTTGATTGTAAATTGTTGAAGTTAATGTAGTTTTAATGTGAAATAAAGTTTATGAAGCTTTGTTGATGGTTTTTACGGAGCGTGTCTGGTATGCATTTTAATAGTAGCAGCAGCACAGCATAGAAATCACAACACATTAATTAATTACAAATTCAGGGAAAACTTCAAAGAGTTTCTATGTTGCTTTAATCAACAAACATGATAGAAATGTTTAAATGTGTCCGTCCTTCAGTGATAATACAGGATCTAGAGATAGATACTAGAGTTTGTGCTTTTCTAATTTCTTTTATGAACTTACCAATTTTAATAACAATGAAAACACTAATTCACCAAAGTGACCTGTTACATTCATCATGAAGTATATGGTAAATATGGGGGGGAGGGGGGGAGTACAATTTGATCACAAGTTTATTTATTAAACACCTTTTCAATGACAACAATTGAGTTATGAATAAAACTAGTATACATGAGCTGTACTACACTGACAACTGCTTCAAAATCTTATCAATTTTCAGTTCACACTAAAGAGCGTGTAGGGTGACAGCATCACATCTATTACGAACTTGTTTTGCGCCAGGTTGCAGTTCTGGTGGGTCAGTTGCATCTGTTTCCTACTGAACACTGTTTTGATGTTAACGTGTCCCTCAAAAAGCCTTTTGAAGCTGCCATGACTGGCCACACTAACCTCACACTGATGGTTTCAACCCCAAATTTGTCCCCACAACCACAGCAAGACATGTATACACACATTTAGATGCACTCACAGAAGTGCCCCCAATTTAGCCCCTGGGTGAAATTAGGCTCAAAATGATTTTGAGCTTATAAAGTAATGTTCAAATATTTCCAATGTTTGTGTAGTTGTAATCTGCCACAGCAGCTTCAGGTCACCTTCCTCTCCTGTAGGCTCTGGTCCTGGGTACAGGTAGTCCAGGCAGAGGACATGGATGAACAGAAGAGGGGAGTGGTGCAGGAGTGAGGGGAGGACCAACAGCACTGGATGAGGGGCCCTGCTGTTCATCGTCTGGAGGAGGAGGAGAAGGAGGAGGCGGCGGCGGACCCCTGCTGGAGGGCCCAGGCTGCTCCTCCAGAACATTGCAACATTGGTAACCCAGGCAACTGTTTCAGAAGCAGCACCAGCAAGCTTCTTTGTCACCTGGAGGGAGAGAGAGACAGAAAGGTTTCAAATGTTAATATTTGTGTGTGAATTTAGTACACACACAGCAGTGGTGTAAAAGCAGCTGTAAGAACATGTACTGAATTACACCTCATCCTAGAGAAACTCCCTGGTAGGAAGCACCTGTTGTTGGCTGTTGGACAGATCAATCAGTTAGACATACAGTGGATTTAGAAAGTACTCACTTTTTTTTTTTTACATTGTATTATTTTTGAATAATCTTATAAATTGTTAAATTCATTCATCAATGAAAAATGCCAGCAAGATAGCTGCTAATGCTAGCTAGCCCCCCCACTTGTTTAGCAATCTTATGAAATCGTTAAATACATATAATGAAAAATGCCAACAAGCTAGCTGCTAATAGCCCCCACCCCACACCCCCTGTGTTCCATTTGTCCCTGTTTCACCAATAGATTTAAAAAAAAAAAAAAGCTAATGCTAGCTGCTCATGCTAGTAAGCTAGCCCCCCATCCCCCCTGTGTTGTTTGTCTCTGTTTGACCAATAAAGATTTAAAATAAATAAAAAATAATGCTAAGTATTAGTTAAAATGTTTGAATCAAAACTCAACAAATGATCAGTGGGGAGGTTAAACAAAGACACAGGGAAAGAAGAAATGCTTTTGTGGACGTCTGTGTGCAGAAAACTGTAAAACTCAGTGAGCAACATTCCCAGTGTGAGACACTGACAAGTACAAAGTTTCATCCTTGTCACTTCAGTGTCACACTGTGGGAACTTTTGACCAGAGTTTTACACTTTTCTTCTGTTTTACGAGACAGATGTTGACAAATCCATTTCTTCTTTTACAGTGTCTTTGTTCACCCTCAACACTGATCGTTTGTGGAGTTCTGATTCAGACTTTCAACAAATACAAATCTCTTGAACACAAGTGCAATTGTTTCACATACACAAACTTGAATTTCTCATGCCCATTTATTTTACAGGTTTACAAAGGTTGATTTACAACTACAAACATTGGAATTATTTGTGAACATCACTTTACAAGCTCAAAATCATTTTTACCCTAATTTGAGCCAGTAAACACACATGTAGCTACAGCCAACAACAGTTTTGTTTTTAAACACATCTGCTAACTAATACACATCTCAGCATAAAGCAGGCTATGTTAAACATTACATTAACCTGCTAGTTTACTATTTGTAGCTTTGGTTGGTGAATTGATAGACACTTGTTACCGAGTACTTCCTCATTATTCCATCACAATAAGTTCCTTAACAAATCAGACACAGCAAGTTTCCAAACAAATATTTTAATTGTATTCAAGCCAAATATTAATAATCACATCAACGTTTTCTGATGTATTCCATATGATGGCAACTTAAATGTAATAGAATATCATTTTAACTCATCTTAAACATTAGACTATGACCTGTGTGGAAAAGCAATTACACAAAATACAAACTGCTTTAGCAGAAATTAACAATTGTTTTATCTTATTCTGTAGTGTACTGTGAAATTAATGCGCCTGAGAAATTCAAGTTTGTGCATGTGGGGGAAAAAAAAAAAAAAAAAAAAAAAAAATTAAAATTGTGTGCAAGATTTGTATTTGTTCAAGAAGAATATGAATCAAAACAAATGCTCGGTGGTGAGGTTAACGAACAGAGAAAGAAGAAATGCGTTTGTTGATGTCTGTGCAGACACAGCAGAAAACTGTAAAACTCAGCACGCAACGCTCCCGGTGTGCGACACCGACAACTGCCCTTGTAACGTCAGTGTGTGGGAACTTTTGGGCGCAGCGTTTTACAGTTTTCTTCTCTGTATCAGGACTCAGATGTTGACAAAACCATTTCTTCATTTTACATGTTCAACTTCACCACTGATCATTTGTTCATAGTTTACATTCAGACTTTAACACAAATCTCTTCTACACATTCAGAAACTTGAATTTGTTATGCATATTTATTTTACAGGTTAACAAAATGTTGATTTACAACTACAAACATTGGAATTATTTGTTAAGGTCACTTTACAAGCTCAGACTCATTTTGAGCTTATATACACACGTATGGGGTGGCGACTTACCGTTTCTTGCTGGGCAAGGTGCGGTTCTGGGCCGAGGTGGATTCTGCCATCCCTATGAAAACACAAGAAAAATAAGGATATGTCAAGCAGCTCCTATTTTGACTATGAAATGCTTTTGAAGCAGTCTAAGGACTTCAGAACATAAAAGACGAATCAATCATCCACTTAAACCTTGTTTAACATAAACTGTAATAAAACGAGACTTAATGAATAAATGATACATGTCAATTAATTGTAGAAGAGAACCTCAGTGCCATACACTTGCAGATTTATGAAGGCAAGGGGATGCAGCATGAGGAAGGGATGATGACATCACCACAAATGCACATATGTGCAGGGATAATACCTCAAAGTGTTGATGTAATGTGGTTGTTGATTGATGAAGCCAGATGCAGAAGAAAAGGCAGGTGCTGGTCCATTGGTGATTAGACTGGAATTCTGGTCCTGATACAGACAAACATGTGATAGGACAATTCGTTTAGATCATACAAGTTCTTTATATTCAAACATGTTAGGTCTGTTGTGTGAGTATAATAACTCGTGAGGACAGATATGAATATGCAAAAATAAACACGGTATGATTATTATGAAATGTAAACGCATTGAAATGAAGGGTAAACAACTAGAGGTATGGTAAGATTCAATGTACACGCTATATAACCAACAAATTGAGTAATACAAATATGGATATACTTTAAAATACATAACCGATATAAGCAGTGGTATATTCATTATTAAGCATCAGCAGTATGAACATGTATACACTGTGGGTCTGATTTAATCAGTGGTATCGACAAGTTTTACTTTTCAAAGTGAATGATAGCATGTTACTCACCTACACCCTCTTCATCGTGTCTGGACTCTCTGCCGTTGAGACCTGAGCCGTACTGGCTCAGGTCCTGATAAAGACAGAGGGATGCTGAAATCTCCTGAGAAATGTAAAGACCTAGTTCACTTTCAATCATGGCTGATCTCCTAACAGTAATTTAAAGTGGTTACAACATGGTGAACCGATCGACGTGTATTCACTAGGTCTATACAATCTCAAGTTACAGTCATCAGTTACAAAATGAGCCTAAAGTTACTGACGTCACCAGCTGTACAACAGCCGAGAGCGACAGACACAATCCTAGTAACCGCTAAAACGTCTATCGACAACGTCAATATCACCACCTGAAATATTTGTCGGTACGGTTTGTCAGTCCTTGCACTGATTATACTTTTAGCTTAAGAGCTAACATGTTACTCACTGGGCTAACAGGAAAGTTGCGAGCTCGGCATCAAACCGCATCTCTTTCCTCTCAGGATTGTCTCCAGCGGTGGAAAGTCACATCGAGATTTACTCGTGTTGCTTCTTTTCTTTGCCGTTGAACGTGGTTTCTTGTCGGGAGCGGTGCTTCGGGATGCAGATGAATATTGCCTTTTAGGAGGTTCAGGCATTCCTGTGTTTCTGTGATGCTAACCTCAAGCTGCTGGAAGTTGTTCTTCTTCGTGGGACTCAGGGCAGACTTGACGCGCCACTGACTCACTCAGCCTCTAGTGTCACAAAGTGGTATCACAACACGGGACAGGTCGGGGCTGGCGGTGAGCATGCGCATTTCAGTAGATCACTGAAATTCAACAGATGGAGGTCTTGATCATGACATCTTCAGTGTGGCTCATTCAACTTGATCGTGTTAATTCATTTTTTGAACATTTTAAACTAAAGTTCGGGCCAGATCTTATATTGCTCCTTTACAGCAAAACCACCAAAGCTGAGATTTGAAAGTAAAGCTACATGTTCTTTGCCCACATTACAAACTAACTTAGTTTTGACAATTAGTTAAAAGACATTGAGCTTAACTTGACTGATAGACACATTTGATGCATACAAAACATATTTTTATTTGCTTTTAAAGTATATAAATCAATGTTGTGATTATAAAATACAATCATGCTTTCCCTTATACTTACATTCAATTTGTGACTTACAAACGTTTGTATTTGCCCATTTTGCATTCAGGCCAGTAGATGTTGACATGAAGCATCAAGATATAAACCCATTGTGGAACCACTTTGCTGAGAAAGTAAAACCTCCGACGCTGTGGGACTCACATCCAGTACCAGGCAGTTGATTTCTGCAAGTAAAGATAATACAACAAGCCCAGGAAATTTTACTCACCGAGTATTTCACTTACTGACCGCAGACTGCTCACAGAGCCAGGTTTCAGTTCACCACAGCCATGCTGTTTTCTGGCGTCCGTATATTAGGTCATGGAGCTGTCTTTCCAGTCACAGTATGTTGGCAGTCTTTATGTCACGACCCACCTAGGGGAAAAGGGAAGCAACATAAAACCAGGTTTTATTAGTAAATCAGATTTACCGATTTAATTTATTGCATAACCAGGAGGGTAAATAAGTAATCAAATAGGATAACTGAAGTAGTGGGAACAGGATCCAAAAAAAGAGCTTAACAATGCGATTCTAACCAACCAAAAAACACTAGAAGCAGCACCCTCGTTCCTAATGTGTCCAACAGTCTTTTTCTAAGGGTGTGATGCATAATCAGAATTTTAAACCTAGCCCAGTCCCCAACAATCACTACCAGCAACTCAAATCAAATCACAAATTACACACAAATATTCACAAAGGCGCGCTGCCTATCATGTCAGCCGCCACTAATGATGCGCGGGCCCGGCTCTTAAACTCTCTTCCTCTGATGCTTGAACGGATGCAGCTGTGGTGAGGGCTGAAAGGATCATTGCTGCACCAATAGGAGAAGCCGACCGGAGGCTCCTCCTCTCTGCTCCGACAGGGACAAGTAATCCATCAGTTAGTGTTAAAATGCCCGAGTTTTGTGCAGCAACAGGCTGTAATAACAAGAACAACTGTAGAGAGTCTTTGCTCTGCACGGTTTTGAAATTAGTTCTGCAAAGTGAAGGTGACGTCACTGACCTTAGTGTTAACAGTGACAGCGGGTTGTCAATGTCGGTAAGTCACGGTCAATAAACGATCCCGTTATTACAGTGAACTGTCGTGTCTGGACGTGCTGTTAAGAGCAGAGCAGCGGACGTGTGTGTCGTGTTTGTTCATATTAAGTTTGGTTCAGTGTTAGTCGGCTAGTTTTCAGCTCTAGTTCATTTCATTATTGATGACAGGAGTCAAAACATCTGTTGGAATGATTCTGTCTCTGTGTGAGAATAAAGAACATCACTGAGAGCTGAGAACCATCATGACACGTGCACCTGCACAATGACACCAAACTGAGTATTAGTTTCTATTCTATTGTTATTTAATATAAAACGGTTCAGCAGACTGTTCATTACAACTAAGCTGAGGGAATAATGTATTTTCAGATATCTGTGATCGTCTAATCAGTGCTGTTACTTTT
Organism: Seriola aureovittata; assembly: GCF_021018895.1. NCBI lineage: Eukaryota > Metazoa > Chordata > Actinopteri > Carangiformes > Carangidae > Seriola > Seriola aureovittata. The sequence goes on from NC_079372.1 coordinate 20,793,559, forward strand.
GTCTTTTTCTCTATACTCTACAATAAGATATTGATATGATTTCTCTCTATTATAATGTTTTTTTTCCCATCCAGCCAAGGTCTGGATCTTTGGGGACACCTACAACCTCTTGCAGCAATGATGGAGGCCCTGCACCACCTCCACCTGCAGAGTCCACACATGAAGATCTTCTCTTCCCAAACATACACACAGTGTCTTATATGATAATATAGTATTTTTTTATGCAACACTTGTGGCCATAACATTGTTCAGTCTTATCAGCTATGCTCTTCCTTGTTCCCTACACCCTCACTGTTGTATTACACTCTCTGCCCCATGTCAGACATACAATCACATGACTTTTGGACGCCACTGTAGCTGTAACAAATTGTCAATAGTTTAAAACATTAGAGTTCATATTTCATAGTCCTCAGCCATTATAGTTAATATCAGTGTGCTGTTCCAACAGCATCACTTATTTAGAGGGAGATTGTTACTGGAGCAAATAAATATTAACTGTCTCACACATTAGGACTCATGATGAATAATGATTATACTTGTTCCTAAAAATTCTGTTGCACTGTTGATTCAACTACTTCTTTTTATTAAGCAAACTTACATGACAGTGAAATTCAGCTTTAACTTCATCCACAACTATTTTTCGATTTTAAATAGTAACAGTTGATTGTAAATTGTACACTACAGTATTTAATTAATCCCTTTATTAGATTCTATTATACATGTTTCCCGTGTTGTACATTGTTTAAATTAATGTAGTTTATAATGTCTGTTAGCTTTAATCAATAACATAAATACTAGAAATATTGATAAATTTAAATGTTGTCTGACAACATTGACAATGAAGGATCAAAAAACATGCTGATGTTAATTCAGTGTTTCCTCTACATTCATTTAGCAGTGGCGGCCCGCCACTGCTAAATCATAGCCGCCACGCCTTCAAATTTCTTTTATTTATTTATTTTTATTGTCGCAAATGCACCACCGCCACATCTCTCCACCTTCACAGCACAGCCTGTGTGATGATGAGCGCAACAGCGGGTGGAGGGGGGGGGGGGGTTGGTTGGAGGATCCTATTGGAGTTAATTACTCGCGAGAGCGCGGCCTTGAAAGTGACGTCACGTCAGGCACCAGGTGAAAGTCAGAGAAGTGTAGTCGTGAGGAATAAGGCAGCGAATTACCGGAGAAAAGGTAGACTTATTAGCCAACTCAGTGACGCTAACTTGGGTAAACTAATTGATAGCATTAAGCTAATATCTACACGTCATTATGTATTAACTGCTGACTGCATTTTCAGATGAGCTTGTTCAGATACTTCTCTAAGAAGAGAAAGACAACAGATGAAGAAGACGCTAGTCAGGTAGCATCATAAGCCTTTTCCTGACTCGTAAATGATGATGGTTAGGTAAAAAAATAGTATTTTAATGTTCACACTTGTAATCAGATGTGACGTGAGTGTAAACGCTGTTAGTGTTACGTTACTCACACTTTTAATGTAATCTTATTAGACAAGTAACATTAGACAGGGAGGAGTTGTTAAACAAAGTGGAGGAGAGCAGAGCACAGCAGCGGGAGAGCTGGGTGAAGGTGCAGGGGAGAGAGATGAGCCTGGGTGCAAACTTCGCCACTGACTCTACCCCCCCCCCCCCCGGATAGCATGCCCCCACTGCTGAAAAAAACTGTAATTAGTAAATACTTTCACCTGTGACAGTGCTAGAGATGATCCATCACTTAATCACAGTTTAATATTTATAAATTCTGTTCTTAAAAGTGTTGCTACCATCACCTGTCAACAACAGCAGAAATGAAGTTGCAGGTAAGAAACTACCTGTGAATACTGAAGACAGAATAATAAACAAACTCGTCAGTTAGTCTGTCATTCAACTGGGAGAGGTTTTCTAGCATCATCATCATCATCACAGCACATTTGAGAACTAAGGATGTCCATGCAGTCTCCCTTCACCACAACCAGATGAATGGAAACAAACGGGCTGCTCTGTACATGAGGTCCTCCCTCTGTTGGCACAGATCACTCAGTTTTCAGTGTGGAAACCTTTCAAATGACAATAAAAGACAAACACTTGAGTTAAGATGCGGTGGATCAGTTAATCACAAATATCTATCAGCTGTCAGGATAGGTGCATGAATGTCTGCTTCAGTTGAGGACTGGTTTGAGTATTAAATGAACAATCTTCTATATGAAAAATATTTTTCTACACATTTTGTATACGTCACGTTATCTTAAACTGAACTATCACGACGTCTTGATGGACAATGTATTAACTGACATTAACGCTGCGCATTACACTAACACAGATCACTTAAACTGGGTCACGTGGAGAAACACAAACCAAACGTCTTTAGATTAACTTCGATTAAATTCACCTTTTCATTGGGCTTTGACTGAACACATCCACGGGCTAACCCAGGTTGACACAGGTTATCAGCTAACACTAGCACTAGCTGGCTAGCTTGGTTAGCAAGGTGCATCTTCACCTGAACTGTGATATTAACAGGGATGCTAATTATGGCTAGCAAAGAAACACCAAAAACAAAATGAACTTACTGGGAAAAAAATGAACCGCCGACTCCACTGAGTGTCTTTTAGAACAACTGAACGCCGAGCAATACATTTTCAGGCAAACAACATGTCGGAGTTAACTTCGATGAACTTAAAACACAATGACAAGTCAAATGTCCGACACGTCACTCTGACGTCATATCCGGATTAACAGGCAGGTCCCCCTGTGTGTCTATCACGCAGTAGTCACGCCCTAAAGCCACTCTGCTTTAACGTCTATTTTCTTTTAAATAGGACCATAATTTGAAAAATGAACATCATGTTGTATTGAAGAAAACTTCAAACTAGAGATTCAGACCATAAACTAAATTTGAAAATACATGTTGAGTAGGAGTGCTGCTGCTGGGTGTCGCACTGCTACTCGGTCTTCTGTTACCTGGATTATTTTATATCTGCCAAATTCTTATTTTGAGCGAATTTGAGTTGTAGGGTGTTAATGGAGAACTGGAATATTAGGAAAGGTGGGACGGAATCAGCTGTGCGTGCTAGAGCAGAACTGGTGAGTTTAAATGTACGGCAGGTAGTTAGTCACTGTAATGAAGAAAACAACAACATTAACTGTGTTCAGATAGAGAAGCAATAAACTCTACCGCAAACAGAAACTCCAGAGCGTGACGTACAGTCAGCACGTCAGCACCTAAACGTCACTCACTGCTGGTAATGAAAGGTAATGTACTCTGAGTAAACGTGTTACTGCGCTACATTTTTAAAAGGGGAAGAGGAGGGGTAAAACATCTTATATGGGGATGATAATAATAATATATGATAAAAGTATTAAACAACATCTTTAGGCTGTTATTTCTTCCCCCCAGATGCTCCAAGGATCCAGCTGATTACTGGCAGTTTGAAGGTGGATTTTTCTTCATCTGCCATGTTGCACCGTCACTTCTCGTGAAGATTCATTGACCTTTGTGGTATGTTTTGATTTGACTTTAATTAATACACTGTATAGTTGGGATTCTGACATAAAAGATAGTGTAATGTTTGTCCACATATGTTGTCAGAACTATATGGAGAATATTGTGGAAAACAAGATCAAACTGAATTGGAAGATACAAGCTAAAAAACAACAGACCACGCCCCCTCAGCTCCACAGCCCCCCTCTTTCAGAGGTGACATCATCACCTCCTCATTATAGTCACCTTAACAGGCAAGATAGACCAATGGAGAAATGCCAGTTTTAGTTCTTCAGATCATCCCGGGGTTCTGAAGAACTATTTGTGAATAATTGTTTGAATTTGTAAATTTACATCTGAATATATTAAATAAAAGTGTTATAAAGTCAATAATGGTGTGTATGTTATTTGTAATTAAGTTTCCAACCCCACTTTAGTTGAAAGACTACATACAGAGACTTAACAGTTTAATTTGCATTTCTTCAGTATATTGTATTTTATGAGAAATGTCAGAAAATTGATCTGAATCTGAATCAGTAAATATTGTATTTAGATTGTGCTTCTGCAGGTTTTAACATTACTTTACATACTTAAAAATTCAATGTTAACACAAATACTGCAAGTTGAAGTTGGAGATAATTTTAATCTGTTTTACACATTATTTTTTACTTTGTCTTTCAAAACAAAAGGTTTACTTTACAATATTAAGCATGCATTAATATTTCATTGATTGACACTTAATTTTATTATTAGGAAGAAGTTTCTCTGCAGAAACTTTAGTGGTGTCACTTTATTGATGGTGTTTGATCATAATAATTTAGGAAAAATCTGTAAAATAACAGTTTTTCTCTGTAGAAATATCAATGAAACTTTCTGTTAATTTATTGTTTTTACACTTTAATTGAATTAGGATATTTTAGTTTAGTTATTTTTTTTACGATTTCTTTTTTACAGTGTATGCAACTTCTCATGTGAAACTTGCTCTTAAAAGCTAAGCGTGTTCTTTCAAATGATCTTATTTTGACAAACAAGTCTCTGATTTTAATGCAATAATTGGTTAAAACCTTTATTGCTTTAAAATAGGGGCATTGACAAGGTACTAATACCTCACACAGTCAGTTATGTATTGTATGGTTGGCAGAAAACTTTTACTGACAGATTCAACTCACTCATATTCAGGACCAAGCGAGGCCATGTCGAGCTCTGTGCCTACGTCCATCATTTAGACTCATTAACGCCTGAGTTAGCCCGAGGCTTGACCTCACTGACTCCACTCACATACTACTATTTACCTATTTATCTAAACTGTTTTCCACAAGCCAAGCGTTCTGTGTTTTTCGATTTTCAGACTGTGTTGTGTTTGCACCGATGCTTTTACGCAAATGCAGTTCCTATTAGATAAATAAAGGTTTTTTGAGTTTGAGTTTAGTTACAGACCAGCTTGGTAGCAATGGTTGTACTTCAGAAAACCTCATCAGCCAAGTAACTGACTTTTAACTCATTAAAAGTTATTGGCCTCAGGCTTTGAAGACAGTGGTAGCAGCTGGGTCAAACATAGAGACAACCAGTATTTACCAGGAAGCCTAGGGTGTGGGGTTTGATAGATGTGTGCATTTACCAGGCAGGGACCATCTAACAAAAAGACACTATTGATGGTGTAATGGGAAATGTAGGATACACTGAGCCATTCTGAGGCCTAAAAGTCAGCATATTTCAGCTTCTGCTGCTTCGACTGTGACCATTCTGTTCTAATCTGCCTCTTGTGAGTCCTCCGAGTTTATGGAAGTGCAACACTAAATCAGTGGAGCACCCATTTAAAACTGGGCTTTTATGTGTTTCCCTGAGATTTTCAATTAATTTGAAAAAGCCCCCAAATTAGCATTTAGATCATGCAACATTAAAACTCTCCATTAAATTCCATTAACTCAACAATGAACATGTTTATGCATTCTTGTGGAATTTGATCAAAATTTCTCAGTTAATCGCCTCAGTTACAAGATCAGTTCTGTAATAAACACGTAATCAATCAAACTGGAACATATCATTTCACCAGAGCGGGAACACTGAATGTGAGCTTATTTTATGTTGCCATGGTGCAGTAACATGCAGATTAGCCCATAAAACTACATTAGTCCGTTCTAATAGCCAGTAAGTCTTTTGCTTCAATGTGGGGACGCCTGCTGTTTTATGAACTGAGAGCTTGTCCACACACATCGGCTCATTTTCTTTCTGAAGGGGAGATGAGCCTCCACTGACCCTGAGCTCTGGAGGCCGACTGGGGGGGGGGCTTATGGATGGTGATGCTTGGCCTTCTGCCCAGAGCCAGGACATGGAGTCTCTGTGGGCTCAGAGAGTGGACAGGGCTGACCTCAAGGAACACAGAGTACTATCAAAGTGTACAGTGCCAAAGGATCAAACACTGACTTTCATCTTAATTTTCGGGAAGCAAAGTGCAAGATCAATGTGCTGTAAGTGTAAGAGGTGCGAGATAGTGCGAGATGTAGAAGGAAGACTGTGAGGTCATCGAGGGGTCCGCAGCTTGAAGAAATGGCAGCTTGTCCACAGGCGGGAAGAAAAGCTGAACACAAATGGAAAAGGACAGCTTATGACAACACAGTCAGCAGTGCTAAAATAATTCACATTAGACTATTGCCTGTAAAATCCACAAGGCATGCTTTGCTTTGTCCTGTAGCATCCAGATTTCACCACTGGTTCATTGATGTGAACTTTCCCAGTTCTGACTCGTCCTGAAAACCGCCACACAATGCTCCAAAAATAAAATAAAAGAAAGACAGAGAAAAATGGTTTTAGTCAGTTTAATGATTGATAGTGATAAAACCTGAACATGTTGTAGTAAACACTGATTGTGCTGCTTCTATTTTCTTGTGATGGATTCATCTCCAAAATTACAAAATTAAGTTGCTTAAGTTGTTGAATTTAAAAGTAACATGTGGCCATTGTCTCTGTCTTTATCAGTTCATCTTTTTCGCTTCTGTTTGGCCTGTGATTTTCCCAGTGTTTGGATTTCCTGGTTTCTGTTCCTGCCTACTTTTTGAATTGGTTGTAAATGACTTTTTTTGTTGTTATTAAAACACCTTTTTTCCACCAACCTGCTTTGTTTTTCTGCATTTGGGTCCTTAATACTTGAAAACCTGACACTGCTTACTTCATTTATCTACTTAACAGCGCATACAAGAAGTTCAGTTCATGGGAACCTCCAGGTTAGGGGTTGTAAAGTTCCTGCAGTGGAAAAGGTGAGAATAACTGACTCCCCGTCCTTCACAAAAATGCTATTAACCGAGTCATTAAATCTTTAGTGTGAAAATCTCCCAGCTCATTTAAAGATGTTTCCATCCTGAACAAGAATAATATTTGGAGTCCTCAATTAAACCTGCTTCTCTTTTCTGTTGGAAACTAGTGGTTAATAACGTCACACATGTTTACAGCACATATCCAACATAGAAAACATTCATGTGTCATTCATGTTTATTTGGAGCTGTGTGAGGCACACACTGTGTCCAATATTTTCTCTCCTTGCAGTGATGTTTTCTTCTTCACTAACTAAATTTAGCTGCTAAACAATGCTTCACGATATTCACCAGTTAGTTGCTCACAGCTGTTTGGAGCTGGGCAGGAAGGACACGGTCGACTTGGTTGTCATGGCTACAATAATAAACATGCCGACTGTATCGAAAGCAATCTACCTACCTTTGTCGCCATGGTTATTATAATAACCGTCATGCCGCGTTAGGTTTAGGAAAAATGGTGATTCGGGTTAAAATAAGTACTTCCTCAACATTAAACAATCTCTGTTGTCATGGTTACAATAATAACAACGAACGATCAAAGATAATAGAAAAAACATAAACTGCTACTTCCCATGGGAATCGAACACCGCTCTCCTGTGTCGCTTTTTACACTGCGTCACCGTAACTTTTCCCTTTGCTCCTGTCATAATTACTACGACCACTAGATGTCGCCTAGCAACAAAACGTAACTATGAGTCATAATAACATGCTGTGTATAAATTACCTATGGTCTCCTTTTTCACAGGAGGACGGTTTCCCAGAGCAACGGTTTGTTTCCCATGTCAAACTGACATCAGTGTTTCTTTTATCAATGACCATTCCACAGCCGCAACCTGTTTGCCTGCTGTTTATTATTGTAACCATGACGATGGAGGTCCTCCCACCTTAATGAAGTACTTATTTTAACATAAACCCTGATCTTTAACAAAAACTTACCATGTAGTTTGTTCCCTAAACCGACTGTTCCACAAGCTTAACTGTATTACAACAGCGAGGTGGGTTCATCAATACCAACTAGCAACACTTTCCACTGTACAAATATTGATCTGAGCCATTGTTCACACAAATGTATTGATTATTGCAGCTTTAAATCACTTGTTAAAATGTAAATTGTTCATTTTAGTTACATTTTGCTGTGGAAACAGATGTAACTGTACCGACCTTCTACCACCCAGTTGAACTGTATGTTGAGAATTAGCACAGTACAGGGTGTAGACTCATCTTCCAGGGTCAAAGTTCAGTTCACACAGATTCAAATGAACTAATTCATAGTTCACAAGTTTACTGTTCCAAAAGTTGAACTAGTTCATGTTCATTTCCTCTGTTTTGAATGAGCTGCTCTGAGCTATATTCTTTTCCAGTGGAACCTCCCACACATCCACCCTCAGCCCCCAGTCACTGCCACGTTACTGTATACACTTACACTATATACTACTATAGAATCACAGTCAAAGATTACCTTAAAAAGCCAAAAAAAACCAATGGGAATATGTGTTCTACCACTTAAACAATGTGTCATATGGGAAGTTTACAAATGTAATTCAGCTCTATATACAGTACATTTTTTTATGATGCAGAAAGTGAAGTAAACGTAAACTGTACATGCAATGGAAGAGTTATTTAACCTGCATGACCCAAATTATGCAGCATCAAAAACATGCAGACAGATGTGCTGGACATGCTGGATGCTGTAAAATCACAGTTCTTCTTCTTCTTCTTCTTCTTCTTCTACTAATGTTTTTGGCAATTGGCAAACAGCTTCATGGAGCGACCTTCTAGTGGTCACATTAGCGTGTTCATGCACACCACTGATCACCAGTGGCCTAATTCTTTACTTTAACGAGTCTTTGCTGACAGAAGGAAATGGGGAATGATGTAAGGTGAGGGCTTTCCTTTCTGCACTGGATTTTATGGAATGGATCTGAACTGCCTCCACGCTGCTGCGAGAAATTACCTGAGCTCTGACCCCTCACTTGATAAGGTGGGCACACAGGCGATTTATCTCGCACAGACCTGCCGTTCACTCATGAATATTTACAATATATCTGCAGTGGTGCTCTCAGGTCAATAGGACTGCACTTTGTAATCAACATTGATGCTATAGGTTAATAACTGCAATTTGGTTTTTGTCTCCCAGCCTAATCTCATTAGGTTAAAATGAATTTCTGATTATACTCAATCATGGGGAATCTGAACAGAAGTGCGCTGACAGATAGTCCCGAGATAATGTGTGCGTCTGATACATGCTGCTTTGACTTTAAATGCAACGTGTAAATGGAAAAGGACAAGGTTGAGGCGGGAGGCAGCTTTGTAGTGTCTCTGATGTGACTGATAATGTTTCTGTACATCCCAGCTTCACTAAGCGGCCGCTCACTCTGATGTGCAGTGGTTAAAAAGCGAGGCGACATAGTTCGCCAATAGGTCTGAATGTGTGAAGTCAAAGAAGAAGAAAATACAAGGGTAGAGCTCTTGGCTTTGAAGACAGTGCTCCCTGCTTCCATTGTGCTGCTTTTCCTAATTATGCCAGCCCATTCTGCTGACAGACGGAAAGTGCGCTGTGACGCCCAATCAGTACTCCATATTTCATTTCCCCTCTCTCTCCTTTCTAACCGTTAGTATATTAAACCAGAAATCCGGTGACTGATTTTCAAAGAGACTTGATTAAACCTAGGAAATGGGACATGATTTCCCATTTAAAATTCATAACAGGCCAACACTTAAGTAATTTGAATCCCCTCTACCGTTGGAGCAGTCGGTATCTGCATCAGATTGAATTCACCTTACTGCATCAATCCATTTTATTTCAATTTGATAGCAAGCAAACTCAGTGGGAATAACCCTGTATGTCAGTTTTCTCTAAGGTTTGGCAAATAAAATACAGCTCTACAGAAAACGGAGAACAGACGGTTTCCTGCTGGGTGTCCTGAGTCCCAACAAATATCAGTACAACACTAAAATGTCCCAGTTTTCATGACAAATAAAATAGTAATCATGACATTATTCATATATCATGATCTGTCCCACTCACCATTACCTAACCCAAAAAAAAACACACTCACAATGCCACAGGTGTCCCGATTGGTCTGTTTGTATGTCAGTTAATCATTGTGTCATTCAGGCTGTTGCTAGCCTACAGCATGAGTCATAGGTAAGCATCATACGCTACGACACTGGGAGTTATCTCTGACAGAACCAGTGAGTATGCTAATATCAAAGAGACAGTCGGTCTGTGAAAGAGCTGCAGGAGGCTTACCCCTTCCACTGTAGGGTCCCTGGCAATGAAAACGCTTCATTCATGACGTCAGTTGGTGTTGAAAGGTGCATTCAGCAAGCACCGAAACAACTGTCCCCCATCCTGATGAAAACACCTATGGTGCGTGCACCGCACTTCGTCCATGTGCATGTGTGGTACACTTGATAGTCCTCATTTGGAGGTTTGGAAATATGGTCACCCTCCTCCAGAATGTACTGCTGCTTGTAATTCAATTTGCCTGACCTTCCAGTTTGCTTTAATTGAAAATGGGGCTGCATATGAGAAATGAAGATGCCTTTGTGCATATTAATTCTCCATTAGTGCTGAAAACCTACTAATGCTTTCAGATATATTCATAGTCTTTTATCCATCAGGTGCTGAATAAAACAGCAAAGTATCGCCCCTATCTGGCAGATGTAATGTTCCCTGATGAAAAATGGATAATATAAATGGTCCGCTGGTTATAAAACATCCTTTAAGTTAAACTCAGTTCAAATTAGTTAAAGTAAAGACTGTATGTAAGGAAACACCATGAGAATATTGAGCACACATGATATTACTCATTATAAATTAAATATGTAATTACAAACAATAAATAAAATACACCTTGATCAGTTCAATACACCTGCAATGACCAGTATCTTATGTTGGCTAATGCTAGCTAATGTTAGCAAGTCATTACAGGAAGCAGGAAGCCCTGCTATGCCCAATTACACAACAGTTAGTTCTGACCAAGTAATTTGATTGGACGAGAGTCAGTCCATGAGTGTAATAGAGTGTAACAGCAGTGGGACTTTTAACTTCATATATCACTCCGCTTCACAGGTGTTCTATTAACCGTTAATTAGCACCAGATTAACGGTCGTTATCCATCTTAGATTGTGACAAACTTTGCAAAGATGAAAATATTTCCAGAAATAACATTTGAATTACAGGATGTGTGGTCGTCAGAAGAGGATGATGAAGGGACACACCTGAGGTGACGTGTTCACAAAGTTACAAGCAAGTCTGCACTGTGCAGGTCAAGGAAACAAACAAATCCTAATCTGTTGCTTATTTAACTGATATGGCGCTCAGAACTGTTTCATTCAAACCAACTGAATGGAGCAGAGCAGAGTGCAGCTGGGTTCATGCTGTGTGAGTATCATACACACACATTGATGTTTCATACAGTTATTGAATGTAAATATGGTGATTCTGGCTAAAATAGTATGACTCTATAGTCGACCTCTGCCGACAGCACTTAGTGGTTTTAGTCAGCTGTACTCGACCGGGCAAGAAGTTTTGTGAAACCCTCCAACAGCAAAAGTTCATGCCACCGTCAGCACTACTGCAGATTTGTAGTTGCCATTACTGGATTTGGCTTCTGCAGCAGCATTTCCATTAAGACTTCTCATCAGACACGTCTCATATTCCAACTTGGACACAGCATCGGGGATGTAACCTGTTTCCAGTATTTTATGATCAGACACACTGACCCAGACGCCTCGTTCATCAGGCCGCTGGATTTGTCAGAGCGGCATGTTGCGTGCACAAATCACCCCCCCCCTCTCATGCACCTTCAGTCTATGCATCATCAAAAATGTCTTGAGATTGATGAAAATATTAATTTCTTACAAAAAAAAAACTGAGCAAAATTTTAGTGTCAAGCAGTGAGGAATCCACTCATCTCCTCTCACTTAATATTGGTGGCTGCACAATTATGAAAAAGGAGTGAGTTAAAATCTCTGCCTTACCTTTGATCCAAACTCATTTAACAAGCTCCTGAAAGCAATATTCCTAAGAGCTTATTTTCATCTCAGAGATATCTCCAGAATCTGTAATTCTCTTTCTACCTTTTCAGATGTTCTGACCGGCCTGTGCTGCTGCAGTGCACCACACTGTGGTGGTCCCATTCCTAGATGCATAAAATATACGTATTTAAATCTCTGCAGACAGGATATGCATACAAACTAGAAAATATAATCACACAGTCCTCGATTTCACATCGTCATTCACTTTGTGTAACTGCTTCTGTCATAAAATCTTTAAGAGGGCAGCGGGCCTCAATATATCTTTGCTTTATTATCCCATAAACCTGCATGATCTCAGTATATAACCAGTATATAAAGCAAACTGTTGGAAATTGACATTTTTAGGAATTTTAAGTCTTTTTAAGCTTCAAACCTGACCTCCCACTGTACCAGCATCAGGTCTCCCCTTGCTTTCCTGACTTGAGCTTATTTACAGTTTCAATCTGGGCATGTAGCTGACACTTGTTCTAGATAATTAACAGCGAGGGAGCAGCACCGGCTGACAAATTGTTCAAGGACACTTAGAAGAGGTCACTCGTATAAGACATCATTTGTAGCTGTTACCATCATGAACCACTGACCCATTTATAAGATGATCTGTCTTCTGGAGACCATAACATTATTTTAGGCATTCATCCCCGTCCATATGACAGATTAGAAGCAGTGAGCACTGATGGCTCTACTGGCTTACATATGGAGGACACTTACTGTACATTTAAGATGCATAAATACATACACTGTGTGTGTGTGTGTGTGTGTGTGTGTATGTATGAAACCACAAGGTTTAAATGATGTCTGATTCTAGCTGCAGCCTCGGGTGTCTGACAGACCTGTCAACCCACACAACAGTTTGGACCCGTTTCTCGAGCGACTAAAGAAACAAGCTTCTCATTCTTTCCATGAGAACTGGATCGGTAAAACAGAAGGTGAACAAGCAAACACGGTAGCACAGCGAAATGCAGCATGCAAGCATTAAGAGCAACGTTACCATCTTCCCAGAGCAATTAAAGGTTTAATATTTTCTATAATTAAATGTTTAAATAAAATGCAGTGTAAAGTCACCGTATACATCCAGCACAGAAAAGACTGATGTTTTTGATTTGAAATCATGAAATCAAGGAACAAATTCTTTCCTTGCCATCAATATTATTTAATGTTTGTTTTATATGTATTCATATGGACTGTAATGTGATTACTTGTATGCAGAGTTCTGCTACTGTATGCTCCACTGTGACAATAGAGGCATTGAATTGAACTGAATAGAAGTGAGATTGGAGGTCCACGTGTTGTAACGGTTTGGTTTCCTCCTGCCTGTGAGGACAGGGAGGCTGGTGAGAGCAGCAGTGGCGGCTGGCTGTATGTGTAAGGCTGCCATCTACTGAGATCTGTCTTCAAAATGGATGTTTGTCTGCAGAGAGAGGAACAGTGACGCTCCCTCGGCGAAACATCCTTTGTGCTCGACAGTGGCGGCTGAGGGAGGAGGTCCTGCTGAGACGAGTAACAAGGTAATTGAATTTCAATTTGTTAAGAGGTCCTTCACACACTTCACGTCTGATCTGATCCAGCCCCCCCCCCCCCCCCCGAGATAAAACCAGACAGCTGCTTTAACTTTACCCCTTCTCTCATTTCTCTTACTTTCTTCTTCCTGTTTCACTGTCACTTCCTGTATCACTATATAAAAGACTTAATTCAACCCTGTGAGGTGAAACCTGCAAGCTTGTTGCTGTTTAGCCACACCCCAATCAGTGATGTCATAGCAGGTGTTTTTTCCTTTGCCAGCTGTGAAAGACATTAGCTGTGACATCACTGATCAAGGAGTGGCAAGACATGAATTTCCTTTTTTTGTTTTTTAAATTTCTCTGTAGCTGTAGCTTTAAAAAAAAAAAAAAAAACGAGTTCTCTGTTGTGATGTGTGTTTGTTCTCGGTTTGATAGTCTACAGCTTGAAGTAGATTGCAATTATACACACGAGCTCTCTTCCCTCCACTGTGTGAGAGCTGATCCAGGCCAGCGGTGTACATGAGGAGGAGGGCTGGTTGCTAGGTTGCATATTCCTCCAGTTACAAAGCTCTTTGATACCTGCATCGCTGTATGCTCTCACAGACATGCACCCACTCACATGGCTCAGGCCAGGCAGCTGCACACGCACACACATACAAAAGACCATACTAACACACAGACATGCACCCCGTGGGTAGGCCTGGTTCTCTCCAAATCAGGGCAATAACAGCCACCCTTCCACCCGGCAAAATATCAAGGCAGCCTTTCGGCTGGGCAGCTAGACAGGAGTTGTCTAACCACTCTAACAAGGTGAGCAGACAGTGTGAGCTGTTGTGGCGGGTGTCTGTGCTCCTTCAGGAGGAACCGACAACAACTGGACTGGCAGCGCTAATAAGGTGTCAGCGCTGCTCTGCCCCTCACTGAGAGAACAACCATGCAGCTCACACTGAGAGCTGCTGCTCCAACGGGGATCAAGGTATTATAACTGCAACCGGCACCATTTCTTTTCTTTTCTTTTTTTTTTAAAACTCAAAACACACCTGCCTCATCAGCCTACGTTGAATCACAAACCAGAGCTGCAACAGGAAACAGAAAACCTCCCTACCAGAGAGGCTGCGTGTTATTTTTGCTCAAATTGGGGATGGAGGCTGACAGGAAATCTCTTTCACACACAGGTAGTGACGCATGGAAACATGACGGCTGGTCGCCACTCTCCACCCAAACACACACACACACACACACACACACACACACACGGGGAGCGAGCTGTGAGGGCGGTGAAAACAAAACTTCATTCACTTTTGCCGGCATTTAAAGGATGGGCTCAGATTAATATCTGTCACTGTGATCTCCTCTCCCGTCCGTACAGGCTGTGCAGAGATCCTCTCATAGCATCCTCTCACAGTCCTGATTCTGTGCAGATATACATGTTTAAAGTTCAGCTGAAGCTAATTCGAGGCTTTAGCTAAGCATGTTTGTAGAGCTCTGAATCACATCATTGGTTCAGTGATTCAACTTGACAGTTTCCCCTGGTTGGAGAAACAATCAGAGCTTGATAGGTATAGAATTAGAATTAAGACATAGCTAGGTAGCTACCGAGCAACACACGTGACAAATGGCTTCTGAAAAACGGTAAAGTGCACGGATGAGGTCGATGCAGCCGCGCTGGATAACTTACGTCGACTTCTAGAAATAACAGCCCTTAAGATAACTTCTCCTAGCAACCTCTAGCTTTAACTGCCACTGCATCAAATTAACTTAATTAACTTTCACAGATAAACATGATGTTGGTGGAACGACTACATCTCTTTGCCGCAGATTGGTGAAGGCAGGAGAAAAGAAAAAAACAATCCCATTCTGAAGAGAAACCAGCGAACATGAAGACGACATCAGGTTTAACGAATGGAGTGAATGTGGCAGTTTGTCTGGGCTGTCCTCATGCAGACGGTCCTGTTGAGGTTTTATTTCATTCTGTGTGAACACAAAGAGAACAAAGAGCTCTTAAATTTGGAAGACGCTCAGCAGATAACTGCACATTTCAAAGTACTCAACTTGGCACAAATCCTCCTTGGATTCAAGATGGTCACCATTTCCAAGATGGCTGACACTTCTGGCAAGGAAATGTCTTTTTTTTTTTTTTTTGCAATAAACTCACCCACAATTTTCCCATACGGATGATCCAGGTGTCAAATCATTTTAACAAAGCAGAAAGTAAAAATTCTGAACACTGTAAAAATGTTCACCTACATTTTACAAATTAAAAGTCCTGCTGAATTAGAGCAATCGTACAGAGGGACAGGCCAAAATAATTTTAATGATTTAAAATAATATTTAATTGACATTAATAATTGTCCTCACAGTCAAAAACACAGGATTTAATTGCAAAATCACTGAAATCTGTCCAACGGATAAAACTCTGTGGTAAAACATGTTTCTTATGCCGGAAATGGCGGCCATCTTGGAAAATGGTAGCTAATAGCTAAAGGGCTTCTTCTTTTTTGTAACCACATTTAAAAGATTATTAGAGTTATCTGCTGCACCATTACTTTGCTTTACAACGTGTGTTTTGTGTTTGTTTCTTACGCCCTAGTCACGTCAGAAAAAGATCACCGGGGCCAGTGTGCATAGCTGGAGTGATTACAGCAACATGCACGTAGAGTCGTGTATGAAGACGAGCTTAAAGAGATCCAGACCTCTCCTTTTAGCACGGCGCATCTTTTAGCATAAAGAGCCAGAGTGTCAAAGGCTACGTGGAACTAATTATTAAGTGAACACAGCTTTAATGTGTGTTTCTGTAGGCTGTTAACATATTAACATAAAGCGGAGAAGACAGTGAGGCGTCGGCTTCAGACACGATGCGAGAGAAGGTAAAGTTGAAGTGCATCCGGCTCGGTTGAGATGTTCTTTTTTTATTAGCCTTTGCTGCTGTGCTGAGGCTTATTTTGCAGCCTGCATTCTAATGAGAGAGAAAGCAAAGGAGGGAGGGAGTGTGGGTGTGGGGGGCGGTGGTGGAGGTTGTGTAACTCTGTGTTACATAACACAATGTGCATGGCCTTCTCTCTCTCTCTCTGTCTGTACCTCAGATAGAGAGACGTGCAGCAGAGCGAGCAGGAAGGAGAGGATGGAGGGTTTAAAAGGATGCTGGTGTTAATGAGGGCGATCTGAAGAGAAGTGCGCCTCGCTGGAAAATCACACCTCATTACGGCACTGTTTCTAATAACGCCGGTGATGAGGATTAGTTGTTTGGGAGGTGAGGGACGGGGAGAGCGGACCCCTGGCTTGTCTTAGATTAAAACTCAACCATCAAGTGGCATTCAAGTGGGTTTGTAGGGTAATTAAAGTCGATAAAATGTTATTGCTTTCACCCTTGGCCCACCTTCGGCTGGTCGGGGGTGAACCGTCAGACATTTGTCGGACATTTCGGCAGAGGACGGATCACTGCTGAGATTCAGCCTTGACGCTGATATCTCTGATTACAAGACAGAAAATCGTGTTTACCTTCAGTTACTTTTCTTCCTTGCACTCAAATTTTTTGTTTTTATGCATAAAAGCACTTTTAAGTTTAGTTTCTACTTTGCTTTAGTGGATAATTTAGTAAACCAAGTGTTGTGTTCGGGCTTTTAAGAGAGCGTAGTTTGCATTCAGTGTTTGATTCTTGTAACCTTATTCCACTGAAGCGCACTGAGCCAGCAGAAAAAAAAAAAAATCTCCTCCATTCATAAAATAAAACTTCAAAAGAAAACTATATATGTGATAAAAACAAAAAGTTTATTTCTGTATTAAATCTGATCTAATATAAAATTACACACATTTGGTATAAAACCTCCAGCTCATTTGTGCTCAGGTGTTTATTCCAAACACAGTCAACATTTCCGAGGAAGTAGTTTTACTCTGTGTTTGAAGCAAACAAACAAACGTCGGGTCATGAGTAGTTGACTTTCACACAGAACGTCTCCTCCGTCTTCTCCTCCAGATTGTTCACGTAGACCAGGATCTCCACTGAGCCGGGACTCTGGCTGGGGGCGAATCTCAGTCCGATGCTGTAACTCTCTCCCCCGCTGATCTGAACACAGAGAACACAAACAACATCCTTCATTTTGAAGTGCGAGACCATGATTCTTCTTTTCTTTTCAGCCTGTAACACCACACAGATGCGACCGTATCCATGTACACCGACTTCCTGAACGTCCTCTTTAAATGGAGTCATTCATTATGATTTCTAAAAGGACTCTTTGGGAATTTGATGACTTCATTTAGATTTTTGGGGTCAATATTCTGTTGAGACTGTTATCAGGCTTATGAAGGTTAAACTTTACTATTAGTTCAGAGATGCACTGTTCCCTTGTTCTCATTATTACAGAAGGCAGTCATGTCTGTCACAAACAAACAGAGCGAATTAGAGAAATGATTAAATTAATTAATTCACTAAAAGAAAAGGAGGAACTTATTGTCATTCATACACTAATGACTAGTCAGTCATATGATCAAGTTCTGTCTCACCACCTTCACAGTTCATATAGTTCCACAGTTTTGCTAAAACACACTAGTTATGGTGGGTTCTACCAGGGATGTTATGGGAGTTATAGGCTAACGTTATCCTCTTTAGGCTAACGTTATCCTCTTTTTAGGCTAACGTTATACTATTTTTAGGCTAACGTTATCCTCTTTAGGCTAACATTATCCTCTTGAGGCTAACTTTACTCTGTTTAGGCTAACGTTATCCTCTTTAAGCTAACGTTATCCTCTTTTTAGGCTAACCTGACTCTTCTTAGGCTAACATTATCCTCTTTTTAGGCTAACTTTACTCTTTTTAGGATAACATTATCCTCTTCAGGCCGACATCATCCTCTTTAGGCTAACTTTACTCTGATTAGGCTAACATTATCCTCTTTAGGCTAACGTTATCCTCTTTAGGCTAACTTTACTCTGTTTAGGCTAACATTATCCTCTTTAGGCTAAAGTTATCCTCTTTAGGCTAACTTTACTCTGTTTAGGCTAACATTATCCTTTTAAGGCTAAAGTTATCCTCTTTAGGCTAACTTTACTCTGTTTAGACTAACGTTATCCTCTTTAAGCTAACGTTATCCTCTTTTTAGGCTAACCTGACTCTTCTTAGGCTAACATTATCCTCTTTTTAGGCTAACTTTACTCTGTTTAGGCTAACATTATCCTCTTTAGGCTAACGTTATCCTCTTTAGGCTAACTTTACTCTGTTTAGGCTAACATTATCCTCTTTAGGCTAAAGTTATCCTCTTTAGGCTAACTTTACTCTGTTTAGGCTAACATTATCCTCTTTAGGCTAACTTTACTCTGTTGAGGCTAACATTATCCTCTTCAGGCTAACATTATCCTCTTTAGGCTAACTTTACTCTGTTGAGGCTAACATTATCCTCTTCAGGCTAACTTTACTCTGTTGAGGCTAACATTATCCTCTTCAGGCTAACATTATCCTCTTCAGGCTAACATTATCTTCTTCAGGCTAACGTTATCCTCTTCAGGCTAACGTAGCGATAGCTGGGTGCTCACTACAGTATTATGCTGCAAAATAATAATTTTGTGGTATCGAATTTGTTATTGAGAATCGTGGAATTTCATTGGTTTTGGTAAAAATTTCGAGTATCACGACCTCCCTAGTTTCTACAGCAGAGTCCTCTCTCCAGGCTGGATCCTTCAGCCTGGAAATAGTTTGGTCCTTCACAGCGCCCATTCAGTCCAAGGAGGTTTCAAATTTAAGAAACGTTTGCCCTTCAAAATAAAGGTCCCCCATAAAATAAAGATTTGAAATGATGTTAGAAATCCGTTCGGGTCTTAAACGAGGAAATACATGTCTAACTTTAAATTTAGGAGTTGGTCCTTCCTGTTTACTCTGTGGTCACATGTCCATTGTTTGTTTCAGTGACTGTTTGAGAACCTGTTCACTCTCTAAAGTGACACTCTAAACTCTTCTAACTCTGTGGCTCTGCAACAATATTAAAATACTGAAGTTGTTGTTTTTGTATTAAAAATGATTAAATTGTATTAAAATTAAATATGGAGCTCAGTGTTAGTGTGTGTCCAAAGCCTAATCCAATAAGAGTCATCTGAAACCAGAAGATGATTACACGAGGAAACTTCACATGGTTTATATTCTTCATTGTTCTAAACTCCTGACATCTCACTCCTCTGACTTCTCCTTTTACTGATTACAGGCACACGATGCTTAATGTTTTCATCTTTTTATTTCTCAGGGGTCGCAGTGTGCAAACCATCTTTATGTGGTCATTTTTTTGTCTTCACAGTATTTCAATCAGAGCAGAACTGTCGTCTTGTATTTTCTGTAATGGCCAGTAACGGATATATGGGTCAGTTTGGGGGATTTATGCTGTAATTGTCCCCAAAAGCGAAGCAGTATTGATCCCTGCTTCTCTTTCCCTCTCGACAGCTAGTTTCATCATGGCGGTGGATAGTTATGTTAAAAAAGAGAAAGGTGTCTCCGCATTTGCTTAATGCTGCAGGCACAGTAAATTCTTTATGAGACACCTGGAGCCTCGCTGACAAGATGGAAAAAAAAAAACAATGGGCTATTTTTCACTCTGCCCACCTCCTTCTGTCTAATTGATGCAGTGTCTTCTGGACGGCAGCAGCGAGACTCTTTAATAGTTCATGTGGAAATAGATACCAACTGCACCTCATTCATTTATTTGTTAATTTAAAAATGCTGCTTTCCCGTTTGTTTCGCCATCACACCTCTGCAAATGAGAGGCAAATGAGAGGCAGCGACTCCGGCGCTTCATGTCTGTATGTGAGTGAATCAGCTATTAGACACCGAGGTTGACAACATAACAATAAAGCAACAAGCACTAATGACTTTGTTTTATTCCCCCCGTTTTTTGTTCTGAATGCAAACGAGGAAGTCGTTCACCTGTCACAGATGTGGAATGAACCGTCGCCACGAGAGGCCAGAATTTACCTGTGTCCCGTCAAAATGTGTTTACAGTAAATACTCGAGGTTTCCTGGCGACATCTGAGACGGCTCTTCTTCTCTAGTTTGTGGGTAGTTACAGGTTTTTGTCATATTTGACACTGTCATTTTGTTTATATTCAATTATACCATCAGTAGTTTTATGGGCCGTGATATCTGCTAATTTTGATGGATTTTTCCAGTTTATTCACAGACAAACTTTATAAAACTCATCTGACATTAAATTGTCTCTAAAGCAAACATCAGGAGCTCTCGCATCATTTATTTTAGCGACATTCAGAACGACCTTGGTTTCCTGAAGAAGCGAAACTTGACTTCCATCACTACGGCAACGCGTGTGAATATATACGGGCGCCGTGGTCGTCACTTCAACCGTCGCTGCTTTACGTCCCTGTTGTTCTGGCTGCACAACAGCTCAGTCACAACTTCACTCAAGTGTTTGAACGCCTACACACGTGTTTCCCAGAACAGATTATGCTTTTATCTTCTACAGTAATCAATAAAGCTGTCTACACAGGTCAGGTGACAGCTCGTGTTTCCCTCCCTCTTAATGTGCGTTACCGTCACCTGAAGCATATTTCACACTTCCAAGTGTTTTTCGTTCGCTGCCAAAACCTGATGACCTACGCTCAATACTGCGCCTGAATGCATCGTGTGTAGACAAAGACGGTCTTTAAGCACCCTGCTCTGTAGCAGCTACATTTCCAATAAAGTTTAGAGTTGTAGTTGAAGTATTGCCAATAGCTTTTTGTTTTATGAGCATACTGAAAACATGATTGCACCTAGATAGAGCAGTTTTTTACTTTGCAGAAAATAGCTTGGAGTTTAATATGTTAGAAAAAAAAATCTTCCAAAAGCATTATTTCCCATAATGAGGAAGGGTGCAATCATTATGAGGCTTTAAAGGTGAACACTAATGACATCAATACGCAGAATTTTTATTAAGACTTTTTTATATCTTTATGTTTGGCAAAGAGAATTCCCTGTTGTTTCCATTATTTAATCCTTGACTAAATTAAAATAACTAATAAAAAAAATAAAATAAAATAAAAATAATAAATTTTACCATTGATCAGCAGCACTTTCCATTAAAGCTGTTCATGAAATACTTTACAGACTGTCACACAGTCACCCTTAATCCCATGAAACCACCTGTGCTGATCGAAGAGGCGAGCTGTTGCCGAGGAGGAAGCTTCCTCCTTTCGTCTGGGTGTTAATCAAAGTAATGATTTTACTCCCAGTGAGAGTGAGAGAGCTGCACGACTTCCTGCTTCGCTCACCTGGAATTTATCGTGTTTGAACTGCAGCAGGTCCGGATGGTCCGAGCGCAGCAGGAACGTGCGGCTGCTGGTGTAGGGGTTGGTGTAGGTGATTTTTCTTGAGCTGCCACGCCCACCGCCGACTGGGACACACACTTCAAATGCCTGCGTGCGCGCGCGCACACACACACACACACACACACACACACAGTTTGTGCTAGCTTATGCTAACCGTTGGCCAATAAATAATTTAAAAAACACTGGGACTGAATGAAGACTGATGATAAAAAAAATCTGAACTGAATTTAGACACAGTTTTAATGTATACTCTGTTGATAATCTGTCAGTCAGGCCCACAGTCGGTGAGTTAGACGGTTGGTCTCTCACTTGTTTCATTGTCGTGAAAACAGAAAGATAAAAACACGTAAGTGAATTGTGTTAAAATACTGTATGTGTGAGGAAAAGGAGGAGGAGAGAAGCAAATGTTAACACTGTGAAACTGGGCTGAATGCAAACACTGCGCCATGGCGTCATGAACATGCTAACTGGCGTATTGCGTCATTTAACGTCTTTTCAAGCAGCTTTAGCTTCTTTGCATTGACAGAAGTTGGAAACACTGGTTTCTTCTGGGTAACCGAATGATATTTGAATCCATGTGCACTCAAGGCTAAGTATTAAAGAAACGACTCCTACCTTGGACAGCACGGGCTGGTGGACGTTGAGACACAGTAGCCAGGCGGTGACCAGCCGCTGGTTCTCCACGTCCACCGCGTTCACGTACAGGAAGCGGCTGCCGGCGTGCCACGGCTGCACCTTCAGCTGCAGCTCCTGCACGGCTGCGGGAGGCAAAACAAACACGCCGTCCGGATCCACCTGCAGGGAAGGTGTGGGAGAGTGGCGGTAAAGGTTTATTGGGTTTGGCAGTGGGG
Source organism: Seriola aureovittata (assembly GCF_021018895.1). NCBI lineage: Eukaryota > Metazoa > Chordata > Actinopteri > Carangiformes > Carangidae > Seriola > Seriola aureovittata. The sequence goes on from NC_079372.1 coordinate 20,816,035, forward strand.
TGTAGAGATGTCGGGTGGGTTGTGAGATCGAGTAAGAGACAATTAATAAAAGGGAAGGAGAGGCGTTGACCGAGTAACACAGTACAGAAGAGGAGGGAACAAAGTTATAGAAAAGAAGAATTAATGGGAAAAGGTGTTTAACAAAGTCAGAGGGAGGTGAAGGAGGTGTACAGATTACAGGAGAAAGTGGGTGAAAAAGAGCGAATGAAAGAAGCAAAGTGAGGGGGGAGACAATGAAATGAGAGCAAATAGAGGCAGCAGAGTGACAGAGAGACAGAGGGATGTGAGAATGAGATTTACTGTGCAGCTCCTTTTTAATCTGTTGAGAAAAGCAAAGCAATTCTCTGGCGGTGAGCTTTATCCTGTTTTATAAGACTCCTCCGATGCATTCCACGCCGAGCTAACCTGCCGAGAGTCAGATCAAAGAGGCCGCCGATGCATACGGCAAAATCTTTTAAAAATACATCTGTCACTTTTTCAGCCACTACCCTGTTCTCTTCAGGGGAGACATGTTTGGGTCGAGCTGTATGGTACACGGTGGCTCTGACAGTCCATCACAAGGCGATGCCCTTTTTACTGCAGCTCTGAGTGAGAAACATTGTCAAACTCCCTCTTCTCCTGAATCTCGTTATGAATAAGAAACGATCTATTAAAAATGGAGAGCAATCTGACACTCCTGGAACACATTCTCAGATGTTCAAGGGAGCATACAGCCATTGCTAATTTTTTTTTTTCAGGGATTGTGTCAAACTGCGTACCGACATGATCTGACATGATTGCATGAAGTAATGTGGGAACCTAATAAAAAGAAATGAAGTGACAAATGAAAAGACCCATTATTCCGTCAATCTGCATTTGTACATTCTTGATAATGACTTGAATCTTAACCTGGAGTTATTACAAAAGAGGCTGTTGCTCTTCCATTGTTTCCTGCTGCTAAAGAGAACAATTTGCATGAAATCATTTTACAGTTTGAAAATTGATAACGTCCCATTAGATATGTAAAAGTCAAGGTTTAGATGATTAGAGCTGTTTCTGATTCTTTTTCTAAGTTCATTGCCTTTCATTTTAGTCAGACGTGTTTTGGAGAACATGCCAACTCCACACAGAAAGACCCTGTTCAGACCTACTATTAAATGGTTTTAATCACAGGTGGTCGGCTGTAAGTTCAGGTGTGAACGCTCCCAAGACGCATCGAGGACACATCTGAGATCCGATGGGACAACATGTGACCACATTCTTTCAGCAGTGTGGATGTGAATGTGTCCAGGGCCACACTGAAGGACCGACTGCTCTACTGTCTGATTAGTCCCAGAACCTTCTTGGTGTGAGGCCACAGTACCAACCACTGCACCACCAGCAGCATTAAAGATGTAGAAGAGAATCGCTCCGGTGTTTTTTCCACCCTCTTGATCTGAAGAGTTATGTGAGTAACTACAGTACTGTGAATTCTGGACCTAACTGACTGTCATGAGTCAAATCGAGAATCGATGCTAAAGCTCTTCTTGGGTCTTAAATCCAATCCAAACTACCTGAGCCCATTGAGCATAAATTAGTTTTCAGTATAAAGTGTAAAACCCCCCCCCCAAAAAAAACCCCAATTCTTAAAGACAAACTCAATCAAGAGGAAAAACCCTGTCAGCCCAGTCAGACCCGAACACAGAGAGACTGGAAGCAGCATGATGCTCCGCCAATTACTGAGCAGCTGCTGTCCAAAAGAGCAGCGGTCCATGTCATTTTTCCTGCACTTCACAGTTCACACTCTCCATTTGTCTCAAAAAACAGATTTTCTCCTCCACTTGTTACGACACACACAAGATCAGAGCTGGTGGAAGGTCTGATTGGTGCCGCTCGAGTGTTCAGACATATTTACACACGGACCTGAGACCACTTGTCCAGACAGGAGTGAACGTGGTGTTGACAATAGTTACGTCTTAAAGTTAATAAACATATTATTTAAAAACCGTAGAGGTCAGTGAATCACGATGGCGTGTACCTCGATCTCCGTGGGGTGTGATGAGAAACATTTGACCTTGCGAACAGCCTGCTTTCCCCTCAGCACCAGTGATTGACAGGTCCGCTGTCCGGTCACACAGCTGACATCCACCCGCTCCAGGAAATGCACATAAATCTGCCAGATCTGGGAGGGAGCTGCCATCCACTTATCACTGCAGAGAGAGAAAAAAAAAAAAAACATCATCAGGATCAATTAAGCTAACGAGGAAGGCAGTTCTCCGGCTGTGGCAGCAGAAACATCATCATGATCATCTCCACGCTGCTGAGACGGAGAGGATTCAGTCTCAGTGGTCTGACTCTGACTCTGAGAGCTGTGAGGCTCGGCTCTGTGACAACAGCACTCAAGGAGCATTTGGGGATGTTTGGTTGAGACGTCAAGTGATGTGGGTTTTTGAGGACAGACGCAGTATCATTAATGCTGCTGCTGCTGCTGGAAATCTTCACATCATATTCAACATTTCTACATGTTGCAACAAACGTACAAACTGAATCGCTGAGGGTGTTCCGGCGATACTTTATTTAACAGGTCCTGTAATTTTCTTCATAATTTCCTACAGTGTTTTCTTGAAACAAAGCGTCATTATCATTTAGGTGAAGAAAGGGACTGCCTCGGGCTCCCTGCTAATTTGTTTGGGGATTTGCATCAATAATATAAAATATTAATTAGTCCTGCATCATAAGCCAATTTTCTGGCCCTGTAGAAGTGCTATGTCTAAAACTAGTTTTAACTAATCCCATATTATTTTAATTTATATTGTACTGACACGGCACATTATTAATCATGTTGTGTTTTCTTAAATTACCACAAACTAATTGACACATCATATTGTTCCAGCGTGAGAGAAGCAAATGGCCTCAGTGTCCAGGCGTATGGATGCGACACCGTGGGTTTTATCTATAGAACAAAGCGTTAGCCGTGTTCCTGTTTTTGAGCTCATTTCCTGTACAGATTCATACATGACTCTGATGGGGCAGAATCCAATCAAGATCTCCTTAGAAATCAATTAAAGGTGACCTGTGGAGTTTCTGTCCAGTAGCAGTTTATATGAGGAGGTCCCTATTTTGTTTACACCTTGTGCAACGGGATCCACACTCCTGTCGACTTACTGGCAGCAACATTGTTTTAAAAAAAATTGGCTTTACAAATGTTTTATGAGGCAGAGAATAAATTTGACACATTAGTCAGAACTCAAGGACACACACAGAGCATTAGCATCAGCATAGGTTTTGCTGTTTACACAGGAAATGCAATTTTACAATTCATAGACAGAAATAATTGTGCTTGTGTTTAATATCCTTATTATTTATTGTGAGTCATTCTGTAAACTGCTACTATTTTAATATTGATTAATCACAGTGTTGGAGCCTCGTTAAGACTCTCTAGTACAATCACTGGAAATGTAAAGTCCGATTTTACTCTGAACTTCATTTATTGGGACTAAAGTAAACTGATGATGTTCATCTTCCTCGTCTTTCTTCTCTGCGTCTGATCACTTGTGGTGGAAACTGATTGATTAAAGGAGAGTCTTCAGTGGAAATGAGGCTCGTGCACATGTTGATATAGTGGAACCATGTGAAGGCACGTATTTATAATTCTGATGAAAAGAGTGTGTAAGAATATTTCTGGTTTTAATCATGAATCTACAGAGTTTTATACATCTGTCCTCAGCCCTGCAGTAAATATGTGACCAGTCTAAACTTCACTGGAGTTGAAAGATAAATCCCCGACATTTGATTAGAGGCAAAGGTTGGTCCGACATATTAACAAACCCACACATAATCCAGATGGAGATTTGGGAGACTAGAGGAAGGGTTCTGTAACTTCAGGCACTAAAACCACCAAACCTCCATCTGATTAGTTAATTAATTAAGCCTGTGTGAACAATTTAATTTGTCCAAAACAGACTGCTTCTTTATACCTAAGCTGTACATGTGCGTGTGTGTGTGCGTGCGTGTGTGTAAAGTATCCCTGTTCAGTAAATAATACATACGTGAAAACCATCACAAAGAACATTTTTATGTGTGGACTGGGACTCCCTGGCACTTTCAAGTACACATCCTGAGGCTCCCCTGGCACCTGGGCAGAACCAGAGCAAAAGGCAGAACCATGTTAAAATGGAAGGAGAAGAGAAAAGACAAAACAGAAGAAGCAGCAGCAGTAAAAGAAACCCTGCGTTCGCACTTTAAAAGTGTACGGCATGCTGTAAGGGGAGATTCTTTTGTGTGTGAGAACAGCTTGCAACTGATGACAGGGGAGCAATGAATCCCCCTGCTAATATTAATGTGGGTTATTAGAACATATAAGACAATTCATTCCCTCACCAGCATCCTTGTCTGGCAGATGATGTTCGGGTCACTGCAGCGTACAGAAATGTAGGCGCCGGCGTCTGGGTCTCCGGCTGAGGAACCCATGAACGACAAAAACAAACAAAAAGAAGAAAGTTTTTCACACACAGCTGACCTTACGGACATAAATAAGAACACACATCGAATGTGATATAATTTATAAACATGCATATGTGCTGTAGATGTGGTGTAAGTCTTCACTTCATCTGTTTCACATTTTCTTGCTTTTCATTTCCGGCTCTATTTCCAGACGCCTCTCTGTTGTTATTAGCCTCTCTTTTGTGATTGAAGTTGTATTATATTGTAAGATTGTATGTGCTGATATTTTAGTAAAAATACAATAAAATGAAAGTAGAATACATTATTCATCCTGATCCACCTCCACTCCTCCCCCCATGTTGTATAAATATGTTATTCTGTGTCAGTGAAAGCAATTTTAAAAATGCAATAATATGCAAATTAATTTTTAAAAGAAATTAAATCATCCAATCTAGACACAGTGCAGGGAGAGTGCAAGGGAGCAATGGCTGATGGGGGATGACTGGGGTAACCGTGACTACCTGTGGGGTCCTGCCAGGGCGGTAGACGGATGGCCTTCTTCAGGAAGCAGAGCTCGGGGTGGTAAAGTCGGAAAGTCTGGTCAACAACGTGGGGTGTTGGCTCCACGTTCACCTGGCAGATGGCCATCGGCTTGTCGTCCTCTGCTTTGAAAGTCACCTGTGGAGAGAAAATGGGCAGTCTCAGCAGCATGCCACCCCCCCACCACCACCACCACCACCCTCCCCTGCCTGATGCTACATACCCAGAAAGAGCATTTACATCATCAGGATGCAGAGAAACTCCTCAGTGAAAGACAAACTGATAAATCATTCATAGCTGCGTTAGAAGCTCCTTAAAGGGGAATGAAAGTTTATAACAACTTTTATTTTATTTTTTTGCAATGCTACTTCCATTCATTTAAAATGGAAAACATACAAACAATCAGACATATCAGTTCTTTAAGTGTAGCTGCTGAGATCTGGGAACACGGTGACATCACTGCAACAAGTCTGACAGCGTATCAGTTTATCAAAATTATATTCTTTAATGATCAATATTGTGACAAGCTGTGGCTGTGACACTGTGAGCTGTGAGGAGTGTGAGCAGAGTCAGATTTGGATGTTTTAAAGGAAGTTTCCAGTGTTCCAGCAAAAAAAGCTAAATTTAGAGTAAATTCAGAAAAACTAATTCTGTCTAGCAGAAATATATATTTTCATTTTTTTATTTTTCTTCTATCTTTGGATCCCTTAGCCAGTCCAGATCCAGATCCAGATCCAGACCCCCAGGCACAAACACTGATCTAAACCACTCGAAGGTGAATCTGAGAGCGAGCAGCGACTTGTTTGAAACCTGAAGAGTTGCTCGTGCACCATTGGACTTCATGTTAGTGATGTTGCAATATTCCTGGATCTCAGCAATGAACTTGATGATTGCAGTTAATTTATTTTTTTACAGATACAAACAATAATTAAATTAAGACCAATGTTGTAATAATTGGATTTTTTTTTTTTTTTTAAGGCAGTGTGAGGAAGGTCATGTAAATGCTGTGTTGTTGTTTGGCACAAACTAAATTAATTAGTTAATCTACACTTTCTGTGTGTGTGTGTGTGTGTGTGTGTGTGTGAGACCTTAAAACAGGACACAACAATACAGACAATGTTCCTGTGTCATTAGACATTTAGAAAACACCCACATTGTAATTCCTGACTCTCTTTAGTGAAATGCAGAAGTGGAACTTTGTGTTTTCTTCCTGAGGCATTTCAGCTCTAAATAACATATAAAGCTTCTTCTTCTTTTTTTTTTTTTTTTTTTTTTAAAAAAACACTCTTAAAGAAGTTTTATTCAAACATTCACAGATGATGATGATGATGATGATGATGATGATGATGATAGAAGCTGTACACTGGAATATAAAAACTGGCCTCAGACTGCTGAAACCCCCACAGAGCTGCTGAGTGTGCTTTGAAGTTTGCTGCATTGAAACAGCCCAGAGGATCTGTCTTCACACACATGCACTAATTACATACGATAAGTGGTATACACACATACGCCAAAATATGCAAACACACTGGGATTGCCAACCCTCTCACGTACCATCATACTCTACTCCATCATCTCAAACTGGTGCTCGCCGCCTTGATTTGAATGACTTCATGCTCTGCATAACTGAAGTGGAGTTCAGGAATTATAGATTACGTATGGCTGAACCGCAGGATTGCAATGTTAATGAATTATTCACTGACTATTTCAAACCGTATCAAATCAGAGGAACACACAGGTTTTGCGGTGTGACTTGACGATGTGAGTTTGTCTGGGTCACACGCTTCATTCGGATCCAATTCCAAACACATTGTCATGAACTTTGCTGGAGATGTTTCACGTTGAGCTGCTGACTTCACGTTCGAAGCCACCGTCAGGTCAGAATTTCCCTGTGACCAACACTTTAGTCCAAGACAAGGTTACCTAGAAATTTCACGGACTGATTCACAAGAAATCTGCTGTGAATGTTCAGGTCCCTAATGGACGAGCCCTTATGTTTTACTTGATCCACTGCCTTTCCCAGAATGCCGCGGTCAGGCCAGAATTTCCACTTGTACAAATATCCACTGGGCAGATTACCATGAAATTTATTGAGCACATTCATGCACTTTCCTCTTATGTCAATCAAAACTCAACTTTTCACACAGAACACCTGATCGTCTAAATGACACGTCGCCATTAAATTCACAGATCTGGGACGACCTCGTGGCTTTTATTCTAGTGCCACCATCAGAACAAACTTCAGAGTTTTAAGCTACATGATCTCTAGAGGACGCAAAGACATGACTGTACATGCCGTCCTCTCGGGGCTTTAAACTTGTAATCTTGTTCATAAAGTGTGATGTTGTCACAGCAAAATAATCAGATTGCATTGTAGAAAACTGTTTTCCGATCACTGCTGTGCTGAGTGGTAAGGTGCAGACCAACCAGGTGTTCATTTCAATAACGTAAATGACAGCATCTCCAACATCATAAAAACAATGTGAACATATTGTGGTTTATATATATAAATGTCTTTTTCTCCTGTTGAAGGAGTTCGTGCTGGGTCATGACTTTTACCTTATCCAGCACCTTTGGAATGAACAGTGACACTGAACTTTGAGCCTTATCTCTCAACATTAGTGGCTGACTTCAAGCACCATAATGCAGCCGTGGCTTAGTGGGAGCAAATCCCTGCAGCGAGGCACCGAAATCTTAAGGAGAGGCTTCCCAGGGGGAGAGGAGGCTGGTAGAGCAGCTCGTTCAGGCCACATTCTGTATGGCTCTAATGTTCAGGTGTCCACACACTATAAACTCCATCCCACCGCAGAGGGTTACACCATTAAAAATAGACACAGTTTAATTCTGTTCAGAGCTACAATACAAAGTAAAGTTTAACTGCCTGAAAGGATTAAAATATCCAGTCATGAGAAATGAAGAATGCTCTGAAGTGACCTTTCCACATTTTGGTCATTGATTCACACACTCACAGAAGCTGATCCCTGCCAAACAGCAGCTGTCCAAAACGGTTGATGTGTGAGATTTGTGGGCCCATGCTGACCTGCAGGAGTGGCCCATATCTGGCTCTGGTGATGGGTGCTGACTGACAGCGGTGCCAAAGCTGGCATCCTGACAGCTCTGCTGTTGGGGCTTGTCAGCTTTAGCGGGACACAGATTTGATCCAGACCTGACCTCTTTGACCTCTTGACAGGATTTTTGCTCAGAGCAGCAGTGCTGACACTGACACACTAATACACAAAAAATGTAGGCAGACACACGCACGCTTGGCAGACTGGCAAATATTTCATCACCCTGTGCAATGGGAGAGCTTCGGGGTTCTGTACTCTACACAAACAACAGGATTATGGCGAGGTACTGGCGAGCACTGATGGATATCTTGTTTTCAGCAGCATAAAGCCACGTGCCAATAACGTAAGCATCGACTGACGCTTGCAGCTGCAGAGAGTTTATTTTGGTGACAGCTGCAGCTGTATAGGGGCTGCACATTACATCATCTGCAGCTATAGAGCTCATTGTTTTATCTACAGTAAATCAGAACAAGCACGTTCACGTCGTTTCTCTCTCCTGTAAACTTCTGACATATTTATAGACGGTCAAATAAACGCTGAAAGTGGGAAAATAACTTGAGAGTCATGCGGTGCGTACGCCGTTCATGTAAAGTAAAGTAGCCAGACGTGTCAAGCTGTCCTCCAATCAGCAGATAGTTTAACTCTCCAGCCTGACATTTGCCAATTGGAGAAGATAAACAAGGTTCAATAAGATAAAAGTGGTTTGCAGCATATCACTTTGCTTGACAATCTCGTCTGCCTAGTGTAACTTTTGAAATAGTTGACACTTCAAAGTGTTCTTTGTGTCTGAGCTGTGACTGTGTGGGAGAGGAGAGGAGGGAGGAGGCGGCGCTCTGCCACTCCGCAGAGAGTTGTCTGGGATTGTGCTTGTACACTAGATGTTGTTAGACTTAGGGATGTGGCAGGAGGTTAACCCCCGAATCAAAAGCTGCGTGCTGCACACTGAGCTCAGGTTTTATCTTCCTCTGCTCTGCTGAATCTAATAATCAAATTATAAAGGCATATACATTAAGACGCTAAAATTGTTGGACTACATTACAGCTCTTATCACGGCAGGAAAACATACTGTACATCCAGATTGCAGCTCAAATCCATATCTTGCTATAATTCCAGCCCGGAGACAAACAAATCAGGGATTAGGAGGCAGAGGACTTTAGATGGAGAGAGAGATGGTCCAATACACAGAAAACATTGTGCGAAGCGTAAGTAGCACACTCTGTACCTTGATAGTTTTGGCAGCAACAATGTTGGACAGATTCTTCTTGGCCACCTGAGAACCTTTGCCTGCAGGTAAGAAGCTCGGCCCCTGTGAGGATTTGATAAGAAACCGAATGTTTATCAGAACTGAACATCTACCAAAAAACAAAACAAAAACAAAACAACACATATGACTGCAGAGAAAATATTACATCTGTACGTCAGGACAGGAAACTGCAAATGATCACAAAGAAGCAGAAGAGAATCAAAGGGCATAAAATCACAGTTGTCCACAGGAGATAAGGCCACAGCCTGTGTAAGTGACATTTATATCAAACTGCCCTCCTGGCATCAAATTACCTGTCAAGCCTGAGTTACCATTCCATCTGTATAACTTGCCCTTCGAATAGATCAACTACGGTTAATAATCCTTGAGGTAAAGTGACATTTACATCAATGAAATTTCAACTTTTGTACCCGCTTCATCTCTTCTTCCCACGGGCTTCTCGCACCAAAAACACACCTTCACACCACAGAGCGAATCAATTTGAAAAGATTTTCCCTGAACCGGAATCAATACGTAGACTTGTCGAGTGGTGTGATATTGTGGAGAAGGAGGAGAGAGGGGGAAGATGTGCCGACTCTCTCCAAGAACTCAACCCAACCTTTCTAATCTGACTGCAAAGATACAAAGATACCTGAAGGGCCATGGTGTGGTCGCACAGGAAGCTCTGGTACTTCAAGGGAATGTGGACGCTCTCTTTGGGCCGGAGGTAAACCCTGGGACCCGGAGCACCCTCCTCCAGGTGGAACATATTCTCCTCCAGTGGAGTCGGACTTCTGGTTAGCGCTTTGAAGTAATGCCACTCCTCTGTGCTGGTGATGACACTGGTAATGGATGGAAAGATTAAAGGCACGGGTGAGATGAAAGCTGGCTCTTATATCTTTAAGGGATCCATCCGGAATCAGAATCGGACTTGTTACACAATCAAGAATAAAAGGTTAAACCTGCGCAGCGGGACACTGAAATGTTCATTAGGTCCTGTGATGAGATGGTGTTGAACAGAACGAACAATGCACTGAAGGTTTTTTTTTTGCTTTTCTTCAAGTCTTTGCAGAACTTTGGTTAAGAAGCACAGAGATGAATGCAGACGTCAGTGGCACAGAAAAAGTTCACGAGGTCATTAAAATCAAATGAGTTTCATCTCACCAACATGGATTTGCTCATTAAATTTAATGGAAACCTGGATATTCAATTATGTAAAAGCTACAGTGTAATAGGAGTCATTTGGTCTTGAGTTTGGAGCTTGAGAAGTGAGCGTGAAAAAAATGGAAATGGTTCATCATCCGGAGAGCAGGGATTTTACTCTGATAGTAGCGTCGCTGGGTCACCCTCTGGTCGACATGAATATCTGCAAGAAAACCCTGTGGATCTGGAGCCTGTAGTCGTTGAAATATTCTGCCGTTGACAATTCACCTGATCAACATCTCTGATCTCAGTTCATTCAGTTTGACAGGATCACAAAGAACTCCAAAGAGAACGAATCAATAGCAGGCCGGGGAGATCTTTGGTGATAACTTCTGCCCGTCAACAAGTCCGCTTTGTTAAAGCACTTTCAGGTTTCAGAACAAATGTTATGTAATGTCATTTATTGCTGTGCAAACGTCAGTGAGATGTAGTGGGTGAATTCTGAAATGCTACAGGTGGTTGTGTGTGAGTTAGATGAAGGAAAAGCTCTAATTAGATTTAAGAATACTTAAGTGACATGAGACGTGACACTGATCTTCTGAACTCACTCTCAGACATTTTTCCACCTGCTTTAGAATAAAATCATGATTACTAGGAGCTGTGCGGTATCATTCACTAGACTGTGGTAAATTCTCCCTACATACTGGATCTACGCTCTCAAAGGCATCCAGCAACACATCTAAAACAACGCATTTTCTCTTTAGTGAAGACAAACAAACAAACAAACAACAAACAATACTGACCCTCCCACTCGTCCAATGGGAGAGTCAGAACAAGCAAAAGTTCACTGCGTGGTCAACATCCAATTTGAGCTAAATTCCAAGGTCGATCAGTCAACAGTCCAAACATAATGCTTTCCTTTTTAATTAGCGTCAGGGGCTTTTCATGAAGGCGTGCAGAGGTCAGTGAAAGCCTCACTACAAACCCCAACGAATGGATTTCCGGGGAGAAAGCAACAGGAACAGATAACACGCTCCGGCGGAGGGAGGTCTCGTCTCTGCTCCATCTGCTTCCTTTGAATGCAAAAAAATTTCACGCACAAATGCATAAAAGGAAGTGCTGCTTTAAACTTCAAAAGGTTCCAACACACGAGGCGTGAGGAGGTGAATTTCTCTCAATAGGGGAGCGAGACTTTTTCTCAGGGCCCCACCTCACTGACATTAGTACGAGATGCAACAGTCAATTCCATTAAATTTATTTGGAGATTCCCACCTGTGCATTTGGAATAAAACACTTTGCCTGTGGCTTATCGCGACAACAAAGACTGTCTGTGTGCGGACATTTCACCCCAGCCTCCATGAGAAACCATCGGCTGATTCATTTTCATGGAATGAAAGTAGAACAACGTAGGAAGTGCAAAGGATAAACAGATTGAGACAAATGGAGCTAAAAGAGAGAAGAGAGGGAACGAAATAAAGATGATAAAAAGGATATCAAGAGAGAGAAGTGAATGGATTCAGAGTGGAGGAACACGGGGGGGAGGGGGACAGATAATGTGAGAGGGAAAAATGATGGGAGAGAAAGCAGCAGAGGAGCTGCACGGTCTCTGGCCTAGCCAGCAGCCATCGCTCACACTGGGCACCGTGAGGCCGAGTGTAAAAGGTAGCCATGCAAAATGGATGGCAACAGGTAGCAAACGTGTCCTCCTCGTGGAGAGGAGCCTCTGGGCTCTGCACCACTGCAGACATCAAAGCCACAGCTCGGCTAAACTCTAAACTCTCCCTTCAAAGCCTGAGGTTGGGGGGGTGGATGGGGTGGGTGGGGGCACACTCTTTTCTGTTGGTTTCTGTACAACAAAGAGCTGACCCAAGGCCTTGTTTATGCTGTCAAGATCTCAGAGTTCCTTGTCAAATATTGGTTGAAATATTGAGGGGGAAGTTACAGCAGAGTGACCTCCGACTGACCGAGGACCGTTCACTCAGTCCAGGACAACTGAGGTTCAGGGGCAGGTTTTGTTGTAAAACACAAGCACAAGTACAAATACCTTCTAGGATTCAGATTCAGTCACTTCTTTCTCAGTAACTGTAATCGTCCTTTTCCCCCCGGAGACATTCCTCTGTCAGTTTGAGCGTTTGGTGCTTTTGTGCACCGGTGTGTCGGCGTACAGGAGACTATTGTTTGTGCTTAAACAAAGAAGTCTCCTCCAAACCTCGGTATCACTACCATACATGTCATAGCTAAATGATAAAGTCTGGCATTAACATGCATAACTGCAGAAACATAACTGGATCCGTCTTTCAGCTGCAGCTTCTAACAACTACTTCTCATCCTAAAACGGCAGTTTACAGAAAACAAGTAGAATCACCTCCTCCATCACCTCTGCCTCCGCCACTCAGACTAGTCTCAGATTACATCCCTGTTGATCCAGAGACGTATAAAATATTAACCATTTGTGTCTTTATTATGGCTTCAAAGTGCCGCCAAAATCTAATCAGTTCATCCTGTAATGAGAACGGGACGGACGTACAGCCCGAAAGCAACACGCCTCCAGCTCCGACTGTTGATGGCGTGGAGACATAAAAACCAAGCAGAGTACAAAGTGGTTCAGAGAGCGGATTGATCACACACTCAGCCCTCCATGACTGAATCAGAGCGAAGAGCAACATTCAAGTTTCCAAAAAATAAAAAACAACAAAGTAACAAGTAGTCTGGGCCCTGCTGTGCATCTTGGACCGTCTCTTTCTAACTGGGTTATTCGAGTTTGATCGTTAAAAGCCTCGGTGCTGCAGCAGGGACACATCGGATGCAGAAGCTTCCTTGTCAATTTACACATCTCTGGCTCTTGGTAGAGGTGGCAGACGGTTTGGTGTCAGGCCGCCTCATCGGGAAATAAATAAATAAACTAGCAGGGCACTAAGCCGGCCAGAGGACAGATGCGGGGATTGATGACTCTCAATTAGACCTGGTAGGCCCGGTGGCTGGGCTAATGCCATAATGATTCATCCACAGCGCACTCCAGCCTTTGTTGATCAACGTGATATATGTTAATCCAAAGCTCAGGCATGAGCAGAATCCATAACAAAAGACTTAGTGCGAAGGGATTAACAACAAACACAAACAAACACGGCATGGATACCAGGAGCGGGTGATCCAGGAAACATCCGCCATAATGGCTGCTGTGTGTGGATTAAAGGGGACATTTAGCATCTCACCAGCATTATGTCTGCATCTGTGTCAAGGACAACCTGTTTGTGCTGCTCAAGGAGTCAGACTCTTCTCTGTATGTGTGTGAAATGTTTTGAAATGGTGCTGGCAGAGCTGAAAAGTCAGAGTTTGATAATGCAGCCACACAAAATGTGTTTGGAAATGTGGCTGCGATTTGTGCTGAAAAGGCTAATAATTTATCTTCTTCATTCACAAATAAAAATGCACACACGTCTCAAAACTGTGAACAAAATTAAAAACGTGTAAAGCGTAAACGTACGCGTACATAATGTGCCGCGTCAAAGTGGAAAATTCAAAGACTAAATAATGCACCTACTATATGCAAACAAGACATGTCAACACAGTAAATCAAACCAATTTCAAACCCTACAAGAGCTACACATGCAAACACACACATATCAGTACACACCTACACACGCATGCATCATGTCAAAACAGTGAGCGAGCTGTGAATCAGACTCCCACAACCTGAATAAAAAACATCTTCATGAAATCACTTCACGGTTTTGTGTTGGTGGTCTTTTTCCGAGATGCTGTTCGTCTATGTTTCCTGATGCTGTTAAAAAATGTTTGTTTAAATCACCTGGTGATGTGAAAGTATAGCTGAAATGTTTTTTTTTTCTAGTAAATTGTTAATAAAATAAAATCCATCAGTGTTTCAATGCAACAATATGAAGCCCCCAGTGGAAATAAGTTTCGTGTCACCTCACAGTATGTTTAGCATCACCTTCGATCCTTAGAGAAAGGCTGAGCTGCATCATAATATAGTAGTATGTTTTATGTATTAGCTCACCGCTGGTTGTGACTTCAGCACCAGTTGCACCCTCAGCTGTGGTTGGCTCAGGTTAAAGTCAGTACCAGCAGCTAGATACTGGTCGCTTAGCAACCTTGACAATACCTAACTCTTTTTTTTTTTTTTTCACAGAAACTTCAGGTTTTAAGTCTCTTGGTTTTAACAGTTGTACCGTTCACTGTTGAACTGAGCTGAAACAAAAGACTGACATTTAACAGTGTGATCCTCAGGCTCTCTGGTCTCTGTTGTTTGCTTTCATTACCAGCGCGATGATGGCCCAGGACACTTGAAGGAGCCTTTCGAAATGGGACGGTCTAGCGGAATCGGGACACAGCCACAGATATATCCGTGTAAACTACATGCTGGGATTATATATGTGTGGTGCACTGACATGGATGTGCCGGCTGAGTGTCATACGGAAGATGCTGCGTTCCTGAACTCACACAGCACAGCTACCATGGCCATATCCATAGCAACATATATGATCATCCACAAATGCAGATGTAGTCCAAGCATTAACCCCGCCCACAACCACAGCTGTATCCCTCACAGCTGCAGCTCTGCTCACAGACGGTGGCTGTCTGCTGTCGGAGCTCGACCTTTTGAAAGGAGTAATGAGCAATAAATACATAATGTAAAGTGTTGCGTCATCTCTCTCCTTCATGTAGTATTTGCAGGGGGTTTCCCTGAAGTGCCAGTGTATTATAACTCCACCAACACACTGCGAGGGGAACGCAAAGAAAAAAAAAAAAAAAAAAAAATCTTCGCACGTGACCCGTCAGTTCTGTACAACTGAGCCACGCAGGTGTCACTTAAAGAAACACAAACTGCATCCTTGAACAACAGTGTTTAACCGGCTCATTGAGATTTAATCGTCCGTGGTCTGAAAACCTCGTGTTTATTATTTCTCTCAAGAGAGATTTTGACATTTTGTCACAGCAAGAAAAATACTGGTATAAAAGAATAAAAGGAACGGTGGTTTACTTTAAATGCAATGAATGTTATAACCTGCTGATAAATGCTAATATGAAGGAATGAATCAGCATCATGAATGAGCAGTGCTGAGTCACTGCAGCGTGAGCACCAGGCGAAGTTTCACAGAACTCCTATGAACTAGATGATTAGTAGTAAATTGATTCAGTACAGAATGAGACACCGCTCACGACTTGTTATACAACGAACCAACAACAGACTAGAAACCATGACGACGAGACTGAGGAGGGCCGTCTTCCACTTCTGTTAAATTCTGTGAAAATCTTCTGCTGTGATTTACACACATAAAAACTGGGTCTGAAGCTCATCTCCTCTTACTTCCTGGATCAGGCCTTAAACCCCGCCCACCACCTGCTGGCTCCTGGTGGACAGGTGAAAGAGCAGAGAGCATCAAGATGGTGAGAGGAGGAAACATCAGAGAGACTCAGTCACATGTTTGAGCCTCAGTCAGACCCAGACTCAGAGGAGGAGTCTGTGGAGACCAGAACCAGAGAGTAGCAGACGGGTCAGAACTTGTTAGCGTCGTTAGCATCTTTTATTTGTTCATGTTGTTTGTTAGCTTGTAACTGGCAGTGGCGGACATAGTGTTAGTAGTTGTGCTAATGCTAACGCTCTCTCTCTGCACTGACAAGGTTTCAGGTGTATTTAGCCCCGCCCACTGTTTGCACAAGTTGACAGGATTGGTTCCTTAGGTGTGTGATGTATGAAACCCTGAATCTGTGTTTATGAGTCTGTCATTGGTTCACTGCAGTTCAAGGTGGAAACACTCAGTCACGGTGCTGATGATTATTTCACTCATCATGTGTCTGTATTATATAAAAACTATGTGGACGTTAACGAGGTGAAACACTGGGTTTTTTCAGAGGGTCATTAACGATGGGTCATATCCAGTATCATGTTGCTTTACGGCCCTATGCTGTTAAGTGTTTTGTATTGACAAGGTGTTGTAGGCAACTTTTGATGCCAAGAATGTTGCTGAATAATTCTGAGGAACAGGAGTGGAGAGCTCAACTATCACAGATCCTCTGGACTGGTTGTGTCTGACATTAGGGACAGTTCAGCGTGAGGACGCAGCATCATTTCCTGAAGCAGGATGAAAATAGGTTCTAAGAACTATCTCCAGAGCTTCACACACACACACACACACACACACACACACACACACACACACACACACACACACACACACACACACACACACACACACACACACACACAAACAGTACAGAAACACATGCACAGTTGGTGTGTTAGGCCTGGAACACAATTATAAACTTGTAAAATACAGTTTTAGAGATGAAGCACACGATTAAGTTCCTCTTCGTCAGTGGAGAATATGAGTCTTACCTGAGCTCAGGGTCATCACAGTGGATGGTGACGGTCTGAGGGACATTAAAGGGGTTTTTGAGGACAAACTCCATGTACTCGGCGGAGCCCAGGCTGGCGTAGAGGAGGTGTTGCGTGGTGATGGCCTGGCTCAGCATGTTGGCAATGCTCTCCGCCTTGCTGCGCTCTTCACTGGGCTTGATCTGAAGAAGTTCTCTGGCCAGCTGGGCTTCCTTCTTCTCATCCTAACACCCAGGAACAAAGACAAAGACATGACAAGATGTTCCATTGTGACACCAGGCAACACAACATCATATCGGTTTGTTAAGTGTTGATTGGAAACATCCATCACAGTTTATCTAGTGACTTCCTGCTTCAATTTTGACCGGCTGGACTTGCTGTAGTTTGCACACACACAGTTTTGAATGTTTTACCTGTATTTACTGAACTGTTGACTCATTTAAAAAATGGTTAACACAGTGTTATTGTAAGTGAGCAAAACAGGAGCGGAGCCAGACATTCGCGGGTTTAAACAAATTTAAGGGGCAGAAAAATGAAACCATCACGTTTTACGGAAGCTCCGCTAGTTGTTGGGCGACCCATAGATGACGATATTTCCCCCGCAGCTAAAAGAGCTGGATTCAGACAGACTGAGGGGAAATGACACCAAGTTGAATTTTTTATTATAACTTATAATAATATATATATCATAAACTTTATGAAAGATTCTGGGCTTTTGGAGAAAACATCCAGGGGCTGGAGCTCTATGAGCCTATGGATAGAAACAAAGGCCAAAACTAAGAAAATAAACCATAATTTTCTCCATGACATTTAAGAAACTACTCTAAGGCACTTTCCTCATTACCAATCCACCCATAGCTGCATTCTGATCGCATGTTATAGTTGGAACATGGTGGAGTAAACTTAATGTTACACACTTCTCATTCATGGTCAAGTGCTGTGAACATGAAATGACCTTTTCCAAACCTTTCAGACAATTATATTATTTCGTCTATCAACCCTGGAGCCCTGAGAACAGGTGTTTGGGAAAGGATTCAATACAACATACAATGTTTTCTCGCATTAGGTTTGTGCAGCACAGCTCCAAAGCAGATGGTGCAACAGAAAAGGCGGGTGTGGGTTTTAAGACGGTCTTACAGCCTCTGACAAACGATCTAACTAAACTTGAATCCATGAACCTGGACTCTTGGACATCTGTTGGACTCATCCTTTTAATATTCAAGAGTACAATAAACTGCATGATGACAGTGATTCTGGCCAGTAAAAATAAATTAGACACCTCAAATTGAGTTTCAAAATCAGGGTGGTAAAGCTAAGTGAGTGGGAATATAAAAAAATTGAGGTTTTCCACAGGTCTAGCTCACTGAAATTATGCTGGGGATAAACCTGGTCCAAATTAAGTCATGGCTATCAGCCCAGAAAAGTCAAATCCAAATTGAATTGCAAAGCAACTCAAAAAATGTTTTCTCCTGTGCGAGGCAAGACGCAGTTTAACTCCACATAGTATTGGCTGTGAGGGAGGAAATGCAATGTGTAAAGTGTCTGAGACAGACATGCACCGCAGCCAAAATCATATTTAGCATGTGCATCCATGGGTGAAAGTACAAGATGTGCCTTCAGGTAGAAGAACAATTAACACCTTCTCCTACAGTCGGTAAAACACAGAGGGGTGAAGGGCACATCGCCTTGTGAATTGTAACAGCGGCGTGCTGCTGCGAGGAGCTCCACGCCTCCATGACGGCTCTCTCATGACCAGAATAGAAGCTGTTGCTCCTCCTCTGTTGTGTGTTTGAGATTGAAGTGAGGAGGACACAAAGGGAAACACTCTTGTGGTCTCAGCTTTAGAGATAAGGATTTCTTCTTTTTTTTCCTCCGGCTCCCCATAGGCTCAAAGTGCAAAGATTGACCTCACCGTGACCTTAGCTGCTTTAACACCTTCTCTGCCCTCCCGCTGATACACGGCGGCCATGCAGTTGAACTTGCGGCGCCCGCCGTCGGGCTCGTTTAGAGAGCTGTGCACTCCGGGCGCGATGTTGTCAGGTCTGATCCCACGTCTGAACAATGGCACGTGATCCCCATCCATCTCCAGCCGGCGCGCCTGTGCTGTGTTCCTCGCTGTGAAGGGGAGACAGGCTGCCATCATGAATATATTTACTGAACAGAGTGGAATCTAATCTCTTTGCCATTTTGACCATATGTTCTAAAAACCCTCCAAATGTCCAAGGGAGAGAGGCGCTGACTGATTTAAGTATTGTTGGAGCACAAGAACCAACAGCTTGTACATAGACAACAGTCCAGTAAAACAACTGGGCCAAAGCCGCCTCCTCCAAAATGTATCTTTCACCTCCGCTGCTATCCTCCGCAAACAACAAAATACCTAATGAAAACCCCCGATTCATCTACCCGTCACCAAATAATCCAACCTCATTTGGACTGGATCATGCAAATTACCCGTGTTCTTTGAAGGCTTTGACAAGAGAATTTGCCTAATCCTGCACTTTGAACAACAATCACACATTAACAAACTTAAAACTCAGAGCTCCCCAAATCATATTTCTGATATTTGAAAACGGCTTTACTCCTCCTCCACGCAGTCTGCAGCCATGTGATGGAGTGTGTGTTGCAGCATGTGGGAAGATAAACCCGCGCCGGCTGCAAGTGGCCACAAATCTTTAACAGAAATGAGCAGCAGAGGAAAAAAGGGGGAGTTGTGCGTCAGTGAATTGAGGATGAGAGAGATGGGGAGATAGAGAGATAAAAAAATTTAAAAAAGAGACATGAGGCTTGAACCAAATTGATCAAATTACAGACAGTATGAATCTTTTACAAAAACTACATTTATGGCCTGGTCTAGAACCTTAATACTTTTTTAGTGCTGACCAAAATGTGTCTGTGGCACTGTATCAAAAAGCCGAGGGATTATTCTTGGATCAGGAAAAGTTGTTGTGCAGCTGCTTATATTTAGACCAGTGGTCCCCAACCCCTGGGCCGTGGACCGGAACTGGGCCGCAGCGTATTTGCTTCCTTTTTTTTTTATTGGTAAAATATAACAATTGCCTGATAATATATATATTTATTTTGTATTTATCGTTTATGGTCGGACTGCTTCTCTGTCTCTGTCTCTGGACACAGAACCAGGTGAAGTAAAGATACTGAAGATTACTGGAGTTACTTAACTTTACTGCGAGTGCAATAAAAAGTATCAGCAGTAGCATCTGTTTTCTCTGCTGAGTGATGGTGCCTTTTACACAACAACACTGTGCTGCTTAAGCTAATAACGAATCGTTAAGGCCTTGTAATAAAAGCAAACAAACATTTAACACCAACCTTTCAAACAACAGCCAGTCCTACTCATATGGCAATTTTCAATAAATATCACCGGCTAAGAGCTCAGTGTTTTTCTTAATGTCTTATAATTTACTTGTATTTTACTTATTAGCATTGTTTTAAACGTGATGTATGTTTTGACAAAGTGGGAACTGGGTTTTCTTCTCTCTGCAGGAGTTTTCTTTAGCTGCAGTGAGTCGAGCTTTCTGGGCTGAGAACAAGCAACAAGGACCAATCAGAAAACAGCCCTGATCTGTAACTACACTATCTGTCACACTGTAATTTAACAGAACAAACCGAATGTGTGAAAAGGAAACAGATGTATAAAAACATTGTGTTTCATTAAATGCATAGTTATGGAGGAAATTGATCTTGAGATAGATTTTTGGACAAACCGGGTATCATCAGATAATCCATCATTCATTTGTAATTCAAAAACAAACATTTTTAAATCTGTTTCAAAACCAAAAAAGTGTCAGAATAAAAAAACAAAAAAAAACAACAACAACAAAACAATCAAAATGGTCAGTTTTTGTTTTTTCCCATCATGTAGTCAATGTATGCATGTATTCATTCATTACCTTGGTATAGATCGTTTGCTTGCTTAATATTACACT
Organism: Seriola aureovittata; assembly: GCF_021018895.1. NCBI lineage: Eukaryota > Metazoa > Chordata > Actinopteri > Carangiformes > Carangidae > Seriola > Seriola aureovittata. The sequence goes on from NC_079372.1 coordinate 20,836,732, forward strand.
GTTATGTCCTTTTGGCTTTTATTTTGACTTTCTGACACTTCACTTCCTCTTTCTGTCTGGAAAGATTTCGTTTTTGGTTTAGAAATAAAAATCAAATCAAACCAAAGTTTTCAATAATGATAAAAAGAATTGGCAGAAACCAAAAACTGACCGTTTTGTTTGGTTTTTCCCTTTTTTGATTCTGACACCACAAACTTTTTTACATTTTGGTTTTGAAACAAATAACAGATTTATGTTTCTTTGTTTTTAAAAAACAAATTATTTACGGATTAAGCGATGATACCCGGCCGATGACCCACCTGCGGGAGGACATTCCTAAATTGAATTTTGTGCCTCCACATAAACTGGATATTCACTTCTCTCTCTGTTTTCCTCTCCCAGTGCAACTCTTAATCCCTGGACATTTCTCCCAAGTGTCCTTATCAGATAGTCACTGGGTCGACTGACAGTCACCTAACCAGATACTGTCCAGCTACACCACTTCCCTCAGAGCCACAGGCAGAAAGGTGTGGGACAGGAGTGTGACTGCTGCGTGCGCACACACACACACACACACACACACACACACACACACACACACACACACACACACACACACACACACACACACACACACACACACACACAGGGTTCGGTGTGTAAGAGAGACAACAGTAGTGGAGGAGGTGGAGGAGGTGGAGGGGTGGGACGGTGAGGCAGGTAAGAAACAAAGCAAACAGTGAACAGACCGTGTTTGCACAGTAACAAGAGCTGTGAATAAATGATTGCAGCCGTTGGGGGAATAACATTTGGAGTGAACTTATGCATGAATTAATTTGTAAACATGTTTTATACAGTGTATGTTGACACATGGTGTTCATCAGTGTATTAGTATGTAGTGTGCCATGAACAAATGTTTGTGAAATATAATTACACAGCACTTCTATACTCTCTCCTCAGAGCATAATGTAATTATAGACCTGTCAGACCTGCTTTATATCATCATCAGCAATTATCTGCTTGTTTTCATCCACTCTTTCTTATCTGATACCTTAACTTATCTCTGTGTGCGTGTGTGTGTGTGTGTGTGTGTGTGTGTTGTTTCAGTCCTAGTCCACATTTGAGGACAAAGTTAAGAATATATACACCAGTTGACTGGCGACGGCTTGTCTAATTGAGGAAAAAATTGGTTTCCCCGGTGTATGTGTGTGCCTCTGCTTGGACTGCACGCACGCACACACACACACACACACACACACACACACACACACACACACACACACGTACACATGCCCACAGGCCCACACACACACACACACACACAGAAAATACAAACAGGACTGTGGCAAGCCACCAGAGATGCCTCTGCAAGCTCAATTAGGCTGAAAATTGAGTGGTTCAGTGATGCAGCCAACAGACAGAATGTGAAATGGATCTGGTTGAGTTGATCAAGTAAGGAGCATGGTCACCGCCCAACTGAAAGATACTAATTACCCCATGGTGAAGAATACACACACACACACACGTGTGCTTGAACATACAGTGCACCGACAGGTAAGTGGAGAAAGGCCTGAAACTGCACAGTTAGTGAAAGTGAAGTCAATTGATACGTTAGAGGATAAACAGGCAGGACCCAGTGGGCCGAGGATTAAAGTGCTTACCGTTGAGTTGGAGGATGTTTCTGGAGGACAGACTTCCTCCTCTGAAGCTGCTGGTGACTTCTCGAGGTGTGATGATGTGAGGATGAGACGACATCGTCACGCCTGCTGCCCTCCTCCTGCTCGGATCTACCGGGCACCCTGTAGAAGAGAAACAGCGTTTTTAGTTTGACGTTTTGCATCTTTGAAGGAGCTTTCATTAAGTTTTTGCTATTGCTACATAGCTAACGTTAGCATTACCAGCTATCTACTTACCAGTCGTGCCAAGAGCCTCATCCGTTGTTGTTTTTACAACACAAGAGGTAATGACACGCCCTCTGAGCAGCTACTTCTTCAGGGCAGACTGGAGGCTAGAGTGGCTCAGTATTGGAAAGCTGGTTAGCATGCTAACTGTAGTAGAAGAAAAACGTAGCTGGAGACAGCTGCTGGTGAGTAAAGGAATAAAGTTTGATGCTGAACTCACGTTTCTTCTAGACTGGTAAGTAAACAGCTGTTCACACTAACGTTGGCTATGTAGCGAGAGCAAAAACAAATATCTCCTTTAAGTCATTCATGAACTTGAACCCACTCACCCACTCATTCACTACCTGTACATCACCTACAGGCCAGGAAGGTAACACCTGCTGCACCTGCAACACTTGCGCCACCTACTAGCAATGAAGGTTATGGCGGAAATTGTTTTATTGTTGTTTCATTTGTGCGTTTTTGGCATTTGCACAACCTCTTAATACGAATAAAAAAATGTTAATAGATCTGATTTTCAGAACAGATCTGAAAATAATTTCAATAACAGCCAGGGTTGTACTAGTAAGTATTTAGCACCAAAAACAAAACTAAATCGCTTTTTCTTTTTCTCTTTTGGCCTCTGCAGCTCATCCACCTATTTTCTTTTTTCTTTTTTTCAGACTAGTACAATTAGCTGAGGATCCCTGTTCCTCTCCAGGGTTACGAGGGTGCAAGTCCAGGTGCTTTGGTATGATGACACTGTATGTTCCTGTTTTTCCAATGAAGAATCTCACCGGACTAAAACTCAAGCTTCCTCGTTTCAAACAGTCAAACAATAATCCAGCAACAAAGCTCCACATCAGCAGTCTGAATGTCTGAGGTGTGCTCATCAGGATCAGGATCATTCATTAGTTGGAAGCACAGTTATCTGTGTAACTGTCGTTTGGATTTCTTCTATTTAAACATGTAATCTGTGCGACTCCGGCTGTGGCTCCAGACTTGTGTGTTTGCCACTTCTCGAAGAAACAAACCAGACCAAGATCTAAAGACAAATCCAGTCCCATGTGATGTGAAACAATACTTTTTCATTGCCCTCGTGGCAAAGTGAACAGGGTCCAGATTAAACCCTGGCTAAGAACACTTGAGGCAGGATCAATACATGGAGACAAGCCTACAGCGGTTAATTAGTGGCCTGAAATTGCCACGGCAGTCTGGACACGGAGAGCTGGCGACGCGTTGAGTGTCATGCTGATGGATGGTTAGCGCTGGCCTCTGTCTGGGTTGACTGAGTGCTGGGTGTCAGAGATGCAGTCACACAATTCAACACAAAGCTGTTAAATATCACCTTCAACCCGAGGTGGTCGTCATCATCATTACAGATCCCACTTTTAAAGAATCATTTTTAACTGTTAACTGTCACAGTATTAGTTCTGTCATTACAAAAGCTTAGTGTCACTGACTGAATGGCACAGTTTGTACAGTTTGTGGTTGAGCTGCACAACCTGCTCCGTTACTACGGTGGCCCTGAGGGCTCAGTGCACTGCACCTGAAGACAACACGTGCAAATAGACGATTTCACGACACATGTGCTGCTAATACTCACAACACAACCAAACAAACAAAGGCGCTGCAAGTAGCATAGAGGACAACCGAAGTGTTTCCACAGGACATTAAAAAGTGATGAACCCAGCTGGGACGCACTTGTTGTTCAATTTTTTATTTAACCTTTATTTATTCTGGTAAATCTTATTTTCAAGAGAGACCTGAATGTACACGAAAAAATAATAAAAACAATTCAATGAACAGATAGAAAAATAATTTACAATACAATTTAAATAACAAACAATAAAATTAAAAACACAAGGACAATTTAAAACATATAAAATGACAAGATTAGAAAACACAGTTTCAGTCTCATCAGTTGAAACCATTGCATTGTGTTCTGGGAAGGTTTAAAATCTTGTTTCTAAAATGAGGAAAAAGTATTAAACTATCCACTTTTAAATTGCTCTGCAGCTTCTTCCATGTGTCCAGGGCCTTACATCCAAACGCAGTCTTCCCAAATTCAGAGTTAACCTTCCCTACATGGAGAGTTTGGTGCGTAGCAACTGCTCTGACCAAGACAGACGTAATATATGATGGTGATTTCCCAATAAGGGCTTTGTAAATGAACAGGTACCAATGCATGCAATGCCCTTGTGACTTCTGAAGTTAAAAGCATTGAACAAGTACACATGGATGTATTATAATTGCATTATTGTGTTTTGTCTGTTTGCATGTTTTTTCCTTCAGTTGCAGTGCGTTGAGCTCTCCGGGCCACCGTACTTTACAACCGGACCTCCCTTCAGTTATTTGTTTTTCAGTGTCTGTCCCTAAATGGCAAAATCATCAGTTTTCCGTCTTTTTAAAGGTAAGTGGATAAGTGAGCACTCCAGGGTGCTCTTGTACTAAGACAGTGAATGATGGTCGATGGGTCAATATTAGATTTCCTTCTAACATTAATTCATTCTGTGTAGAGCCTCTACAATAGCTGTGGGGAAGGGTTGTTTAGACCTCTGCACAATACTTTACACACAAAACGCCTCCTAATGGAAGTGTGACGGATGATTGCTCACAGAGCCACAACCACAACACCAGCGGCCTGCAGCCATGCACCATCTTCACAGGAGCGTTTTCAAATACCACAGGTCAAAAGACTTGTTTTGTGCAATTTACAGGTAAACTCTGGCCACCACATGAAATCTGCAGGATGCAATTTACAACAGTCGACTGAAGAAGCAATTAAAACTAAAGTTTACGGCTCTTTAAATTACAGTGCACTTTGACACAATGCTCCCATTACTCCCATCACTTTCCAGCCTTTAGAGCATCACAACGCACCCAGCTGAGGTGCTTAACTGTAGCGTGAGAAGTTTTAGCCTTTTTTCAGAGAGGCTCTGGGAAACCTCATCCAGGACGCTTCCACATGAAATATGGTGAGTGCAGCAATTAAGTGGCTTTACTGACACCTCAGTGAGCCTGTAGGAGTTTTGTAAGGGGAGCCAAAAGTACCCTCCAAATCTTTTAGAGGCAAACTCCTTCATCAACAAACTGATAATGTGCATCAGCTAAATGAGTAATGGGGAGCTGGTGTTGCCATGCAAACAGACACAGACAGCGCAGTTCCGCAGATTAATGGGTGAGGTGTCTGCCGTCCCAATGCATTCCCCTCGTCATCCATCACCCTTCCCTGGCCACACAACTCAGCCCCAATGTATTTGTTGGAGCTATATTTCCCAAATATTACTGTGAAGACATTACTTCTCCTGTCGCATAAACATCTCCAATCAATAACAAAGCCACAGAGATCTCATTCCAGGCGCCTCATTACGGCCCTTTTCAGCCTGCTTTCCTTTGTATGTTGAGGAATGCTTTGATGATGGATAGAATTATACAATAAGTCTGCGAGGACGCGATAAGATGAACACGCCCGGTGCTACGTGCCCACAATAAAACAAATGGTCTGATGATGAACCCTATTATGACCCTCTGATTTAATCATTCAATCATTTTAATTAATCGTCTATCACTGGAACCATCATTAGGCTCATCAGATAATACCTACTTTAGTGCTAATCCAGGTTGACGTGGATGTCTTGCTCTTGGTCACATTATCCGTCCCTGACTGCTGAATCACACAGACGCAGCTGATGAGCCTCACCGCTGAAATGTAAGATAACACTCCAGGTTTGTGTTGCAGAGAGAAGCGTGTCGCCACTCTCTGTTGTCTCTGCAGAGGAGAGTAATTGTGCACAAAGTGCCAGGGGCTGAACTCTATCAAATTTATTGACTACGTCTGGCTGTTGCATGACAATAACCCCACTCGGCCTTACCCCCACCTGCCTGCCCTCTTTGCTCTGCTGGCAGTTTCTTGAGGTTAAGGCCACAACAAACCACTGATTTACTGGCGCTCAGAACAAATGGGAGCAAGCACCAAGGGGATTTCAAAGTAGTGTGCAATATTCGATTTCTCCTGCCTCCCCGTTCCAGGCCACTGACCTTTCAGAATAAGCAGATTCTCTCTCACCTCAGGGCTAAAAGCGAGGTTGAAAAAGTCTGGCCTCGACGCGCCGACGGCGAGAGCTTTTAATGAGTGAGACATACTATATGCGCCCCCTTAGGGAAGTCACCTAGCTAAACTAATTGTCAGGTAAATTTCACTGATATTTGGTTCCACCTGTGGCAGCTCTGGGCAGGACTCTCTATACTCTCCCGCTGCAACAGCCAGTCTCTCCAGGGCTTATCAGGCCGCAGCAGATGAGGAGCACTGTGAGGTCTGGAGAAGGTTCTAATCTGTCTTCTCTACAGTGCTGAAGCAGATACATGCTCTCTGTGTGTGTGTGTGTGTATGTGTATGTGTATGTGTGTGTGTGTGTGTGTGTGTGTGTGTGTGTGTGTGTGTGTACAGAGAAAAAGGGACAGCAATAGAAAGTGAGAGTTGGAGAGAAAGGATATAGACACAACACAGTCAGCAAAACCATTTTTATATCAATAAGCTTTTCTCTTCTGTCACATATGGGCCTTTTTTATTTTTACTGTTGGCAAATATTAACAACCTGTTTCCAAATTGGAAATTAAAAGCACTCATTGTCTTACTTTTTTGGCAACGTAGCTAATATTACCTTTTTATGAAGCTCAAGTGATATGTGTGTAAGATGGCGTTGGACCATCAGAACCTGTTATATAAACTGCTGTAGTCTGGGCTCAGATACAAGTTTGGGTCCAGTCACGGAAATGTAAGTGATTTAAATTTATTACGAGCCAAAAATAAGCAGCCAGTTTGTGATGAACCAACAGAGAATCGTCACCCGACTCTCAGCTCTCTCTGCAGTTTCCCCTCAGCTCCACGAAGCTGCCCCACAACCTCTGATCTCATCATCCGTGTTTCCAGTTTTCAAAGACAGAGGTGTGATAGACCCAATGTAGGCTCTCATTATCATGTTCTCTCTAACACCCTCGCACTCTATCTCTCTCACTCCCTCGCTCTCTAAATAACTTAATAAAATGACAATATGGAAGACATTTTGTTTCACAGGTGAGGCTTGTCACCAAATCATTAGGGATCACCCTCCAGGCACCATGAACATCTGGATTAAAGTTTACAGCAGTTTGGCTGCTAAATGTCAATAAACAGAAACTTACTCTGTAAATATAAAAGAACTGGACAGAGAGAAAATTATTGTGTCGGCACAGAGACACAAATAAATAAACACATGTAGAACATTTAAGAAATATTCTGGGCTCAGTTTAAACTCCTCTGTCACATGGTTTAACTCGTGCGACGGCCTCAAATCTATTAAAATGACTCGTCTGTTCTTGCTTCTTACATTCTTCAGTTTTTATTTCATCCATCTTTTCCTTTCTATCCATCTGTCATCTATCAATGTTTTATTTGCTTGTCTGTTTCTCTCAGAAAGATGATATACATTAATCACCATTAATAAGCCATCAGTCAGTCCACACTATCAGCCTCTGGAAAAGCTCTGGGCTTTACATCACGATGACACCACAGATTACAAAGATTATTCACTGTTCTCTGTTTTCTATCTTTGGGAGCAACATTAAACATCTCTCTAGTCCCCAACTCCATCTTCATTTTCACCTCGGAGATCATGTGGATTTACCAGATGAAATCAATAAGGCATCATAGCTTTCCTCTGGATTCACCAGTCGATCGGTTTCACACAAGGAGCGGGCGGTCGTCACGGTTTATACACACTCCTCGTCTGCTCCGCTTCCCTGTGTGGGTGCGCTGTTTTCGCCTCCTCGAGACCTCATCAAAACCAAACCCCCTAATGTTTCAGCCACGATTTCACAACTCTCTATTATTCTGATTAAGCCACTTCCTTTTGTCCTTTACGACGCTATTAATAAAAGCTGCTTTATGGAATGATTGAATGGGCCTGACAGCGTATATGATTACCATTTAATTAATTACTTGTCAATCCCACCTTGTGATAATTAAAAAGGATATCGTTTGGCGTTTCACTCTTTTTCATTTGGAAATGACAGTCTGCCACTCACTTTTTCCAATAAAGCCTCATTCTGATTAATTCCCAACGGGCCGAAGTAAAGATTAATCGCATGCATGACAGAAACATAGGACTAAAAAAAACAGAGAGAGTAGCATGTAGTCAGGACTGCATTGGCGCGGTTAGTTAATATGATTATATAACTAATACATTCTTTTTTAGGGTGACTACGTAACACCGTGGCTCACATGGAAAATGCAAAAATACTGGGCATTTCCAAAGCACTAATTCCATCAGTACAAGAATAGAGTCATATCACACTCTCTCCGCTCTGCAGCTGTGAGCTTCACTTTACAAGAGGAATAATTTCAATCACTCCTGCTCTGCTGTTTTTCTCACTGTCAATGAAACTCAACATTTTCCGCATAAGTCAAGTCAAAGGAAAAGCCGAGCAGGGATGGGAGGGATTATGCCCCTGTGAGTCACAGGAAGGCTTTTAACTTAACAGAGATAAAAAAAATAAATAAATAAAAAAAACTCAAGATCAAAGTGACTGTAAATATTTAGTGAATGAAAACAGTATTTCTGTTAGGGAAGAGAAACTCAGAGCAGTGGAGTACTGAATGATATATGAGTCTGTACTGAAAGTTATTAGTGCTGTAAAAATATTTTATCACACCATATGCTGAATTTATCAAAACAGCATGTAAACATGGAGGTAGGTTTGAATTTGCATTAACAGGAAGTAAATAAATTCAAACAGGAGTGAATCAGAAAACAGGCTTTTCACTAAGATTACTACTCAGGTGAATTCAGAAGGAACTAGTGATGGGATCACAGCAGCCGTCAACATGTTGATGTTCTGACCCACGAGCTCTCGGGAGTCATTACTACATTATTACATGAGTCCTGAGTACGCATCATTTTGATATCAACTACACACCTGTAAAGTTTTTCTGTAGTCAGGCCTGATACTTTTCACTCTCCTCTTTGCTCAGTTTTGGTCTCCACATAGACACTATTTTCATGTCTGACAGCAGCAGCCACACGCTAAATAAAGGCCTGTTTCAAAGACATTCTGCAGCCGAGCTAGTCAACATGATCGTATAATAACGCATGAGTAATAATAAATCAGTACAAAGGCACAATCAGCGTCATCACCATCGTCTGTTCTGTTGCTCTCTGTGTCGAACAGCCTCCCTTCACCTGTCGAGCTGAAACCCGGGAGCTGCATCTGCTCTGTGTCGACACAGAAACACACCCCGTCTCTCTGCTCGGGTCAGTGTGCGTGTTTGATTAGCGGTGGTAGAAATTTCCAAACAGTGGATCCATGTAATCATTCAATTCAACTTGAAAATCCAAAAAAAAAGAAAGAAAAAAAGTGGGAGTTCCAGGGTTTTCATTTGATATCAGTGATACCCTCCACCTGTCCGCCTCTCATTTCTGCTATCCTGCCTCATCACACAACCTGTCCACGCTCCACTACACCTGCCCGTCCATGAGTCTGTGTGCATGATTGCATGCCTTCCTTGCACGTGTGAGTGATTTGATATCCGCACATGCTTGTATGTACGTCTCCTGTGCGAGTCCTTCTCATCACATCTCTGTCAAAGTCTTCATACAGAACCACCTGCCCCCCTCCCAACCCCCCCACAGTAAGCATTAATGTGCGAGCGTCACATCCTGAATCCAAAATGAGAGCGCCGATTCATTACGGCTTGATGACAGACGCAGAGAAACGCAGTGGATATCTGGGAGGTGAGAGCAGGAAACAGAAAGACTGAGAGATTCGGTGAAAGGAGGGGAAGAGGTAAATGGATGAAAGGGAGAAAACGGGAAGACGGCGATAGAGAGCGAGGAGAGAAGCGTGACTGTGAGAGAGATGGAAGCGGAAACAAAGAAAAGTCCTTGTGAGTCGTCCCATCCCAAATTGATTGTGACTGTTGGCCGGAGCTTGATGGATATCTGAGCCTTGATTGGAATTTACATGCCAGACACAACCCTCCTCCGTCCGTCCCCAGCACACCCAATAACCCACGGCGATCTCAACCTGCTCCGAGTGATAAGCACAACGAGAAAGCGCTGGCATATTTAGCCCCAACAATGGCACCGCGCAGAGTTTCTGAGGCCCGGAGAATGATGCATTGTTTATGAGAGAGAGTATCATTTCAACAGTTGATTAATGGCGCAGGAGCTATCATCAGCTGCCATCGCGCCGCGGGGGCACACCAGGCCCAAATTGGATGAGTGGAAGGTGAGAGGAAAGGTGCTCGGTTGCTAGACGGAGTGGAACTATCACATGGAGATATTTCTTCGCCCTGGCTCTGTGTTTGCTCTGCGGGCCTGCACGCCTCCACAAAAATGGGAACTTTAAACAGCAGCAGCAGCATCCCCGGGGATTCACTGTCATTTCCCAACTCTACACTTCAATAAAAGCAAACAGACAACATTACTTTGTAATCTGAGGCTCCAAATGGAGTATGACCTGAATAGAAAACACTCCTGTAAATATTTCAGCGGGAGAAGGAGATTCGAGTGATACTGAAACAGGATCTTCTGTTGAAAGCTTAAACAAACGTATTTCTTCTTTTCCTGGCTTTCCTTTCCTTACATTTACCTTCATGTTTTGTTCGGTACAGCCCTCATCTCATACACTCACTCTAAACTCTCTTCTGTGTCCCAGTGGGGGCAGCACTAGATTTAGTTTCTCCATAGCAGAATCAGCGACAACAAACCACCTATCTGCCTGGTCTGGTAAATTCTTACCAAGAGTTACAGCATTGTATAACGGACACAAGTGTTTTGGCAGAACATCATGATGTCGCAGTGAAGTTCACCTTTGATCATTTGGATATAAAATACCGTCACTTCATTTTATCTTTATAGACATTTGAGTAAAATTGTGTCATAACTAGTGTTTCTGTTATATCGCATTCACAAGAATGTGAGGTCACAGTGACCTTGACCTTTGACCTTTCACCACCAAAATCTAGTCAGTTCATCCTTGAGTCCAAGTGAATGTTTGTGCCAAATTTGAAAAAGTTCCCTGAAGGCGTTAGTGAGATATTGCGTCCATGAGAATTGGACGTATGTATGTCGTGGAGATGTAATAATCCATACGGCATCTTCTGCTCATTCATTGATCCCTGTGAACAATGTCAATAACTTTGCTGTATGCACCGACAGACATCTCTGCAGAAGAGCTGAAGAAGAGATGGCCTTGGGATCCTTATATGTGACAAAATATCAACTGACGACGGCTCACGACACCTGAGCTGAGTTTCATCTGCAGGTGAAAACCATGACGATAACTCTCGGCATGTTGATTCCATTACAGTGTTTATTAGACGTGATGTTCTGTGCTGATGTAATATTCGGTAAACAAGACCTTGTCAGAGTCAAACACTTCTCCCTGCACTCACCCATGTTGCCTGTGCGTACGTGCAGCCGGCCCTTCACAATGGTGCGGACCGTCATGGGGCCGGAGGCCGTGTGTCGACCCAGACCTGTGCTCGTCAGCAGGGTGTCCTCCCCCACGTAGTCGGTGGTCAGCACCTCCACCTCATGAAGAGCCTGCACTGCTGATTTACCCTGACGCAACATGTACTGGGGACGCAGAACAGGGTGTGAGGAAAAGACATAAGGTGCATGTAAACTCAAATGTAGTGAGGGGAAAACAACAAAACAAAGACGGAGTAGAAAGAAAATGAAATGACATGTCAGTGGCTGAGGAACTGTTGGGGTTTGTGTTCTTGCTAAATGGATGAGGTCAAGTTCAAAATCAGCTCTGCCTGCTTGTAAATGACTCCCTCGATTCTTTCTCATTAAACGCTTTACAAATTTCACACAGTTGCAAAACGAATCAATTCCACATCAAGGTTGTTTTGAGAGTTTCTGTCCAATTAATAAACAGCAGAAGTGAAAAGCCTAGAATTTAAGAAGCTTTAATCTGTGGTTTGTTATTCTTCAGAGGTTAAAACGGCAAGAAAAGTTGGTGAGTACTCTTGACGACTCGGGGAGCAGCACTAAAGAGAAATGGGGTTATTCAGAACAGAATCAACACTTTGGTGCAAAGAGTTTAAACTCCTTTGCCCCTTTCCCGTTAGAAAAAACTCTTCTAAAGTTAAAAACAGCCCTCGTGTTTGTATATCTCTTGTAGACATAAAGAGAAACCATTTATCATAAGTTATGAAAAGTCTGTTTTAGTTTTAGTTTAGTAAGTTTTCTTAGGTTTATACAAATAGATGTGTTTGTGTCTGTTGCTCTGTTATCAGCAGCAGTGTTCTCTGCAGCGCCAGGTTCACTCTGATAATGGTGTTAAAACAATCTGCAGCTGCATGAACCCATGACAGATGATGTGTCATGAGTTGACGTTGCATGTGTAAACAGAACGTCTCTTCTTCTTTGTTTTAATTCTTCACTCAGAGTTTGCGCTGTAATAAAACGACCACAGTAACAATCACGACTGTACCGGTGTCACCTCGGGTCGACCTCGGGCTCTTACCTTGAGCTCGATGGCGGTAGAGCCGATGAGGAGCAGCGAGGTGCTGTCCCAGATGTCGATGTGCATGGTGTGAAGCGCCAGGTAGCGAAGGAACCAGCGCTTCTCTCCCGGCCTCAGGAAACTGTCGTCTACTCTGAACTGAACCTGCAGACCTGGAGAGCCTGAGAGAGGGAAGAAAAATAGATACTATACATAAAAGTATAATTAAATATATAAAGCAGTCATGAATTAAATGTTACTGTGGAAATATTAATGGACTGCACTGTATATGACACCATAAAAAACCTGACAAGGATGCTACTAAATTAATTAAAAGGTTCCCTGTTAATGAGTTTTACATCATCTTTATGTTTCCCGCAGGTTTGGAAGTCAGTGCCGGGGAAGTGGGATTTGAAAGGTAAGGGATCCTGTGATTTTAGAAACTAGAGACGGGATATCTGCATTGATTTTAATCAGAATTTTTCTTGTCTGTCTCTCACAATTGGTACGAGACTAAATCCCTTTAATGTGTGACCTATTTGTTTGATAAACTGCATTGATACCAAACACCAAAAAAGCAGAGCCTCAGAAACTGAAGTAGTGTAAATACTGTACGTCTCCACCGTCTTTCCTCTCGTCCATCTGGTTTGAGGAACAGTCATCATATCCGTCACCAGCCTTGTGGACAGATCTAAACTGGTACAACAGCCATCTACTCTGAGTCATTTGGTCTGATGATTGCGCTGCATGGGAGTACAACAACCGGCGAGTATGAGGCCATTTTACAGAATCAGGAGCGCCTCCCCCCCAGGGTTCCCATAATTCAAGATGATAATGGCTCCTAACACTCTGCCAAAAAAACCTCAAGAGTGATTTCATCAACAGCGGGATAAAGTCATGACTTTAATCAACACATCCACAATCACTTCTGGACCTTTAAGAGGAGCAAATGTCTCTCTTCATCACTCCGAAGACACAGTTTTCTTTTTCAGAGAAAATACCACACGCACAGTTCGTTAAGTGAAGTTATTCTGAGGACAACAGGCGGCTGAAAATCTCATTAGACATTTATGTTGTTAGCCATTTATTTTGTCCACTCCTGCAAAGGTTACACGCAGGGACACACACAGCAGCCATTTCATTTTGATGAAATCCCTTTAAAGTAAAAGCCCAAATTCAATTTGAGGATGTAAAACGAGTGCCCTGTGATTTTCTGATGACGGCTTTCAAACCTGAGTCATCCCCCGACTTAAAGCAGTTCACATGAAACTCACTCCATCTGAGATCCAACTCAGCTGGTGAGTGGGCACACCCAACCTGCAGCAGCGTGTTAACTTTACCATGTGTGTGTGTGTGTGTTAAAGGTGTAAGTGTGGATCTGCAATTCCCAGAATTCTCTGTATCAAAGCCCCCACGCTGTCTTTACTCCCATCAGCTGAACCTGGCGAGGAGCAGCCGGCTGCAGAGAGGTGGAGTGATGAGGACCTTTGGTGACAACCCCGCTGTGTTAAAGAGACCAGCATGAACTGAAGGAAAACTCTTCTCTTTTTCTTGCAGTACTCCCATGATGCATGTGTGCAGACAGACAGCCTGTTCAGAGGCCACCACTGCTACACGTGGGCGTCTCTTCGGTTTCAAGTCGAAAGGTTTTTGATGGCAAATACCAATATCTAAAGTTCGGGTTTGGGCTCAGCAGGGTTTTATTGACTCTGACTCCAGGATGGAATAGAGCTTTAGAACTAGAATCCTTTTCAATCGCACATTAGATCGATTTAAGTTTATCTCTTAATAGTTTCAAGGGACGGAAAAAGACTGAATTTGCTGTTGATCTAAATGACACGAACTTAAGAAAACCATGAGGTCCATTCTGTGGTGATTCTCGAGTCTAAACAACAGACAGCCTGGAGCCCCGAGCAGTTGCCTGCCTGCCTTGCCTGTTCACAAGCTGCACCTCTGGGTCCAATTAGCAGCTGTTCTGGAGCTTTCAATCATATCACATGGCCTTCATCAGCAGACAGAGGTTACCCACTTTTTCTGAGCCATTTAAGGACTTTTCATCTCGTAAAAAAGTCATCAACTTTATCATGTTGAACAAACTCTAAACTCAAAGGTCACTTACTAGCTTTTTGGAGCACGTCATGGTCATCATCAGTGAATGGAGCTAGCTCACAGACAGCTGAGGTTGTCTGCTTTCATGAGATGCAGCTGAAAGCTCTAAAAATCTAGTAAGTGGGCCTTTGAGCTTAGATTATTTCATTAATATAGTACTACACTACGAATTACTGTATTGATATAAATATACAGTAATCTATAGAACGAATTTAAAAACACAAAGCCTCATTTATCGGATTTATTATTAATTGATGTATCGACAAGGTAGAAAAGCGCCTGAAGCGGCGTTCAGGCCGCCAGGAGACACTAACACTCTGCAGTGAGCGGCAGGATGAGGTGGGCTGCAGCTCCTTAAGTGTAGCGGACAGTTGAGTAAAATCCACCCACACTGGAATGTTTTTGTTTTTTGATCAGAAATCTGAAATGAATCAGAATAAAAACATACCGACCATGGAAATCTCCATTTTTCTATAACGTGGAGAAGAGTGATGATAGAAGATTCTTACTGAGCGACCACGACAGACTTTCTAACAGCATTCGAGAAAAAGATCAAGAGACAATATTTCTGTGCTGCCTCAAAACTCCTTTTTTTTTCTCCCTTTAACCTAACTCACGCAGACTCCTCCACCTCCCCTTCTCCCTCCCCTCTCCCCAACCACCCGCCAACTCTCTCCACTTGGACCATTAATTCTCCCAGCATGCTCTGGGCTTGTGTGCAGTGGACGGGTGGCAAAGAGAGCACAGAGGGAGAGCAGGAGGGAGAGAGAGTGTGCTGTGTGTGTGTCTGTGCTCACAAGCGGGGAAGAGCTGACAGATCAGGCCCAAGGGTTGTACATGGTTGTGTGTGTGTGTGTGCAGCTAGGTCTGCAGACGAGGAGGGGGCACCAAGCACCCCCCCCCCCCCCCCCACACACACACATACACACACAACCCTGGATGGCCTGCCTCATGTGTACACAGCAGGCCGGGCAGGCAGAAAATCCTGCCGGGCATCAACAACTCTGGACAGCGCTGCGAAGCCTGCAGGCGGAGAAAACAATGAGGATGCAGAGATGATGTGGAGACTGATGCAAACCACAGCATCACTGGAGATGAAAGCTACATTTACCATTGCATCTGCAGGAAACTGGACCTTTTTTTTAAAGAGAAAAAAACAAATACTTGCCACTTAGGGCTTCTCGCTGCAACAACAGGGCTGTGATGCTATTTGTCAGATTGGATATTATGCTCTGGTTTTCTACAGCAGCACGTAAAAGTAATAATCAACGTTTTTAGATGAATGCATATCCACTTGACCCACATATTTTTGATTGACATGGTTTATCTCATCAAGATGTACAGCATAATGTGTATTTGTAAGGGAGACTGTCCCCACAAGAAAAAAAAAAAGATAAAGAGTAGTTTAGCAAATGCCCAGAAACGACAGGAAGTAGAGCGATGTCGCTGTAGAACCAAAATATCTAGAGAGGAAAGAAGTCTGCGTGTCGGAGCAGACTGCCAGCAGCTGATCGCTCCCCAAACTCAAGCAAGTTATTGGTGTAACCATGAAAAATGATCCCCTCGTCCTCATGAAATCATGATTTTAACCCAAACAACAATCAATTCCTTAACTTAACCTAGTCCTAACTGAATTATAACAGCACTGGATGACACAGGGAAATAATACTGTCAAAGAAGACGTACATGTGTTGTTCTGGGTTTGTTTTCACAAAGACAGACTCTGACTGTGGCTTAGATATAACAAATAGATTCATTCGTTGCACAAAGCAGTTTAGCTGTTGACTTTAGCCAAACTGTGGTTCAATGAATTCTGGGTAAATTAAGACTTTTTTTTTTCAATCCACATCCAACCGCTCAGCTCCGTTTACCTCAACAGAAGAATAGAATTAAACAGTTACAAGGACATTTCACATTTCACCCTCTAAAAACTCTTCTTCTCTTTTCTCTCACCATGACAATGTTAGCAAACCACAAATTATGAGCAATGTTTTCCTGTTTTTTTTTGTTGTTGTTGGGTGCTTGTCAGTGCAGGTGTCATTGATTGTTACCATGGTAACATTGGTCTTAGGCCTGAGATAGCCTGGGGGTAAGGTGTCTAATGTTTTTGGCTTAAAATTAGTCCGTCTTTATTTTTCTGGAGTTCTTGTTTTATGTTTAAAAGCTATACACGTGTCACATGTATATTCAGTGTGTAAAAACCAGTGAAGTAGCATTTAAACGAATAAGTCTTGCAGATTTGCAGCCACTGGTGTTTTTAATTTTTTTTAAATATTGGACAGACAAGTCCTTGATCTCTCTGGTGGATCAAAGAGCTGGTGAAGGACGTTTCACTGATTCGGTATCAGCTCCAGTTACAGGTTGACAAAGCACCTGGAGGATGACAGGTTATTTAAAAAGTTGCATCCTTGTGAGTTAAATAACTTTAGTTGCTTTAATTTGAGACCAATTAAAAAGTGCAGAGCTGAGAGAAGGAGAAAAAACATCACAGAGAACCAGAGTTCTTGGAAACTCTTGAGACTGAGCTGCTACACAAACCCAACACACAAACACCACATGTATGTTTGGTGCATACATTGATAGCAAGCTTTAGCTAAAGCACTTTAATTGGTACTTTTTTTTGTAGCACAAATTGGCTTTTGCATTTTATCTTGAATTTACCTTAAAAGATGCAACACAGCCAACTGTTAAGTCACAGACATGTCAATCAAGCACAGTCTGTACACGCCCACACAGTCCTGAGAAGAGTTCTCATCAGGAGGCGAATGTAAACAGCTATGTGGGAGGACCCTGGCTGTTTACTGGATTATTTCCATCTCTCGCAAATAATTTCCAAGAGTAACACAGTGCACATATTGATCTGTTGTTACCATTAGCTACTCAGAACTTCTAATTTGTCCCTCTGCTGGGTTTAAAATACATTTCTCTCTTGTTGTGGCTTCAAAATACGTTTTATTACAAACTAACAACAAAGCAAACTGCAAATTCCTTTGCTCACTGGTGAATTCTTCTAATTGTTATTACCTGCAGTTTTTACATTTGAATTGCTTTCTCATAATTGTAAAAATGTTGCACCAGCTGCCGAAGCCAAATCAATCTTTAAGGGTTTAAGGACTGAGGAAGCTGACTGTGCTATGGTCTGGATCAGAAGACAACTGAGAGAAACCTTCTGTCTTTGGTGGGAAAAAATGATAGATATTGGAAAAGCACATATTATTCTGTATTTGGAAAATTTGCACGTTTGGGACCCTGACTTGAAAGTTTTAGAATTGCAGCTCAACTCAACTCAACTCATCCAGGTCAGAGCACAAAGGAAATTTTGGATTTTGCTGTAATATTTTCATATTTAATATCACTTCCTGTTTAGAGAGATGATTTCCTGCCAGTGGAACTGGCCGATCAGCAGAAATTAATCTAAAGATAGATCAGGTCTTGCGTCTTTTCCTCATTTGCACCCACATGTGACATGTGACATAAAATCTGATTGAGTGTAGCTGTAAAAACCGAGTCGATAGCTCGACTCAAACACATTTTTCTGGCTCCTAACGAGAGCATGAAGAGACATGAAAGGGTTGTCCACCCACAGCCTAAAATGGGTTTAGGAATTCAATGGGCTTCTGGGGAACTTCCACCCAGCAGGACAGAGATTCACAACGCTGAATAACTGCAGCAGCTTTGAAGCTCAAAGTCAGATTACATATTCTCTCTCAACCTCTGTCTCTCTCTCGCTGTCTCTCTCTCTCTCACTCACACACACACACACATTCATACTGAATGATGAGAGAGCAGTCAGTGGATCGTTGATCTTGTTCAATACTTGAATCTGAATATCTTGGGATCAGCCAGTGCAGTGCAGCCACTGCTTAATGTTTTACATTAACATAATTTGCTAAATTGGAAAAGGGAAATGAAATGTTCTGCCTTAGTCACTGTCTGTAAAATACAGTAGACGTATCACTGTATTAACTGCAATGGTAATTTAATAAAAAAACATAGTTTTGAATTGGATTTAAAATGCTTGATATGATTCAAGTCCAAGTCCTAAAATACACACCAGCACAGGGTCATTCTCACAAGCTAGATGGTTCAAATATCAGAGCCAACGTATATCATTTAAATTACAGACACAATATGAACCAAAGTTTCACTGGGAGATTTCAAATATTAAAACTGATGTGACCTGAATGTCTACATTGCTTAACAAGAAGACTCTTTATAGTTTTTTCTTTCACCAAAGAGTCTATAAAATGAACAGTTGCTGGACTAATGAAACAGTCGCCATCTTAAATTGTTCACATGGCGGTCACATGATGTACGTGCAAACCTACTGTATCGATCCATCAATATCTACTTTTTTTTTTTTTTTAAATCTAGGGTCATCATCATTTTGGTTTCTCACCAAATACCTGCACTTACCCATCAGCTTCAGCTGTACTTAGTGTTTAGTGCTGATTGGGATATTTAGTATGTTAAAAGATGCTGAATCCAGATCCAGATTTTAATACATACAGACTGAATTAACCAAATACAGTCGCCATCTTAAATCGGTCATAGGCTCCGGTCACATGACAGTCACATGATGTACATTCAAACCCATTAAACAGTGCTGTGAAAAAGTATTTGCCCCCTTACAGATTTCTTTTGTTTTTGCTTTTTTTGTCACACTTAAATGTTTCAGATCATCACACAAATTTTAATATCAGACAAAGATAACCTGAGAAAATACAAAATGCAGTTTTTAAATGATGATTTCATTTATTAAGGGAAAAAAGCTATCCAAACCAACCTGGCCCTATGTGAAAAAGTAAATGTCCCCCCTTGTTAAATCATGAATTAACTGTGATTAACCACATTTTTTTGGAAAGCTGAGTTCAATTTCACTAGCTCCACCCAGGCCTGATTACTGCCAGACCTGTAGAATCAAGAAATCACTTGTCTGACAACATGAAGTAAGCTGAAAGATCTCAAAAAGCAACACATAATGCCCTGATCCAAAGAAATTCAAGAACAGACGAGAAACAAAGTGATTGACATCTATCAGTCTGGAAAGGGTTACAAAGCCATTTCTAAGGCTTTGGGACTCCAGCAAACCACAGTGAGATCCATTATCCACAAATGGAGAAAACATGGATCAGTGGTGAACCTTCCCAGGAGTGGCCAGCCTAACAAAATTACTCCAAGAGCGCATCGACAACTCATCGAGGAAGTCACAAAAGAACCCAGAACAACATCTAAAGCACTGCAGGCCTCACTTGCCTCAGTTAAGGTCAGTGTTCATGATTCAACAATAAGGGAGAGACTGGGCAAAAATGGCATCCATGGGAGAGTTCCAAGGCGAAAACCACTGCTGACCAAAAAGAACACAAAGGCCCGTCTCACATTTGCCATAAAACATCTCGATGATCCCCAAGACTTTTGGGAAAATATACTGTGGACTGACGAGACAAAAGTGGAACTTTTTGGAAGGTGTGTTACATCTTGTGTAAAACTAACACAGCATTTCAGAAAAAGAACATCATGCCGACAGTCAAACATGGTGGTGGTAGTGTGATGGTCTGGTGCTGCTTTGCTGCTTCAGGACCTGGACGACTTGTCGTAATTGATGGAACCATGAATTCTGCTCTCTACCAGAAAATCTACCAGAAAATCCCGAAGGAGAATGTCCGGCCATCAGTTCGTGACCTTAACCTCAAGCGCACTTGGGTTATGCAGCAGGACAATGATCCGAAGCACACCAGCAAGTCAACCTCTGAATGGCTCAAAAAGAAAAACATAAAAAACAATAAAAACAAAATGAAAGTTTTGGAGTGGCCCGATTGAGATGCTGTGGCATGACCTTACACAGGCAGTTCATGCTCAAAAAACCTCCAATGTGGCTGAATTAAAACAAATCTGCAAAGAAGAGTGGGCCAAAATTCCTCTATAGTGATGTGAAAGACTCATTGCCAGTTATCGCAAACGCTTGATTGCAGTTGTTTCCGCCAAGGGTGGCATAACCAGTTATTAGGTTTAGGGGGCAATTACTTTTTCACATAGGGCCAGGTGGGTTTGGATAGCTTTTTTCCCTTAATAAATGAAATCATCATTTAAAAACTGCTTTTTGTAATTTCTCGGGTTATCTTTGTCTGATATTAAAATTTCTTTGATGATCTGAAACATGTAAGTGTGACAAAAAAGCAAAAACAAAAGAAATCTGTAACGGGGCAAATACTTTTTCACAGCCCTGTATACACACACATAATCATAATGAAGTACCAAAACATAACCATATAATACTGAGGAAACATAGATGTATAGAAATATAGAAAGGATCCTCAAAGCACAATAGAAACACATCAAGCCAGTAGCTGTTACACCTTCAACACATCTATATTCTAAAAAGATATTAAAGAAAAATATACAGATGTAGAAAACACTAACGGTGCATGAAATCAGCTCTTGATAAATAAGACAGAAATAAATAAATGGACACAGGAATACACAGATACCTGAAGAGAACATGGCACATATATAAAGATATATATAAAGATATCTGTGGACAACATGGACAGTCAAAGGAAAGGTCTTCAGACCGCGTGGTGTGAAAGTGCTCAGTGTATATATCCCGAAAGGTACAGAGTCAATATCACTTCTATAGTTTCAATGCCAGTGTATCTGAGAGTGGATATACTGTGCTGGGCTTTTTACACCCTGGTAACAAACAGCACATCTGTGTTCAGTAATCCTAGTTTTAAAGGTTCTAGTTGATTTTCAACATAAGGAAGCCCACAAGGACATTTAATATTTTATATATATATTACATATTCCACATTACAAGATATAATGCTCTTGATACTGAAGATTGAGAATGAGGTGAGTGAGGACGACTGAAAGTATATAAACACTTTTATATGTGAAATAACACTGTTGACAATTCCCACATTTGTAACTGGCTGGAGGGATGTGACGGAGAGAGAGTGTGAAGCAGTGGGTGGAGGCGAGTTTGCTCTTACTATTACCAAGATGTGGTGGTCTTTTATATAAAGGAAGGATTATTGAACCAACTTTTCAGTGAGGGGTCTGAATCAATGATGTGCCAATGCCTCTTCCAACAGGTGAGCACCGAACACAACAGGTGACCCTGGATACAGATTCCTTTGATTTAACTCTGTTAAGATATTCAGTTTGTGAGATTTCATCAAAGTGCCTGGATGCCTCTGTGATCCACTCCTCCTCATAAGCCCCTTTTTTCTGAAACGATCCTTAAGTGGAGCTGATTGATCCTGAAAATCCTCATCCGAGCTGCATATCCTTCTGATCCGGCTGAATTGTGAGATAGGGAGGTGTAGTGTGGTAAGAGTCGCCACGTATCAATGAATTTTTATCTGTACGTTTCTGATTAGAAATAAGGTTTTAAGGTATTCCCCTCTCTGATCAGTAGAATTCACAGATATAGAAAACCGAATTGATTTTTCAAATTAATGAATTTAAAACCTTCAGCTCATCACGTTGTTCCTCAGACTGTTCCACACTTTATATTCCTTCTTCTTACAGTGTAGCAGACACATCCCTCTCCACCAGTCTACAGTATATGTCCTTTCCTGTGACTGTCCACAGATATCTTTATGTCCCTGTGTTCATTTATATATTTCTTATTTATCAAGAGCTGATTTCATGCACTGTTAGTGTTTTCTATATTTGAGTCAACAACTGAGGGTTGGGTCTACTTTTTTTTTATTTAATTTGATTGATATTTTGTATTATATGGTTATGTTTTGTTACTTGTGATTGTGCATATGCATATAATGGGTTTGCACATAGATCATGTGACTGTCGTGTGACTGGACACTATGAACATTTGTGAGTTATGGCCGCAAACGTGTTTTGTGAGGTCACAGTGTGACAGAAATTCACAAGACCTGACCTTGAACTTTGACCTTTGACAACCAAAATCTAATCAGTTCATTCTCGAGTCCAACTGAATGTTTTTGCTAAACTTGAAGAAATTCCCTCCAGGTATTCCTGAGATATTGCGTCCACAAGAATGGGATGGATGGACGGACGACCCGGAAACAAAATGCCTCTGGCTCTGACTATGCCGAGATGATTCAACGAAACATTTCTTCAGTACTTGTCAACTACTAGTCACTACTAGTACTAGTCAACCTGAATATCACAAACGAAACTGTCAATCAGAACCCAGCCATAAAACCACGGTTTAAACATTCGAGGCTGGAAGACAAACTGTGAAAATGTGTGTATTATTACATGTGGTGATCAAAGTCAAGTCCAGCCAACATGAAGACGACAGCGTGGTGGTTTGACGGTGTCCTACTCTGTTAAAGGAGGCCACCAACAGAGGCTGGTCATCACAACAACTGAAGCGAAACGTCAAATTAAAAGCCAGAGATTGTACAGAGCAGCATGTGGTTGGAGCTCGCTGCGTTAGACGGGGCTCTGCATTGTTTTCACAGATTGAGACATGACAACAAGACTGAATAAGGAGTGGAGGACGGCACGGAGGAAAACACAAACAGGAATCCAAAAAAAAATAAGAAAACATGAATTCCTTTATATTTCTCAAGGCTGCATTTAATGCCAACAGCTTGCCTCAGCAATGAAGCATGTAGCAGACAGAACTGCCCGAGGGCAGGAAGACGCACAACCACTAAAAAAAAGAGAAAAACTATTCAATCAACTCCATTCTATACATTTTACAGAAGGATACAATTGAGCCTGTTTGTGGTTAACACACCGTCACAATGAGTTTAAACAAAGAAACAGAAAGGCTTAAAATCTGTAGCAGGAGAAGTTAGAAAGTATTGATGATATTCAGAGTTTAATTGAAAAATCAAAACAATGACCTTAAATCTCCTGAAGCTTCACTTGAGTACAATAATACAATAAGTGAACTGCTGTTGAACAGTCAATTTAATGTTGTGACAGTCTAGGTTGAAGCTACAAGTATTGATTATTGCAATTATCATTGATTTTACACGTCACAGTTTGTGAACAGGTCTCCGGAAGAACTGCTACATCTGTGAAAAAGTTGTGTAAGCGCCTGTTGTGGCTCCAGAGGGAGCAGCAGGAAGCCGGATTAATGTCCTCAGGTGATGTCACCTGAGTCAGTATCGGTTGGGGCTACGGACACCATCATTAGGAGACCTAACTGAAGACTGGAATGAGGCTAGCAAAAGTAAATAAAAGACATACAGTATCTTCTGGTGAAGTGCAGTGTGTTTGTCTCTTTTTTCAATTTTGTGATGAAACCATGAAAATGATTCTCAAGCTTAAAGATGACAGTAGCACAAGCATTGATCTAAAGTTTGCCTACATTAGCGAACAATATAAACTATACTGCTCTAAGCCAGTGGTCATGTCAGTCCAAGAAAGGCTACAGTGATAAACCACTGAACTTTTTCTTTCAAAACATTTGACTTAAATTATGTCAAAAGCTTGTCCATGATGTCGTTAAAGGTCCTGTATCGTCTAAAAGCAGATGTCCATGTGTATTTTGATTATAGATCAGGTCTAGGTTCTATACTAATGCTGTGAAAGTATCAAAGCCTCAGTCCACAGAGAAATGCACACAGCCTGTATTCAGAAACTGAGCCTTAAAACCAGCCGTCAGCACTTCTGGAACTTTGTGATGTCACAACAAAGCAGTCACCAAGCCCCGCCCTCCTGGACCCCCCATCCAAACCTTGCAGGATTTGGTTTCTTGTTTACCTGAAATCTAATATTTTTCTATTCGATTAACTCAGAAAAACAGTCAAAGCTCCAGAGAGAAGCTTGAGAGAGGAGATGTAAAACTACATTGAGATGGTTTTTGATTCTTAAAACCACAAATATTATGGATCAACACTTCAAATAAAACACAAGAGAAGAGGAAAATATGGCCGTTTTAAGGCAGTTTTTATCTGACTAATCGTCTAAACACAAGTGTTTTGTCTGTTGTTTTTCCTACTTTAACAAGTAATTGCACAGAGATAAGAATTAATATCAGTTTTCAGTCATTTTCTCCCTTTTGTTTTCTTTTTATCTCACATCACTCTGATTATATTACTGTTGTGTAAACATCAGTAACATTAAACCAAATTACAATCTCTCCAATGAAATCAGACACAGAGAATCTCCAGTTGCTGTTGTAATTGTTTGTTCTGCCTTTGTTTGTAATCTGATATATTCAACTGATGAAACTTGTAATCTAGGGAGCAATTACGACAAAAACTTCCAAATGTTCATGACGTTTTCTCATAGCTGCTTGTAATGGGTTTGCAAATAAAATAAAATAAAAACAGATTTGATGTGATGGCACCATTTCTTCTGAATCCACTCAAGTTTAATCTTTTTGAGCAGCTGTTTCATGACAAACTACAATAACATATTTACAGAAAGGACAGCTCTTATCTGTTTGTAGATAGCATTTAAATTTACAGTATTTTTGTGGGTTATCAACGTAAAAGCTACTAAAGACAGATGAGTCAGGTTTTGAAACCAGAAGAAACAATTACCTGGGAGAGAAGCTGCGAATGAACCTAATTAGCGCTTAATCCTTGGAAATAAGAAGTTCAGCAGTTGGCAGGAAGAAAAGTGGAAAAGGGTCTTAGCCTCAGAATTTATGGAAAGGATCTGTGTGAATGTAGGAGGGCTTTGTGGAAGAGCACACTGAAGAGACGCAGGAACAGACAGAGAAATATTGATGGAGTTGGACCGGAGTGTGTGGCTGGGGAATGAAGAATATGGGTAGGTGTAGGAACCAGAGAGGGGGTGTGGGGGGTGGGGGGGGTTGTTTGTGTGTTCAATATCACGCTCTGTCAGAAGCTGTAATATCTCTTCCATTTCATTAGTTGCTACATGAATAGACTTGACATCAATCAGCGCTCGCTCGGCTGATTGAAAGAGAAGTGCCTCAGCGTCCGAGAACATCACGGAGCATAATGGAACGAGCTCAGAGTCTGTAGGCGCCGGCTGCACCATGTTCACCTGGAGAGCAGCAGCAACACAACTCACAGCCTGATGTATGTCCACTGTCTGTAACTGAGCTTACAATACGTTTTTTTCTCCACCTTCTGACATGGCCACGAATGCACCAAACAGCATGTGTTTTGTCAGTTCACGTTCTCCACTGTAAAACCATGCAGTGACAACATAGTCACTGCCGTTTCATACTGTGCTAATATGAATGGAAGCCAATGGCGGTTGGAAGAGTAAAGATGTGTCCCGGTTCAGGGGCTGCATCCTTCAGAGGCAGCATTTGAAGGCCGATTGCGTCACCGTGGCGACTACACTGTCCCATTTCGAAGACTGGTTGAAATGCGGCCGAGAAATGCGTCCCTCTTTTCCTGAGCAACGAAGGATCCCAATCTATCCCAAGATTCATTGCGCCAGTAATAAAAGCAAACAACACTGACAAGAGAGCCCAAGGATTACACTGTTAAATGTAAGTATTGGGTTTCAGCTCAGTTCGACAGCGAACGGTACAACTGTTAAAACCAAGGTGAAAAGAAGTTACATGTTGTCAAGGTGGCCAAGGTGACAGGAGCCACGCTTCGCGACAAAGCGGTGAGGGCGGGAACAGCGAAAATCCTCCGTAGACTCCCGAAGGATTATTATTACTAAATCTTAAAACTTTAATTGTACAAGTCGTATTTAAAACACTTAAAGTGCATGGAGTGCCTTGACTCTCCACCTCAGTGAGGAAATGAACCACACACACACACACACACACACACACACACACACACACACACACACACACACACACACACACACACACACACACACACACACACATATATATACTTCTTTTTTGCAGCGGTGGATCCTTACCTGAGCTGACAGTGCCATCTTTGTTGATGGAGGCCAGGACACAGGGAAGTGGATCGCTAGTTTTGTGTTGAACCTTGTCCCTGGTCAGTAGTTTGAGCTGCTGCGATGTGACCGGTGGGAAGCGGTAAAAGTGGAAGGTGAAGTGGATGTTGTCAGGCCAGTCAGGACCGACACCCGCCGCTGGTGTTCTGTCAAAAGACACGATTATTCAGAAAAATAACGAGTGCTCAGTGCAACATCAACATCAACAGTAAAGTGCATGTAAATAAATGCACAAGTGGTTGATTCACTATCATGAATATTATCAATTAAATGTTATCTGTGATTTTTTTCCCTAATTACAAAATATATGTGGGGACTGGAGAGGTATGCATCATTAAAAGCTGGGAGAGTAAATCACATTTCAATTAATGATTTACAGACAATTACAGGAAAAAAAAAAAAAAATCAAATATGCATTTCATTCACGTCCTATAGCAGAGCTGGTAATTCAGCTTTACAGCTACTTAAATGTGAAAACCCTATAATCAAAATGTGGATTAGAAATGAAAGGGCTAACCTTAAAAGTGGCAGTAATTTGTACCACTCATTGAGGAAATGTAAACTACGCATTACACCTTTGATTCATAATAAGTGGATCGCTGGGCTTCTTCAAAACTGAAGCCAGTGTGAAAACGTGTTATTAGATGCGTAGCAGACAGAAAAAATCTAAATATGGTTTTATTCTTGGTTCTCTGTTAACACAAAGTTCTTTTTTGTTTACTATGACTCCTATGGAGAAAAAAAAAGTCTCCATGACTACGAGAACCTGCTGGTGGTGTGTATTCCTTTTCACACAAACACCACCCTCTGAGTGTGATTTCACACACACACACACACACAAATCTAAACACACACACTTCAGACTGTGGATGGCCCACAAAAAGTCCCAATGAGCCTACTCAATATTAGCACGCACACGTTAAATAAAGAGCGAGCTTCAGGATGAGCTCCTTTCTGTTTCTGTCTGATGAATAGATAAGCAATCAGTCATCGGGTTTTTCAATAATGAGGGAAAAAAGAGAGAGGCGTTTGAAAACAGGCGGGGAGCGCTGGAGGCTCCCCGCCACCAAGGACAGGCCGTCAGTGTTGCAGATTTCAAAGTGGAATCTAATAAGAGCGGTGTGTGACCTCCCAGTCAATCACACGCTCTGATATTCCACTGTTAAAGATGCGGCCGTGCTCCATCTTCACAGAGGAGCCGGCATTAATATTCATTCTGTAAACAGACAAGATTGATAATTATGGCGCCCGGGTGAGAGGTAGAAATTACACTGCCTATCCACAGGCTCCCCGCTTGCCTAAGTGCCACTGCTTCTGCTGCCTAAACCCCAGCCTGCCATACCTGTTTGTCATAATTATGAAGTAACCCCACCCCCCACCCCACTCTACAGCGAGCCACAAAGATACACAGTTTATGTTCTAGATTGTAGTTTCAGGTTGCCTTAAGGTGCCATGATACAGAACTAGAGGAATCAAATAAGATTTCATAACATCACAGAACACAAACTACAGTAAAAATCCAAACTTTCTGATATTAAAATATCTGTTTTGTTTTATTGTCTCCAAATGATAATACCACAGAGCTGCTCCTTACCTAGAGGCTTTAAATATTTGCTGTTGTAATCTGACAATGTAATAAGTTTTTACTACCAAACCTGCTTCCAACTCGCCCGCAGTCAGGAAGTGACTTAATTGCCAGCCAGTTTGGAGTAAACAGGAGAGTCATGCTCTGCTGAGGAAAGCTGGAGGTAGGAAACACGTCATTACTGACCTCTCCGGTCGAATCAGGAAGTCAGTGTGTAAACTGTGACGTTTAGGGAATATTTTGTCTAACCTGGGGATTTTTGTTTACAACCTGTCTGACTGCTTGTGTTCCTCGCTCTGTCTGACTTCCTCTTAATTATGTCATCACGTCCGCAAAACACGATTATCCTTTAAGAGGCAGACAAACTTAAGAGCACATTCACATTCTCTATATTGCATCTCTATAATTCATCTAAACACCCCTGCACTTTGGTCCATATGAACACATACCTCTCATTTTTATTGTTTACTTGAATCCTGTGTATTTTTGTCTTTGTATTTTACTGTATTTCATTGTATTTTAACTCATCTGCAATGACATTTTAATTTCCCTCAGAGAATTAATAAAGTCATCTATCTATCTATCTATCCATCCATCCATCCATCCATCCATCCGTCCATCCATCCATCTACATACAGGTGCAATATTTCTCACTGAAACCTGTGAGTTTCACGAAAGAGGCAAAGAGTATGTAGCTGTTACTCAATAAAAAAAAAAAATCATGAGGAATAAGTTTCTGGACATCAATAACTCTGCTATCATCTCCCCATCTCTCAAGTTTAGAGCAACCTGAGGTGAATCTATGTGAAGTTAATGGCATCTATTAACATACAAGAAGTACTTTTATATATATGTATGTGTGTATATATATATATATATATATATATATATATATATATATGAATTGTAACTGAAAGCAGATCTACCTACTCTCACACAGCACTGACAGGAGCATTGTGCATCACGTCACTAACAGCAAGTTAATACAGAGACTGGAGGCTGGTGCACAGGAGGCCTGGTGATAGTGAGTCTATGATGAACAGGACATATGTGAATTGGGTTTATCAAACTGCTGACAGAGCTGTTGACGAGATGGAAGGACACGAAGAGTGGTGTGTTTTGTGCCCATCCATCAGGAGCCCCCCTCTACTGTCAGCCCTTGACAGAGGGGACGTTGGCTCCAGGGTTTTTGTGATGGGTCGCTGACGGGAAATGTGTTCACATGTTATTCTGAAATTGTGAGTGTGTGTGTGTGTGTGTGTGTGCACTTGACATAAGAGTGGAGGATGAGTGGCAAGAATGTATGCCTGGTTTAAATGCACTGAAATCTGTCTGCAAATAAAAAAAACATTTAAAAACAGAAATGTGAAGGTAGGCTGAGTAGGCGTCGTCCTTGGCTGTCAGATAATAAAAGATGGATCTTTTCTTGTGTACAGTTCAATGGCGAGTGACTAAACTGCTGTCAAGTCAGTGGCCGCTCTCTTTCACTTACAACACAGCAATTGTGACATTTCTGGAAACAGAAATAATTATATTTACAGCAACACTCCAGAAACAAATAATCACATGTGACCTGTCATAGCACACAGGCTAAATTTATACTGATCTCTATGACAACAGCAGATACACTGTGCACAACCTCACAACATGAGCTGCTGCTGCTGCTGCTGCTGTCAGTCAATAGCTGCACTGCAGCCTCGCATGACCCAGCGCCGCAGGCCTCACCTGGTAAACGCCAGAAACTGGAACACCAGCAGGTTTCCCTGTAGGAGGTCTGTTTCTTCACGCTGGGGGTCAAAGGGCACGGGCTCTGTGGGATCCAGGACTTCTGCCACCTGCCCGCTGCAGTCCATAATCTCTGGGAAGCCAGCAGAGTAGAGGTGGGCGAGCGAGCTCCTGGAGCTGACTGAGCAGGATCTACAGAAGAAGGGTTAAATTAGAGAAAAAGCTGCAGATCCATGAGTGCACATCAATCATTCACCACGCTGAAAAGATTTGAGTGAA
This sequence comes from Seriola aureovittata, assembly GCF_021018895.1. Lineage (NCBI taxonomy): Eukaryota > Metazoa > Chordata > Actinopteri > Carangiformes > Carangidae > Seriola > Seriola aureovittata. Next base: position 20,866,639 of record NC_079372.1, read on the forward strand.
CGCTGCTCTTGATGCTTTACGAGCAGCAGGATGTAATGTTTTTATTCCCCGCTGCACTGGCCTCACTCGGGTGATTTGTGTTTGTAAATGAGGCAGAAAAAACATTTGGCTCCAAGTGGAATACGATGCTGTTTTATCATTTTAGACCCAGCGCTATTCGTCTTGGATCACTTCCATCCTGACTCAAAATGTTTATCCTTTGGGAGATAACTTCACTTTACTCACTTCATCCTATTTGCACTGAACCTGAATTTCAATGTCCGACAGGACTTGAGAAAAAAACCGTGATGAGACGGTGATTATACAGGATGAGTATGTCAGAGATGTCTGTTAAGCAGCAGCACCACATAAACACTTAGAGTGGAGAGAGAATGGGTGCCAAAGTGCTCCCTCAGGATTTTCTAGTATAATTGGCATTTACCTCTAATCATAGTGGCCACCTGTTTTTCTGCAACTATGGAAACATTCATAACTTATACTTTCAACGCTGACACCAGACACTGTGGGTATGATAAACACAGCGCACAGATGGCCGGCTATAGTGCATGCACAGAAAAATGATGCTGGTGCTTATCATAACAGTGACGCTGCCTGTGTCCAGTCGGTAAACAGTCGAGGCCACGGCGGCAAATCTGTGAGAGAGAAAAGCTTTGATCAAACTAATTAAGGCAACAACAATAAAGATATTTGATTGGCTTTTCCTCTGCGGCTGTGTCAATTTCATGCTTTCCCTCTCTCAGACTTATATCTTAATTTAGCCCCAGTAGATTAATATTCAAGCCATCATTTTTATTTCAAAAGAGGCTCAATCAGATATGCACAGCAACTTCAATTAAACTTCTTTAGACTTCATTGTTCTCTTCAGAGAAGTGGGTCATTCCAAACCAAAAACAGTCAAAAAGATGTTTTGGCTCCGAGTGAAGAGGCAGAGATGATTCAACCCACTGAACTGAACAGCATCGTGTCTGGATCCAAACTCTGGGATTGGGAAACTGTTTTGATGCCAGCTGCTTATTTACAGACTCTCTGTACTAATGCAATGCCTTGTTTCTGAGTTACCGTGCCCATTATTTACAGGGTGTGCATTCTCAGTTGGTGTCGCACCTCAGCAGACCCTGCTGCATTTCCGCAGCCATTATGATATCCTCTCCGATCTCTATTATTAGCTGCGTGTAAACTGTGAGCTCATTTCACTGCATTCTGCTCCACTAAATCAAATCCAAAACGTCTCCCTTGCAGCTGGATTTAATCATGAATTTTCACACTAGCAAACAACGCTGAGACCATTACCCCAAAGTGGAATGTAAAGGCTGACAAAACAATTTCTTTAAATTGGATCGGAGCTGAATTCTCCTACTTACTGACAACACTGCTGTACTGCCCAGTGCACACATGCTGCCAATTAGTGAGCCGATCGATACCCCTCTGTAGATAGCGAGACAGTGAACTATTGTGGTAATGAAGGACTGTACTAGTGTTGACACCGAGATACAGGGGCCGATAAAACAGTAACAAGTTAAGAGGAAGTTTAAAGTGACTTCATCCTATAACGTTTCCTATTAAATAACACTCAGATCACACTCACATGCTGTAGTGGAGAAGTTCATCAAACCAGAGACTTTAGTGGGGAACTGATCACAGAAAATACAACCAGGAAAAAAAAAAAATTTGTTTTATAAACTCGAGCTTCATATGTATAATCTAGGACGTCCAGGTGGGGCTTGTTTCATCTGGCTAAAAAACGCCAGAAAACGCCTTTTTCACACTGAAACACGGACCAACAATTAAAATCCACTCAAGTCAGTATTCAGCTTATGGATTTTCAAGGTTAACCATCACAAGCATCTATCATTATACTGGGCAGCGCTTAAGGCCTCACAGCAGCTGGCCTCTTTATTGCGATTCAGATGACACAGCTGATGCCAACACTAACATACATGCAGCGGTATTTTCCCTTCTCCTCACACAGGATCAGGCGTGGTTTCTGGTCTGGTCCCAGATACTGGACTTAGCAAAGAAATAATGTCCAGCATGTTTTATGAAGACTGTCCATTAATTTTATTCTTACTTTTTCCATGCAACTATCACTAACCATCATGGAGGTTTTACAGCATAAACACCTCTTTATTTTCTGGGACAGCTCATTGCCCATATCAGACGCAGACTATAAGAAGGGCTCACCTTGGCACATTCATCCCCAGGGTGATGACAGGGGCATGGACAGGTGTGAAGGGCAGCTCCTGAAGTTGGTCTCCTTCGTTCTGAGCTGAAGGTGACACGTCCTCTTCCCGCTGAAGGCCCATCTCCAGGTGGGCGATGTTGCTGACGGCTGAGCAGGCCTGGAGCACCATGGGATGATACAGAAGCAAGAATGGAAAGTTTTTAGTCAATATGTATAAAGAAGCCAGGAAAGCTAAAGTGCAGGTTTCTGCAGTCCATGCTGATGTTTCAGTTAATGGTGAAAGAAATGCAATGAAAAAGTAACAAAAAAAAAAAAAAAGAAAAGCTCTTTGATTCAAGTTAACACAAACCATCTCAAATCAAAGATGGGTTGCGGTCAGAAAGGAATCCAACTGCACTTTCATTAGGAATTTTTTTTAACAAACTTCATTTATAACACATGGACAATAAATGCTCACTAACCAGAAACACAATGTACAAGATAATGTGAAAGAAATGTAAAAAAAGCCTTTAAAGTAATAATTCAATAACAATAAGCAACTGAGTAAAGGGACAGAAAGGATTATATTCAGACATAAGTAGGCCTATTTAGAGTTTTCCTTTTTTTTTTTTAAATACACTTGTTAAATAGGGAAAAATTATTCTTTTAGTGCAGTAAGCCGAGTTTTGAAACATTTATGTATAGATATTTATGATGATGCTTATCTTTCTAGAGAATAACTACATTTATGGATTTGCAGCTCAGACAATCAGACAAGGATTTCCATAAGTTTTGAATTGTGTCACAAACATAAAACAGATGTTCTGTTGTTTCTACATTTACATGGGTCTGCTGTTGTGAAACTACAATGGTACATTGCTTTGAATGTTGCTGCAGCAAGGAATTGTGGGATGGCATTTTCTCCTTTCCTTTTCATAAAGGAAGTACCAGTGTTTCCTATGCTTAAGGAGATAAGATAGGAAGCATTGAAGCTCCTGTCCTTATCATTTAGAGAATTGGACCAGCTCTTATCGTGGCTGTTGCTCAGATACTTCCAGGTCATTTCACTCAGTGAGAGTAAGACTTTTCCACTGCAGCCATGGTGCAGGATTTCTTCCTCATCCCCGACTGCAGCGTTGCTCAGCAGCGGTGCTCACAGTGCTGCCACTAGTGGCTGGAATATACAGTATATCATCGGTAGTATTGCTGCAATATAGCAGTACATAATTTTTGTTACTCTATAGCCACGCACTAGATTTTTTCCCCACCAGTAGTCACTTAGAAGACTCCCTACCATCCACTGAGATCATATTCATCAGCATTTTACAGAATCACAGATAGCCAACGCCTCTATTAAGTCAGAAGTTGATTGTACAAAAGTGTGGTCAAAGGCAGCATCAAGAAATGACTGCACTTAAGTACAGCCAGGAATCCAGCCAGGACTTCATTATAAATAATTGGCATCTGGATGCATGAAAATTACACGGAAAGTAAAACTGTTTTGTGGAGGCTCGGGTCAAAGAGAAGTGGCAGCGAGAGAGAAAGCTCGTAGTGGATTTGTCAGAACTGATTCTGGAAATGGTTTAATACTCTGGCTCCTCCAACACTATACTTATTTGGAGAAATAATGGTCTTGGATACACAGGAGTCACATGTCACAGGGGACATAATATAGCCTCTTTCAGGTTCACCTGGGCCTGTGGTCGACTCATTACTGGAGTGTTTATCATATCCTTGTTCAGGATGTGAGTCAGTGTTCAGATCCACAGGAAGTAACTCTCCTGGATTATAATTGATTTAGAACTATAAACACTGTAAATCAAGACGTTTAGTAGCCAAAGATAAACACGATGGCATGTGCTCTGCTTTTGTTAATTCCAAATGATGAGTGGAAAATGATAAAATTATTACCTACAGTGTGTTGATTTGATGTTTAACTCTCTGTACGTCTCTTTAGTGTTGTGCTGTTTTATCACCAGTGTTTTACTACACTGGATCTTATCTGCTTTTAGAGTCTCTTGTTTTCTGACCTCTACTGTACAACACACCTTTAAGTTGGAAATACTCCATAAATAAACTTGACGTGGAGACAATACATCACCAAGCTTAAGTGGTAAGGTGTGCCAATGCAATTTCTCAAGCTATCAAAGAGCAGAATATCAGGGGTTTTCCTGTGAAGCACTGGATTCATCGCAACTTTCAAAACTCCAGTGATCTGCTCTCGCTCAGTTTCTAATCAGGCTTTAACATACATCAAATACACTGTTAAACTGCCCATTTCATTCTATACTGATTGTTTATAAATCCAAAAGACCAAAACCAACAATGTGTTTGTTCATCTCTCAGTACTACTTCCATTTCCCTTCTCTGGCTGTGGCCCCAAGCCGACTGGTTCTCAGTGAAGATGTAAATCTTTCAAAGTGGGTCGTTTAATCTCAGTCATTTCCAAAAACAACTGGGCGCTGTAGTTTTTAGCAGATGCCACTTGAATAAGAGTAGACAGTGTATTTGTTGGGGACTATTTTCAGTCTAAAGTTAATACACATTCATGCTCTGGTAATTTGGCAGCAGGATGGTGAGTGTGGTATTGACTCTCAATGCTGATGTTCATCTTAATGAAGGAACATCAGGTGAGCCAGCTCAGTGTTGCGGGGATCACTGATTTGTATAGTTCAACATCACAGTGGAGCTTCATGGCTCAGAGGAATAAGCTGCATCAGGCTTTGGATACACAGACAGAGGAATCAATGAATTGTTGGTTTTGATCTTTTCGTGTGATTTGTTGACTAAAATAAATATATAACCAGCCAAAAAAAAATAACATGAATGTTTTGCATTCTAAGAAATTATATTGGGAGCACTTTAATAGCTGGTGTAACCAAGAGAAAGCTATATTCAGCCAACAGAACATGCAAAAACATCTATATGGCATACAGTTCAACCTATGCAATTAAGTGAAAATTTGCTTGCTTCAAGGGCATTCCTGTGTCCCTTGAATTCTTTACAGGAAACTTCCAAGGACCCCATAAAGTGCAGCGTTAACTTATTTTTTTGAGTGAAGATGATGCATTTTCTGTGAAACATCAGCGTCCCTTCCACTTATGAGAATAAGAACAAATGTGGTAACTTTTAATTTAACCAAGGTGCCATTGACAGTCGATTTCTCATTTTAATTTAGATAAATGTAAACAGGACTGCTTACAAAGCAGGGTTCCCACTCTTTGCTAGAAATAATTTTCCAGGAAATTTTCAGTGATGATGTAGTTCATAAGACAAGACAGGAATCACACCACACACCGATATGTTCCTGTGTGTGGAAGTTTGATTTAAAATATGTGCAGTGTATACTTGCCTATACGTAACTATGAAATCATCTCTTACATGCTTAATTAATTATCAAATTATAACACATTTGTGGCAATAATTTATAATTATTATCATTATTTATTCATAACATGACTCACTTATTTCTTAAGAATTATATTAACCGTTGCTATCTGGGCACCAATAACACAACACTACAACAGTTAAACATGTCATGTGATATTATCATCCGTTTTACCTAAACTACTCAGCATTGTGTTTGAAGTGATGCTAACAAAGATGCTAGCAAAGCTAAACCAGCCATTAGCGAGTATTTAGCCGGTGTTTGGCTGACATACATTTGGGCTCCCATTCATTATTATTATTATCATTATCATCCAACTCTCAGTAATGAGTCAACACACATTTAAAACCTTAGCTCCGCCATAGTTGAACCACAAACCTTAAACCTTTAGCTAGAGGCTAAACAAGCTAGCAAGCTACTGAACCAAACATGCTAAGCCGTTATTTAAATGTTTAAAACAAGTTGGGAAGAAGACGTTAATCTATAAACATGACAAAAAATACCACAGTTGGCAGCAAACAGTCAGTCACGTACATTTAAAGGTAATGTAACTTACATTTTTTCAGAGTTTCGACCTCTAACGTTGTAAATCATCCAATCTGCAGCAGGTGATGTGACCTTGTGGTGAGTTCACAGCACCGCCAAACAAAACCGACAGCAGCCTATTCAAAATACTGCCGTCCCCAAACCCTAACCCTAACCCTGAAAATCGGACAATGTTGGAATGATTTTCCACGACATCCTACACATTTTCCAGGACATTTTACTGTTTTCTCTAATTTCTCGATGCGTTTTCCATGACTGGAAAACTGGTCAACCTGGTTTTCCAGGTTTTTCAGGACGTGTAGGAACCCTGCTAAGTGATGAGTTAAAGGCCATCAATTTATTGATTATGTTGTGATTTAGATGCGTTCTTGCATTTGCATCTGCAGCTCAGTCACTGACATTCTAATGTTTGACAATATAATTTCTTGTCATCCATTTTTGCTTTTGCAGAAAAATAACAGTAAATGCCTGTGGATCAATTTAACATTCCTAAATTTTTAGTGGCAAACATTAATCCCCTCTTCATTGTCATTGACACACACATAGCTGGAGGGGTATTACCACAGATAATTAGCAAAGGAGTGCTAATGGTGTCATTTTCCAGTCAAGCATTTTTCCTTTGGTCTTTGATACATGCAAACGGTTCAGTCAGCCCATCAGAGGACATGCATGGCTGTACATTATTGAGCTTTCCATCAAACATGCTGGTAATAACCTCGACCAAAGTCACGCTGCTACATGGATACAACATACATATCCATGTTCCTCTTCTGATCAAACAGCCTGTGCTGTAATAACCTGAGAGGGTGCCAGTGCGTGGTGTAGAAGCCTCCGCAAGTTGAAAAGGCTCCATGTAATGGCTTTATACTGTATCTGAACCTGCTGCCATCAAGACTACCCTGTCAAATGACACATGAGTAATTGGTTTTTATGGGCAGGTGTGTTCAGGTCATGGAGAAGGACAAATGGAGGTTTCAACAATAAATTCCGCAGACTGATTTAATGACTCAATATATGCAAAGAGAATGTCACAAAAACTCATTTACAGTATCGTAACTGAAAACTAATGGCAGCTAGTGGAATTTAGGATGTAATGTATCACACTTATCCATGGCTTTAATGTTGACAGTGTTTCTTTTTTGAATTGTACAGAATCAGCTGCAGAAGATGAGAAACGCAACTGCGCCCAAGAAATGGTCCGAGAGTTTAGAAGAAACAGGATGTGACCCGAGACACCACATTCATTTGTTTACCAGTGAAGGGTTGAAGCAATAAAATAAAGCAATAAAACCCGCCCATACACTCAGGGGGTTTGGCAGCTACAGCCTGGTATCACTAGTATCTTATGGCAAACCTTAGATCATATCACTGTGTAACTTGCACAGTTCATTTCATGACTGTTCTGCACTTGTGCACTGCAACTGTTACACTACGTTTAAGCATTTACAACTACGCCTCAATTACCAGAAAGTGATACCAGCTTGCTTTAACTCTGACAGTGTACAGATTCTCTCTGAGGTGTTGGTTTACGTTGATAGCCACGTATCCCCTGAGGCTTTTCAGAACCGATGCTGATGATTATTTTACTTCAGGGAGGTTGAATTATCCAAAAATACTTCATGTTCAAGTGAACAAGCTTAACAGACAACTAAATTGTTGTTATGGTAAAGCAGTTCAGCTTCTCTCCTCCTGCCCAACCTGAGGGATAAACAGATTAAAAAATGGCGTCCAGCTGACTAACAACATTAATGTGTTATTCCTTTATAAAATAACACAAAATTAATCCTAAAATTACTTGTAAGAGTTTTATTAAAATTACCAGTAAACGTCAAAGTGCTTTACACTACAGTGCTTTTACTATGTCTTCAGCACTTTCCTACCACACTCACACACTGACGATACATTGGGGGCAATTTGGGGTTTAGTATCTTGCCTAATCGGGGATTGAACCACCGTCCTCCCGATTACCTCAGGATGTATAGAAAGCACGTCGCTCGACATTTAACCAAGAATACCAAAATACAGGATGCTGTCAACTCTGGACTATCAGTGTAGTTGTAGATATCTATGAAACAGATAAGTTGTTTTAACAATATTTCCATAGTGTGAACTAGTCAGTCTTTCAAAACCAAATTGAATTGTGTCTTTTTTTAGCCATGTTGTGCTTCTGACTATTGTTATCTCCAGTAAGCCTGATCCACAGTTCCTGGATTATTCCTGCAATATGATTCACAGCTTAAGCTATATGGATTATGGGAGAAACCCATTAAAGCTACTGCTGTCTAGTTAGAATATGTACAAAGTCCTTCTTAGCTGTGCTGAGGCGTGAAAAACAGGTGGACTGGCCAGAACAGCTCTGAAACAGCACCTACAATCCACTGTGATAACAAACGGGAATGAATAAAACTTATGGAGAAGCCCACACTACGTATCTAAACCCACGACAGGATGAAGGAATGAGACAATGATTTACTGTATTCACTCACAGAGTTTTCCACATTATCTGTTTAACTACTGAACGATAACCTGACACAGCAGATGGTTGGTTACGCAGAACCATCTGGGAAGGCTTCGGTGGAAACTGTTTGGGCGAAGGACAGGTGTGTTCAAAAAACACTTGGCAGGTGAGTGAAGGAATCATCCGTCTATCACATGCTAACGTCAACCAATCAGATTCTGCAGCCTTCAGTGGAGCCAGTTGTTAAATCAAACATTTGCTGAAGTCAGTCGGGAGAAGAGTGGGAACAACTTTTCCATCAAGAAAAGTCTTCAGCGCCGTTCTCGGCTCTTCTTTCAAAGAAGAAATACTATGACATAACTGATGTACGGAAGCTGAGAAAGGCCATACTCACAAATGTTTTTTAATCTCGTTATCTCGAGATAACAGAGCTTTGTTTTCTTGAGATAACGGGATAATTATTTTGTTATCTTGAGGTAACGGAGCTATTTAATGTCAAGATAATGAAATAATTTTCTCTTTATCTCGAGAAAGCAAAGCTGCCTTATCTGTTTTCTCAAGATAACGAAATAATTTTCCTGTTATCTCGAGATAACGGGATATAAAATATTTGCAAGCATGGCCCTTGTCTGCTTCCATACTGATGCTATAGCAGCATCTACGTTAACCTCTTCGTTAACACTGTTGTCGAACAGTTGCGTCTCCTTGTCGCCACACCAAAGACACACCTGTAGCTGCCTGTAGTTCCTCCCTCGCTGACACTTATTGGTCTGAACCACTGTGGTTCAGCCACCAGCCAATAGCTCGGAGCCTGACAAGATGGATGCTCGCCTGCGAGAAATCCATCAGCCTCACAACATGAACTGGACAAACTACTGAAACTGAATTACTGTTACTGAAAGTACAACTAAATTCTTAGAAAAGGTTGAATCCAAATGCCCAGTAATCCCTGCAATTCCAGACTCATGAAGTCCGGAGTGCAGAGAGCCGTCCAAATCCTCAATTCATCATGGGGCCTCAAGCAATCGTTCTGCTGACTTGGAGAGAGTCCACCGTGTGTGTAGATCAGACTGTTACAGGAAGAGGAGAGGAGCTCAGATCGAAGGCGAAGCTCTCGATTTACTACTCGATCTATATTCCCACCCTTCACTGTGGTCATGTGTTTGGTGTAATCACCAACACAATTAGCAACCGACATCTGGACTTTGGAGTAGAACTGCTGCTGGTTTGCACTGAATGGTGAAAGTTGAGTTGGTTTGGACATGTGATAAAAACGCATGAGGATGAAAGTATTCCAGAAAATATCCACAGGGGAGGAGAACCTGGGGATTTATTTACCCCATCTGGACTGGGGCCACCCTGAGACGCCCCAGGAGGAGTAAGTGGAAGGGGGAAGGACATATGGGCATCACAACCCAGCAGAAAATGTATGGACGGCTGAATAGATTTTGCATAATTACAACATAAAGCATGGCAAACACAAAATAAGTTGGAAAAAATTTTACACCTTTAATGCACCATATTTTTTATAGATTTAAATCCTGTCTAACAAACTGTAAATACACTTTCAGTTTATTTCTGCAGTGAAGCCTAACGTAGCACACGAGCTGCCAATGTGGATTCCTTTCAAAATCATTTTAAAAGTATACACTTGGATGGATTGCAGGGTCAAGATCGCTGCATTAGTTATATCCATGGCAACGATTAATGTTTTAAGTCCTGTCTCCTGCTGCAAATCCTTCCCACGCAGCCCAGTGGCCTCACAGACGGGATGTGATGAGCGAGCGCTGTGACACGCTCACAGCAGGTACAACCGAAACGATTCCACTCTGCGACTCCACAAGGGTGGACGCTCGGATGTGAGTGACACACTTAATTCTAAAAATGAGATGCGGCATGAAAAAGAAAGGGGGCAACAGAGATCCAGCACTGTACGAAAAAACTGTTTACAGCACCATCCAACGCTTCAGCATCATGTGATGCTACTGAAACCATTTACAGGCAGCCAAACAAATCCCTGCACTGCTCAAACACCAGCAATGTGTTGTTCTGACGACGGTTCTCCTACATCAAAGAGACATAGTGCTTATCATCCAAGAAGGTGCAAACTGACTTTGATAAGCAGAAAAAAAAAAAAAAAAAAATTCAGGGTTAATCCCAGGATTACAGCATTATGATTTCCTCTCCATTTCACCACTCTTTATACTGTGCAGCGCGCTGCTTCCCAAATATATGCATCTTTGTGGGTGAACATGGTTTAAATTAGCAAAGACAAGGCAGCTCTCAAAGGCAAAATGACTGTTTGCCGATTCCCAGCAGCAAACACCTACAACTGGGGGTGAACAGTTTACCCTCACGTCAATTCAGGAAATTATTCAACTGAGTTATCACAGTCAGCACAGTATAGCTGACGTTCTCATTTCTGCTGTCCCCTGGCTGCAACCACAAAACTTTGTACACATGCATAAAGCTTGTTAGCAAGTGGAGACAGCCGGATATTATTCCTACTACCATCCCTATGCTACTTCATTGGGATCTATTAGGAAAAAGAAGTATTTGTTTGGCTTGCTCACATTTGTTTAGACCTCCTTGGAGTCCTGTGGTGTGGTCTGGTGTTATAGGCTTTCATAAAAAAGTCCACTACATTATTTTAATAAACTTTTAAAACTATTGTGAAATTAAAATTAACTTCTGTGACCTCCTCAAAGGCCACGAATTAAATTTCAAAATGGAGGCGGATACAGAAATGAGGCGCTTAAATGTGGAATAAAAGAATAACTCATTAATAAAAGTAGCCCTGGACGTGGCAGATTAAACATATTTTCCCAGAATGCAAAGCACAATGTTATGCAGGGTACTGGGTACCTTTAAAAATTTGAAATCCCCTTTGTAGAAAAATTTGAAAAGTGGAGTCAAAGAATAATATTTCTTTTGATTATAAAGATGAAAAGGAGCAACTGCAGCACCTCCAGCAGCTTCAGTAGCTCCAAAGACAAAAAGTGTGCAGGGCTGGAGTTCAGTTTAGAGGACTGTGTGTGTGTGTGTGTGTGTGTGTGTGTGTGTGTGTGTGTGTGTGTGTGTGTGTGTGTGTGTGTGTGTGACTCCATGGTATGAGGCTGGGAGCAGAGTACTGTAAAGGTGTGTGTGTCTTTGAACTTCAGTGAATGACAGACTTGGGAATGGTTCAAGGCGTATGTACCATGTTTTAACTTTGCTGTATTTGAATGTGCACATTGTGTGTAAATGTACCTACAACTCCCTTTTGCTTAATGCTTGTGTATTTTCGCTCTGTCTGTGTGTGTGTGTGTGTGTGTGTGTGTGTGTGTGTGTGTGTGTGTGCGTGCGTGTGTGCGTGCGTGAGCGTACGGGGGTGGAAATCTTACGACATGTGACAGCTGGTGGGCCGATGCCAACGGGGAAGGATGGAGCAGAGAAGGAAACGACTGTTGCCACGGCAACGCCGAGCTGGAGTGGCTGATGGTCGGGTAGCGTGAAGTAGCTGCCAGCTGAGACAGTGAGAGCTGCAGAGAAACAATGCAAATGATTTGCTGTTATTATTATGATTATGAACAACAGGGCTCAGGAATACTCCTAATGCCAGAGAGACACATGTGTCGTCTCAGATGACAACAACACACCATTACACTGCTTTGGCGCTCATAAGCCCCTCTCACTCCACCCGCTCCTCCACCCACAATCCTTTTAACGCTGTCACCCCCCACCCTCCCGAAGACTTTTGACTGGAAACAAAAGAGAAGGTTACTGTGGTTTGCTCGTCACAGTCGTCTTAGGAGTTACACAAGAGCAACAAACGGGGACATCAATCATTATCAAGTGAACTTTTATCAATAGTGGAACACGATGTGAAAAGAGCTGAGCAGCGTTACTACTCCACCTGAACACGACAGAAAACAAGATTTGATCAGCCACAGGATGAACACAGCCAGTGCTCACGTGTTAACCTGTTTCCACTGTCTTCCAGGAAAACAGACACCATCAGTCATTGGAGCCACAAAACAACTTTTGCCTTTACTCTGTGAAAGCATGAATTCTACAATACATCCATGTGGATTCAGCAGTTTGGGTTTAACAAACCAAGTAATCATCTTGGTACAAAAAATTCTCTATTTTCATACACGCAGACACCTCACTGTTCTCACTGCACTTCATTTTCTTATGTTTTACGGCTTCAAGATAAATGCTTGTGACTTGACAGTTTATAACCCTCATTAGTTATGGCTGACATACTATAGGAAAGTCTCAGCATATTTTCTAATGTGTCTGCCTAATGACCAGAATTTTAAAAAGACAACTTTCACATGGGATTCTTCTAATCTTCACAGTTTTCTGCTGTTTATCTAGCTCGGATTAGCAGAGGCAGCGAAGTGGAGGAGCTCAGCCCCCCCCCCCCCCCCCCCCCCCCCGGCCTCTTGCTGGGGGGTCTCAATGCATTCCATGCTCGACAAGATAGATTATACCTCTGGCGTGAGTCTGCCCCAAGGTTTTCTCCCAGATGGATGCCCACAAGGAGGCATCTTGAAATGATGCCCAAACCACGTCTCCTGGCTCTCTACACAAAGGAGCTGAGCTGCTTCAGGGATGTTTGAGTCCTTCACCTCATCCCTGAGGTTGAGCCCAGGAGCAAACTTATTTTGGTCTTTTGATCGTAGGAAAATCTCATCCGGGAAAATATGACAAGCCAAATGTTTCCTAAACTTTCCTGACGCATAGACAAAGCTGCAACTGTTTTACCACAAATAGGAGTGATTGGTTAATAATCGGGACTTTCAGCACCGATGGTTGAACAGTCCGAAATCAAAGATCACTGAGCAACATTTAACTCCAAAAACAGCTACTTCACTTCTTCAGGAAACCGAGGTCGCTCTGAACATTGCTACAAGACGTCTCTTAAAATGACCTGAGAGCTCCTGATGTAGACGGTATAAATCCATCTGTTACTTCAGCACCACGGACAGCGCCATGCTTTTACTAAAACTACTAATGGTATAATTAAATAGAAACGAAATGACTGTCAAAACGTGTAACTACCCACTAACTCTTTTAAGGTATCACAGGGCAAAGTAGTTTTCCTCCCGAAGTGGAAAGTTGAGCAGCAACGGTCGGACGTGTCGACATTTGCGCCATCACATCATCTTTAACAGCCGCTGCTTAAAGTCCCTAATTTAACTTGTAGGGACTGTGATACACGGTTAGCCACTTCCCTTTGGGAAAAGTTTCACCAGTAGAACCAGAAATGTACTTTGGAGGAACAGGGAGATCTTTTCTGTTGCGGCTCGATTCATAATTTAGACAATGCTATCCCCCAGATGCTTCTGCCTTTTAGGAAAGCCTGGCAGCATCAGAACTGTGTCAGATGTTCGATCAATCAGCGACAGAACATGAGCTTGATTATTCTAAATTTGGGCGAAGCAAAGTTTATCTTGTTAGAAACATAGACACAAAGTGAGAATGTTAAAAACAATATTATTGGACGGCTTGTGGCCAATATTCCTCAATAATCTGACTGTGTCTTTTAGTCGTCTGTTTGTGACCGTTATTGAATCTGTCAGGGTCAAAACAAATGGCTCTTGGGACACAATAAAGTTACTGCATTGATCCATATTGAGCAGTGAGAGAGGAGATGTTCACTCACCCACGGATCTGTTGGACACACACACGCTCACTGATTCTGCTATGCTTGTGAGGACATTATATTGATTTATATTCGTTCCATGGGATCTTAAAATAAATCAAACAGATTCACATTTGCCCAAAACTTTTTCTTCTATATCAAACAATAAAAATATATATCTACATGTTTACCTTAACCATGATCACAGAAACCAAACAAATCTTTTGTCCAATTTTCCCCTTAAGCAGCTTTAAGGTTGGAACCTGTAGTTTGTTCCATGCTGTCTGGCAGCATCATATTCATTCTGTATGGGGTTGTTCCGAATCTTCATTGAAGATATATGATGTTTACACTGTTCAAAATATTCAAAGAGAAAACGCCACATAATTGATGACTGCGCCACTTCGTTAAATGGAAAAATTATAGATGTCCTGTAAGTCAGTTTATACAATTTCCCCAAAATCCACCCTGACATGTCTGGTCTCCTTGGAAACAACATTTGGCTGCACAGCATTCCCCTGTAATGACTATAGGTCAGCCCAAGCCTTTGTGCTAAAAGTAGCCACTTCTCAAAAGACAGGATGGGTCATCATTGGAGGAGAGATGAGGCAAGAACCCACAGCGAATAGCGCTGACAGACGTCAGGAAATCTTGCATTAGAGGAAGACTGTTTGCACCTTTCTGTACTCTGAAACTGTGCAGCTGGCCTAGTTAAAGTTTAGCAACTTGTGACTTAACGATGCTGCAGCCGCCTCACAGGATGAAGGTCCTAGTTTCAGACCTCACTAGGTTAACTTCTTCTTCTTCCACACCCTCCTGTGTGGAGTTTGCTCTGTATATTTGGATGCTGCAGTTTTTGTCCTGCAATATTAAAAAAAAAAAAAAAAAACTCAGACGAGAGACGAGGGAACAGGAAGTGCTAAAATAAAACTAACGTCCTGGTTTTAGGACTCATTCCTGTGGCTCTCTATTCTTTATTAAACACTACTCCTGAAACTTTCATGAAATCAAACCTAATTTTCATACTTTTTATGGTCTTTGTTTTTCTTGCAGCAGCCATTTAATGTATTTACATTTGGAAACGTTCTCTACTACCGTACAGTGGTTTTCAGCGTTAGTGGCAGATTCTGTCAGTCATGCATTGGATTCATGATGCCTTCACACACACATAAGGGATTCACAGGAAACAAGGATCTAATTCATCATTATATTTCATTGATAACAGCCTCACTGTTCACATTATATCTGCTGCAGATGCAACATCTCACTGCTGCTGCAAGAAACAAGAAACAAGACAATGGTCATTTTCAGCATGTTTTTTGCCAGTTTTGAATATTTCAGGTATGGATGGAACGAGAGGGAGCAGCCACAGTGAGCTGATGAAGAACTGCAGGTGACAGGCGGCACACGGCCAACTCCTCAGCCAGGTAACAACCGTCACTGCGTGGAGGTGTGTAATGGAAAAATGATTTACTGGCTCCTTCATTTGAACAACATGAGTTTGTACACTGCAGTGTAAACAGACGCACCAGCTGCTCCTCTGTCGTGTTTTTGACAAAGTAGCTGCTGAACAAGTGTTTGCTGTTGTATTAAACCTTCCTATCTATGATCACGGTAATGCACGGGATTGTCACGGATTACAACTTCAAAGGATCCTTATCAAAAATGTTTGTGTTAAAAAGCAAATATCAGAATATATTTCTTAAACTCTCAAATATTGAAAAGTTCTTGTTGTCGGTCGTGTTGGTTTGACTCTCTTACACACAGTCACAAACACTGTTCCACTGCTACATTACACATAGGAGTGACCGTAAATGAGCTGTTGTGTTTGGATTGGTCCAAATGTCATCACAATTCAAAATGCCCTAAAATGTCAAGACCAGTGGGCTGTCACAACTCAGTCCTCACAAGTATCGCAAAGCCATATCACATTTTACACACACACACACACACACACACACACACACACACACACACACACACATGTGATCTCACATTGAGTCACCGTGTCCTGCACCCAGAGGGTGTGAAAGACACCAGACTCTCTCTGCATGTGAGGATCTCTCTCTCTCTCTCTCTCTCACACACACACACACACACACGCACACACGCACACACGCACACACTGAGAGAATACGCAGAGCGAGGCAATTAGTAGTAGCATTGCTGTGGCTGCCAATGTTCTGAACTCAGCCTGTTTGCCCTGACAGCCAAGCAGATCATCTGTTCACATTCTGGCTTCATGGGTCCTTCATGTATGTGTGTGTGTGTGTGTGTGTGTGTGTGTGTCCAAGGTATTCTATGCAGGTTTGTTTAAAGCATTCTCTCCTCTCTGTGTTTGAGGTGTGTTTTCATGTCTGCGTGAGGCCGTGGCGTGGAGTCAAACTCATAATGTGTCTCTGAGGCAGAGAGTCAGATCTGCTGTGGGTTAAACGGGAGGAGGAGGATTAAAGAGGGAGATCCAGCGAAAAAGATGGAGAGATTACTGGAATGAAATATTGAGAATAAAAGGTGGAGGAGTCGAGCACACAAAAAGATGGAGGACAATATTAGAGACGCAGGGGGAAGAAGAGAGGCCGGGGGGGGGGGGGGGGGGGGGGGCTTACCAAGTCAAAGTGTGAACACTACGGTGAGATGAAAGTAAGGACAAGTGATAATTGTGTGTGAGTGAGATAATGACAAAATGAAAATTGAGGAGGTGCAGGACAAAGTGAAGAAATAAAGAAAATGTAAAATGAGGAGAGGAGAAACATGACGACCATGGATTTAAACATTTACAGAGCAACTGCTACTGAATCATTTTTGACAACAGACAAAAAGAAATAAATAAAAATGTGTTTGAGAATATGCTGGTACCTGCTTCTATCAACTATGTTTAAATTATAGCTTAATGATCTGAGGAAAACATCGAATTGCAAATTTTCCAACCAATATTATAATTGCGATTTAAATTGCGATGACCACAATCTGTCTGTGGACGGCAAGAAGTCCCAACTGTCTCGCCAGCTCACACATTTAACGTCATAGAATTTAGGGAGTAAAAGTGCCATCGAACTCATCACTATAGGCAATGAAATCAGCT
Source organism: Seriola aureovittata (assembly GCF_021018895.1). NCBI lineage: Eukaryota > Metazoa > Chordata > Actinopteri > Carangiformes > Carangidae > Seriola > Seriola aureovittata. The sequence continues at coordinate 20,883,906 of NC_079372.1, forward strand.
GCCACTTGCTACAGCTCGTTAAGATACTGTTAATTATGTCTTAATCAAAACAATATAAAAATTACTTTTTGTTCAGAACGTAAACAGCATGTATACGTTCAACTAACAGACTGATCCCGTCTGTAATGTCTTTTGTGTTTGTCTTGTTATGAACCAGAGACTTTTAAATCCTACACACACTGGCTTTAATATCAGTTGATCTCTTTCAACTAAATCTGAACATTAGAGCCTTCACAGGTGTAGGATGTATGAGCACTAATGTGACCTCCACTTGATATATATATATATATATATATATATATATATATATATGTAGAAGCTGAGGGGCTGAATGGACTGGTCATCATAATGAAGATGTATCTGACTGCACCTCTACATCCTGTACACTTCCTCCTACACTGTAGTTTCCATTCAGAGTTCACAAAGCCAGAGAGCGAAGCCCGTCACACTGATGTCACTGTGGACTGGATATCACAAATGAAAGATCAAGATGATCAGTTATAATAAAAAAAAAAAATCCATCTCTGGCAATTAGATGTTCAGCGGCAAGTAAATGTAAAGTGCCCCCCCCACACACACACACACCCACCCACAATAATCACAGAGGAGCTGTAACCTTCAAGGTGTGATTATCATAGGACACCAGCATTAACAGAAACCCAGTGTAATTTCAAAGAAACCAATTTAATCTCACTTTTCAAAGCTTTATGTCACTTAGATTTGACCGTGGAGCATGAAAATTAGTTACATTTACCTCTTTTCAATGTAAAGACAGAGAGAATTAATGCAGCAATAATAAAAGGTTGGGCCGCTAAAATATAATACAGCTCAGAAACCCTGAATCATATTGTTTTGAAACGACGAGGTACTAACTGCTCTGTGTGAAGGAGGGCTGCAGAAATGAGGTCTGACTGAGCCAGGAACAGATGCCAAACACAGCTCTGCCAGCAACAAAATGAAACACGGCCTCACCTCCGGTCCACGGACTACAAGACCACCTGGGTCAACAGACCACGAGCACGACCCTGAAACACCATGCGAGAAATCATCATCAACAAGGGCAAACAAACTCAGCTGCTCGCCCAAATGTTGGCTATAAATACCACAAGATCCTTAGCATTCTGCACCGCGGCGAACCGAGGGTGTCAAGAATCAATAATTTATGCGAAGCAAGAGAAAGTTGTCAGATCCAACAATGCCTACAGACAGAGCCGGAGCGAACGGCTTGTTTACAGAGCCATTTCAGAGAAGGATGCCATTGATTAATCAGCATTTGACAGCCATGTTGAGGAGGAGAGAAAAAATTCTGTTGAACAGGGAAAAATCACTTTAGGACTGAAACAAGTGTATTTTTATAACAGCAGCAGTCGGAGACACAGTGAGTGTATTTGTGAATTTTGCAGCAGCACCAGAGTCGTGATGAATCGCAGGGCGACTGCCAACAGCGGTGGCACGGCTTCACACGGCGTTTTTCTATCTCACTTCTTTATGCACAATCCTGGATGGCCATCAGATGGATATCTACGTATGTTGTGCTCAACAAGCAGCCAAGGCACTAATGACTGCTGCTTTTCAACCCCCCTTTACAGTGTGTGTGTGTGTGTGTGTGTGTGTGTGTACGGGACATTTACTGCAAACTTAAAGCTGCATTAATTGGTTTTTTTTTCAGCCACTTGGGATAAGCGGCACAAGAACTTCTGACTTGCCGGTGAACTTATTGGCAAAAACATTGCTAATTTACACATTCAGCCGATAATCAAGCAACGTCACACGGAGCGGAGTTTCTGGGTATTGACTTCAACTAATATTCAAATGTGTTCATTTCAAGTGACGTAAACTATTTACAGCAGTTTCTGGTACCATGTTCATCAGTTTATGATTTGAGGCGTTTATGTGTAAGACTCCTTCAGACTGGAATAACGTCATCCAACATGTTTAAATTGAGTGTGTCAGATGATTTGATTTTATTTCTCTATACAAAACAAATTTAATAAATACAATAAATGAATAAATTTTATGTGTACACATTATATTAGTTTTGCACACGTGTTCACGGCCTCTCTATGGCCATCTAGTGGTTGTGTTCGCCATCGTAGGTATTTGTGTAAACTCGAAGCTAACAGAGGCTAAAAAAGGTCAATTCCTTTTAAAGCATTAAATTATATTTGTATTAAAAAATAAAAAATGCCTGCAGCTATAATCAGGGATGAGCAGTAGCTGGTGGTGACCAGTATTAGCTCGTGTTTGTAGATGTCATTTCTATTCCACCTGCTGCCGTTCGTCTCCTGCTGACGACGTGAATTCAAAGTGCTGTCATGCTGTAAATGCCACCTGTGGCCACATCGCTGCTTCTGCATACTCCTGCTTTAAATTACAGCTTTTTTAAATTTCCAGTGTTTTTCTGTCTCATACTAAAGTTAATTGCTCCTTTTGGGAAAATGGAGTTGAACTTTAACCCTCGACCTTATGAAATATGACATGAGAATATACTAATGTGCCGAGGGAGTAGTCGCAGGAATATCGTGGAAATTCAAAGAGAGGAAATATATTTTCTTTTTATATGAATGTAGCCTGTTTGGCGGACCTGACGTTTTGGGAATTACAGGTTGATGAAAGACTCTGTACCTGAAGTGAGGTATATCCAGGTAAGCACCACCGTCCTCTAATGTCTTCCCCTAAGAGCTGCCCAGTATGACCACAGGCATCTCTTGTTAGCCACTGGGAGCTGCCCACTCGCACACTTCCACCGCCTTTGCTGCTTAATCAAAATGAGGGTCGATTTGTGGAGTTCATGGGTGCAGCACTCCCACAGCTCCCAGCCCCTGTTGGTTCAATTTAAAATGAGTCGACAATACAGACTGTGGCTCATTTTGGCCCAGAGAGCTCACAGTGAAACAGAGCTGATCTGTCTCCTCCTCCGCTCTGTGACTCCATGTTACTGTGTGTGCGTTTGTGCGTGTGTGTGTGTGTGTGTGCGTGTGCGTGTGCGTATGAGTGTGTGTGTGTCCCTGGCCTCATACTGAGCGAGAGTAGCATCTATCACAACTCCCCGTCTCTACTGGCACTTCCACTCAGGCTGAGGGATGAAGGTAACGCCCTGTAGCTTAGCTCAGCCAGGACGAACGAACACACACACACACACGGCTGCACAACACACACAGAAACACACACTGCTGGTGTGTGTTACATATGCTTGATGTTGGTATTTTTACTAAGAATAGGATATGAGTTAGTCATCCTTGCCCAGCTCTGATATGATGGATGGATGATTATGCTGCTGTTAAATTTATTGTAGAATTGATCAGCTGCCTGTGGGAAGCCTCTCACATGCTAATGATGCTAATGTGACATTCAATCTGATTTGATGCAAATAGAAATGATTATCATCAATATTACTTCTTTTCCTCTGGGTTTCTGTGGTGATTCACATTTTCCATGACTGACACACAGGCTTTTTGTTTGTCTTTCACCAAGAATAACTATTTCAACAGACACACACCCACACACTTCCATTTTCCCTTTTGCCAAGCCAGCTGCATACATATTCAGTAAAACTGTGGAGTGTTTTCATGGACCCGGTCTTCGGGATCTCGTACTGATTTAATGAAAACTAGAATGACCTCCCCGTGGTGGTGTGACTACATCCCTGTTTATCCAGAGTCAAATGAAATATGAACCATCTGTGTGAAATTTTGTTATAATTTCTGAGTGAGTAATGGCCAAAAGGTGTTTTGTGACGTCACACTGACCCTGACCTTTGACCTTTGACCACCACAATCTAATCAGTCCGTCCTTCAGTCCTTGAGAACGTTTTTACCAGATGAAGAAATTCCCTCAAGGCGCTACGGAGAGATTGCGTTCACAAAGCCAAAAGGGCGTTTTGTGAGGTCACCGTCACTTTGACCTTTGACCTTTTGACCACCAAAGTCTAATCAGTTCAACCTTGAGTCGTAGCGAATGTTTTTGCCAAATTTGAAGAAGTTCCTTCAAGGCGTTACTGAGATAATGAGACAGAAAACCTGAAAACAACAAGCCTCGGCTCGACTGAGGAGGAAAAACCGACACAAAACAGAAAATATGAGGATGTTTTTTTCCTGAGCTTCTTTTACAGGCTGGTCTCCAATCTGTGTTGACAAACCAGACACAGTGTCTATGATGTGTGTGTAAAGAGCAGGGGAGGGGCGCTGCTGCGGAGTCTTCCTGCTCCTGTCATCCTGCCAGAATCCGTCCAGGTTCGGCTGAGATCCGGATAAACATTCGCTTGTTGCTGTCTTTACTCAGGTGAGAGGAGAAGAAAAGAAAAATGCTTCATTACTGGGTCGAGGCCCCGAAAGTCCTTCTCTCTGTACTTTTTCTGTCACATTTACACTTAAACAAGAGACATTTGTTGACACTTGTTTCTCGATGTAGCAGGCGGCTATTTTCAGCAAAAACAAAGAGTTTGATAAACTCACTGTACGCCGCACGCCCAGTTTAAAACTGGGCAGAGTCGGCAGAGTCATCAGAGTCGGCGTCGAGCTGGACAAGAACGTCGTACAGTTTGCAGCTAAATATTTTTCTAAGGAGGTTGTAGAGCCAGAACAAATGAGATTGAATACTGGATTTATCAAGTTGACAGAAACACAAGATGTGCAAATAAACAACTGTTAGTCAGCCATAAAGACTCTATAGGGTGATAATGTGTTGTGGTTGCTGCTTGTTCTTGCTGCTCCCAAGTGGCCAGAAAGAGAAAGAATGCATTACTGCAGCTTTGTATGACAGGTGACGAACAGGTGACTGAATATCTATAGATCACAGTGACACACAGGTGAGACGGAGCTGAGCCAGGAGCCTGTGTGAACCTTCTCACCACAGGCTTTCATCAGAGGTGTGACGACATAAGTCGTCTGAACCTGTACGGACGCTTGGACGGAGCTTCAGACGGAAGCTGTTCATCACAGTGCACTAGCTTGTCTCTGGTCTGAGGGTTTAGGGTTTAGCGGGATTGTACGGTGGAGTAGGTGACATGGCGTCTTACCCCGGGGCCTTGAGGAGAATCTGGAGGAGAAGCTGCAGGAATCTGTCTCTGACCTGAAAAACACAAACAAGACGGAAGAAGATGAAGAGATAAACACGAACGGTCTGTCCGCTCTGTAACTTCCCGCCTCTCAATCAAAACAATAACAAAAGTCGGCGTTGGGTGACGTCACGAGATAGCGCGGGATCATGGGAGTTGTTGTTTGGTTTCCTTCAGCGTCGGCGGTTCAGGAAATCAAACAGACCCGGTGATTATAACTGAATGAAGCAGTTTGACATTTAAAGTCAGAGTTTGAGCGACGCTGTACGGAGGACAGAGACTGAGGGAAGATTGATGCTAACCTTAGTTCTGACTGTTTCTCTGAACCAGATGTTCAGCAGGTTTTTACCAGCAGCTGAATGATGCGTCCTCCTTTCCACAACAAACACACCAGGAGATTAAAACCAGTGGAAACACTGAAGAAAATAGTTTCACTTACGACTAAAATCATCTGGTTCAAATAACCAGCTGAAAACCACTGAGGTGTAAAAAGTGTCTGTGGCTTAAAACTGGATAAATGTCAGTGTTGAGTCAGACAAACACAAACACACTGACACGTGATCGTAGAGGATATGATGTCACTGACCGGCCACCAATGAAACATCACCATGATTAAAATCACAGATTTCTCTGGTTCGTGAACTGATGGAAACATTTGTGATGATGTCAGAACACAAGTCGAGTTGTGTTTGGACGTTTTAATGTGGAGAAGTTACAGATTATAACTTTAAAAGCAAGTATCAAATTTGCCAAAAGGTTTAAAATATTTCATGACAGTATCTTCCAGCAGTTTGTTTCAAGAATAAAATCGACTTAAATCCTGAATTAGACAGTGAATGATTTGTTAATGCAGTTTAAACATCATAGTCTGTATTTAGGTTCTTCAGAAGAAAAGCACCGACTCCTGATCAGAAGATGTGCACATAAAACACAAGTCTAGTCATTTTTAGATTTACAGATTAAAACTTTATGTGTCAAAGCAGCTGCAGTTCGATGTTTAACCGGCTCAGCTAACAACATCATAATATCTTCGACGTTCTGCACACCTAGCTAGACATGTGATGGAAGCTGATAGTAAAATGTCATCTTTTCTTATTGCCTTGCTGTTGATTGGATTTGGAGTCAGGTGTCACGCTGAGGTGTAAAGAACGAACCCTCACTGTGCGCCCTGAATGACTCCAGCAGAATAAATAAGTCCACTGAACGCCAGGATACCACGACTGTTTAGAATCGGTACAAAAATCTATCCAATTTCACAGAGATCAGGAGGCGGCGCTGGATTTAGATGTCACACTGAGTTTTTAAGTCTAACAATGCTGCCTGAGTTTTTTGGTTGGTAGCCATGGTAATACTGAAATGAAAGGCTTTCCAGTATCTCTTTGTCCTCCTCTCCCACTCCTCCTCGCTCCCTGTGCTGGGCTTGACTGGCCTTTTGGAAATTGCTTCAGTTGCCTGGGGTGTCTCACTGTAGCTCCCATCTGTTCCCACTACACGCACGCAGAGTGGACACGGCGCGGGACTGCCTGGCTCTGTGTCACAAATGTACCCCCCCCCCCCCCCCCCCCAAAACCCCTACCCCACCCCACCCCCTGCTGACAGCCATTTTGTTTTTGGGGCTTTCTATTTTCTCACTGTTTTACGTCTTGCAACGATGGAAACGTGTGTTTCACCTCATTAGCTGGACGGACGTGCAACTGGGGGGACATTTAAATATGCAAAGATGATGCATCATCAAAATGTATTAATGAGCATCTGTGTCAAAACATCATATTTTCCTCCTCTCGGCTCATCAGTGGAAACAGAGCGTGATGTGCGATGGTCACGTGAACAACGAGGGATCCTGTCACTAAATTATAGACTAGAGGAATGAAAACGCGTGGACTTGAGTTTCCGCTCGTCTGACTGGAGGTCGTCTCGATGTCCATCATGAATAACTCAGGGGTTCGTCCTGAGAATGTGTGTCTGCCTTCTTTCTAACAAAGCGAATGATTCAGTGGTTGTGAAAACGCAGCGGGAGATTTCCCAGTATAATAATAAACCTACAAAAATGCATCAAAAAACATGATTTACATATTTCAGGCCGGCCATGAATTTCATATTTGTCGAACTAAACTATCTGCAATTGAAAGCGGGACACTTACAGGCATATCCACGCGCCCACACACACACACACGCACACACACACACACACACAACCCTGGAAACACAAAGTCAAGCATGATTATGATGCTGAAATCAAAGAATGACAGAGATTCATGATATCATTCTCCTCTGAACACTAGCCCAAATCATTCAGGCTTCTTGGGCGATCCTCTGAGGACACTTGAGCACTGATTAAAATGTCATTAATAGACTTTGCCAAAAGGCTTCTCTACACACCCGTGAAGTAGGCCCTGATCAACACTATTCTTCTCTCCCAAGATAAGTTAACAGCATCATTAGGAGGGAAATCATCGAGTATACGACCAGGGTCCACTCAAGTTCTCTCTGCTGTCACTGGGATTGAGTGGCTGTGTGCGGTGTTTACTACACTTCTAATCAATTCACTCAAAGACACGGGGAAAATCAGCAGCCTGGGTTTACAATAAGAGATGCAGACGGTGGCACATCATTTATCTTCAGCTGTGTGCGGGATGTGGAATATCTAATCAGAACTTTGTTTCAGAGGGACGCCTCTTTAAAGCTCAGGGTTCAGGACGGGAGTTTTTTTTTTTCTCGGGATATGGAGGAGCGGTCACGCTTAATTGGGAACGATGGAATAAAAAAGCTTTGGGGGAAAGAAATTCTGCAGCTTAAACTGATAACCCCCTTTAAAACTTCGTGGTCGTACGCCTCCGCCAACCAGTCAAGCTGCAGTTTACACCCGTGTCTGTCCAGACTCATGTAACACATGGAGGAAAACTTAATAAAAAGTGTAGCTTCTATATTTGTCTGACGGATCTGACGGAGAACAAAGTTGTAGCTGATGTTTCAAATGCGGACTCTGGATGCTTCACACACATCCTCCTCCCGGCAGCACAGGAGAATCTAAACAGTCACCACAGTGTGAAGGTGGGGTACTCGAGATTAGTGCCGACCGATTCAGTATCTGATCAGGTGTGAGAAACACAATCTCCCCTTTCTGTTCCTGAGTCATGGCGTTTGTGTGAAATTCACAGTTAGCGAATGAATTCTTGACATATATGGCTGGCTAGCTGGAGCGCAGTGACCCCTGCTGGTCAGCGGAGGAAGTCCCAGCGGGCAGATTATTGCTGGTATTATTAGATGCGCTTACTAGCGCTTTCAAATGGAGCTTGCTCAGACGTCATCACGTCACATGACCTTAGCACAGTTGGTTGTTTACGGGGGTAATCCTCGTATCGGACGATCTAATCCGTCTTTAACTCAGGTGATTGGAACGTTTTATCACAGATAATGTCTGTTCCAAAAGTCGGGAATCGATCTCTCCGCTCAAAATGTAAAAATACAGCATTCGTTCCGACTATATTTATTACATCAGAACCTTTTGCTGAGAGGCAGAAACAGAACAAAGAACTGCACATTAGAAATGAGCGGTGGATTAAAACCACCAACTTAAAGGGTAATTTTGGTTGATTACAACTTGGCTCTCATTAGGTTTGGCCATCATTTAAATTGCTAATAATAACATTGTATTCAGCAGATGAATTACTGAGGTTTTGAGACACTGCATCTCCCACCAGCACAGACTGTAAAAGCCTCATGTTAACTCAAGCTTGTAAAACGTCTGTGACAGTTTACCGTTTGGACTTCACTTTGACAGATATACTGAATAATATCTGAGACTAATATGACCTAAAAATAAAGTATTAGTATTTACCTCTAAAAGCACATTTTTGTCAGAATCCACGGGATGTAAATTCTGGTTGTGAGTAATTTTCTCTTTTAGAAGAGACGTTCGCACGAGGCTGCAGAAGAAGGCTTGTTCTACATCAAGAGACCCTAATGGACAGCCAAAATCTTCTCCCAGCACTTTGAGTTTATCCCTTTATTCCCCTCAGACCCATCATGGAGTGTGCTAATCATGCAGAGAGCAGGTGGTGCCATTGAGATAACACTGCAGAGGTGAGGGCTGCATTATATGCAGAGGACAGGCTAGTTTGATGCTTGTTGCTCAGAACTTCGGCTGATTACACCTGGGTGTTGTCGCACACTTGAGATACACTTATAAAACAATTAGCGGGAACAGACCACACACACTTTCTGGTCCAACATACAAACCTTTGTGGAAGACAAACAGAATTTGAGTCCTTTTTTAAAGCTGGTAAGACTCTGAGGAAAACTCTTCATATTAGGCTGATATTTACCCTGTGAGGGCGATGAAGGCGATCTCCTCTGACGTGACGCGTTTTCCTGCTTCGTCCTCAGAGATGCCTTTGGGGTGGACGCCTTCCCCTCCAGACCGGATGACAGCCGAAACGTTATCGTATCTTTCACCTTGGAGACAGGTTTCAGACGTTTCAGGGAGACACAAAAACAGTGGAAGAACGAGAGGTTAAGCTTCTGGACGGAGGGACGCAGTTGGATTGGATGAGACACAGTAGCAGACACAAGCAGGATACGTGACGGTGACATGTGGTTATTTTTCAAACCGTCTGAGTGGCGTGAAAATTCACAGCTAAGGTGCGAGAAGTTCAGATGACAACTTTTGCAACCTTTACATTTTTTGATACTGTCTCTTAAGTGATGCGACTTGGAGACAATGGTGTGATGTAAACTGCAGTGTTCCAGGGCAGAGCTTCAGAGGAAAGAGTAATCAGGTTCTGTATGACGCGCTTTCATTAAAGCACCACATCATGCCAAAAAACAATAGAGATAAAGATTTCTGTCTTCAGGGGAAACAAGCGCCTTGTCTCAACACCTCCCAGCGCATTCTTTACATCTTGCTGCTCTGTGCTCTTGCGTTACCTGAGCTGTGCCTGGAGCTGAGAGCGGCGCTGAGCTCTGAGTCTTGGCAGGCGTCTCTGTGCTGTAGACCATGACTCCATGAGGGTTTGGCTTTGCACCTCCTTGCAGAACGAGCTGCAGCTCTTCCCCCTTCCAGTCAGCCGGCTGCCGGAACGGGAACCAAATCCCCCAACGGAGGCACTGCAAGAAGGCTGCTCTGGACGAGGAGGTGACTGACAGCTGCGAGATGGAAAGGACACAAGGACAGAGGACATGATGAATATTGATGTCATACATGGAAACGACCGTTTTATGTTTATCCATTGAGAATAATCTTTGTGGAAGCAACATTAAAGTCATGTTTTCTTCTACGATGCTGCTCAAATATTTACCACTGGCTTCCTTGATTTTATTCACCCTGTCACAGCAACTAATTTTTTATTACAATGAGCACATATGGACAGAAGAACGTTTCCTTTAATGAGCATTTTTCACCCAAAGCAAATTTACATCCAATGATAAGACAAGACAATAAGACAATAAGAATATGCAAACTAAAAATGGCAGAAAAACAGGCAATAAAACAAACAAATGGATGTGCCACTGGGATAATTACAGACTTTTACAGTGTTTAACTAATTATAAACATTTAATAATAAACCGATGAATTTAATATGGGCCGACTAGAAAATTGGTTTTGCATTAATAAACTCAAAGTGAAAAACTATTTAAACCATCATTCGGTTCATAAAATGAATTGTAAAACGATGTCAGACTGCAGCTCACACTGACTCTGTGCGTCCGCAGGTTTGAAGCTGACTTATGAAATCTCTTTGGAACGTGATGAAAATATGGATCACCAGTGGAAAAGTGGATCATTTCTGCAACTGCAAAATTCTCCTTTCAAACCTACAGAGAGTGAGTGTTTTATTTTGGAAAAAAAGATACAGCAGATTCAGTGGCTACGCTTCTGCTTTAAGTTATTTTTTATTTTTCCATACTGTTCCCTTCATATGGAAACACAGCTGGTGCCACACAGCAACAGGGAAGCTGCTGCTGACAGCTGCTCACAGCAACAGTTAGCAGCCTGATGAAGAGCTACCAGCAGACAGGAGATCAGCAGTTGGTCCGACTCCGCACAGTTCAGGTTAAACATGGAAACAACATATTGATAAAATATCCAAGTCAGTAGCAATTCTGTATAAATCTGGGGAAATAAGCCTTGTACATAATTTACTGCTCAATTACACTTCCTGTTCTAACTTATTGTACGGGAAGTGTCGACCTTTAAAACGAGTATAATGCTACAGTCTTTGTAAATAAGGCTGGTGACTATGATCACACTGTCGTTTCTACATTCTCATGCCGTATCATTTAATGATTCTGTATGTTATTATAAAATACAAAGTAAAAAAGGGTTTTTGATCTGAGAGCTGTTTGTAAGTTCACTGTACAAAAGCTTTAAAAAGGGATTAAAGGCAGATGTATTTCTATTGTTGGGGTTAAATTATGGAACAATGCTAATATAGATTTAATATAATAATATACATTTGTTCTTTTGGTTTTCAAAGAAGTGCTTTACAGAGATATTTATGAAGGTGTGAATAATTTCCTTTTCCTTATGCTGGGTGTCTTAAATTGATAAGAATGTAGGCAGGTCTGAGTCACGACTTAATACATAGAATACATTTCTTTTTCTGACTATATTGTTTAATATAACTGTATTATGTGTGATGACTGAAAAAAAAAAAATGCAAGAAAATATATTTTACCGATGTGCAAACTTAAATGATCAATTACAGGTACGCAATAAATTATTTGAATAATTTAAAAAGCAATCAGAAAATAAGTCACATTTATTGTGAAAGTGCTTTGCAGTTCTATACAGTCGAACCCTCAGAGACCCAAACACACAGTTCAGGAGGAACTTTGTTATGTTTGAAGGTGATTTACAATCTGTTCCACTGCGTCTCTACTTCAGCCGTCCCAGTTAAAAAGCCCTTTGCTTTAAATCATCCACGGGCGACCCGCAGGTTCTGCTGAATCGATTAATAAGCCGGTCAGCCTCCGACGATCGTAATCAATCACAGGTAGAACAAAGCAGAGAACACACTGAGCCCGAAGTCCACATCGCTTCAGGACAAAGTGGAGCCCGTTATGGTTCGCTCGATGCTTGCAGTTCCCCCGAGTACATTTCTTTTTACATGTAATACCATAATCCAGTACTACAGGTCATCATTCACACAGGTGTCATCTGTATTCTGAATCTCATGCGCTGTTATGGGAAACAGGAAGTGCCTGCAGTGGTCTTGAAGTGGTACCACTGCAATTTTGATCATCAACCGTTCCGCACTGCTCTTAAAAGGAGACTGTCACGGCTGTAAAATAATAATAATACTGATAAACTGTGTCTGGTTCCTCAAATCCTGAGTCTGACTGAGGTTTGTATCCTCGCTGCAGGCGCCCAGCGGGACGCCAACGTCAATACAACTCTGTTGAATGTAGGTTGTGACATCAGGCGACCAACACTCAAATTTCAGGACGTTGTCTAATGTCTGGGAAACGTCTCCTAAACATCACAACCTCAGTTATCCGACATTGGAGTTTGACGTCAACACGACTTTCATTTCTACCCAAAAACCAAAAAGAGTCTGACATCTCTCTGACGTTAGTTGACGTCCGGCGCTGCTGGGCTGTGAGATCCAGTCTTGAGATGCAGTGCTGAACTTTATGGTCTGTCTCGGCCTGAGATGGCGGCAGCAGCAAAAAGAGTCGTCACTAAACTGAATAATGAACAACAAGAGATTTCCAGTGAGCTCCACCAGGACTACAGCTGATGAAAATGACTTTTCTCTATTGATTCATTTGATCTTGTTGCCACAGACAGACAGCTTCATACTGATGTACTGTAGTTCACTGGGCGGCGCTGCAGCAGCCGTTCCCCCCCCAGAGAGTGAAAACTGTCAAGGTATATGACATTACATGTGACAACTGTAGGGAAGATAACTGGTGGAACAGCGAGGAGCGTGGACAGGAGACTGAATGAAGACAACAGCAGCTGTCTGAGGACACCGGACAAGACCAGGTCAAAGTCCTGGACCAAACGGTCGCCTTCGAACGGAGGCGGCGTTACGATCTCCTCTCCGTGTATGACCACCCGATTATCACGGGACCGATGTTCCACATTGAGGTCATGTATCGACAGCTGGGGTGTCTCCATGACGACTGAGCAAACTCCATCCACTGAGGAATACTGTGAGATGTAGTTGAAAGCTGGTTAGTGGATCTGGTGAGATTTATTTTTGTTTGCGCCACACAAGGATCGCAGAGCACTGAGAAACAGGGGTGCAGCTTCTTGATCCACGGATTCATATATCTGTTCTGTGAGGTGAGACGAGTGACGGTCGCTGAGGTCTACAAACTTTCGGTGAAAACAAAAAACAAAAAACAAACAGGTTTGTTGTCCAGATCCAAAAACCAGCGTTCATAAAACTCACATCAAAATCGTCTCCGTAGAGTTGAGAAAACCCACACTGACGACATGAAACACACGGCGGCCTCCGGTGTTAAAGTCACATCCATCTGTGGCCTTATTACATCACATCCTCCTGTCAGACAAGAGGTCCTTGTCAGGTAAACAAAAAAAAAAAAACACAGACCACTTCTGAACAAACAATCAATGCTGCCTTTGTTTTTCAGCTGAGGGTTCGTTTTTTCAAAATGTCAAATTATCATGCGTTATGCAAAATAACCCTCCAACCGTCCGGCTACCCTGCGAACAAAAGCCCAAAGTCAAGTGTTCAGAGAGGTTAATGGAGCTGACATTCTGAGCGCTGCAGCTAATGGTACACCGCAGCACAGAGTAAGAGAGCTGCAGGTGGAAAGGTTAAGGACGTGTCAGCCAAATCAGAATACTCTTTTCTTTTTCTTTTCTTTTTTAATAACGAACAGATATAAACCCACAAATGTTTTAAACTTGCATGGCTGCCATTTTCCTCAGCCATTATTTGAACATGTTCAGTCTGTCCGTCTGGACTCCACACAAACAGGAGACCTTGTCAAACGTCTTATTATGTGCTGTACATCTGAAGAAGACCTCTCCAGAGCTTCACACTTCTTTCAGCCCCTCCCCCCCGTGCAGATCAATATTCCATTCCTCTCGAAGAGGGAGTTTGTTTCAGACCATAATTTTACCCCCAAGTAGCAGAGACATTAACAGCTATTTCTTTGAATTGTAACTCCAGAAATATACGGCAGCCATAAAACAGACAGCAGTATGTTCCCCCCTGAGACATCGCCTGTCTTTCCATCTCATGGGGTTGAATTAATAAGATGCTTTATAGGAAACATTCAATCAAACAAGTCTATTTTCAAAGTAATGATTTTATTAAATTTTCTTTAATTATTTGAAGCAACACGTCTGTGCTCCTGCAGAACACCAGGGTCTAGCACATGACCCAACACTCACTTCTTGTATTATTCAATGAATATATTCAGTGGCAGCAGCAAAGCAGGCTGAGCTGTGAGACAGCGGAAGAGACAAGGGACCAATCAGGAGCCTTTCCTACAGGGGACGTAAACAGCCTTGGAAAAAGCTTTTATCTATCCAACGCTCAACGCTCATCGCATTCCGCACTCTCTCAGTCCTCCAGACGCAGGAAACCCAGAACGACTGTGTGTTGAAAGCTGCGAGCGAGGATGAGGAGGAGGAAGAAAAGCTGCGAGGCAAAACACCCATCGAGACTCAACATGTGTCGCCACAACATCGTCCCTCCACACACATGTGACATGAACATCCACCGCTGGAATCAAACAATTAATAACTTATTAATGGCCAAAAAATGGAGGATCTTTCAAGGCAAATTTCTCAAACCTGGGGTTGTGTGATAAGAACAAACAGCTAGAGAAGAATTCCCTTTGAGGCAGAGAGCTGGTGGGGACATGCATCAGGATTTCAGCGCGGTGGTTTTAAAGTACTTTGGAACGGTGTGATCTACATATGAAGTGCATAAAGAGCTGACAGCTCGGGCTGGCAAACAATAGGACTGGAAGGATAGGAGGGAAATCTCAAAGAGACTCTTTGGTCGTGGTTTTGAGTAAACAAACATGGATAATATTTTCATTCAAAGCCGGGCTGAGAAATTCACATTATGCATGTAATCCTTGTACATAAACAGTCCGCAGCGTGTGGAGGCATACACGAGCTTAAGGAGAATAATATGTGGCTCCTTGATTATGTGGCGGCGGAGATCGGTGTTACGTCAACAGGAGGGTGTAGGTGGTGTAATGGCATTGTGATGAGGACAAAGCGCCGTAGGAGGGAGTGAGCAGATGTGCGTGCGTGTGTTGAAGGGCCTCCGGTGAGAAGAAACTTGCCTTGGGGTCAGACGCATCGACTCATTCTGAGAACCACAGCGACTCGGCGAGTCTTAATCAATGGCGAAGCCTGCTGGTGACAGCCAGAAGACATCAAATCAATGATATTATATTCCAGTGGAAATAATGTATGACTTTCTGCACTCGCACTGTTTTGGGCAGGAAACAATTGAATTAATTACTGAATGTGGCGTTTGAATGAGAAGCTGCCTTAAGAGCTGTTTGCGGCGGCGTCGGTCATCGTGTCAGACAAGAATGATCAATAGCCAGTTTCCCCAAAGTGTTATTACGCTGTTGATTTGAGTGTTAAAGGCTATATATAAAATAAGAGCCATTAACTTGAACTCAGAGAGCAGCAGAGCTCTTGTTTCAATAGTGAAAAAATAGAAACAGCGGCCTCGGGCAAAAACAAGGAAGCAACAAACTTTTTCATAAAGTTGTACTGAAAACAATAACAGGCGATGTCACTGCACACATAATTGCTCCAACTGGCAAAGCATTTTCTAAGGGAAGAATCCATCAACCTTGTTTAGAAGTGTGAAATATAACGCTGCAGCATTTTCAGACAAATAAAAAAATAGTTTCTTTTTCAAACATACTACGGCATGGAAACAAAGATCTCATGTCTGTAACCTGGAGCAAGAAAAGTAATCATCAAACTTTTTTGGGGGGGACACTGAGGAGAGGAGGAAAAAAAAAGGGGGGGGAGGGGTTGGATTATCAAAAGGTGACAGACGGCGAGTTTTGCACATCAAAGAGAGCTGAAACTGCATTTCCCAGCAGATGAGAAGAACTGGAAGCTGCAGAGATGCAACCAGTCCAATTCACCAGCATGATGAACTTCCTCTTCTCACACACGAGTGTAAATACACCACTAATTTTAGAAACATTGCTGCTATTGCTGTGCTGGTTTAAATTTTCCTGATAGGTGCAAATATATATATAAATATATATATATATATATATATATATATATTTATATATAAAAAGCCAAGTTTGTGTAAAAGCTGAAATGAAGCAGTTTGCAGGAAGAGAGTTTGGGAGAAGCTCAAAGAAAACGGGAAGACATTCAGCAACTCAGGGCTTTCTAGAGTACAGCAGGAATTAATCCTAAATTAGGGGGATGTGAGCATTGATGGGAGACGGAGTCTGACAGTTATTACTGTTACTGCAGTCTGTTGGGCTGCTCGTGTCATTATTTCAGCCAGGACCCTGTGACAGGCGCCGGCCCACAGCTCCCGCTACTTATTCTCCACAATGAGAAGCCCTGGAGGAAGTGAGGGAACATGCACAGAGATCATTAACTTAAGAGCAGTAAACCACTCACATTTTCATCCATCTGCACGAGTAGTCCAAATGAACCCAGCAGGCGGCTGATCTCCATCCAGCTCGCCGAGGCCAAATAAGGCTGGGAAAGAATCGCACGCCCGGTCTCGGATCTCAGCTTCTAATCAGGAGTTGGTGCTTTTTCTCCTGAAGAACCTGATCATTAAGTACGGTGTGTGATGTTTAAACTGCATTAACAAATCATTTACTCTCTAATTCAGGATTTAAGACTGGAGGCGAAACAGACTGTAGTGGGAGACACTGCAGTGAGATATTTTAAATCTTTTGGCAAAAATTGAAACTTGCTTTAAAAAATAATTTATTACAAAGACCAAATAAGGTTTTTAATCATCAGGTTTTTACAGATGTTAACGTCTGTTGGTTTTTCCACCACTTCAGAATATCTCAACAAATATTGATTTGGGATTGCGCTGAAATTTCTTTAGCAGAGTTTGACAGACCCGAAACGATCATAATTTCTTCGGTGTTCCCGTGACTTTTCCTTCCTGCACCATCAGCAGCTTGACATTTTAAACACACAGCCGCCTAAAAATGCCATGAAATTTCATAGAGACATCTGTTCCACTCAGGATTTATAGTAATAACTTCAGGGGGCCCTTAAACACTTCCTCTGGAGCCATTATCAGGTCAGAATGTCACTTCTGGTTATTACCAAATACCCACAAAAACACTAACTCCTTCAGCCTGAGCTGTCCTTTGTATTTATTGCTAATTAACAGTTTTTAAAAGTGTTGGCATGGCAACACACCAAACCAAGCTCCAGAACATGTTAACATGACAAATACGACCATTTTTTAATTTACTTCACCACAACTGAGGATCAGAAACAAACTTTGAAGAGCCACTATCGCAGCGGATGATTGTCGTCTGGTTTAAGGCAGATTCACCTTTATTGATATACATGTTATTAAAGTCTGAGTGCGAGAAACAGCATCAGTAATTTGCTCATTTAAAATAATAGGGATTCATTTGACTGGGAGCTGTGATATAAAATACCTGAGATGATTATCAATCCTTCATCAGAGCGACAGATCACACGAACCTCCTCAGAGGAAAATTAAAATCACATGACGATGGAGATAATGGTGATGTGAGAGATGAAGAAACGACTGCCGGATCACTCAGGAAAGTAAATGACATTAGCTGCACATGGGAGTTGTACAGCAGCAACTTTTCTCCTGTCGACATAATATCTCATCCTGACGTTCTCAAATTAATCTCGTGGTGTTGCTTTCATCTTCGGCGCACCAAAACAGTTTTTACAAAACATCAAAGCTCTGTCAAACGTGGAGTGTGCAGGTATTTATCTGGTCCGCACATGCATCCCATTTGACATTTGGCAAATACAGAAAGCAGCATCCACACGGAACCAACGTTTGGCCCAAACAATTTAACTTTACTTTATATTTAGTCAAAGAAAAACAAGAAGAAAGGTGAACGGCTGTTGGAAGTCATACACACATTTGTCTGAATAAATATATAAAGAAATACATAAATGGCAAATTAAAGACGTAAGTGTTCATGTAGATTGTGTCTGATTTGAAATGAAACCTGTTAAATCAAATCATTTTACAGCAATAAAGTGGAGACTGGGTTGCAGAGAGGACTGCTGCGTTACCAACAGGCACAAATACACATGTTTTAGTCAACTGCCTTTTTTATTGCCAAACAGAAAAAGCATGAAGGACGCATCATCACTGGACCGAGATACTGAACATTTGTTGTCACTGTTACTGTTGGAGTTTGAATCACACATTAAAGTTATAATCTGTAACTTTTCCCACATTAAAACGTCTAAACACAACTCGACCTGTGTTCAGTATGTTTTTGAGTTGTGTTCTTACATTATCACAAATTTAAATTAACGGCACGTGTCATTTGGTCGTCAGTCAGTGACATCATATCCTCTACGATCATGTGTCAGTTGTGTTTGTGTTTGTATGACAGAAGCTCAACATCGACTTTTATCTGGTTCTAAGCCACAGACACTTTTTACACCTTAGCATTAAGGTTAGCATCAATTTCCTGAACCACTCACGCTGAAGGCATCCAAACAACAACTCCCATGATGCCACGCTATTCTATGACATCACCCAACGCCGTCTTTTGTTATTGTTTTGATTGAGAGACCCTCCAGAGGAAGGAGTTACTTAATGTAAGTTTAAGTCTTGTTTCCATCACAGACATTAAAAGAAGACGAGTCTGTGTATCTGCTGTAGCTGCACGTGTTCTACAGCTGTATGTTGAAACTAATGTTTCTGCAGCTGCTCGGGGCTCAAATGGCTCCGAGATGAAAAATCATTCAAGTCCGGGGCCAAAGATCCTCCACACTGAAGCGGGGTCTCGGTCTGAGGTGGTCGTCCACATGGCAGCCATTAGATGTGCAAACATCATCGCCGCTGCCTCCCTCGCTGCCAGGCCGACGCATTCATCTGGAGAAAGATGGCACTGCTGGCAGGCACTGACAGGGTAAGACTCACTCTGGGCCTATCATAGGGGGGAGATTGATGCACATCTCAGTGGGGGGAGAGCTGACATTCATTTTAATTAGGCGGGAAAAATATTGTCTCTGCGGCATGTAGCCTCCCTTGCCTTAGCCTCAACTCCTCTTCTTGTTGTGAGAAAGGAAAAAAAGGAGCCTCCAGGGAGGAGTGACCTCCACAAATCAGCTAAATATAACACTTCTCCATCCTGATGACATTACTGCGCTTAAGTTGTTTGATTAACATTTAATTAACATTTGTATGACATTTCAGATCAGGACCAAACTAAAAAATATTACTGGTTTCTGAGGTCCGCGCCGGTGGGAGGAGTCTGTGTTCACCTCACGTAATGTGAGTAGTCAGGGAAACGAAAGATCAAGGGAGGGGCTCAGAGGTTTGGGGGTATACGGTATAAAGATCGTAAAGACGACATTTTAATGAGCATGTGATTGGGAAGATATTCACAAGATGCTTTCATTCAGCAAACATCATTACAGCCTGCAGGGGCCCATAACAACCACACACACACACACACACACATGCAACCTGCACACACAGAACCAGCCACTTGAGGGACGTCACAGCAAAAACACACAACAATCTATAGCCCATGTACCTGTTGGTGAGCCAATTAAAATCCAAACAAGAGTCTCTGTGGCACAGAGGAGCCACCGCTCACCGTCCCCTGTAATAAACCCAGCCACCGGTCACGTCGCTGCTTTCTGCGCCACATACTGTTTATCTTCAGCCCCCCCCCCCCCCCCGGCGGCGGCGACATCTGAGACAGAGCAAGTAATAAACACATAATTCAGAGACTGATGTTTGTTATGTTTCTCAACTAATGGAAAGCTTGTCCAACACCAAAACACACAACAAGGGCCACCGTCCCCGAGCCACCGGCCCAGAGTCAACAACACGTTTGTATTTGGGAATTTTAATCTACGAAACACTTTGGTTAACAAACTGAAAATACAAACTATCCCCGATAAATCCAATCCATGTCTTGTTTATCTAAGGAAGTGAGCGGAGCAGACAAACCTTTATGTGAGATTTAGAGTTTGATCTCACATCTAACTGAAACACAAGAACATGCTGTTCCTGTCTGTGTTCACTTCCTCTCTGTGGATCCATCAGCTGGTGAACATGAAGCTTTAGCCTCACTGTTTCAGCCGCTACATCTTCACAGGGTTTTAGTTTTAAAAAAAACAAATCAGCTGGTAACCTTAAAAAAAGTCAAACTTCTCACGTCAGCTTACAAACTAAAGTGAGCTTGATTAGCAAGCTATAGCTAATTAGTGACAACTGTCATTTCAGAGCAAACAATCGCAAACAGTCGCCGGCCGGAAATGAGAATCCTGCTTTTGTCTTCCACTGTCTGAAACAAGGCGGCGAGGACTTTATCCAGCAGTCATTGGTGGACACATGTCACCGGGGGGGTTAAATACCACATTCATTTTAAAACTCTCCTGTACCTGTCCAACCTTCTCCATCACTATGTTCCTCTGATGCCCGACTACTCCATGCTCCCCCCTCCAGACTGTGCACCACGGGTGAGGGGGGGGCCTTTACTTTAGCTGGCCCTAAACTCCGCCCCCTCCCCCAGACTCTGCACCAGAGCACATCTGTTGCTTCTTTCAGGTCAAAACTTAAAACTAACTTGTTTAGGCCGACCCTTCCCTGGTATATTTATATATATATATATATATGTTTATATATGTGTATACTGTGTATATTTAATTCTTTATCTTGTTTCTAATAGTTTTTATTTGCTTTGTAAAGGTGCTTACAATTAAAATGTATTATTATATTATGTGAATGAAGTAATAAAAATGGAACCACATGTTCCTGTCATGAACAAATATGGCTGTAAATAAACATTAAGGAGGGCTGGAACTGTCAGTGCATGATAAACTCACCATAATGTACATTTCCACGGCACCACTTCTTTACTGAGTCACATAATGCTCATCACTACGCTTCTTTCAGCTTTGACTATGCTGTTTATATAAGGCCTATCACGGAGTCTCTGTTTGAAAAATGACAGAATGTGAAAAAAATAAGCTTAATCCATGAAATGGTAAAACGAGTGCACGTACAAAGAAGTAACACTGGTGGGATCCGGCAAATATCAAGAGATAAGAACAAAATCCATGAGAGGGAAGGTTTGTGGAAAAGATTTATTAAGGCTTATTAAACAAATATAACACAATATTCCATTAAAAATTTTATTGTTTTTTAAAATCATTTTCAGGTAGAAAACAGTGTGGTTGGTGATTTGCTTGCACTGCGAGACGTATAACGTGTTTTCCAGCTCTGGAACAGTTTACTGCCACACGTCTGACCTTTATCTGATATCTGCAGCAGGATGTCTCCGGCGCCGGCAGCTCTTTGTCCACTAACTCTTCAGAGTGGTGTTGAAAATGCGATGATCAGTCTCAGTTATATGGAAATGTTCCTCCGGTGGCCGGGTTTCGTTTTGTGGTTTCATATCAAACCTCAGACAGAAAACAAAGCTGTTCTGTAGGTGACAACCACCGTCTCCGACTCTTTCTTTGAGCTTCATATAGTGTCTGAGAAACGGGCTCGCTGCCAAACCTGGCGCCGCGTGTGCAAATATCCGGATGGGAGCTTAGTGCAGGGCGAAACAGTAAGTATGTTTAAAGGTCGTGCGTTAATGGTTACACTTCCTCAGACGCTCGGTAATCGACTGTGCCATTCAGCGAGCCCGGTCGGGGTCAAGGGTGACGCGGCGCGAAAATGTGACGCGGGTGACACATTCATTACTGGTTGTGCGCCGGCCCAGTTACTCAGATGGAGAACCCATTTCACAAAATGACACGTATCAAAACTGTCAACATCCTTTTTCAGCAGCAACACGAGTTTGCTGTCTCACAGCAGCTCAGGAGAGTCGCCAATTACTGTTCCGAGGATGTGATTCCAGTCTGACAGTCTCTCAGAAGCGTAACGGCGGTTAGTGAGAGGATGCAACCAAGTATCTCCTCCCTAACACGTCCCTCTCTTCCCCTCCGTCTATCCATCTATCTGCTCTGCTTCCATTCTTCTGAGGCTGCGACCTACTAGAAGTCACTCACTTGAGTCGGTGCTTTGGATGACTGCAGCTGTCACGCCTCCCGACAAATTGTTTCCTGGCAAAAGGACAACGACGCGTGGGCCAGCACTGCCTCCTGCCCCGGTTTCCCCCTGGACCAGCCCCCTCCATTAGCAAGAGTTAGTGCTTGTCAGCAGAAGAAGGTAGGCAACAACAAGCCCCATCATCTCGCATTAAGGCGTTCGTAACTGCATTACGCGGCTCAGCTGACGAGCAGCGTCGAGCTAACGGCAGCGTGTCTCCGATGAAGTTACAGCACAAATAAATTGGCGCTGACAGATCACAATTAGGAGAGTTGTCATCGCCTCACGTCAGTTGTCAGTGACCCAAGTATTCTCAAGTGAGCGAATCACGCAGTGTGGAAAGTGTCCTCAGTGGATGACTGACTGCACGATGCTCCGTGGTGTACTCCATTTCTTTCACTGCTCAAATTAATGAGTTTGTCAAGGAGCCGAGAGACGAGTGACGAAAAAGGTTCAAATATTTTACAAGTGTTTGCATCAATCCTTTGTGAGAGGCCTGTGACACGGCTCATGTCTGCGCTGCTGGTAAATGGAGGAGAAAATCAATCAATTATACGACTGGTTTATTGGTTTATGATTCTGTTTGTTCTTGTAACATCCTATCGTGAAAATAAAACTGTCACAACATCAGGTCGTGTCTTATATTTTTTGGCTGCATCCACTCAGTAACGTTATGACACAAATATATTTTAGGTCTTTGTTTGACGGACATTTCTGCCGCTTAATCGTGGCGTTGGCGGCGTCGGACTGAGCTTCTCTCGTGAGTTAGCTGAACGCTCTTTCGCTTGAAGATGAGTCTCAGGAACACGGCGACTGACGGACTGAGTGGACTTGCACTGACCAACGTCCATCATGATTTTGGAAATGACGTTCTGCAAGAGTTTGATGCGACGCAGGATGAACTTGTTATAAGTAGGAATACGACTTTCATTTTATTGTCTCATTTGGCTTTTGTTTGTTCATTGTAGCAGCTTGGGTTTGTCTTGTTGTTGCGTATTGTTATTACTGTCTTTTTGTCTAAATGTTCTTATGATGATGATGCTAAATGAGGGAATCTGTTGTCTGCCTAAAACTCTATTTACTCACAAAGACGGAGAAACATTCATATTCTTTTTGTCAGACGCTGCATCTGTTTTGTACATCTCAGTTATTGTGGAAGTGAGCGGACACACAAGCCTGTTTTCCATTGTCACCGTCAGCCTTGAGTGGTTGGAGACATGCTCTGTTTGAATATCTGTAATTCTGACTTCTCCATTCTTCCAATGGAAACAATGGTCAGAGGAATAAAGCGATTTCCGTCCGTGTAGCATTGGCGAGGTTCTCCAACAATGCCTCCGCAGCCGCCATTGTGTGCGACTGTTGCCTATAGCTGCAGTGTTCCTATTGTCATTAAATGATCACGTGTAAACCAGCAGTTACATCTCAAACATCATGAAACCGTCAGAAAGGGAATGAGTCGAGTTTCGATAAAACAAAAAGTGCAAAGAGATGAATGAAACTTTGGTGTGAATGAAACCTACTGACAGTTTTCTGCTGAGTCTCCAGAATAATGGAGATGCTGATCCTGTAAGGAGATGTTGCTGTCGAGTTTTTAAATGTCACTTTTCAATGCTGTGAGATGGAATTGCGTTCAAGTCCATTGTTTTGAGGAGGAGAATCTCAGGACTATATCTAAACAATCTGCACTGATATCAAATATAAATGTTTTTTTTTTTTAGTCTACAGAGGAAAATAATCAATGTTGTGTGAAGGGCAGCGCACTTTACCTCAGCCTCACACTGTAATATTATATCCTCATATTCAATTAATGCCGGGTTTCATACCACGAATCAATACAGTACGTGAACGAGCAATTACAGTAATAATATGGTGGGAGATGCGGGGAATTAAGGCTACCCGTCATCTTAATATTTTGGGGCGTTGTAATTACTGAGCGAAGTAGCGAGCGGAGCAACTAATTGCAACTCTTGAACATACGTTCACCCTGCCTTTCTTTTTCCTCCACGGCTTCTTCTTCTTCAGGTTTTCGTCTTTAACAGGCAGCAGAGTGATGTGGAAGTTTGGACACGGTAGGATAGAGTTTCACTGTGTGCAGCCCATCGAGGCACGAGCACTGAGAGGGATGCTGGGTAATACAATGGAGGCCTTGATGAGGACGGGGAAAGAGACTGAGAGAATGAAAGAGAATGAAACAGTAAAACAGCAAAAGAAGGCGAGAAGAAGAAAAGGGGAAAGACAGAAAGTGGACACGGTTTATTTGACTGCCGGAAAAACTTTGATGCTGGTAGAACCCAGACCCTCTCTGAGAACAGCCTATCAGACAAATTCCCAGTTCCTCTCCTTTCCCCAGCCTCCTTCATTTAAATTGTTATCTCCATCCGTCTGACTGCTGCTGAGAAGCATGAAAGAAGTCCGCTCAAAGGCTCAGAGTTAGAGAGAGAGAGAGAGAGAGAGAGAGAGAGAGAGATAGAGAGAGAGAGAGACAGTGTGTGGCGCAGAGAGAGCGACCCAATCATGACTAAAATCAAAAATACCAAAGAGGACAAATGACGACACTGCATGATTTTCTTTCTTCACAACCAAAGGCAATGAGGGCAGTGCAATTTTGTAAAAAGGAGGCCATCCACGGTCTTTGTCTTACAGTGAGGAGCAGACGGTCTCCTCAGCACAGCGAGGATGAGACAGAGCCAGCGGTCTCGCAGCACCCGGCGATTGCCTCTGTGTTGCAGCGGTAATGTTTTGAGAGAGAAGGGATTACAACAAAATTGTTTTACTCTTTCTCACCCACCTTAGCCCCCTCAGAACACATCAGAGGACATCATTGTATTTAATCAGAGGAAGGCACAACAGGAAAAGCAGGCTGCGCCCCTCCAAACACAGAGGACGCTCCCTCCCTCAAGTTGCACTTACGCAGCACCATCTAGTGGCGGAGTTCACAGTCTGAGGCAGAGCAACATGGGAAATGATGGAGAAATGATGGAAAACAGGTTCAGTAGTCCATTATACGGGACTCTCTGTGGTCCACTCACGGCTGAATCCACACACAAGACAGAGTGCTGCAGGCGTTTGTTTGTGCCCTCAGCTTCAGGCTGAACTACAGAGTCATTTGTTATTATTATTATTATTATTGATTCCTACCATGTTACTCAGCAGGACCTCGAGGTATATTCTATTCTATAGTCATGTTATTGTCACTGTCATTTATTTATACTATTCTATTATCCCTAGAGTTCTATAATATATCATATATATCTTTTTCACATTTATTATATATTTTACATTTTACTATACCTCCTTTCATCACTTCACTCTGAACTGAAACTGTTTATTTAGATTCTGTTTCATCTGACACTTCAGTTCCTTTCATCGCTTCAGTTTCAGGTAAAGTTTATTATTCTTTAATATTATATGTCCCTATATCAAGATATATGTTAAATAAAAGGAGATGTATTATTATTATCACATATATACATCCTCTGTATATATGAAGATATAAGTTTATAACATTTATGAAATACCTATAGTAAAATTTTTTCATGTGCTTATATTAAAAACATCTATATGATGAATTTTATCTGGTATAACATGTAGCAGGATATGTGTTAACAACATATATTTAATTTATATATGCTAATTTATTAAAACAACATACATATCAAGAGTCTGTATGCTTATATATATTTTTGTGATTCATTTCTTATAAATTCCAGCCTTTGGGATGGGTATATATGGCCATTGTTCCAATTTCTAATAGTTTTAATATATCATTTTTATGTACATATATAAAACATATATATTCATATATGGAAATTCAATATATTTACATATATTACATTTGCATATGAGACAGTGAAACTATTTCAAATAACTTGTGTAACTCATACTATTTGCTTTTAAATTGTGTTTTCTACTCAATTAAAGTCTCACATGTCAGTATATTATATATTATTCAACCGTACATGTACAGATACAAATATATACGACACTCAGGAAGTCTTACACGTATGTTTCTGTCGCAGTTCATTCATTCTCTTCTCTCACTCTCTCACTGCCTCTCCTGTCCATTTCACACCCTACCGTGCCCTCTTGACCTGCAGTAACCCCGGCCTTCCCACCTTCCAGCCACCTGACTCTCACCTGTTCCCCACTCTGGATTTTGCCTTTTGCCTGTTTTATCTTTGTGTCTGTTGCCGACCACGACCTGAGCCCCGACTTCTCCCACTGTTTGCCCTTCCCCTGCTTCTGCTTGCTGAGCCTTAATAAAGGTGAACTGCTGTGAACTTTTACCGCCGTCTCTGAGTCATGCTACTGAGTCTTCCTAAACCAGAGCTGTGACACACTGCATTAATCCACATTTCTGTACACTGGCCGAGGACACTGGACTGTAAATAGCTCTCCGACTTGAGTTTATTGTATTTTATTTCAACGCATTGTTTACTCTGCGTCTTGTATCTGTATATCTTTGTAATTTTGATTTATGGTGTAGTTCTAACTTATGTTTTTCTTCTGCTCTGCTGTAGTCTCTTCTGAATCTTTATCGAGCCTTTTCCTTCTGTTGCTGTAATACAATTTCTCACACCTAGAGTCAATCTCAAATACCATAATTCCTCATAAGAATACAGCCTCGCAAAACAAGCTGCATAGAGTCTGCAGACACTGCTGTCAATAGCCATATTTAAAGCATTGACATGTTTAGTTTTTTGCCTGAATGGCATTAGAAAATACACCAAGGTCAAAAGGCCAAAGTCTCTGGTGCATTTTCCAAAAATATAACTGAGTTATGAGTGGTGGTAAAAATTCAATTTAAGGCAACGCCATTGATTTTCTTGCAGGTTTAAGTACCAGCAGAGATCACAAGGGCCTGAAAAGTCTTGGAGGTTGTGGCAGCAATCAGACATGAACCTTCACATTTATGGTTCACGAGTGGTGTCAAGTGGTGTGAAGTGCTGTTGACAGTGTACAGCTGCCTGCCCTGAAGGCGCACCTTAGCTAAACACAGATATAACACCTCAAAAGCATCACATCTCTGCCAGCTGTGACAGAGTGCAGGAGTGTAGACTGTACACAGTCCCATCCCGCTGAAGTTTTAGCAGTCAGCTGACTGCTGCTGCTGCTGCCAGTATCAAACCTTTATCAGTCAACACCCGAAACAGATCAGGCTCTGGATTAACACTCACAAATAACATATGCACACATCAGCACACACACACACACACACACACACACACACCACACACACACACAACACACACACACACACACACACACACACACACACACACACACACACACACACACTCCACTCCCACACACAGACAGAAATTACTCTCCACCTGCTAAATATCTCTCACCTCATCAAACAGTCATGCCAGAGAAGGCGAAGGTGGTGAAGTAGAGTGTGGTAGGAGATCTTTTTTTCTTTCTGTCACCCACACAACAGTTTTTGCCTTTCTATTCTAGGATGATGACAGACATCAGTTTGACGGTTCTATCGGCTTTATTAGAAATTTTCAACCCGGGTGAACTTTTTTCAATAAAAGGCAAGAATCCCATTGGAGCATCAGTAAAATTCAAGGCAATCTGCGTCATAGATTTCGAGATATCCTGCGTGCAAAGTGAATATTTTGGACTATAGGGCTGGTAGGTGTGATAGGAAAGTGTCCAAAATCGAAAGCATTCCTCCTCTGACCTAACTTTATGGCAGTCTGCCCATTTACATGTTCACATTTTCTGTGTACAAGTGGAAAGTTTGTTCCAACGAGGGCAAAAGAGGAAAAAAGGATCAGGGAGTCGCCAAAAGCACGAGGCTCCATCCTCTGGGGAACATGAACTTCCACAGTTGATGTCAAGGATATAAGGTTAGTTTTCCTATTCCTTCTTATTCCCTGGGAGAGACTGGCAGAGTGCAACAGAAACCTGAATCAAGCTCTGAACAATGGCTGAGACACATTTGCTCAGTTTCATGGCGCTGATAGACGGTGTAATAACACACACCATAAACTAGACCTGTGTGCTGCCTGTAAATGTAATGTTTTATTGTCTGTAGCCTGTTTATTAATCTCTTCCGCCACATACTACTTCAGCTTTACAACTTCCTTCTCCACAATGACAGCCAGAATCTTTTTTTTATTGCTGTAAAAAAACAGCTACTTCACAAAGAGTATGTCAATTCAAGTTTTATATATACAGCTCCAAATCACAACACAAGTTATATCCCGGCGCCTCATACAGAGCAGGTCTAGATCGTACTCTTTACAACACTGATTACAGAGACCCAACACTTGGCGACAGTGGCGAGGGAAAACTTCCTTTTAAGAGGCAGAAACCTCGAGCAGAACCGGATTCAAGGAGGGTGGCCATCTGCCTCGACCGGCTGGGTTGGAGAGAGAGACGGATTTGTGATGTGACGACCTTATTCCTTTTGAGTTTACAGTACATCAGAGTAAAACCACTAGTCAAACACGAGAACAGCAAACACTCTGTATATTCTCATAATTCATTTCCAAACTAACGACTGAAATAAATGGTCTCAATAAAAACATGCAGTCATATCATTTTTAGCCAGAAGAACCAGAAGCTGCAGTTCCTCTAACGACCACTAGAGTCTGGCTCCAACAGTGAGTCCAACATAGACCCCCATGTTAAAATGTCCAACTTTACAGCAGAAATAAACATGTTTACAGCCTGGTACAAAAACTGTTTTGGTCTCTAGAGCTAATTTCCTCCTTTCTGACACCTGTTTATATAACTCACCTGTTTACATTTTATTAAGGACTAAAGTTATGGAGGATTGAGGGGCGTGGCCTCTTTGAGTGACAGGTGGGTAAGTGTATGATTGACACAAACTGGCATTCGCCAAAGTCTCAGCTACACACACGCCCCCTCCTCTTTCACCATTTTTGGATTAGCTGGGAGTTAGGGTCCAGACTCAGATGCTGCCAAGACGGTGACAGTGAAGCAATTCACTCTGAGCTTCAAAACCGGTCTTCAGAAACCTGTTGGTGACGTCACAGAGGCGACATCCATACTAATTTACAGTCTATGAGATAGAGAGGAAATCCAGGGAGAGAGTAGCGGAAGGAGAGAGTAGCGGAATGAGACGCAGCGAATGATCTGGGCAGCTGGGAGTCGACTCGAGGACTCGCTGCTCAGGGGATTTGAACTCTAACCATTCGGCCATCAGGTCGCTCACAATATATGTGATTCTGAGTGAAATGCATCAAGTATTGCCTGACTGACATGTTTGGGACACACATTCATGTTCAGTTGTAACCAGTTCAGTGATCCCCTGACTTTTCATCTAGCGCCATCACCAGGTCAAGATTTCAATTTGTCCAATACTTTGTTTATGATCAAATAGATGCAAAATAAAATTAAAGCCATTCCCATTGACCTCAGCTGCTCACACAGTCATTAGCGATGCTGTGACTTTGACACAACACTAACAGCCTTGTTTTTTTTCCTGCATCTCTTTTTCTATTCTGAAAAGCCACAAACTATCATAATTGAAACACGGAGACAAACAAACCATGAGCAGTGTTTACTACATCTTCCAGACAACAAGCGTACAGTTCATCGGTTGTGAAAGTCACGGTGTTTGGTGATTATTCAGATCATGACACGTCAGGAAAGAGCTGGTGGTGTGGTCACATAAAAGTGAAAATGAAACATTAAAGCAACAAAGATGGTGACGATAGTGAGCTATTTGTCACTTGAGCTGTGATGTTTCAAGTTCTTTTATAAAAACGCTGTTGTTTTCCACCTAAACAATATATATATATGTGTATATACATATATATATATATATATATATATATATATATATATATACATACATATATATATATATATAATATATATATATATATATTATATATATACATATACATATATATATACATATACATTATATATATATATATATATATATATCATGTGTCAACAGGAACAATCACTCTCATCCATGGTTAAAAGAAAAGGGGGGAAACTGTCCATTTACAACAGACTCTATGTCATGCTGTTGCTGAGGTAGGAATGGGTGAATTAATACACAAATGCAAATGTAGCACGGCGCTCCGATGACCGAGTTGCTGGTTGTTTATCCTGCTGCTTTTAATTGGTGATCTCGTGACCCCTGCTTGTATAAAAGACACGCAGTAACACAATGAGAGCCCAGCCTTGGCATGCATTAAGTGTTGAAGGCTCACCCACACACATAATCACCACAGTCTTTCTGTGGTATTCCACGCCATGAGCGGTTGTTGAGTGGTGCGGCTTGAATTCGGAAATTATTTCCCAGGGGACGTGTTGACTGTGTCGTCCTACAACAGGTGCCGGCTGCTGCTCTGTGTAATTCATATGGACAGAGGGAAGATATGATGGGACTCCAAATTGGGACTCAACTAATAACTAACAATATTTTATGGATTCATAAAGCTGAAGATTTGCTGTGTTGAAAGTTGTTATTTTTTATTTTAACCAATCACAGCAGCAAAAGCTTCTGCCTCTAAAAGACCTTTTACATCATCACACACAACTCTGAACTAATTAAAAATGTCTCGGAGAGATTTTATGTTATACATTATATGATGTATTTTATGTTCCTCAATAAAATAGGCAACTTAAATTCAATCTTCCTTTTAGAAATTAGCACTTAACAACAATGGCCAACCATTGTTCCAGTTTTTGATTTCAGCCTATTGCATCGACAAATCAGCATAATGGCTCGGTCAACTTTAAATTACAGGCGGCCCAAAACACTGATTACATACTTTTCACCATCATCTATTACAGTCAGCTGCAAAGTGAGAGGATATTACACGGGCTCTAACTGAATGTTGATGCGAATTAAAAAGAGACCTGCAAAAATCCTTAGACTGGGGAGCGGGGGGTTCAACCGAAAACTGTTGAGAACTAAAGAATGCTCGTTGAGCTTCTTGTTTACTTATTCTTTTATCAGATGTTTCCTAATTTAAATCATAGCCTTACTAGTTTCTTACTAGTTTTTATTTAGGGCAAAGCTCCGGCTGTTTGTGTTGACACAATATTAAACAGAGACACATTTCAGAAGCTTGACATATTTTGATAAAGGAATACAAAAAGGATTGTGTTCCTCTATGTCAGGTACTGATTGAAAGTGGCACCTGACAGAGCCCGACCTCTGACTGGATATGTATTGTCTGATTTTTTATATAGATATTAACCTTTGACTGTTTGACTGTTGATATATTGTTATATAAACAGGTGAGTTATATAAAAAGGTGTCACAAAGGAGGAAATTAGCTCTAGAGACCAAAACAGTTTTTGTACCAGGCTGTAAACATGTTTATTTCTGCTGTAAAGTTGGACATTTTAACATGGGAGTCTATGGGGACTGACTCACTGTTGGAGCCAGACTCTAGTGGTCATTAGAGGAACTGCAGCTTCTGGTTCTTCAGAGTTGGCTTCATTTTTCAGCCTTGGTTGATGCTTGTAAAAAAAAAAAAAAATAATAGCAGCATCTCGCTGTGGGGTGCAGCAACAGAGAGCAACCTCAGACCACATATTTAAATTCCCCACATTTCCCAGAAATCCTTTCAACATTCATGAAAATCTGTGCCTGTGCAGGCTGCATTTCAGCAGTGGCAGGATTGACATGTTTTTTTTTAAGAAATAAAAGCTGTGGAGTGAATGATATTACCCATCATCCATCACCAGGATGGCAACATTTCGAAGCCTGGCATCAAGTCAGGTCACGTTATTTATATGACCGGAAATCACAAATTTGCCTCAGGCGACTTTCCAATCTGTAAACCCTCTGTCCTGAGACACTGGGGTTTAAGTTGAGGTGGCGAGAGACAAGCAGCAACAGCAAAAGCCTGCGATCCCTGTCAGTTAAGACGACATGCTCCAAGACAAACCACATTTCAAGAGCGAGGTAAGATGCTGTCTCATTGAAAGACCCCCCCAAAAAATAAAAAAACAAATAAAAAAACAAATAAATAAATAAATAAAGGGACAGATGAACCTCCACATTACCAAATATGTGGTGAGAGAAGAAAGGTGGGATGAAGAGAGAGAGAGAGAGAGAGAGAGAGAGAGAGAGAGAGAGAGTGAGAGTGTGTGTTGTTGTGCATCTCTCTTACCATAGTCTCTCGCCCAACCGGAGCAGAGAAGACGTACTCCAGCTGGAAGACAACTGCCAAAGCCTGATGATTGGTCATCTTGAGCTGCAGGCTGCTGCGAAGGCCCAACACCTGAGGGAGGGGCGACGCTGCAGAGCTGAGGAGAGAGTAAAGACACACACACAAACAAACACACACACACACACACACACACACACACACACACACACACACACACACACACACACACACACGATGAAGGAGTGAAGGATGAGTGAAGGAGCTATGATGGGAAACACATATACAGATTACGAAAATGCTGACGGTCCCTGTCCGTGTTTTCATAGTTTTACTTCTTATTAAACGGAGGAGAAATCGATGTGTTGGAGGGTTTAGAAATCGCTGGCTAAATGTTCCCTGGCAAACACCGGCCTCCTGCGTGAGCAGTGGAACAGCACTTCTCCGCATTCGTCATTCACAGTTTGCATACACCACAGGCGGGAGCATACTGTGGAGCGCCGGCGTGTCACGAGGTGGGGCCGAGCGCCTTTTTTCTTTTTTCGCTTCACGGACTCTCTGGAGAAATGGAACAGGCGAGCACTTCAGATTTTTTTTTTTTTTTCTCTCCCTCTTCCCCTGCTGTTGGAAGCACCAGGCATAACACAAGCAAGACAGACTGTCAGCTCTCACTGGCAGCACCAAAAAAAAAAAAAAAACGGAACACATCATAATTATTGCCTTCACTGGTGTTATCAAACTAAAGCTCTTCCTTCTTGCATCAAAACAGGAAAATGCATAACATACGATATGACGGAAGGAATTATTTGGATGATAATGGCGATTATTGTCGTTCATATAATAGAGTAATTGAGCACAGATTGTCAGTTAGCGTGTGATTGTGTTGATTATGCATTTGCATGTTTGTGCACTCTGTTCTTATAAGGAGACGCCGACGTAATCATCCACATAATCGCCACATCAGCTACTGTCTCATTTCAAGTAGCAAACACCATACATTCTGATTCACACTCACACTGAGAAGGGGATCATCTTTCACCAGCTGTTCAGTTTTTTTAATCTTTTTTTTTTTTTGTCTTTATTGATCAGACTGATCCTTTTATCCAAAAATCCTTTGCATCATTATTTCAAGAAAACTCTGCAAAATATCTCACCTGATCAAACTCCCATAAACACCCTGACGCAGAGAGGAATATCACACCGTTATGCTTTGAACCACTCAGGTATCCTGCAGATAGTGCTGTCAGCACAAACACATCTCTTCACAGTCCTCATGGTGGACGTCATGAAGGAAAGACGAATTTAGAGCAAAGAGAACTATCAACAACGCCAAGTCTAAACCTGATATATATCTGGACCGCCTCTGGTCAAATCCTGATTTTATAATCGTGACGTTGTCTGAAAAAATCACCAAACACAATAACAGATAAAAGACAAAGATTGAGCCGTGATTTCAGCTGGATTTACTGTAACATGATCACTCAGAGAGAAAGGTAGAAGAGACACAATATCCGTCTTTTTTTAAGTTATTTTTTGGGACTTTTGCCTTTATTACAGTCGTAGAGAGAGAGAGAGAGAGAGGGAGAGAGAGAGAGAGAGAGAGAGAGAGAGAGAGAAGAGAGAGAGAGAGAGAGAGAGGATGACACACAGCAAAGGGCCACAGATCGGACTCAAACCCCGGCCGCCAGGATGTCACGTGCTCCACCAGGTGAACCACCGAGCTGACTTTATTTATCTTTCTTATTTAGTCTCTGACACACAGCACAGCCTCCGTCTGGATCCACAATAGTTTAGTCTTTATTTACTTCAACTCCAGAACGTCACTGACTTTTATTAGAGGCAGGTCTTTATGTCTTACTCACAGTCGTTAGTACAAAGCCTCGTTAGCGATGACTTCTCTCTCTCTCTCTCTCTCCCTCCCTCTCTCCTGCTCTCTTTGCTCGCTGTATCTCGTGTTTAGTTCTTCATCTGTCTCCTTTAGCGATAATGACACATGGAATCAAAGTAGTTTATCTGCTGTAACGGAGGCGAGGCTCAGTGTACTGGAAGTGCTCCTCCTCTTCCCTGCAGTTCCCAAGCAGCCGGGAAACCAGAGCGGCTCGGTAGACTGAGACTGACCAGTGGTAGAAACATCATCAGTCAGTCAGTCAGTCACATTCACAATTATAGGGCTGGCCCCCGCTGTTGCAGTCCAGTCAAATATATGACTGTACAATATGAAAATGAGAAACAGCATCACTTTAAAAATGCTAAATCTCCTCGTTTGTCACAGCAGCCGAGAGCTTCCCCCAGATCTCAACCTTTTCCTCACTACATCACTATATCATTCTGTAACTCTACCGAATGAGGAACTGTAATCTGTATCACAGCTCTGCTTGAACGGTTCCTTGTGATATATTTGCACAGACTTTCCTCATCACCCACAGGAAAAAGAGCTGCAGTCAGAGGCGTGATAGACCTGCAGAGTGTCACCCAAACAGACACTAAACATTTTTTTTTAACCCAAAGCAGTTCTGCTCAGTGGCTCACTGATGCTCCCTGACAACTCATTAATTGAAACTGCTAGCTGTTGTTTACGTGCGCCGCTCACAACGCGGTCAGAGGTTCGTTTGCTCACAACTTTAATGATAACGAATACGTCCAGTGATTTAACGGGGTGCACTGGGATGTTTGTGACAGCTGCTGTTAACTTAGAAAAAACAAAGTATGTGAGAGGATCTGATTGTTTTTTTATTCAGCACCGATTCATTAACAAAATGCAGCGACCCCCCCCCCCTCCAAGATCCCAAAACTGAAGACCTGAATTTGTGGATACCGCCCATACAGAAATGTATTTCATATATGGAAAATTCAATATGTGAAAGTATACTCATTATGTTGAATGGTTCTCATCCCTGTAATTAAAATCAGTAATGAATGTTAGAGGCAGGATGAAATTCAGCTTCAGGTAGCGGCGACCTTTGCTTTTAACTGACACCCGAGTGTTTTACTGCTGATCTGAGGCCGACGCTGCTGACCTCACATCCGCAGAAAGGCTCGGACAAGATGAGCACTGAGTGTCATGGTGTGTCTATACAAAACCCAGGGGTAAAAGCAGCGTGACTCATATCTCCTTGATTGCTTATGAGGAGCTCCCACATGCACTGGAACGCACTGCCAAGCTGTTTTTATGAGGGTGGAAGCCTCAACGGCCGGCGCTGCTGTGTGAATTCTGAGGCTGGGGTTGGGTTAGGACACGGTCGCTCTTATCTCTCTGAGCAAGGTCACAAACAAAATAAAAACACAATGCATCTAATCCCACAAAACAACAAAAAGCAACAAATTATGTAAACATTTTATTATATTTTTATGTGTAATTATTATTATTATTATTATGTGTATTTCTGGACGTTTTCTTTTGACAGATGATAGCAGAGACACTGATCTGATGAAGCAGATCGGGTATCGGCATGACGCATCCACATTATGACTAAGAATGGATGTGTGCGCACAGCCTCATATTACCTCACATGTAGAAGGATGATTTTAATAGATTCCACACAGAGAGCTTCACAGATTTTAAATTTGGGAACATAATGTGGATCAGTACTCTGTATCGACCGGTTCCCTGAGTTTGGGGATTGAAACCAGTGTTGTGGAGAAAACTCAGATCAGTGGCTTCCTAAAAATATAGTCTTATTTAGTCTAATGTGGTTAAATACCTGTAAGTGCGTCATGACTAGAAGCATTTAGTCCAGGTTAGTTCTTTAGTCCATATCAAGTCCATACCGTTTCCGACAATCAAACGTCTGGCGCCATCGCAGCGTTTTGGACGTACGATTGTGAAATGATTCACTTTCTCCAGATGTATGAAAATGAAACTCACAGCAACCTCGCTTTTTCGGAAAAATACAGTTTGTGCTGACTTTACTAGATAAACTTTCAGTCACCTGTCTGTCAGCGGAGGGACCTGCACCCGGAGAGGCTGATGAAAATAATAAGCACTCGCAAAGATGTACAAAGATTTTTGCACATCTGTGGATTTCATCTGTCAACAGAATGATGTTCCAGCATCTCCTGCAGCCTACAGCAACAGCTCCACTGCAGACATGTACACGTGTTTCCTCTGCTCACCTGTCTTTGACCAGGGTGCTCTGTCTGGAGGTGCTGTCTGCCCGCCCTCTGGCCCCTGAGGCTACCAGCTCCAGCACCACCACTTGGGGCTTGTCGAGGAAACACCAGCCATTGTGGACACCGACGTGGAGCCTCCTTTCCTGGATGACTACTGTCCTCAGCGTGCCCTCTGGTCCCGGCTGTTTCTGAGAATCAGAGCGAAGCAGAGAGGAGTTAACACACGACCTCATCGCCATCCAAAACATCTGGGATCTCTGAACTGGACCGCCGACGGTGACCAGTGGCCGACCTCACTAATGCTCACAGGTTCCAAATTCTGGTGGAAAAGTCATATGAACGCTTGTGGTTTTGGCATTACATGTTCAACAGTCATACGCTTGGGAGTCCACACGCTTTGTTTGGTTGTCCACATACTTTTGGCCATGTAGTGCTTTAAAGCACAAGGCAGATGTCTTAATATTCTCAAATGTCTTGAGAATCATCATATTTTAAAATACCACGCCATGACAGAAAAAACAGATTGCAGATTTTCTTTTAAATCCTGACGACCAAATAAAAAGAACCGTATTATAATTATTAAAACCAAAGCTTTTTAAAAATAATATTCATTAGTTTCTTTGAAAAACATCTCGCAAGTACTTAACAGAGAAAAGATAATCTATTCTAAATTAAAATCCCAACATACTCGTTATGTAACAATAAGGATGATGACACATCCTCAATTACAAAGACTCAGTGACAGCTTGTCCCAATTATCTCCTCGCACTAACCTCAGGTCATCCTGCACCCTGATGGGCTGGACTGACTGTCAGCAGTCAAGTCTCCCTCCTGCACCACACCACACGACTGATTACAAAACCTTTTTACAGAGGTTTAAATATTTTGATTAACTCACATTGTTATGAATCTTTTTTTTATTTTTTAAACTGAATATGGTCAGCCATCAAATCCCCACTGAGAACTAATGTGTAGCGGTCTACAGAGTCCCTCTGACAAAACACAAACAACTTGTCCAGACCACAAGTTCAAACACCTTTGCTGTTTACTTGTGACCTTGCTGTGTTTGCTATCATAATGAATTTAATTAGCCACGCATGAGAGGAATACAGAAGAGATCTGGCTGCCGACAAATTCACCACAGAAACTTCACCATGGAGAGGTTCAGGCGCTGGTATCACTGCAGCAGTTTACAGATCAAATGGTTGAATTTTGACCTGCCATACTTACCGTAGTTATGTGCACAACTTTTGCTGTTGGGCGCTGGATTATTACCAGCTCAATTTTTTTTTTTCTTTCCTAATATAGTTGGTTTAAAATCTGTCTTATCGCCCTTCCCTCCCATCAAAAGCAGGATTTTAAAAGCTAAAAAATGAGTATTACTAAACTGGAAGTCTCAGTGTTTGAAGAGGCGGCTAAACGAGCTGCTTTCTATTGCTAAGATGGAAGCCAAGTTTGACAATGCTCAGTGAGACCTAACCACATCATCTATTAGCCTTGCTGCTATGTTGTATCTCTACTCTGTGTAAGCACCGTCTTATTCTGTGTAATGTACTGATACTTTAACTTGTGTTTTGCGTCCTAGTTTTGTTTTGTGTGGTTCTCCTGGTGGACGGGGACAGTCTAACTGTCTCACCTGTTTATCTTTTGATACCTTGCTCTTGGGAGTTTTGTATATCACTGTGTACCTGGTGCTTCGTCTATTGTCTGTCCAGTGTTTATTGAGTGTGAGCATGTTCTAATATAAGAATCTGTCTGATGGTCTGTTTGTGTTTCCTGCCCTGTTGGACTTTGCTTCAACAGTGTCTCTGTTTTCCTTGATCTCAGCACTTAACAGAACAAACAACCATGTTGTAATGAGCTGGATTTATACTTTAACAGCATAAATGTCTTAGATTTTATGGACAACATGATTATTTTCTTTTTTCAAAATGTACTGTAAGTGCTGATTCACAAACACGTCAACGTGTCAGCAGGCGCTGGTGGAGGCTGGCGCCGCCACCCTGTAGCCGCCGCCGCCGCTAACGCACAGCTAACTGACGACTGCTCGCCGATTGACTGTAAACTCTCTTTACCCCAAAGCGCAGAGCCGTGCTGAGCTTCGCCTCTCGTCCCACTCCTTCCCATTTGTTTCACTTCGCTCTCTTCCCTCGCTCCGTCACATCTCTCACTCCCACTCTCCCTTTCTTTTCCTCTCTTTTCTTGTCATTCTCTCTTTCTGTCCCTCTCGCTGCTTAAAACCTTCTCCATATCCACCCACACACCTTCTCAATCAAATTAGCATATCAATTCAGCTTTGGCTTATTCTTTTCTTTTAAAACAGCAGGAGCAGGAGCAGCAGCCCAGCCTGCCTGGTTACTGTACAGCCTACATCACAGCACAGCTCGCTCTCCTCATGTTACATCTCTGCTCCGACTGACTCCTTCTCTCTGTCCGCTTTTTTATCCTCCTCTTGATATCATGGCTCATCCTCTAACCTACAAGCTAACGGCCGGTATGTGCTCAGCCGTGGATCAGATTCCCTCCGCTCTCTCCCCTTAGAAAACAAAACCTCTCATCTCAACTCGTGCTCAGAAAAAAAACAGTGTTGGTTTCACATTTGCACAATACTGGCGAATCAAGAACAGACATAATGAATACCCAGAAGGCCTTGCCTATACAGTCTCGTGTGTTTTTGTTTTGTTTTTTGAAGCTTACTTTTTATTTACCTATAAGAGGACGTGGTGACTCACTAATGCAACGCTCTATGTATAGTTTGTTTTGATTCGTGTCAGCTCTCGTTTGGCTTTGGGACTGTTACATAACTGTCTTCCAGCTGGATCACATGGGCTGAGGCGCCGTTCAATTAACGTTTGCCGCGCAAGTGCCAAGACTAAGATGTACCCTCACAGAGGAGCGTACATCACACGTTTCAACGCTGGGACTCAACCACATGCACAGTGCATGCACCGTGACAGGCAGGATAATTACTAATTACCAGAGAAAATGATGAAAAACAAACAACATACATTGAATCCCCGTGTGCGCGCTTACACAGCGGCATCGATCTTTCTGACAACTTGCTGTTGTAGGAAACAGACACTAACGCGGTTTTAATCTCAGGACGTTTATTTACATATTCACATGAACTCGCAGCTTCGTGAGGCTGAATTCTCCCGACGTGATGTATATATTTAATTTGGTCTCAGGTCGCTCTCGTGAAAGAAGAAGTCTTGATCTCACTGAGACTTCCTCCAACCTGTGCAGCTGCGTCAGTCTCATTCATGCTTGTTGTCTTTGTTTGAAATGGATCCTGACTCTGGCATCTTCTTCTGCTTGCAGTGTGATGCAACCTTTTTTCATTTCTGCCTCTCCATTCATGCCGCACAGTTCTGTGCTTGTAATTTGTGCTTTTTGTGATTTTCTTTTCTGTCAAGTCTTTTAGTTAGTTATGAATTGATGCACCTGCACACTTTACTTCATTTGTTACTATTAGAGTCTAAACAATCATCAAACTTTGCTCATGCATCACGCTTGGTGTTTTATGGGTCAAAGAGTAGCCCCTGCACTGTGCTTCACCTGTGAGGTTCAGTCGGCACATGTAACATGCCAAGACCTATAAAAAAAAAAAAAAAAGACTGTATGGACCCTAAACCCAACAGGAAGTCAGCCATTTTGAATTCACTCCGCAATTGTGACCCAGTTTTTTGCGATTTAAAAAACGTAATTCTTTAACAAACTCCTTCTGGAGAACCAATCAGATCCACATCACATTTGGTCAGACTCACCTTCAGACCTTTGGGATGCTAAATTGCGAAGCTTTGAGAGTTTTTGATGAAGGACCTGGCCGTCGCAGCGCGGCGAATTGCAGACGTCTACATGCCAATATCGCCCATGTGGTGACAGGAAATGTCATGTTTTACAATAATCCTAGCCGGTTGACAACACCAACCTCAAACTTCATGATGCTTCATTATGAGAAAACTGTGACTTTTTGTTGGCGCGGCGAATTTCGATGTTTCGCCATTAAACAGGAAGTTGTTATAGCTCAAATAGACAATGCCCCATCTGCTCCGAACTTTATATCTGACATCTGCGTGCCAATATGAAGTCAAAGTGATTGCGCCGCCTACAGGAAACAGGAAGCAGCCCTTTGATTTACATTTGATTTACAGGACTAGCTGCATTTCATACAGCTGGTGTAAATTAGCTGTATATTTTTCTTGCCTTTAAATTGACCTATCCAAAATAATAAAAAACTCTGCCTTTCAGTGAGTGGCACCAAGCAGCAGAAATATGACAGGATATCTGTAAATAACTGCTTTCAGTGACACCCGGATAATAATTATGACGGTGCCTTTTCCTGCACAGTCTGTCTGCAGCCAGTGCCGGGGTAGATGACAGGGAAATGGCTTTGTCTTTTGTTGGACAGGTCTGCCATGAAGTGCTTCAGACAGAGAATAAAAGACAGACGGGGAGAAAGTTGTTTATAGGAGAACATCAGTTAAAGTGTTGCTTTCTGTTCTCTGCATCCCTCTCCTCACTCCCCTCCTCTGAGTTTCTCTTTCATTTATTTCATTGCTCTTTTTTTCTCACTCTGTCAGTTTCTCTTTCTCTCTACCTCTCTTGCTCACTATCCTCTTTCTTCTGCCTCTCGCCTCTGTCTGCTGCCGTCACAGATTTCTTCCTCCCTCGCCTGAAATATGAATATTTTAGAGCTAAGAAGCTTAAAGGGAACAATGAAATGGCCCCCAAGTTAAATTATACTCCATTTCCAGAGTCACAGAAGAGGGACTTTTCTGAGTGATGAGCGCACCGGTGCCATGAGGGTGTGTCTTTCTCTTTCTCACTCACACACTCACACACTCACACACTCACACACACACACACACACACACACACACACACACACACACACACACACACACACACACACACACACACACACACACACACACACACACACACACACACACACACACACACACAGAGGCTTTGCTTTCTCCTGCTTTTATGTCATATTTGTGATATTTCCCCAGATATTGCTTCTGGAAAACGCTAAACTAGACAGCGGCAGTGCAGCCCATCAACATGGCCGCCTCAGAAATCATAATGCACACTTAGGTTAGAAAAAGTGGAATTTCCTCCGAAGCCAACTTGCCTAAATGCTGTTTGTATCATTAAAGGAAGGGGAAGGGGGAGGCAGAATGAAACTAATTTGCATGCTTTTGGAGGCAGTTTGTTTTAGAGCTTTGTTAACAGAGTAAACAAAAGCAGTGCGTTGTAAGAGAAGAGTCGGTGGTGGGGTTTTTTGTCTCCCAATTAGACGAGTCACTCTGGTGTGGGCGTTGTAAAAGGGAAACAAAACATTCTGCTTAACCATCCATTTCCTATTGGAAAAAACAAGAATATAAACTGAGGAAAAAAAATGCATCTAAGCCAGTGCATCACTATTATCTGCGATGGCTCCTCTCACGGCTGTTAGTCTGCAGTGCATCGAGAGCAACACGGCCTCCAGGGCTCAACAGACATGTTTTCTTAAACTGCAAAACCCTCGTTTCTAATGTGTCTGTGATCTCCAGGAAAAATGACCACATTCCTTTGAAATCAGCAAGTCAAAGATAACTGTGGTGGAAAAACATATCTTATCTTGAGTGTGTGTGTGTGTGTGTGTGTGTGTGGGGGGGGGGGGGCTTGTATTTGTATTCCTGTGAACACCAATCGTATTAACTCATTTTTATTTTTGGAGGGTGTTTTTTTTTTTCACCCCCCTCCCTCATTTTAAATTCATTCCAAA
This sequence comes from Seriola aureovittata, assembly GCF_021018895.1. NCBI lineage: Eukaryota > Metazoa > Chordata > Actinopteri > Carangiformes > Carangidae > Seriola > Seriola aureovittata. The sequence continues at coordinate 20,926,212 of NC_079372.1, forward strand.
ATAAAATGACAAAAAACCTCTGAAGTGCAGAGGTGGAAGATTATTTTCTCACTTGAGTATTCACACCTGAAAATGGCATTATCATTGTAGAATATTGAAAAACAAAGATTCTCTTAGATTCAATTTACCGGTTCAACTGAAATATTAGTAAGCAAGATTGATTTAGTTGGGGACACTGTCATTTGAATAAAATGGAACTGCTAAAGAGAAAGGAAGTAATTTAGCGTGAATTTAGAAATAATAGCAGTTGGGAGAGAAACGGAAAGCAGGCGACAGCTGCCTCATTGTGCCAGTCTGAGGGAAATGAGTGTAGATTTTCAGAGGAGGAAGAATTAGTTTGTGAAGGTTATTTCTTTGTGCTCAAAGGGCAAGCGATGAAGTGAGAGAGCAAGCTCTCTTTAATGGCTCCAACTGGGACTTATGAAGCTCAATACAGCCACCGGGTCCTGACCCTGTAATCACTGGGCAGGTACTTCATAAACAGTCGTGACAAGGCTCAGTGGCACTGATCAATACCAGGGTCAGAAGTCCCAACATGGTCGTCTGAAACCTATCACCTACCGATATTGTAATGTATAATATTGTGTTTTGGACTGGTGATGATTTAGAATCAATTTAAAGATGTTACCTCAGGCCATAAAAATCCCCCCAAAATGTTTGTTTGTCCCAGAGATTGAATTTCAAAGTTGGATAAAACCTCTGGATCACCGTCAGCGCCAGAGGAAGTCGCAGGTTCGCTCGCAAAGAACAAGTTTGTACTATGAGTCATCGTCCCACCACACGGGAAGACAGAAGTGTGATAAGTAACTGTTCAGAATAGCTGCACTCAAAGGAAGGTGGGGTGAAAAACCCCACTGCTATGAGAGGTGGAGGACGCGGCGATAGTGTAAATATGGGGATAACAACACATGCTCTCAGACGGTCTCTGCGGGAAGATATTCATAGAGCTGCACTCGCTTGTAAAAACAAAAAGTGACAGAAGTCGTCGGCGTCGGCGTGTAAAAGATGAAAAGACATCGCTTCCTCCTTTCTCACTTCCGTCCATGTGCACTACTTTTTGCTGAAAAATCCCTCAATACAGTGGTTCATGTGGCACTACCCTCAGTAATGGAGAAAGATGAGTTTAATTTCCCAGAAACAAAGTCTGCAACGTCTCAATTTATCACTTACTATGAAGGAAAGCGTTTAATGTTTATATAACTCGTAATGAGAGAGCGAGGATGTTGACACCCTTCCTAACAGACGTTTCACCGGTTCTTTAAAGGACTGAAAAATCAGCTCAGAGGAGCATAAACAAATTGCACATGTCTGAGTTGAACCTGAATAACACACCTATTACGGGCCATTACCATCGCACTGAGAGGAAAGAGTCATCATGTTCATGTGAAAGAGGAGCGGCGCTGACCGAGCTGCCAAAGCTGAGTTCAGCTGAAATATATTATCAGCGAAATAATTTAAATAATGCTATGACTCATAGGCTAATTACATCTTTTCTTTCTTATCTTGACAGGATAATTAAATGTTCCCTCTAATTTCTGATTATCCACATTATCTCACATTATATTTGATTATCTGTTTGCCCAGTTTTATGTGGCTGCTTATTTATGCGCGAGCGCACACAGACGCAAACACAAATGTGTGTGTGTCTGATGTCGCTCGAGCATGTGCACACAGGAAAACTGAGATCTGTCACAACCATAATTATTCATAAAGTTGTTAGAAAACTAATTTTGGATTGAAATGTAGAAACGTCTAAGCAGGCAGGGCGTCTATTTGTCTAAATATTATGGTTTTATTACACACAGATTTGTTGGGGACAGACACAGGCAGCAGTTAGCAGGGGGACAAATGAATCATTCAGTACTTTACATTTTTTATTATGAATATTTGCTTATTCGGTTTATTTTACGTATTTTAACAACCTCTATAAGTATTTACAGTGTATTTCACCTTTTTATGTTGCAGTCTCATACTGAAAGCATTCATTTTTCCCTTCACTCTCAGTTCCCCATAATGACAACCCCAAAACAGAATACTGAAATCTTTGCAAATTTATTGAAAAGGAAAAAACTGAAACATCGCAGTGATTTAAGTCTTCAGACCCTTTAACTCAGGATCAGATCTGAGCTTCGACACGACCCCGTCTCTGAGCTCTGCGGGCAGTTCCTTCACCTCATGGCTTTTTGCTCTGATACGTAAAATATCAGACAGGTGTGTGCCTTTCCACATCACGTCCAACCAGCTGAATTCACCACAGATGGACTCCAATCAAGGTGACGAAACATCTCAAAGGTGATCAAGAGAAATGTGAAGAACCTGAGCTGTCATAGTCTGAATACTGTCAATATGCCTCCAACGCGATATCTCAGTAACACCTGGAGGGAACTTCTTCAAATTTGGCGCAAATGTCCACATGGACTCAAGGATGAACCGATGAGAGTTTTTTGGTCAAAGGTCAAAGGTCACTGTGACACCTCTGGTCATTATACAGCGCTGTAACTCAGGAAGGAGAGACTGTGACCATGGGCTATTGAGTGTAGAGGGATGAGGGAAATGGATTTAAATGATTTCAGGCTGTAACATAACAAAATGTGAGAAAAGTGAAGGTGTGTGAACACTTTCTGAATGCTGGTCACTTTTTCAGTTTTTCAGTCCATGTCATTCATTTTCTTCTTTTATTAAAAAAGAAAATCTGCTGGTAAATGCAGCTCTAATAGGCAGCTATAAAGGACTAGCTGTAAAGAAGCTAAAAAGACCTGGGTTTGGTGCTTCATTGCTTTTACAAAGATGTTTTTTTTAACCATTAAGAGCCGTTAGCTATTCGCCAGTAAGTTTTCATGTCAGTACTTTTGTGATATCAATGTGTAGGCTGTATAAGGTAATAATAACTCTACAGATGGCAACTGTCATCTCAAGGGGTGGGTGTGTATGTGTGTGTGTGTGTGCATGTGTGTGTGTGTGTGTGTGTGAGAGAGAGAGCGTGAGAGAGAGAAAGCAGGTGAAATTATGTCCCACATGAGTTTTGTATAAGCCAATTACCGAGCGGGTTACACAACTCTGGCATGTTCCCTCTTTGAAAACCAGCAAAACAAAAGAAAAATCCTTAGCTCAGTTTTTGTGTCTCTCACACAGTCATGGAGACGATGCTAGTTAGCTGCTCGATGTCTCGTCATTTTCCATGTTTTGACTTACAGATACGACATCAGTCAGGACATTCACCTACACTACAGACCTGTGCTCGAACATATTCATGTTTCACTTCTGGTCTGAATCCACTCTCATTTACATTCCTGATTTTTGCTGCATCTATGTCAAGACATGTATGTGTGTATGTGTGTGTGTGTGTGTGTGTGTGTGTGTGTGTGTGTGTGTGTGTGTGTGTGTGTGTGTGTGTGTGTGTGTGTGTGTGTGTGTGTGTGTGTGTGTGTGTGTGTGTGTGTGTGTGTGTGTGCTGCTGCTACCCACACAGTGGATGTTAGCACCCCCATATTGAGGGTGAGTCATCCATGGCAAGAAACAGTGGCAGCATCATTAGCATGCCACTCTCATCCTCCCACTCCCCTACTCCTTAACAGATTTTAACTGGCACAGCGCTGCCACCGATAAATCACTGTTGCCCTACTGCTGAAACACTCAGAAAATATTCAGTCAAACACACACTCACACTGCTGCCTTCCTATTTCCCTTCCTATTTCACACCACTTATCCCTGCAAGCATAACATATATATAACATGCCACTTTCATCCACTGTGAGAACATTGTGGAGGAAAGAAACCTCTGACGGTGGGTCCAGTCCAGCCACCAACACCAACGGGACTCGAACGTGCGACGTCATACCCCTTAAAGGATGAGGCTGGTGTTATTAGACTTTCTCAGTCCTCTCTGACTCTGAGGCACACAACCCCAAACACATTTCTTCCTATTGAAGACATGACTCTTTAAAGGGCTCCGTAATTTCCCCGGGACAGCTGGCCAACCGTCACTCAAACAGGAGTAAATGGTTCCTTTTCTTAAGGTCCATTCTTCAGCAAAGGATTAACAAGCATCTGGTCCAATCGTGAGTGTTCATGGCAACAGGAAGGTGTGTGTCCATGGCAATGAAGGAACAGGTCACCCAGTGCAACAGTAGCTGGGTTTTCGTCATCGCAAGTAAAACTGTTACACAAAAATAAAAGACTGACTCATTTTAAGCCAAAGAAATTACACCTTACCCCCAGGCTAACTCAGGCCTAAGACCATTGTTACCATGGTAACAATCAGTGACACCTGCGCTGACCAGTGGCACCCAACAACAACAAAAAAAACAGGAACACATGGTTCATAATTTGTCAACATTGTTATGGAGCAAAGAGAAGAGAAATAGTTTTTAGAGACAGCGGCCATTTTTTTCCCAAATCGGATTTTTCTTTTCATTGTTTCACCCTTCACTGAATTTCCCAATTAGGTGAGTGGATGCGGTTCTTCGGTCGGCCGTTTTGTTATTTTGAAAAAAGATAGTCGAGAACTAAACTGCTTTGTGCAACGGATGAACTCAGACTCAGTCCATCTGAAGTCTGACTGTTTGTTGTATCTGAGCCACAGTCACAGTCTGTCTGTGTGAAACCGGCTCCAGGCTGTAGATACACACTCAGTACATGTCAGATCTGCTCTTTTCATGGGATTTGTTGACAGTAAAAATAAAGAGCAGAATATCACATTTATATTCATCATGGTGCTGGTTTCTGCAAATAATAGGTCCCACAAAGGTAATGCTTTAAAAGAATGACTGTTGTTCATTGTAACTTTCAGCAAACAGCCAGTGTTAGACGAGTAAGAGCGTCTTTTTTAACATGTTAAATAATCTCTGCCGATCATCATCCGCTGTTTGTGGAACTGCAGCACCTGCGCCGACAGGCCGTGATGCAGGTCTGATAGTTTGCAATGAATAAATAATGTTTTGGATCCGACACATAAATTTTCCCTGCGTGGAATCAATAAAGTTTATCTTAACATATGATCGCATCAGGACCAGCTGAATTCCCACAAAATAACACATATTTGGGATTGTGTCAAACAATGCTGCGTCACCTACACTTAAAGACCCTGAGTGATATCAGCCGAGCGTTCAGGAACACTTTGAGGTGCATTGCCTTTAAAAGACTTCTAATAATGTCGAGATCCTACGAGTGGCTGAACAATCGTTAATACAGCATCAGCCTGTATGTCTCACAGTGTTCTTAAATGTCTCCTGGAGGCCGCTTTGTTCAGATTCTCCTGATGTATCCCACCAACAGAGGGAAATCACAGAGACTAACATCTTTACGTTCTCTATCTATCTTTCCTCATTAAACCACTGTGCATTCTCTGTCCTGTCTGACTTATAGGGTCTATAACCAGTCGCAGTCTATTTCATCTCACCATTGGATCGTCTGTCATTACGAAGACCTGCATCTCATGAATATTTGATGCCAGCCAAGTGCATTAAACCCCGTTCCTTTGCACTGCAGCAGTTACAGTGGTTACGGGCCTAATTATGTTACGGAGAAGGAACTCAGCCGGCACATTTGAAACTCGGTGTCCTCAGAGGACGGCGTGCAAGACGCCTCCTATTTCGGAAATGTTCAACCTCCTTTGTCTTTTTTTTTTTATAGTAGCACGTCCACAGGGGCAGTCCCAGTTTTCTTCTTTTAGGACAAATGAAAACTTCCTGGAGCTTTGTTGCCACAGTCTTTCTCCATTCATTAAATCAGCCTGAGGCGTTTTGTTCTGCCTGCGGCGTGGCATTGGTCCTCGCCTGCTCCTCTCCTTCTCTTCATCATCTTCTGTTCTCTGTCGTTTGATCACATGCTGAGATGTTACATAATTTCTGACAAGAGCTCGGCCCTTTTATCAAGAGGAATAGATTTTATTGGAGATGTAGGTGAACGGCTGCTTTGGGTCATTCGAGGTGATGTAGCCTGTGGCTTCCCTCAGACGTAGGGGAAGGCGGACATGTTCAAGCAATCCTGCAGATGAATAGTGTTAGATTCTTAAACTGCAGGTCAGAGTGCGTCTCGAGAGGTTAAAGCCTACACTTGAAATTAGCCTAGTGCTTGTTAAATGGCACTACGAGGCTATGAGAGGTAGCGCTCCATAGCTCCTACAGTAGTTCACATGAAAAGCACATCAACTAGGGCAGCGGCTGTGTAATATGTGGGAAAGTGGACTTTAAAAAGAAGCTACATTCTGTGATAGTTTGTGGGACTAAAAATAGAAATACTTAAGGGGAGATTATGTGGAGACTGTACGTCAGACTGGAAGCCGGCGTAAAGGATTCGTCTCATGCTGCACTGTACATTCATCCGCCACCCTGTTCCTCCTCATTTCTGTCACTCCACTTCTGCCTCAATGCCAATTTAAGAACAGACACACTAGCATGGAGTCACAAACACAAACACACACACACACACACACACACACACACACACACACACACACACACACACACACACACACACATTCATTCGCACAATGGTGAAACTGAGTTGGCGGATGAGGTGTCAGCATCACTTCAGAGACAGGTTGATGACAATCCAGCTGGAGTCACACTTTTAAAGGTCACACACACTCTTTTTCTTTCTCTGTCTGTCTCTATCTCACTCACACGCACACACACACACACACACACACACACACACACACACACACACACTAACACACACTAACACACTTTAATTAAAAGCTGCAATCAAGCTGACTTCTGCATATATTAACACCTCTCACAGACGTGAGAATGTCGTCATCCCACTGAAGTTATAAAAGTCTGGAACATTTAACTAATCTACACAACTTGGACTGTTAGACGGGTTGCGAAGAGCTTCAAGGAACATTTCACAAATGAGAAAAAAAAAATAAAAAAAAAACTGTGAACACCACAATGAGAGAATTATTCATGCTAACATGTCACTTAGCTCACAGTCGGAAAAGAAGACAGAGGTGTAGTTTACTCTATCGTATTTCATTGGACGTGTTGTCTGTACATCAGCACAGGTGTTACTATAAAACAATGACACTACAAGTTAACGTCCAGTCAATTCAAATATCACACACATGCATGTCCACTGGAAACTCAGTCAGTCATTTTATTTATTCTATTGTAGATTTTACATTTGTTTCCAGGGAGACATCACTGAGTTTATATTGTTTATCGCTGTTATATATATTGCTGCTGCTGTTCTAGAATCTAATATCCAGTCTAAAGGTCTCTGTCCATGTGTAGTTTGATTATAGATCAGGTCTAAGTTCTTTATTAATACTGTGAAAGTATCAAAGCCTCAGTCCACAGAGAAATGCACACAGCCTGTATTCAGAAACTGAGCCTTAAAACCAGCCGTCAGGACTTCTGGAACTTTGTGATGTCACAACAAAGCAGTCACCAAGCCCCGCTACACTGAGATGATTTTTGGATCTCAAAACCACAAATATATCTTCTTATGGATCAACACTTCAAATAAAACACAGGAGAAGAAGAATACATGGCGCTTTAAAACAGAAAAAAATTCAAATCCTGTTCTGAATTGTTTAAAAAACATTATTTTTATAGAAGTACATCTGTTCAAAATTCTTAACTAATGTCCTCGTTAAGTTTGTCCCTGCGTCTTATGCAGGCTGTATGTTTGATGTTTAAAATGAGATGGATTAATGTTCTTTCTTTAAAAAATAACTATGACCCTGAATATATACCCCCCCCCCCCCCCCCCACATTCATATAATGTGCACTGGGAACCTCCAGACACTGTTCCGCTGCTGCTGCAGGAGAAGTCAGGGAGGGCTGATTCTCCAACAGCTTCCCTTTAAATATAACTAATCTTAAATAGGCCTGCGAGTCCCTAAAGAACCGGCTCCCTCCCGTGAGTCCGGGAGCACTTCTGAAAAGGAAGAGAAGTCAGACCCATAAAAGGACAGCGCCCACCCACCAGGGCCTGAGGCTGCCCCAAGGCGGAGCCACCGAACATTACACACTTAATATTATTCAATTAATATTATTCTTAAGGGAAATGAATCTGCCGGACCAACCTGCCACTGATCTAAGCACCTTTACTTTGTCCTCTTTTCTCAATTCTACTCTTTTCATTCTGCTATTTGCTCTTTTAATTCCATTTCATTCATTTCATTTCAAACTAGAGCACACAGCTGCAGCTGAATCCATCTGATTAGAATAGTTAATCACTGACCAGGAGCTAATTTCCAACAACATAATACAGAGATTTTGTGGCCTAGTACATGAGAGCACAGAGACAGGCATAACAAAATACGTAGGAACCCTTACACTAAGACTTTTATTCTGAAGGGCTCAGACTGTCAATGGTCATTGTCCTGAGAGTGGTGCTGGAGGTGGGGTTTGTACCTTTGTATGATGTGGTCACAACGACTGTGGCTTCTTCTCATCACCTGCTTCCACATGTTGCTATTTCTTTTAATCACTTACAGTTATATTTTTGCTTTTTTGCTCCTTCTTTTCTTTTCCACTTGTATTAAATCTATTTTTATATTTTCTTATATTCATTTTTTTTTTTTTTGTTCTCAGATGATAATTTTCTGTTATTCCTGTTTTAAAAAACAGACACTTTGAATCCTAAAAAGCAGTAATCTTTTTTTTCAGGATAATTAAATGTTTTCAATATCACGCTTTTCTCAAGATCATATTTTACAAGAACAAAGAAACTGCAAAAAAAAAAAAAAAAAAAAAAAAAGAAAAGTGAAAAATACCAAATCATTATTCATATTAGTTTGACTTTCCACACGGTTCTGAAAATGACTGAAAATAGTGAAACCTTTACCGTGGAAACTTTTAATGACATAATGAGGCTTTTCTGTGCAGATTTTTCACTTATCCATCAAAATAAGCACCTGAGCCCCGAGCCACCTGCAGCTCTAAAAAAAACAAATGTTTGGCAGGTGGTCGACTTACCATCTATTCACAAGGTAGAGACACTAGTGACTACCATTTGTTCCACTTCAGCTCTAAACACTCGGTCCCCTGTGTTTGAGTGTGAGGATCCAGCCCAGCGGTATCAAAGCGCAATGGGAGAGAGATACGGAGTGACAGCATTGTCATATCAATTATCATCCCCACTAAAGACATATCTCACTTAGGCTGAAGTGAACAGATAGGGCCTGCGCAAAAGTCACTGTACAAATAATTGCCCGTCCATAGCTGCACCTGTCAAATACAGTTAACCGTGTGGGTTTCCGTGGACAAGGGAGAGGAAAGAGAACAGATAAGCTCCATTTAGTTTGGGATGTGATGTGTTTTAAATTGCAGTGGCAGCTGTAAAAAGGGCCTGTGCTTGCACACTGAAGAAACGGAAAGTAAGATAAAGGAAAGCATCAGGCTGGGGAAAATAATCTTAACAGAGGTATGTCAAGGCCATCGCGGCCATCTTTAATTTAAGGAGCGTAGTGACCTGTTACCTCACGAGGATGAAATGTTATCGGGATTGTGTAGATACCTTTATATCAGAAAACCATAAGGTGATATGTTTTGCCCCTGGAAGAACACTATATATTGTTCATTTAAAAGGATGTGGGATGAGAAAAAGACATATTTGCTTTATAAGTGTGTATATTTCAATTCATTTTGCACAGCTTATATATTTGTATTGTTTATATTTAGATTTTCTATAACATTTCTTAACATTTTTATTGTATATATTTTATCTTATTGTTAATTTTTTCTACTTTTACTGTCCAATAGCAATTGATTGCAATCTCTATTATGAAAATATTTAAAACTTGACCTGAACCAAAATATATTCAAGCATGTCGGTATGAGATCACAAGGAACCTGCTCCACCTTAATTCAGAAACTGGAAGTCAAAAGTAAAAATAGCTTAAATATTTAAGTTATTTGACCTGCCGAACTTGTTTCATCTATGTTTATATTTCTTTTCTCCGTATTATATTTATTGTCATGCACCAAAACATCCTCAGAAGTTGAAAACCTACTTGGTAATAAACCAGGTTCTGATTCTGATTCAGATTTTGCCCTCACCCTGTATCTGTAGTTGACTTCTCGGTATAAAAAAAATAAAGTAAAATAAAGTATAAGTGCAAGCCAGGTCTTACTGTGTTATGGCAGTCAGCATTGATCAGCTGCAGCAGCTGACTCTCGAACTTCTCCAGGGACGGCTGGAGGGAGACGGTCAGTCTGTTCAGGTGAAGGGCAGCATCTTGAGCAGCTGAGGCCTCAGCAGAGCATCTCCTGGTGACGGCACAAACACAGCATCAAACTATCAGCATGTCATGACATTTACACACTAATATTAGAGTTAGAGCATTTCCAGTTTCCTCTTCCTCTGGTTTGTTCATTCTGTTTTCAGCTCAGTAAAAGAAAAAAAAAAACCCAACTAAAAACCACAATCTACCATAATAAATATGTGAAACAACTATATTCCTATTTGCGAGCCAGTTGCCTAACATCGCCCGTCATCCACAAAAAACTGTATAATTGCATCCCAAAAGTTCTGGAAAACTAAAAGAAAGCAGTCGTGTGGAAAACACATGGTTTGATGCTGTGTTACAGCCGTGCTGCTGATTCCTTATGTGTGTGTGTTATCTTACAAAGTGAGCTGAACTCTCCTCGGTTAAGAGCCAAAGGGTTAGTTTCCACAAACACTTGCTGTTTCATGGCAGTTTTACTTATTAATCTATCTGCCTCACCCTGGACTCCAGAGACGCTCCGCTTCGAATGTTGCATGCCCGTAGAATTTATGTTGATCCCTCAACCTTGACTTCAGTCTTGTTTTTATTTTGCACAGAGTAGCAGCTGAGTGTGTGAGTCTGTCGGCTGCTGGTTCAGGGGGTTCATGTTTTAGCTGCTATCTTAACAAAGCGTCAGGTAGCGGAGAGTGAAAGAATACGGGATGTGAATGAGTGGCAGGGAGGATGTAAACAAACAAACAAACAAACAAACACTGTAACGCTGTAAACTGCTACGTATCAAAACCACACGAAATAATATATTCTATGAAGCATCGTTCATTGTCATATTTCTGACTCCCTTCGTGGAGATTTCTATCCAGCTGGATGATGAAACAAACACACCCCATTTTTTTGGCAGCACTTTGATTATGAATATATTTGATTAGAACTTTTCTGAGAGACAGCAGCTCCATCTAAATAACTGCGCCATTGATTTGTGGTGAGCAGCCTAATGCCAATCACTGGAATATTTATTCCACAGAGAGAGATACCAGTGCTCGTGTCAAACAACAAAAACCGTTTCCATTTGGATACTCGGCGTAAATTAAATCAGAATCGACTGAAGAAAGCATCTCAGCCAATGGATGAAGTGGGAAAGCCTGTGAAGTCCACAATCGGCCCTTTCAGACACAGCAAAGAGAAAATAGCCAGTGTGATTGTAATCTCGTCAAGAGTAATGTAGCCATCAAGCGTTTCATTGCAGCCCTTGTCTCTGGAGCGCAGACTGGGGCTGTTCTGAATGCAGCGTGAATATCAAGCCGGTGGCTGTGGTCTTAAAAGGCAGCTTAGGTCTCCGCTGCTCACAGCCCCAGAACATGAAGAGGATTAGCCTGCTACCATACCTCCCACTGACTCCCAATGATTATAGCTCTGCACTGTCAGACTTCATTACATTTCCCCTTAGAAACTTACTTTCTAAGTACTGCAGACTTTTCAACTTCTGATGGAACTAAGTTTCAAAAAAAGGCCAATATTAAATATTAAGTGTTGATTGTCTGGTTTGTGATTTTGACAGCTGGAGACATAAAACATGAAAATACATTTGCTTACATATAGTTTTGTTACAATAATATTTGTATTTCTTACTGTTAAACGGAATGAAAATCGACAAAAAAGTGTCAATTTTCAATTAAAGCAATTAGTTAATTGAATTTAATTATACACACATACATACATTTATATGTGTACAATGACTTTTGCAGCATATACACATACACGTACTAAAATACATGTGCATGCACATACTTGTAGGAAACAAACATAATAAATAAATAAACAAAACATATTAATATTAATACATATTTATATATATTATATTATTATATATATATTTATACATATATAAAAACAATGATCCTCATGTATTTAGTCCATTTATTCCACTGTCTTGTAAATCTCTTGATTTCTGATTCATTTACTGTTCCCATGTCTAATTTCCTTTGTTTATTTTTTTGTTTGTTTTTTCAACTTTATTTTACTTTTGACTTCCAGTTTCTGGATCAAGGTGGAGCAGGTTCCTTGTCATTGGTTCAGTATCCGGTTAAGGTGTCTGTCTATAACGTGAGCTCATAATAGAGATTGCAATGAATTGCTATTGGACAGTAAAAGTGAACGTGGGTGATTCTCCTCCACAGTCTGATTTAATTCATAATGTACATTTTGATTGTATTTTTGGTGTAATAAAGAATCTTGTGTATATTTTCAATGAAAACTCTATAATTGTTCATCATGAATATTGTTAGAGGGAGTTCTTGGTTGCGTCCTCTTTTTTAATAAAAAGTTTCTGATTTGTAAATATTTATAGAAATTTGACACAGCTGTGACTAATTTAGTTGATGTGGCCTCCAAGTCTTATTAAATATTTGTGAATGTGTTTGTAGTCCTTTTGATGCCCAGACTTGTCATATATTATTAATTTTATTTAGTTTCAGATAAAAAATAAAAGTATTTGTCTTATATCTTTTATATTTTTTATTTCCAGTTGTATAAAGTATTATTTATCCATCCGTTTTGCCGCCATTTCAATTGTCCTTCAATTTTTCAAGTTCTTCAGTTCCTTTTTTATCATAAACTATTTAGCTTCGGTTCCTCCGTCGTCATGTTTACAAGATGAGAGGTTATGACACGTCCTCGGGTCCGACTGGAGGCTACAGTGAGTCGAAGAAAAAACGACGTGATGGAGACAAGAATCAACAGTGGTGCGTCTCTCCACCTCTGGAGACAGATATTGGTGAGTAAAGTAATGAAGTTTGATGCTGAGATGGAACGTTTCCTCTAGACAGGGAGGAAAACAGCTGTTAATGCTAACGTTAGCTATGTAGCAATAGAAAAAATGTACAAATAGCTCCTTAATGTCTTGAGTTTTAATCATTTTTTATTTTGTTGTTTCACATGAAGTAATTTATCATTCAGTTCCTTTGTTTAAAGGTTGCCATCAGATCAGATTGGATCGGAGGAACGGAACGGTAGAAGTACCATCATATCATTTTCCACCTTGTCAGATGTTGTTGTTGTTGTTGTTGTTGTTGTTGTTGTTGTGCAGTAAACACAGAGTCAGGACGGGAACAGACACCTCACATATGTCAAAGTCCAACACAGGAAGATTGTTTGGTCTTGCAGCACACACTGAAGGAACAAGTGAAAGGGCAGCAGGCTACACGCTAACAGAAAGTAAAATGCCCTAAAATGTGTTGTGTCTTGTGCATTCATGCTGCAATTTGAGCCAAAAAAGGCAAAGAAATGGAGGGAAAATGTGGAACATGGGCAATAAGGCCTGTAAAGTCTGCAGAAAGAGCTGGAGGTGAGTGAACATTACAGGAGAGACGCGGACTAAAAACCTGGCTCATGTGGATTATAAAACATTTATTTTTCACTCACGGCTCAACACACTTTTACCATTTTCTCGCCATTTTCAACCATTTTTTCGCAGTAATTCTGGCCAGTTTTCTATCACTATTTCTCATATGTGTTTAAATAACCTTAATGAGAATAACAGGGCCACCAACTAATCAGAAGGAAGACATTTTGAATTCATAAACACTGTGTTATTTTATCGACCTGATGTCAGAACCGACTTTAACACATTTTCCTGTTGTTGAGAAGTTTTGTCTTATCCAGATCATTTATCATTTATGATATAATAATGTGTTGTTCATTCTTCGTGATGTGAAGTTTACCTGTCGGAGAAGCTGCAAGCCCGGGGATGTTCTCATCTCCAGAGACGAGGACGTTCTCTGGGAGGAGGTGCATCATGGAAACCAGCGCAGGATGTCTTTTGACCACACAGTCCAAATGGGAACCATCAATAGTTTTGAGGAGACTGCTGTCTGCAAGAAGAGACATAAAACATATGTATGTAGAATATCTCATCGTGCATTTCATTTCAACTGCTCCTCTAAATACAAATGGGTCGGATATGATGTTTCCACCCCGCCATCATTCCTTGTCCAGACACAGAAATGTCATCCATCTACCTGGCGCGTCAGAGTCTAATATTTCCCCGAAAGCAGCGAGTCACCTGACAGCATGACACCCAACACGCAAACACTTCCATTTTTCAATATTCCATTTGGCTGCTGGTGACCTAGGTGCAATGTCCCATTACAGAGCGAGCATCGTTTTCCTGGGCAAAACCGAAATGACAACCATTCTGCTTGGAAAACGCACTCCATCGGAAGGGCACTGCGGCGTAGACGGGGCAGAAGGTATGAGCAATGAGGTAGACGTCGTCATCCTTCAAGCAGGTCATCCAGTGACAAGTGACGACCCGTGATTCCTACCATCGACACAAAGCGCAGGCCATTTGGAAGGTGAGCAATGTGGTGTCTGATGCGCCGCGTATGTTGGCTTCCTTCAAGCCTGAACGGCGTCGCAATCTTTCACTCTGACAGGGTTAATGATTGTACCTTCAACGGCATCAGTGACAATCAATACAGGAAGCCGCGTTCGCTACCATAGGCTGTTTCAACGAGTCGACAGTGGACAATCTGAAGGTGAGTCGTTATAGATAATGAAATGGGAGCATTTGACTGATGGGTTCATAATTATCACAGTAAACAGCTGCATGACGATAACAGCTTATGGTCGTTTTACACACACACACACACACACACACACACACACACACACACACACAGACACACAGACACACAGACACACAGACACACACACGGCAGCAGTTCTGTAGAAACAGTCCAGAGGAAAGGTATTCAAACTAAAAGTACAGACCTACATAAAGACATTAACACATGTGGTTTAATGTAACCATGGCAACCACACCAAGAGAAATTACACAGGAGCTAATTTTTTTACTGCTATCTGAGCACCAACAATCAGATGATGTAGAAAAAACATCTTTTCACCAGCAGGAAACAAACATTTCAAGTACAGTAGCAAAAACAGTTTTTCCTCAAAGTTGATTAGATTTCGAGTCGAGTACGGTGCGTCCCGTGTAGGACCTACAGGAAACATTACACCTTTATGCTTGTTATTGGAGGCTTTACAAGAGGAAACAGATGCAAAGATGCAAAAACCATCCTATTTTGACACCATTGTTCCCATCTTGTCTCCCACCAACTTTCCTGAATTTCAAGCAAGTAGTTTTAGTTGCCCAAACTTAAACAACCATAACTATAACAGTGGCAAATCGGAAAATCTACATATGGATCCTGAATCTGAAACTGTTTTGACTGTTGTAACAGTTGTGTTTGTCTAAAAAGATCAAGACTGTTGCCAATCTCAATAAATTCACTGCTGAATGCTGTTTATATATTTATATACTGTATGTATATATATATATATATATATATATATATACGTTTTTATTTATCTTAAAAGTGCAGTAAACAGAAAAAAACTAAAACAAACGTGCTTGTTCCAAGCATCTTAGGGAATTTGCCACAGTTCTTCTGTGGATTTAGGGTCTCCCAGACTGACTCCATGATGATGAGATTCAGAGGCGGAGCCAGACATTGTAAAGATTCTGGGTTTAGCCCAAACTTAAGAGGCTGAAAATGAAACCATCACATTTTGCGCCAAGCTCCACTAGTAGTTGGGCAACCTATAGATGGAGATATTTCCCCAGGAGCTAAAAGAGCTCCCCTGATCTTCAGGTCCACGTTGAAGTTAAATCACAAACTCTATAAAATATCGTACACACCCAAACATTAAAAATATCATGTGCATTACTGTCCATGTTCGTTGGAGTGTATTTAGCAGAAAACCATCACCTTCACAGTTCTGAGAAAAACTGCTGAATGGAATCCACACAGACGCAATAAACCGTACGTTTCAGCTTCTAAAACATCACTGCATTTTCTTCTAGTTCTGACTTCCTTACAAACTTTGCCCAGGAGGAAAAAAAAAAAAAATAAGTTTAACACCTGAGGTACAGACATTCAGGTTCAGACTTTTGTGAGGAAGAAACCAATCTATTCAGATATCACCCAATGGCAGCCTCACAATGAATTCAGTTTAAGACAAAAATCTTTCACTAAAATATTTAAGATACTACGCTGTTTTAAGAGGCACAGAGGTAAAACGTTTGTGATAAAAGCAGAGAAATAGCAAAGAGATCAACATGGATCAGCTGTGTGGTACGACTGAAAAAGAAAAAAGGTTTAATGATGATCTATTTGAAATAAACTGCATCTGCACAGAAGGAGGGTTCTGTGAATAAAGTTGCTCTTTTCCAATCAAATAAAACAATGAAATTAGGCAAAGATAATGTGTTCACAGGAATTCGTATTGTAGACAGCTTTCATCTATTCTCAGGGCAGAGCCAGCGCCTTTATCTGTAAAGTCAATGAAAGGGACTGAGAAGGAAAGAAGATGATAGAGTATATGACTGTGTTCCCCTCCCCCTCCCTGTCCACGGCTCAACCCAGCCAGCCCCTTTAACTCCAACTCTCTCTAACAGTTAACTCGCTTTAAAAAAAAACGTCTACTTACGTCTAAAGCCAAAAAAAAAAAGGCAAAATGGTTTGGGGAAATCTCTGAGGTTGCAGCTCAGCTTCAACAAACATTTTCAGTGGCGACAGCAGCTTTCATTGAAAAGGTGTTTCTTACCATGAAACACATAAAAAAAATAAAAATAAAAAAAGTAGGGTGGGTGTGAAGGGAGAGAAAAAGAGGGAGGAATCAAACATAGAACTTTCTTGACACAGATGGTGCCCAGGTGTCGGCAACTTTTTCATCATTTATTTCTTGTTATTCATTATGCATCAAGCTTGGGTTTCAGTCAGATGCTGTGCATAGATTAGAAAACGACCCCAAAATTTCCTTACAGCATTGGAGTGGTACCTCAGAGTCAGTTGAGCAGCAGCTTGGCAAGAGATGTGAAACTAAGGAAGTGAGGGGAAAAACCCAAAAAAAAAAAAAAAAAAAATGGCTCAGCATCAGACAAACAGAGGCAGTGGTTCTGGGAGAAGGTTGAGTTGGAAAGAAGAAAGACATAAAGATGAGATGGGTGATTTTTGAGAAAGGGTTTTACTGCCAACTTAGGTACGAGTGAAGGGATTTGAAGTGGTGACTTGCAAGATTCGTTTGTTTCTATGTTTGGTACCGAGCAATCGCTACTTTGGTCCTTCTGCATGTAAATTCAGAGATGCTGATACCAACACACTTTTTCATACATCGTCTGGTTCAAATAAGCTGTTATTGTTGGTGGTGGAAATTTTTCCAGAAAAAAATAAATTTCCCTAAAAAAAGGTTTTCAAAAACTAGATATAGTTAGACTCAATATTGTGGTAAATGAGTCAGTAATAGAAAGGCTTACAAATTCCAATTAAACATTAAAAAAATGCAGAATTAATTGTCAATGAAGTCGTCAAGAATGCAAAAACAAAAACACACAAACTGCCAAAACAAATGCAACAGAAGAAACGCTGCGTTTCCAGACAGCTAAATGGAAGAGCGTCAGGCCTCTAGGGGGAGCTCTAAGCTATAAGTAGCAAGTGTTAGCATTAGCTTATCTACAGTCTATGGGAGCTCCACTTAGAGCTCCCCCTAGAGGCCTGGAGCTCTGCAGTGTTGTTGTCTGGATCTGCAGCGTTTTTTCTGTTGCATTTGTTTTGGGGTTTGTGTGTTTTTGTCTGTATTTGCAGCGTGTTTGTTGTTCATGTTCTTGTTCTTGCCTTCTGCAGCACGTTTCCGTTGTTGTATTTGTTTTGTACTTTCGTGCATCGTTTCTGAATTTGCAGCTCGTTTCTCTAATGGAAGTGTTCTGGGCCGCTGCAGCGTGGTTGCTTTTGTCGGCCACCGTTATAAAGCAGAGGTACGAGTACAGGTGCACAAGCCACAACAGGGGAAGAAGTGTTGTTTAACTTTATTTGTTGGAAATTTGAAGTTCACCCAAACAGCAATAAAGCTTGGCGTGGGTGGTGAAAACAAACACCTCTGTGGGATGCCTCAGAGACAGATATGCAGGGAAGACACTGGCAAACATCTTTATCTTAGCCACAAAGAGGCTTTTTGGTTTATCAGGGATGAAATTTGTCATGGCTTTACCTTCATGTCCCCCGCACACAGACATAAGCAATAAATTAATGCATTGTGGTGCTGCTTCAAATTAAGATATGTTAATGTGAACACAATGTGCCATCTGTTTGTCCTCTCGTCACACTAAGAGGGCCCCAGAGGAGCCCTCCGTCCTTCTCACTCCATTTTCTCCTCCCTCTTCTCCTTCCCCTTTTCTCCCAGTTGGTTGAGAAGCTCAGATCAAGCCAATGAGCTCACTGCTTCCCTTCATGCTTGTTTCCTCCTCTTATTTTTCGCCTAACATCCTTTAAGACTTTCAAAGGCCCCAAGGCAACTTCCCCTCATCTGTCGTCCCTCCTTATTCCCCATTTCCTGCCTCTTGACCTCGACTCCAGCTTTGGAAAATAGAGACGTTTTGACTTCTCTGCCGCCACCACATCTATTTCTTTTGTCTGTATTTTCACGGCTCCTTTTTCTGTTAGGATTCAGACCAACTCCAACTGATATTTCTGCATTCAGGTTTTTCTCCACTGATGTTTTTCCCTTTTAGTCCAACTTGTATTACATAGGTTAAACCCATGTTTAACCTAATTTCTAACTGCCTGCTTGAGGTCAAACAAGACCAGTTGCATTTGTATAGCCCTGATAAAAAACCATGTCCTGTGAACGTCTGTTTATCCAGAGCCATGAACCAGCTTGTGTTTTTCTTGCTTTTAACTGCACCACTGTTTTTAATTAGCCCGGTGGTTGTATGTTTTCTCGTTATCAACATAGTTAGTGTTATGAGTACTAACGCGCACCGTCACCTGCAGTATCATCCCATCATGTTTCCTACTAAACCGGTGTTTCTCAAACTTTTACAGACCACTTAACCACTAAAAGACAGTGAAGAGAGGCAGGAAACACGGGGGAATGACACGCCACAAAAAGTCCAACCAGTTGGGAATCGAACCGGAGACTAACTGCTCTCTGTTTGATAGTTAACAGGCTGATAACTGGGGAAATTTAGCACAATCCCAGTGAAGGACTAACTGTTAGCTTCATCCGCCTTTCCTTTTGAATGTCACGCTGATCATTTATGACCAAAATCGTAAAACATAAACTGTAAATGGTCGGTTACAGTGAACAACACTGCAACACAGCCGTAGTCATATAGGCTTAATAATGTTTGAATTTACATGAGTTGATTTAATATGGAAAACAACACATATACACTACTGACAAGTAGGTTTCATGGTCACCCAGACAGATTGAAAAACACTAAATTTAAAACATAATTTAATACATTTACTCCGTGGACCACTCTTTAAAAAAGGCTGTACTGGACAAAGCCTCTAGTTCTGCCTCCATTCTTCCTCTTCTTTATATATTCATGTGTCTTTACCCGAGAGAAGGAAGTGTGTGTGTGTCTGTGTGTTTGTGTGTGTTACTCAGCCAGTGGCAGAGAGCCTGGTGAGGCAGTAGAACACAGAAATACATATTGTTTGGCAGCCACCAATATATACATATACCCTGCTCCAGGTCTGGCAACCAATTAGATCTACGTACACACACTGCGCACACTGCGCACACAGACACACAGACACACAGACACACAGACACACAGACACACAGACACACACACACACACACACACACACACACACACACACACACACACACACACACACACACACGTTAACTCAGGGAAACATGCTCATAGCCTGGCAGTGGCGCTATTTAGCAATGCGTTACGTTTCCAAAAGGCCCGTTGTCAAATCTGGAACAGTTGTTGTAAATCTACAGATTCTGTTGTGGCAGAATCATGGAAGATAAATCAAAACTTCTCCCTCTGTATAAACACTCTGTTGATCGGCGTGTAAATGGGAGTCTTGGCTTCTCCTCACATACAGTTCTGTGCCTTTAAGTGGCAAATGTTTTACATAACTGTTCTGAAGAATAAGTCTGCCATTATTCTGTATTTTTCTTCCTGTCAACAAACGTGTTAGTATATCTCTGAATTCCTCTCCACTTGCCCGCCCCTGTACGCATGAGAATCTCTGAGTCTCACAGCTGGATTCATTTCTCAGTGTCACCGCTCAGTTAAGAATTGATTCTTGATTGATTCTCAATTCAGAAAAGTGGGGTACTATTTTCTTACTCTTACTGCAGTGCGCTATGCAGCAAAGCCTTCATTCACTTACTGGCTTCTAAAGCTTTGTCTGAAGCGACAGAAGAAGCAGAGTGGTGAGTGAAGTTTGATGCTGAACTCACAACCTTTTGTCCAGACTGGTGAGTAAAGAGCTGCTGTTTTTATATAATATAAGACATATGATGAGTGAAATAATCATCAACACCATGACTCAGTGTTTCCACCTTGAATTGCAGTGAACCAATGACAGTCTCATAAACACAGATTCAGGGTTTCATATGTCACAAACCTAAGGAACCAATCCTGTCAGCTGGTGGGGACGGGGGGCGGGGCTAAATACACCTGAAACCTTGTCAGCGCAGAGAGAGAGAGAGTTAGCATTAGCACAACTGCTAACACTATGCCAGCCACCGCCAGTTACAAGCTAACAAACAACATAAACCAATAAAAGATGCTAACAGTTCTGATACATCTGCTAGTCTCTGGTTCTGGTCTCAACAGAATCCTCCTCTGAGTCTGGGTCTGACTGAGGCTCAAACATGTGGCTGAGTCTCTCTGATGTTTCTTCCTCTAACCATCTTTATACTCTCTGCTCTTTCACCTGTCCACCTGGAGCCAGCAGGTGGTGGGCGGGGCTCAAGACCTGATTCAGGTTTCTCAATGAGGAAGTAAGAGTAAACCCAATTTTTGTTTTGTTTTTTCACTTTTTATGTGTGAAAACCAAAATATGAATCTGAGCAGATGGTTTTTACAGAGTTTAAAACATGTCAGGAGAAACTTTTATGGCTTTTATGAGCCCCTAACTTTTCATCTAGCGCCCCCTGCAGGTCAAAATCTTAAAGAAACTGTGTGATCCTAATATGCTGTACAACAAGAAACGGTATCTCCTTAAAACAGAGTTAGATATGTTGTATTAAATGAATCCACCAACAGCATTTTCAGGTGCATAACATGTGACCACAGCGTCCTGAGTTGGAATTCGACTGTCAACAACTGTCAAATCTCATGTCCCTTGAATTATTTCCCATCGTTCTCTGTCAACCAACCAATAAATGCACATGACAACGCTGATAGGATGTGATCGATGCAGCAAGTGGCGCTTGCCAACTTGAATTCACTGACATCTGAGCTCCAGTTCCCACAGACAAGAGTGAGGGTTAAGGATGAAGTGTTTATCTGTCTTTATTTTCCCCTGTGGGGGGGAATCCACTGAACATATTCTCCATGCAAAATGTTGCATAAAACTACTTTCCATGTGGTGGCAAAGCATGAAGTCTCCTCTCTGACCCTGTTTTCATTCCATCAACTTTTTGCTCCATGTTGTGATGCGGCAAGCAATCCTCAGTGGAGTGTAAAGACAAAGACCACGTTTCACACACAGCGGAGAGGATGCTGACCCAACCTGGTTATTCCTGGGGACGGAGCACAATTGCTGGCATTGGAACAGGAAACAAGCTCCATTGTGTAAATGGCAGGACCGAGGTTTGTTTGCTCTCATCAGGAAAGTTGGTACAGTATGTGCACAGAGTACACAGTGTTAAGGATGCATTCAGACGCAACTGAAGGTTTAAGGCGTCGGAGACACAAGACGACAGATATTATTATGCTATAGCCTGTCAGTCTATATCCGCTTCTTTCCACAAATGTTGTAATATGATTTAAAGTTTCCCAAACCATCAAATCAAAAGGCAGAGCCTCAGAGAAAAGTGCTCCTTCTCCTCTCAAGCTATATAAGGCCGCCTCAGACAAACTGTGGGGCTTTTAAGATCATGTTAATACCAGATTACCGGTAGATTACTCTGTGAAGGAACTGTTACCACTTTGTACCAGAGTTTTAAAACCCTGTCTCTGAGCTTTTTAAGCGACTGTGCAGTGTTTGGATCTCTGCAGTACCTGAAACAACGGGTGGGTAATAATACATAATATGAGCCTGAGGGTAGGCAGCAAAGAAGGGAGAGGGGGTGCAGAGGCATGGATGCAAATGCAAAGCCAAAGTTTTGAAGGACCCTGAATAATAACCTTCACTCTGAAGTTATTGTGGTTTAGTTTCTAGTGTCTGTCTCTATCTGTGAACCTAAATGAAATGAAACTGTGCTCGGTGCACGGCGGATGACACAAGAGTCAGTCAGGGAATACTGCAGGGAATGAGGACAGAAAGCCGAGTTCACTGGGGCTCAGATAAGGCCTGCACTCAGGTTATGTTAGCAGCTAGTTCAGCCAAAAGGCTCTTTGGTAATTAAATCCCTTAAAAACACCTAAAAACAAATCATTCTACCAGTTAGACCAGCGATATGAAAGCCTGAACACAGAAATCAAAGCAGGCATTCTCTGGGGCTATACGGCCACATCGTGAACAAAAAGCCATATGTTGAGAATGCCATTCACCACCCCACACAGTGCACCATCACCTATAACTGGTCAAAGTCATGTGTTTACTTGTGTGTTTTATGTGTTATTTTGCTGCTGTGATGTCACTGTGATGTGACAGGTATGAGCGGATTTTTTAAATACAGATAAACCCGCTGATAAAAGCTGATTGGCCCCTTTTCCACTGCCAGTCGAGTTTGTCTTTCTGGAGCGATGTCAACACAAATACTTATCACAGAGCACACATACAGACACAGTGGAGAAAGAAGGAGCTGTTAGCAAACTGGTAAAACAGATCTGTCCTGAAGTATCAGCGCCTCCGTGTGAGAAGTGATCGGTGATTGTGTTTTTTTTTTTTTACTTATTTCTGGGTTGCTGCTTCACTCTTTCATCTCCATGCGCTGTGTAGCCATGGTGTTTCTGGTTTAACAGCACCGTGCTGGACAGGTGACAGGTGTGTTTACAGAGTTTGTGCAGTCATTTGACCCGGGTGTGAATGCCGATTGTTCCCTTTTCCATTGCCAACAAAAGGCAGATGTTAGCGGGTCGTAGTGGGTTTTTTGCCAAGTGGTGAAGGAGCTTAAATTACATTTTGTTTAGTTGTGATAGAGAGTCGTGATATAAATAATTTAAACCTACAGAAACAACATGTCCGATTTCAATAGATCGCCGCCTCTACAGAGAATAATTTGAATCCCCAAACGTGAGGAATCACAGAAAAGTGTTTCAGAAACCAAGTGGCTACAGGATGCGCAGTTTATCATCTACTTATGTTCACGATGAGCTGCATGGACCACACATGCTGATGAAACATGTGTGAGCCCATCCATGTGCGCAGACACCCAGTGCAGTACAAACAGAACAGCATGTGTGTTTCTATCTGCGCCTTGAGCCAGCAGCTTGTTTCAGGTCTGTGAGGAAGCACACTCCATCGTAATGATGATGGGGTGTGATGCCTGCCGTCGCTTTAATATGGTAGGCATTTGTGAAATACAGCAATTTATAGTTTAAATTTACTCACTTTTATTCAATTCAACTTCTGACCTTAACTTCATTTGCAACACATCAAGAAATAATGAAAATATAATTCTTATCTGGAGCCACAGTATTGTCAAAAACAAAGTCGGGGGAAACTGAATAATGTGGAATTTGTAATGAATAAAGAATAAAAATAAAAAAAAGTCAGCCTCCGGGGCGTGTTTTCTCATTATAATTCCTTCACACAATCAGACGTGAATGACCACTATGAGGAAATGTACTCATTTCACTGTAGCACAAAACAGTTTTTAGATACTTGTTTCACTGCAGAAAAATTCACACTCAGAGTGCTTCACATCAAGCAGCAGATACAGGGACTGTGTGTCCCTGTCACAGTGGATGAGAATAAAAAGTGATGTGATGAAATGAAAAGAGGCTTCTGACCATAAAAGAGCAGCAGCAGCAGAGAGAGAGAGAGTGGCAGCGGTACGGCTCATCAAACAGAAAAGCAAGATTCCGCTAAACAACAGGCATGTAGTTAATAATTCAGCGCGCATAAGAGTCCGTTTGAGAGACGGTTTTCTAATATTCATGTGACATGATAGCCAAGACAGGAACTCTTGCTCTCACTGGGCACAGTGTTATTCATACTGTGAGGCACTAAAGTATTTTGTAATTCATAGTCTTGGTTTTAGGCCAAGTGAGGACATATCTAGACCAACCCGGACCTTCAGTAGCAAACTCAATAATTCAAGAAGATTTGTTCTAAAAGTCTAAACTGATGTTGGTCTAATACTCAGAGATAATCCAGTCGATGGTTGTGAATTCCCCCCAAAAACGACTCTCACACATAGTCAGGAATCTCGACCTTCAGCAGAGAGCTGCAGTTTTATCTATTCATTCAATCATGAGTAATAACTTTCTTTGTTACCTACTGTATCTGTAATCGCTGCGAATGAAAGAGTGAGCAAGTGAGCAACAATCTTTAAAATCACTCTGAGCTATTTTCTTTCTGAAGAGACTTTGTGCAGGTTGAGTCCCAAGTTGTCAAAGGTAAAAAGTGAAAAAATAAAACCAACCTTAGAAGAAAACATGGAGAACTTCAGGGTCAATAATACGTTTAGCCTGGCTGCTTGCGAATACTTTCACTTCAAACCAGCTGTGAAGGGGAAGGTGGTGTGTGCCTCAACCGACCTTACATGGCAGCTGGACAAAGTCACATCTTGTTCCCCTAAGCTGTGACTTTTGATTTCACTTTGTATTTGATACTTTATCATTTAGCTTAATGTGTAAATACTGATAAGTTATATGAGTCCACCTTCATGGATCACAGTCTCCGAAGGTTAAAGCTGATGACATAATCCATTCAGACTGTATGATATGTTTGTGAGTCTCTATGACATGGTAAAAAAAAAATATGACAACAGTGTCATGTGCACAGATACAGGTGTGTGTGTGAGTGTCACTTCATGAAAACACAGGTAGCCTCAGGCGAGGAACACACTGGATGTGAGTCATGTGCACCGTGGCCGTGGAACGTCTTGGTTACCATTGTGGCAGGTTAGAGTGGACACAGGTGTCACACCTCGCCGCTGCGTCACATGATGTAGACATTCGGTGTCTCACCTATGTTTGCGTCCCGTCGATGTCATATTGACACACAGCGACTCATGCAACGCAGGAAGTGTATTCCCAGCGTTACTGGCCTGGAAATAAAATGCTGATAAACCCACATGTACTGCAGCTCTGTCAGCTTTCCTGCCCTAACACACAGTGTGACTAAACCTGATAAATACTTGAAAACCATAGTATGTAAGAAAAATAAAAGGTTTCTTACAGTTAGCTGTGTCTCTCAGCAGGGGGTGGAGAAGGCTTCTCGGTGATCCATGGTGTAGATCCAGCCTAGGAAATTGAAATCAACCTGAACGACTGACTGGATGAATGAATGGAGCGCCACAAAACAACATTCTGCTAGAATTTCACTCTAGTGTCTAAAACCAGTTCCTCTTAACCAAACTACCTCCTGACCACTGTCTTACACACAACAGTAGTTCTGCATGCATATACTAAAAAGATGGACAGTTATAACGGCTATATCTCTGTTACACTTTATTGCTAAAGCTTAGCAGGTATATCTATGTAAGACCAAACAAGATGACAGTCCCTGGTTGATAGTCAAGGAGTAATCCCCCCACTACAGCTACACCTGTCCTTCAACCATCTCCTCATGCGAAACATCATTAATCCCTGACTGCTGTAATTAGGAATGGGCTAATCACCTTCTGTCCCCATCAGCAGCCTGAGCATCTGGCCTGTTGATAAAAAGCTCCAGGACTGCGAAGCCTCGGCCCACGGCCTGCTGGGAGCCGTCTGGCCTGGGTGACAACGCCACCAGCTCCAGGACCACCACCGTGCTGGGCAACCGCAGAGACGTATGGAAGTACAGGACCTAAGGAAGCATAAACATGGCATGAAGAAAGACGACAAGACCTTGTGAGAGTCCCTGCAGAGAATTGAAGAGAGTAATGATTTTAACTTGTAGTTGAATCAAATGGTAAATTGTGGTATTGGCGGGTAAAAACAATCATTTAAAGCAAATTAACAAGTTAGCGATTAACCTAAAAGCTGAACTAGATCTACTTTAACTATCTGCCCACTAGTAATGACCAGTTACTCGTTCAATAATGCTAGTCTTGTTCCAAAGCTTTTTGTAAATATATTACAACCATAAGTAATATTATGGGGACACACACTTTTTATGAACTCCTGTGGTCAATCTCCATATTGGAAGTCTCTATAAGGAATAAGCGAAACATCCAGGGTTCACAGGAACACCTGACTGGTGAGGACATTCAAGGAGGTACAGTATGTCCCCCTGTTGAGGAGACTCTTTGGGATTACAAACGGGGTCTGACCTCGCTATTTTCACACAAGTTCACAGGAAGACAGTCGAGCCTTTCGGGAAGCCTGTCTGTAGTCCGTGCCAGGTAGGTGCCATTGTTTCCAGCCGCTGATCTACCATTTAAATTGGAAATAATAGCCTACCTACAGCAGAGCCACACTGATTTACATGCACAAAGGCCTGAATATGTTAAAGAGACCCACAAATTCTCTGTGATCCAGCACAATAAAGCCTGTTATTTCTCAAAACAATAAAGAAGAACATGACGGTGTCGACAGGAAAAAAAATGACTTAAGTAGACATGAGCTACCTTGAAATACAGAGCCAATTTCTCCCAGCCCACTGTGCCATGGCCTGTTCGTCTTTAGACCCAGCTATCAGCCACAACAGAGCCATATATTCAAATTCAAAACCTCAGAGGCATTCCCATTTCGGCAACATCAGTCTTTTATCTCCGGGCACGGTGAGTTTAAATTACTACTTTTCCAAATACAAACACTGCTGAATACAAATGGAAAACCTGGGAGGCAAAGATAGTCGTCTAGCCATGGTTTGATTTAGCTATTTGTCTGCTCGCTTGTTTTCATATGTCCGTTGGACTTTGCCTCACTGACAAGGACATCGGGGTTCACAAAAACATCGTGGCTCACAAACTTGTGTGTGTGTTAGGATGCAAGTGTCCTGCTGGAAGTGATTCAGCATCAACGCCTTTCTGTTCATGGCTCTGTCGACATGGGATGAGTAACAGTGTCTGGGAACCGAGGCTCTGAATTTCTGGGGGAAAATTTTCATCACTGAGCTTTCAATGGAAACTTTTGATGAAATTCATCCGTCCTAATCCGACATGTGGCTCATTTCTCAATGAAGGTAATGCACAGTTTTTCAGGTACTGAGCATTTACTCTATGTTTGCTGAGCTGGAGTTCACACAGATAGTCTTGCAGAACCAAACACTGGCTGAGCTGATAGAGTAAAAATATCCTGCATGTCATTCAGTATTCATGGGCTGAAAACTTTACTCTCAATTGGTTTATTTATTTATTTCCCTCCAACCTTAACTCCCAAATCAAAGCCTCATCTTTGAATGAACTTCTCTTGAACCTATCCCAAGCCATATAAATGAGCTTAGGAGTGTTCGTGGTGGTGGGGGGTGGGGGGTGGGGTCTATATTTTCTGTCATGTTCACCCAAATTTCGTCCCCCTGTAATAATGTAGAATTTGCATTGTGGTCAAAGATGTAGTCCCTCGTCTCGGAGCAATCAAAACGTGGACATTGTTCATGATAGATTTCCAATTCAAAGGAAGAATTCCTTTTTCATCTGCCTCGCTGCTTTGATACACCTCCAAATTGATTCAAGTCCAATCTCCTGCAAAAAAATAAAAATAAATAAATAAATAACACAGTCCCTGTGGACCAAATATCTCCTTTCCTCGATTTGCAATAATTCAGATTTACAGAAGGACGTACTCGATGCTGAAGAGAACAGCCACGACTGGTTTTGAATATTTTGAGACAGACGAGCTGAAATGTGGATAAAATACTGTCAAGTGTTCTGAATAAATATTTTTTTTTACCTGCACTCACCACTGATAAAGACCTGATTTGTACAATTTTTCCACGCTTTTTTCATATCTTTCTCCGTCCTGATTCCCTGTGTTGTTTAGATCCTGTTTCGGAGCATGATGGTGCTTCACAGGTATTGACAAAGTTGGGTGTCATAGTCAACTTACTGCACCAAACATCTTCAGGCTGCACTCAGTACTTAGTAAAACTGCTTAGTCCTTTTATGCACCCTGGGCATGGAATGAGCTTTACCTTAGCAGCACTTCCCTCTTTGAATACTTAAAGATCTTTTACCAACTGCCCTAAAGGAAACATGTTGCTGTTTTACATAATCCTTCACTTATATCCTCTCTACTTTTACCGTTTCCCTTATCTTGCTTTTATGTATTGTATGTGTTTCAATGTGAAGTTGTTGTTTTTTTATATGAAACTATTTGTCCTGCAAAGATTCCCTGGACCTTCCTGACAAAATAAATGATAAATAAATAAAATAAATAACTGGAATTACCGCCGCGTAGTTCTATCCTTCTTGTATGTGTAGTCACTTTATTATATTATCAATTCTAAAGATGCAATATAATAAATATATCAAATATGTAGCTGTACAAACCAATGGACATGCTTTGCCTTTTTCCAGAGAAAATCAAGTAAATATGTCCTATAGGCTAAAAAAATCTGTGACTCACACAACCCCAAGTACAAGGCAGTGTTGCAGATTCTTTAAAGATCAACTGGTAATGCACATTTGTAAAAGAGTTCTTGATCCTCAATGCATTCTCTCTGATTGAATAAAAACACTGAATGAACCCTGATGACAGCGTCATACACAGGAGCTGTGGGGGAATCCTCTGCAGCAGCACCTACTGTGTCAGATTCGGTTACATTCAGTTTTTAGTTTCATTTTGAAAATGTGAATCAAAACACAAGGAAGAAATAAAGTTGTAAACTTTTAATATCACACCGTGTCCTCCGTTTACTCGTCTTCAATGCGTATCGTTGTGGGGGGTAGTGGTAATACTGCAAATAAGGAACGAATGCACTGAAGTGTTTTGTACTAGTAGGAAATGAGGCACAGACATCAGTCGAGTTTTGGATATTTTTACATAACTAACTTTTTATATGCAAATGTCTGAGTTAATCAAGAAATTATGATTTGCATTTGCATTTAAATTCGCCTCAGTTTGTCTGAGCAAAGCTTCAGACTTGTACCATTACAACAGCAACACAACTTAACGTTAAGGCGATGTCATGAGAGCTCGCTCCTTCCCGAACGTCACCGGAGCAGCGGGAGACATCATTGAGAAAACAGCCTCATTGGAAGCATATGTCGGACTTAATGAGAGGTTATACTCCACAGCGACTGTCAACAAAGCAGTAATTGATTCTCCCCTCCACAGTTTGAGTAAAGAGGGACGAGCAGCGACGGGGTGACATTAAAACATCATCAGTAGCTTCACGTCACGGTCACCATCAACAACCAGCATGTCTGCAGCTTGTGGGGATTCTGCTAAGACCCCTGTGAGGGTAACAGAGAACCAAATAAAAGAAAACAGGAAGAGGCCTGGGCGTTATTTGAGACTTTGAGTTACAATTAAAGAAGATGACCAAAACGGCTTTTCATCACTTGAGAAATATTGCCAAAGTACAACCGTTTTTATTCCATAAAGATGCTGAAAAACGTATTCATGCTTTTCTTTCAAATGGTCTTTTTATTGGTCTTCCAAAGCAGTCAATTCAGTTCATTCAGAACTGTGTTGCTGGACTTTTAACCAAAATAAGGAAGAGAGATCATATTATCCCGGTTTTAGCTTCACTTCACTGACTCCCAGTATCTTTTAGAATAGATTGTAAGGTCCTTTTTACATGTTTTTAAAGCTCTTAACGGTTTGCGATAGGCCAACATCGCAGATTCTCTGTCGTTCTATAATCCTTCATGAGTTCTCAGATCCTTTACTGCCAGGCTTTTAAATACACACAGTTTTACACACAAGAAAACTGGCAGTGCAGCTTTTTTTTTAAACTCTGCTCCAAAACTATGGAAAACTTTTTGTTTGTTTTTATTTTCTTTTACATATTTCATCATCTCCTGTCCCTCTATTGTCTATTTTCATTGTCCTTCTTAAATGAAAATATTGTACAATTTGTTTTTTTATTGTAAAGCTGTTGAGCTGCATCTCTACATCTTCTCTCACGGAGTATTAAGGCCACATTGAGGTAAAAAGAAATCCTAAATTTCGAGAAAAAAGTCATAATATTGCAGGAATAAAGTTGTAATTTTACAAACGTTAAAATAAATGAGGAACGTGGAGCATCATGTGAAGTTCTATTTTAGCAGAGGTTTCTCAAATAAGGAGATACTTAATCTTTTGGCTCATCATCATCATCATCATCATCATCATCAGGACATTGAAAAGATTGCGAAGAGTATTCTAATGTTGGACAGACAAACAGCAGCTGTCGCAATTTTGCGACTTTATTCTTGTAATGTTAAGACTTCTTTTCTTCAAATATTATGATTTTAGTCTCAAAATTTCAAAATTTCTTTTTTTTTCCTGATTGTGGCTCTAATGCTCAATCGTACTAAACTGTGCCACATTTTGTGACAAGATGATTATTGAACAAAAACTGTACTCCAGTTTCAACAAAAGATTGTGCAATGAATTCATGGCGGTTGGTGCTAAACATGCAATTATTATTCTCATAGTGTGTAAAAGCCGAAGCTAATTCTTCCTGCCCCCTCGAGGTGGACATTCAAATGCTCGACTTGTGGGCAACTGGGCAAGCACTGACGGAGGAATCACAGGCATCTCACAAAACAAAGAGGCTGCAAATGAGCATTGGTTTTGCATAGAGAGGTCCGAAGCAACAGGAGTGTAATTGACAGGGCCCTGTTGTTCGGCCCCTGGAGGTTTCCCAACAAAAAAGAAAACAGGGCATTTCCATTTAGCCGACGCTCTGGCTGGGAGGCTGGAAGCACTATAGTCGGCTACCTGGGACTTAGATAATAGACCTGCTCCCCATGTCTGCATGCCTGTCTTAGTTATTCACATTGTACATGTAGCTAAGATGAGTAAACGCACATCAATACACCATCAGGCTTTAATGCATTATATAAGTGCACCTATACTGTAACTCTGAGCTGCTACTGTGTAACTGCTCTTTGTTGCCTGAGCTCGTGAAGTCATATGAAGCTAAGCGATGCACTCGGGAAGATTCTTGGCTGTAATGCTCTGAAACTAGTTTTGGCAGCAGAGCCAACGCCTTAAGGTGGAGGAGAGAGAGAGAGAGAGGGAGAGAGGGAGAGAGAGAGAGAGAGAGGAAGAGGAAGCAAGAGATACAGTAAGTCATTTGACAGGCACGGAACCAGGGGGTATCAGCATCACAGATCCTCTCGCTGTGAAATCCTATGACTGTCACCAGCACAGGAGAGATGAGAGATGATAGAGAGGCAGAGAAAATGACGGTATGCATGTGTGTGACAGTTGAATCAAATGGACTTACAACGAGCGGTCATCATAGGATCAAATAAATATCTGGACCCGACGTGAAACTGACCCAAAAAGAGACCTGATCCAAAAAGACCCCAGGACAGTCAGATGCAGTCTAAATGAGACTGGCAGAATAGTCTAAATATAATTTGGACCAAGCCCAGCCTCAGTCCTAGCTTGACCTCAGGTGATAAGTGTGAATGGGATCAACACGGCTACAGTCAACAAACCAAAGTAACAGCTTTTAAATCCTAGATTTCTTTGAACAGTATAAATTGTAGGGACACACTGCCTGCATTGCGTGTGCATTGCGTGTGCGTTGTGTGCGTGGCGGCTGCCGTCACTGACCTGCTACGGAGAAGCACACATGTGTTCACACCAGCTGCGTCTCTGCTGCGTTACTGCAGATCTACCTCTCTACATAGAGTTTACACGTTACTGGAATGTTGGATTTCTCTTCAATATAAATTCATTTCTGATTTACTTTTGACAGAAAACGCCACTAAAACATCACTGTCTCCACATGCAGCTGCTAAAATGGTTAAGAAAATATATCTATATTATTTCATGTCTGTATCATATTCAGATTCAGACTAGACATAAAAACTATAGTGGAGGTGTGAGTTTTCTGTGATGTTGCTGGTATGAAGTTTGGTTTTTTCCTGTACATCTTTGCCACAAGACGCGTCACATGTGAAAACACTGCGAGAGGCAAATTTTCTAGATGAAGCGACGCAGCCGTGTGGCGTGAGACACACAAGTCACATAGTTAGTGTGTCCGCTCTCACCCATTAACATGGGCATCCAAATGAAAACTAAGACGTTCCACAGCCACCACGCACACGCCACACAGACAGTGTGTTCCTGGCCTAATAACTGCTCTTAACAACTGCTAACCGCTTCTGTTTCAATTCAAATTTACATCGACAGGACACATGTATGTCAGCCACCAAAATGACTAATGACAAAATGGCCATTTGTCTGATTTATCAAGTTACTGTGGTCCCTGGTTGGGTCTTAGTTACTAGGGAACGATTGGACCTGTGAAGAAATACACTTTGGCTTCCTCATCTATTGTTTAAATACCTCCACAGTCAGAATGTCATGATCCATTATTCATACCATTTTATTGTATCTAAGGCACAAAGTGTCTCATTCACTATTATGTCTGCAGAACCTGCCAACACTTTTATTTTTTAATGAGTAGCTGATAAATTTGGATTCTTTTAGAAATGATCGGGGCATCCTTCAACTTACCATAACACACACCTGAACCTCTACATACTATAACACACACCTGAGCCTCTGTATGCTGTACAAGTGAGTCCATTCAGCTGGATCAAAGATGTAACAGTGGAGGAGGCAGCCACTGAAACTCGAGCATGACAACTGAAAAAAAGGGGAAGCGGTGTAATGGAGCTGATTGAGAAGTTGAAGGCAGTAAAAGGTGTTCTTTCCCATCACCTGTGTGACTGGTGAAGGAACGAGTCCTGGGCAGCATTAAAAGAGGCAGTGCATGCTGTGTCCCCCGAGGTGTGCAATGTGGCTGGAGTTAAAAGAAAAGAAAAGTGGTTTAATATCAAAGTTTATGTCGTAAGGACAAAACAGAGAAGAAAAAAGAGAGAGAGAACAGGTGGAGGACAGGGAAGAGCTGATCTATCAGCCAAAGATGAGAGGACAGCAGCAATTACTGGAGAAACAGCCCAATTATGTGGAATCCCTCCAAGGAATGAGGGTGACAGTGATGCGATTTCTATCCGGCAAGGACTTTCACAGAGCAGTAATTGTCATTTTACAGAAACCTCCATCTGAGACCATTTTAGACTACAGACATTTTTAAACATCTAGTGAAACTACTCAGAAATGACCAACCTGTAATTTTCATTGTAGATGAGGACACCTGGCCTGCATGTAAACAACTGAACCTCAACCCCTTCCTGGTACCAACCGAAGTGTCTCCACAGCACCAAGGACTGAGAAAAGCTTACTTCAAATTAAACCAAATTGTCAGATAATACCTCAACTGGGTATTAGTACTGGGTGTTATTGTAAACCTCGAGAAAACATCACAGTAACCAATGGAGAAAGTTTGTAGATGGAAGAGTCCAACATAAAAATCACATACAGTTGTCTCTGCTGATTACATTCAGTGACCGCTTGGTCATATCAATCACATCAGCCCTTTGTAATTAAGCAGCAATTAAAAATGCTCACTGTTAAAAAAGGTGTGAAAGAAAGAGGTTGTCGTAATATAATTCTTGATAAATTTCAAAATCCGTCCAAAATTTAATCTGCTAACATAGAAAAGTAAAATATATTTATTCAGCAAGAAAGTGCATGAAACTTTTTCACTCACATCGTATTTCTCTTCTTTTTATATTTGCCCTCTGTAATACAAAAATAAATTAAAATTAAATTAAAATAAATACTCCACTACACACTTGTGCATGAACATTTTTAGCTCTGACTGAATAAAGTTAAGTCTATTTGCTTGTATGCAACACTAGAAATTAAAAGCAGTCACTGTTAGAAAGGTGTGAAAGAACGGGGTTATTGTCATATTATTCTTAATAGATTTCAAAATCCTGCCAAAATTGAGTCTGTTAACATAGAAAAGTGAAATATATTTGTTGGACAAGAGAGTGCATCAAACTTTTTCTAGAGTTTTTTTTTTTTATTTGCCCTTTCTAATTCAAAAATAAACACTCCAAAAATCATTTTATTACACCTATAAATCATATTCTCCAGACGTAATGTTTGTTTGGTATAACATCAACAAAAAAAATGTGCATCCCTAATTTTCAGCGCTGACTCTGACTGAATTAAGTCATTAGTCGATCTTGCTACTCTGGCTCTACGTCCACTATCTTGCAGCTCTAGATCTATGACTAGTATTGTGGCTGACCCTCTTGCTACATGCAGCAGCATCAATGACACATCAGTGCCGCACAGTACCAGTTGTGTCAATGTCAAACTAATCAGCAATATTTAAAACAAATCAAGGTCAAGCAGGAAATCATTTGTCCTTTGAGTTTTTGATCAGTGGACATACTGTGGGGCAAAACAAAAATCAGGAAAAAGTGAGCCACCACTCACTTCAATTGTTTGATTGGTGACGGAGATTGGACTGTCGGGTATATATAAATCCAAATGCTACTTGTCTGAAAACAACTGTCATCACCTGAAAGAAACAAGCTCAAACTCTTTATCTCTAAATACAAAATACGGACATTGACAAAGATGGATCCAAACTGACTTGGAGATAACAGATGAAAACTGACTGAGGTGCTGAGAGCAGAGGGGTTAGTGACTACTGAGTCGTATGTGTCCTGACCGGTTCGGTTCTGTGCCTCTGGGTCACAGCCGAGGCCGGTCTGATGCAGATGAGAAATTAGAAAGATGAAAGAACGACGCAGTAACTCTGACATTTTCCTTCAATGACAGGTCAAATCTACTGTCAGCATCAGCACCGACTCCACCTTCCATAATACATGTGTGCACCTAATGGCAACCTCCAGATCAGCGTAACCTTTTCCCCAGAGTCTCCATCCCATGTTTTCAGCTTCAGTGCCTCTGGTATTTTTTGCCTGGTCCCCGACTCCCACAACAAAAACCAAGAGAGATTCTGCATTCTACAACATCCCCCCAGCTTTTCCAGCGACACATCTCCGCACTCGCTGGGTAAAGTCTTAAGTTTGTCACCCAGGTTCTGGTCTCCTGACATTTTGTAAATCCTGTCTGAAATGCCTCACAGACAAACTGCGGGCGCTGACTGTGAATGGTAGAGATGCATCACAATACGGGAGGAATGCAGGAAATATACGATGAAAGGACTGGAGGAACACTGCCAGACTTCAGATTCAAAAAGGTAAAGTTGGAATTGACACGTCAAAGACTGGAACAACAAAGTACAAAACAGACAGAAATTTTTTTTTTTTTCTCCACCCTTTGTCAGTGTCTCTCTACCCAACACAGGCAGTGCAGACCCCAGGGAGAGCTGATAGCAGAATTACAGGGACAGTCTCACTGTCTGTCTGTGTGTGTGTGTGTGTGTGTGTGTGTGTGTGTGTGTGTGTAGGGAAAAGAGGGTGTGATGGAAAGAGGAATGAGATATGGAGGAATGGAGGAAGTCAAGTAAGAATTGAGTCAATACACAACGCACACTGCAGAAATAAGTCACACACACACACACATCTAACAGCTCCTCAAGCTCTCATCTCCCCCTACTGTCACCTCAGCAGTAGCTCTTGTGGCCCTTGAATTCCCTCAAACTCACACACACACACACACACACACACACACACACACACACACACACACACCACACACACACACACACACACACACACACACACACACACACACACACACACACACACACACACACACACACACACACACACACACACACACACACACACACCTACAGAACATAGCTGTGTATTACGAGGTGTACCACTCCAGTGTGTAAAGCTGTTAAGCAGCAGCTGCTCCACTAGATGTTTGGTCCCCTTGGAGCTAAAATATTGATCAGTTCTCAGGCAAGTCTGCACCGGTACCCCCCTCCCCTCCCCATCCCTACCATCCCCATGTATAATTGAAGTGTATCTCTTAGTGTGGCATGCCAGCTGGGAGAAGGCATTAGGCACCAAGGTAAGCTGAAGGCCTGTCTGTGCTGCCATAGCGGCTCCTTTGTCCATCAATCATGAGGCTTTTCACACAGGCAGGTTTCATGGACCCGCTACATTTACTGTAGGAAGTGTCGTGCCTTGTAAAAAGAAAATAGAGAATGTAAGACAGAACATAACAAGACTCAATATAAGGACATGTTTTACTGCTGGCCATTTATCTGAGGACGCAGCAGCTCCAGGGAGAGGATGCAGGACTCCTCTGGGCCAGAGAGTTTTAATGCACGGCATGATTTAATATGTTAAAGGATAGGTTGGTGCTTTATTATTTCCAAACTATCTTATTAGGCCATTTGTGAATACTTTGACTTCCTTACACTGTCTGTGGCACTGAGCTACAAGCCCATTTATAAATCATTAAAAACAGATAGAAATGTGTTTTTTATTAAGGTTGCGTCCTAAAACAGCTTTTAGCAAACACTGAACAAACAGAAGGAATACATGGATTAATCTGGTAGAGTATTCACAGCAGGAGAAAGCAGGTGTATGTGGGACTGAAATACAGCAGCCATGTTCAAGGTAATGAAGGAACATGTGATGCATGTGATGAAGTGTTTCACCTTGTTAACGTCCATATGATGTTTTTATATAATACAGACATACAATGATGAAATAATCATCAGCACCATGACTCAGTGTTTCCACCTTGAACTGCAGTGAACCAATGACAGTCTCATAAACACAGATTCAGAGTTTCATACGTCACAAACCTAAGGAACCAATCCTGTCAACCTGTGGGGGCAGGGGGGCGGGGCTAAATACACCTGAAACCTTGTCAGTACAGAGAGAGAGAGTTAGCATCAGCACAACCGCTAACACTGTGACAGCCACTGCCAGTTGCAAACTAACAAACAACATAAACGAATAAAAGATGCTAACTGTGCTAACGGTTCTGACCCGTCTGCTAGCCTCTGGTTCTGGACTCCTCACATGAGTCTGGGTCTGACTGAAGCTCAAACATGTGGCTGAGTCTCTCTGATGTTTCCTTCTCTCACCATCTTGATGCTCTCTGCTCTTTCACCTGTCCACCTGGAGCCAGCAGGTGGTGGGTGGGGCTCAAGACCAGATTTCTCAACCAGGAAGTAAAAGGAGATGAGCTTCAGACCCAGTTTTTATGTGAGAAAACATGTTTAACTAAATATGAATCACAGCAGAGGATTTTGTCTGGAGTAATATTAATAGTTCTTGGACAACAATGGCGGCCTGTGGTAACAAGCTATACACTGACACAATACTTGTTTGGAGAACATTCATTGTGAATAGTCAGAAAAAAGTAGATTATTATATTTCCCACTGTATCCAGTCCAACACTGATAACAAAACTAGTTTTCCAATTTCCATTTACCACAGTTGTGGTTATGTTTAAAATTTCCTGTAAACATGCACTGAAAAATAAGAAATGAATGACAAATAGCATAAATACACTGGACAGATTCACAAGCAAAACACAAATGAAATGTCCTGAGGAAATGCTGAAAGAAGCTGCATGTTGAATAGAGTGGAAGCTTCCAAACACTGACTATCCCTATCTACACAACCAATCGTACGAGTATGAAAAACACAATAACACCAAACCAAATGCAGCTGTGTATGATACACAGTGTGAGCCCCATCACAAACCTGACAGCCGCGGAGCAGAAATGTGCATCCTGATTTATATTAACATCACCTGCTGTTTCACACATTGCTCATGAGCGATTGCTTTAATTTTGATAGTTTACACACAGACATAATTACAGGCTTGCAGCAAACATTTCCAAAACCTGGTATGACGCCTAAAACATTTCACTGAGCACACACACAAACAGGCAATGCAGACTGCTTTCAATAATCTCTGTGGTGTCCTGCATGTGTACGTGTTTATGCTGTGCCACTAACATGACAGTCTAATACCTATGAACAGGCCTGATCCGATGTTTTATCAAATCTCCCCAGGTTAGGCATCGACAGCAACAGGCTGAAGAGCCCACGGGCTACAAAAGTAAAGTCATACGTGTGAAATAAAAGGTGATAATTGCACCATTAGAGCAAACACCGCCCACACAGTTACACATTCATTTAGTTAGTCCTATTAAAAGGTTTGTTTAATTAAATAATAATGTCCTGCCATATTCTTTAAAACAGCCTGTTTAAAGTAGTGTGTCACGTTGTTTTCTACATCATTTTGATTCAGTACATTTTTAGCCGTGTTAGCGGTGTAGCTCCTGGGGTCGGTCCACCACTGTGGTCCAGTCTGAAATATACGTCCCCTAACTTTTTCTTCAGTGCCACTATGAGGTTCACATATGCAGTTTTAAGTAAAATATCTTGACAGCCATGAAATTTGGTACAGACACTCATGTCCCCCTCAGGGTGAACTGTCATCACTTTGGTGATCCACTCGTTTATCATCTGGCAATATTGTCAGGTGACAGTTTCAATTTGTCCAATACTTTGGTTTTTGACCAAATACCTACAAAGGTAATGACATTCCTATCAGCTGCAGCGTCAGTTTAGTGGTTAGCAAATATTGGCATGCTAACACAATGCAATGAGATCGTGAACATGACAAAAAAAATACCTGCTAAACTTTAGCATGTTAGCATTGTCATTCTGAGCATGTTCATGAAAGCTTTAGACTCTGAAGGTTATACATTTGTGCATGGCGCAAAACACAGTGGTGCACCAGTGGACTGGTATTTTCCTGCCACATAGTGAGGTCACATGTGCACCCGTCCACAGAAATACCAAACTGGGACGCCGCAGTGGTTCACCTGGTAACGTGCATAACACGAAGGCTCAGTCCATACCGCAGTGGCCCAGGTTTGAATCTGGCTCGAGCCCTTTTGCTGCCTGTCATCCCCTCCCTCTCACTGCAGCAACTGTCACATCTCTACTCCGTATCTTTCACAGCTTGGATTGTTTGTCAAATTGCAGTTTCCGAGGTCAAGAGCAGCCATCTCCACACCCTCACAGCTGTTTTCAGTGACCTGACTAATCGCACCTCTGCTCAGGTTGACGCTGGGCAGAGATTTGCTGGAAAGGATGTGATGTCACTGATCTGCACGACCAATAAGATGTACAATTAAACAATTAAAAGTGTGAATCGACCTGCAACTGTAAGCTATTGCCTACATGTAGTCATCTGCTAATGACACGTTGCGTGGTTCTGTTTACATTCTGTGGACTGTTGTCAGAGCGAACTGTGTGGGCTAAGAAAAAAAAAGCAAACGCTAAGCATGCATAATAGTTGTTACACAAAGAGTAACTGTTAATTATTGTGAGTACATGTCCCTCTTTTATTTACTAAATTATGGACAAGGATTTATTAAAGGACTATAGTATATAAACAGTAGTACAGATACCAATAACTGAAAAATCCTAACAATATCTTTCCTTAGTTGACAGTGAGGAGGCAGCACTAACAGCCTCTAGGTGTGGGATTGTCTGTTAGTATAATCTTCCAACTTATTTTGACATGGTGCTTTAAGGTCAGTTTCAACCCTACGGTGTCGTATTGTAATTTTTAGATTAAATTGTTTATGTTTTCTTTTTTTTTTTCACAAATCGCAAAGTTTTGTTTCGTTTTTTTTTCCGGAATTTTGAATTTTGCAGAGGCGTCTTTTTGTTTGTATATCCACAGATTTTCAATACAAAGCGGATATCTGTTTATAAATGCATCAATCAGGTTCAAAGGTTTATGAAAAAACTACTTGACATACAGCCGCCAATAGAGCGACTCTGACAGTTACCATTCAAGATCGACATCAAGCTTGGGTGTCAATAATCAGAGAAGCAGCAGCAGCAACTAAAAACCAGCTGAACTGAAGGTTACAGGTTTAATCAGTTTGCTCTCTACATCACAAATGTTTGCAACAGGGGGGGGAACAAAATGTATTTTCTAATTGCTTATTCTTTCCTCGTGGAGTGAAATAAAGAGTTGACATGAGAGATAGGTAATTTCACCTTTTCCCTAAACACTGGAGAAAAGGGCAGAGCTTCCTCCTATGTGACAGCTGAATGGACACGCTTGAATGGATGTGAATCGTGTGCAATCATACGTGGTAGACTGCAAAACACTGTGTATGGCACACAGCAACACAACACAACAAATATACCAGACTCCAAAAAGAGAAGTTTTCCTTCAGCTGAGCCAGCCTTTCTGGAGTACGTGTCTCCTTTAGAGAGTGAGCCGGAAAAAAAAAATGGGATGGGGGGTGGAGGCTTTCACAGGAGCTTCATTACAGCATTGACAGCTTAAATTTGGCAACCTATTCTGCACTTTAAGGAGAGATTGTGCTTTACAGGACGAATGCAATTCATTACTCGGAGCACAAGTTTGAACCGTGTGGGATTCTTCACTTTGAAACCAGCGTTTCTTCAGAGAACAACTGTTCAAGAAACAAAAGCAGAGGAATTACACGACTGATGTTCAAATGTTTTCCCATCGGTGAAGCACCGTCTTCTTCTGCTTTTCACTGCTTTGAAGTCATGTTATAAGGCTGTGTGTGTGTGTGTGTGTGTGTGTGTGTGTGTGTTTGTGTGTGTGGTGAGAGGTATTGTTTTCTATCATAGTGTGGGGACCTTAGACATTATAGGTCCTTTAATTCAGGGTTAGGGTTTAAAGGTTAAAGGTGAGGTGTTGACATGTGATTAAAGGTTAGGAGAAGGAGAGGAAAAATAAACTATTCAGGTGTGTTTGTTGCTTCCACTTTGTTCTACCTACGTCACTCCAGTTAGCATTCGGAGACCTACAAAAACAGAGGTTGCACGGACAGGAACAAAACTTGGCCTTTTCTCCGAAGCCCAGCTGTCGGCCCAATAATGTTGCACATATGAGACGAAACCACTGGCTCCCTGTGAAGGCAGTGAGTTCAAATGGAGTGATCATAGTGAGAGACAATGCAGAGAGATGCACATTTCCCTCTTGATTCCTCCAGTCTCTCAACCAACACCCCCACCCCCCCGCTCCGCCTCCTCCTCCCTCCTCCATCTGCAGCACAACATTGCCCTCTGCTGCCCACAGCTTTCACTACATGAGGCTGAGTGCAGCAGAGAGGGGTTTACACTGTAGGAAATATCTTACCAACTGTCAAACAATCTGAGTCATGATGTGAGGAAAACTGGCGACTGGTGAGAAAGTGCAGTGTGTAGTCTGGGGGG
Source organism: Seriola aureovittata (assembly GCF_021018895.1). Lineage (NCBI taxonomy): Eukaryota > Metazoa > Chordata > Actinopteri > Carangiformes > Carangidae > Seriola > Seriola aureovittata. The sequence continues at coordinate 20,967,670 of NC_079372.1, forward strand.
TTTCAGACATAAAGAGCTTTGTACCAGGATATGAAAACATTTACATTAGTCAACAGGCAAACAGAGGTATACACTAAAGCCTATGGCGTGACAAAATGGCCTTGTTTTACCACAGTATGAGAAACCAATCAAAGGGAATGTACAATATAAATTTGTGTTTGTGCATCCGAGCAAACAGGTGACTAAAGGCCGAAATTTTCAGTGTGAATTAGTTACTGTTGGTCTTATACTTCCTACTTCCTGTATTTGTACACACATAAAAGCAGCTTTTCAGAAAATTTGAAAACCACTGGAGCGTTTGACAAACACATCAAACTGCCCTCAAAAGTGTGCAAAATAAAAGCTTAGAAAAAGTCAGGCTTGACAACTCATAAACAACTCCTGAAGTGTCAGACACACACACACACACACACGAACACACACACACAAAAACATAACAACAGATGTCGTCGTCATTGTCAAGACATCTTGCCTCTCTCTGCCAGGAGAGGAAGGAAACGCTGAGACTAAACAAGAAAACAGATTTAGTAAGAGCTCTCTCCTTCTCTCTTTAATCACTGCTCATCTTTGCTTTTCACCAGATATTAAAACCAATCCATCATGGCTGAGTGAGGGTGGGGCGGTTGGGGCCTTGCAATTTTCCTTGCATTCCTGTATCTGAGGAGAGGATACCCCCTCTGACATTATTTGGATATCAAACAGCAATTTGCCACTCATAAACAGCAGCATAAATGCGAGTGCATCGGGCCAAATCCAATAAAAAAGCTGGTGCAGCTCTTGCGGCACGACACAGAGAGGGCCAGGCCCACTTTATCATCCTGATAGGATATGATGTGGTTTATATTATTACCCTGGACGGATAATGGGATTTGGATGCTTATTGGGATACCAAGTGGGTTTGAATACAGGCTACGACTATAATAGTGGATCAAAGTGAGGCCGTACACTGCGCGAGATTGTTCGATCAAAAGAACATCAAGCGGAGGAAAGGGGAGAAAACAGATGGTGACAGAACTGGAAATCAGAATGTGCCATAGCTGTGACTCATTGGTATCGCTGTAAAAAAAATAAAAAAAATAAAAAAATAAATAAAAGACTTACGCAACACTCTGCATTTAACAGCCAGCTACAGCTCGCGGTATTCTTTCCATTAAAAAAGGACTTTCTCAAAAAAACAGCTCACACTGTAAGCAGCTCAGCCATCTTCCACACTGGAGGCTGCAGGACTCTGACACCATCATAAACCGGTGGGTGAGCGGCCTCCAACCGGGACGTACAGACACCGTCAGACGTTTGATTTAGAGAGAACACAGACATCCAGCTGCTCCCCACATATCTGTTCAAAACTAACAGAACGACTCGGAGGGGATGGTAAACATGTCACCGGGTGACAAATTTTCAAGCGATAAGACTACTTTGGGGTATGTTTTGTAGTTCGCAACTGATGACCCGTTTATAAGTAAACTCCTCTAGCAGACACTGCACAGAGAGCACATCTGTCAACTGCAGGATCGATGTTAAAGCCGTGTGATAGCAGGAATGCCTCCTGAAGTGTTGATGCCAAAACCCTGCCGCCAGTGGAGCTGCCTTTCTGTTTGTCTCCTTTTGATCCTGACCTCTGGCTTTTGATTATCATAGAAGGAGGTAAGATAAGAGAGGCTGAATGAAAGATGGCTGCCAAATGAAGTGAATTTATGCATATGAACAAAAGGGCAGTAAAAGCCCTTGTTTGTTCCCTCATTTTTCCTCCTTTCTAGGAAAAACATCCATATCTAACTCCACGTCTTCTTGCCCGTGTTCTGTGTTTCTTGAGGACAATAAGGGCTCACTGAACGGTTTATATATATTAAGGATGTAACGGTACATGTATTTGTGCCACGCCCTTCGGTACAGGATGTCCAGTTTGGTTCGCACTGTGATCCAAATTAATATAATCAAACTTTAACCATGAACGTTTTGTGTTCCGATGGTCAGGATGCGACACGTTAGTCAATAAAGTCAGTTGTTAGCAGATATGCAGCAATATCATTAATACCTAAATGACTTAGGTATGTTTCTTTTAAGAAATGTGTTTCTATGTGCATTTCTTTATGTTCAAGAAACAGCAAGTTATCCATTTCAAATTATACCCAGGTTGCCACTTGGTTACAAGTTTACAATTACACTTTATCTTTACAAGTTAAATTCATCATAAATTAAAAGAAATATGATGTTTTTTTTATCATATATGTTAAAGAATTTAATTTCTATAGTCACTGTATAAAGTACAGAAGAATGCAAAATAAAATATGGACTTTATCAATGCATTTGACTTTTAGAATAAATAATTAAAACCTCTTTACTATTGACAAGATGTTTCTGCTCTTGCAGGTCTAACTCTGGTCTTACTTTTAGTTTTTGAGTACATCTTTCTCACCACTGGTATCAACCTGATTTTGTATACTAAAATATAATAGATTAAATCAATAATTTAACAGCTAAAAAATGGGTTTAGACTTCAAATAGGACGCAAATAGATACAGTTCATTAAAGTGTCACACATTTGCACGAGCCACGGCAAAAACATGAGTTTTTAAAATACTAGTCAGGTGCCATAGGTTTTGCCTGGTTAGATCTCATCTCCACACACCTGACTAGAAAAACTCTGGACTGCACAGTGACATGTCAAAAGCCGTTTGAAGCCTTCAACTTCAACTTTACTTTACTACTACTGTACAGGAGCTGGAGCAGGATGGACACAGAGACCAGAGGCTGCCTCGCTAAACAAAGAAATCATTTTCAAGTTGAATGGATACCATGAAGATAATCTTATTTGTGGCATATTTCAATATCAGTGTTGTATATTTTGTCTTTTGTATCTCAAGTCCCTCGTCGCAACGACATTTTCAGATTTCCCAGAAGTAATAGGAAATTTCATCATCAAAGCTCATCTTTCAAAGAGTACATCACCTAGTTTGACATCAAAAAATTGTGTCTTTGTTCCGTTTGTCTAATGATGATTACAGAGGAGAAAAGACCCAAAGAACAATGGTTGGAAAAAAATGGAAAAAAGTGGTAAAGTGAGACTGAAGACTTCTGCGAAACTCAGGCCAACTTCACCCACACCGACTCACATGGTTAAGTAAAGTACATTACTATTCAAATCCAGAGAAAAACAACCAGTAAGTCTTTACTGCTGTTTGTTCAGAGCAGCTCAACCACAGCAGACATATTACCACTTGCAAAAGAGGGTGTTAAATTACAATAAATACTACAGCAAGTATATGTAATTGCACCGAATCTACCTCCAAACCATAAAGGACTGGTGTTCTGAGGGTTGGAAGTTGCCTGTTTATCATTATAATGTAGCCGACAAACACTGTTTGCTGCAACACAATCCCGAGCAGCGGTCTAATAAAGACAATAACCCGGAGCTAAACGTGAGGAGATGAGGAAACAGAACTAAAATTATCACCACGTCACAGGAGGAGCTGCACTTCAGGCTCACAACAAGCAGTTGAATTCAGAGTGATTTCTGTGACAGCAGAGAAGCGACTTTCTACAAAGATGTATTTACAGCTGCAACTAACATATACTAATTTGTCTGTCGCTATTTTTAATTGATTTAAGGCTGTAAAATGTCAAACTAATTATGAACAATGCCTTTCACAAGTTAGTCCGATCTGATGTCTTCAAACAGTTAAGTTTGGCTGATCAACAGTGCAAAATCAAAAGCTCATTTTAAATGATATGAAATTGAAAAAAAAAAAAACTGCAAATGTTTAGGAGTTTTACTGGATAAGAGACTTAAAATGATTAAAACAGTTATCTAAATAGTTATAAATCGATTATCCTGTCAATTGAAACATTATTTTAACCCACTAACTGATTCATCAGATGTATTATTAAGTAATAGTAACTAAAACACAGAGTAAAGCTCAAGCATAAATACAGTGATTTCTGCTGAGACTGACCAAAGTGAGATACTGAGAATTCACTAAAACTTCAGTCTTGTAAAATGAACAAATTATAACATTTTGGCTGGCAGGCCTGGCCGTCTGCCTCAGTGTGCTGCTGTGTAATTGGTTGTAGTTACACCAAATAATCCAATTCAAATTCACTGGGCTGCCCATAGTTTTTGTGCAACTGTCACTGACACTGTGAATAGCTGTTAATGCTAATGTTGGCGATATAGCAATAGCAAAAACTTACATGTAGCTCCTTTAAAGGAGGCAGAAATATTACAGCTATGGAGACCATTAGATGTTGAATTCTTGTACCCCGTACGAGCTGGTTGGTGGAAAATCAATCAGGTTTTCTCGAGCATGTCTGCTCAGTGGGAGAGTGGAAACTGAGGAGGTTGAGATTGAATAGAAAAATACAACAGTCTCCAAAAATTACAGAAATGCAAAGCTGAGCACGACAGCTCCAAGGACACTGACTTTCAAAAACACCACTTTACCTGTTCAGTTACAAATGGACACATCGTCAACTATCACTGCAGAAATCACATTCATGCTGCTGTGCTGAAGATTTTTAGCACCAGGCTGAGAAGGTTTAAAACTCAGAGAGGGTACAGCTGATTAATTTATCATGGTTGGTGACCTCATGTATTTCTAGTATATAACTCCATCCAGCTTCAAAATGAGTGGTGGTTTAATTAGCTTAAGTAAGTGAAAACGACTGTGTGACTGTGCATGGCCTTTACAAAATCTCTTTTTTACTATTAGTTACTCACTATGAGGAATGGGGTCAGAGTATAGACACAGTTTTCGGGAATAACGGCGGCACACAAACCACAACTTCTTTGATATGTTGTCTGGTTATTTTATCCATCAAAGGTGTCTATATTAACTTTCCAGAAAATGTAGTATAAGTATAAAGTCACTAACCTAAATCTGATCAAAGCACACCAACAGAGTCCTGATGAAGGAGATAAGACGAGTTTGTGACTGTTAAACTTGAAATAAATAGTGTTGCTTACTGGACCATGACTATTTAATGGTGTAGAAAAATACTTAAGTTTTTCAGGGGCAGGTTCCCTGTGTGATGCAGAATCATTTGATTATATTAACCTCTTAACCCCGTAAAACTGACTGAACATTGGTCATTATTAACTGATCTGCAGTTCACTGTGTCTGTAATTGATTCAGATTTGCACTGTATCCACGCTTTTCTACTGAAGAATCTTCTGTCACAACTCCATAAGTTGTTGCTTCGCATAAAAATATGATGTTATTCAATTTGCATTGTAAGAAAATGAACTGGAACAAATGCAAAAGGAATCACTTACTGGCAATCAGGGCAGGATGTCACTTGCCTGTTTAGGCTGGAAACATACTCAAGAGCGAAGCACAATCACAACTGTCACTTCTTATTTTGCTGTGAGCGGTGGAGCTTTTGAGTTGGTTGTAATTAAATAATGGCAATGCTAAATTAATGTAATTCGTGTTTGAATGGGCACTGGTTTTACTTTACGATCATCAATCCACTGCTTATAAAATGAACATCAGAGGAGTTTAAAATAAAGTAACACAGAGTAAATGTCATCTGCAGTCCTCTAGCCTTATTTGAGTGGAATGCCTTTCATAATAAAGTTACCTCATTGAAGGATATCTTGTTGTTTTTCATCCCCTGGGGTTGGCTCCTCCATGTTTTCCCAAAGAAGTGCTGGTGATTTCTATCAAACAGGGTCGCTCGCAGCTGGTAGGTCAGGTCTTGTTCCACCTCTGGCATCTCCTGTGACTAAAAGGGGGAGACATTCATATCAGTTAATCCACAGCCCTTAAAGATTTGGTTGTATGGAAAGGTAAAACTTTAAAATTTTCCACTTTAACTTTGCCACCTCCCCGAAAAACATTTGAATGAGTCCACCTAAACATCTTCACTCAAGATCCCAATCCTCAATTCTGCATGAGTACATCACTTAGAAAGAAACAAAATATGCATGTTAAGATTAACTGTGGTGGATTAGCTCTAACCCGAATTCAAAAGAGGATTCATAATATACCTACACTGATATTTTGTACAGGTCAACTTAATTGTATGTTTGACAAAATGTAAATGGATCATAAAGTATAGCGATGAGATACTTTTATAAGTCTTCATCATACCTTGTCTACAGTCCAAAGGTAGAAGACTAAGACTCTTTTCAACAACTTAAAACCTACACTGTATTAATATGTTCAACCATCACTGTGTTACTGCCGTTAGCAGAACTGTTACAGCTAAATCTCTACCGAGCATTTAGTGTTATCTGTGAGCTGTCACCTGCGGGAGGTGAGCTGCAGTGACCCGGCTGAGGCTGAGCTGGAAGCCGTGGGACTGGGTGAAGTGGCTATCCACAGCCAGGCGGACTGTCTGGCTAGGTGGGGGAACCAGCCGGCTTCTGTCAAACACTCCTTTCCAGCCGTCCGCCACGGTGGTTATGTCGTCTGTCTTTACCATATTAGCTAGTTAATAGAAACATTAGCACAATATTTCAAAAATACAAAATCAAAAATATAGTGACAACCGAATATTACACAGAATATTATCTTTTCCACCCGTTTAGATATTCAAACCCGCGGTCGCCATTTTGAAATCGGATTCTACCATTCGGTGCAGAGGGGTTGCTCTAGCAAATCAATAGTTTCATCAGGATAATTGTCCCGTAAAAACCTTATACAAATAGTTGGAATTATTCATAAAAGGAAGATGTTTATGTAACGAATTATTTCACCCCAAAACTGATCATATAATCAGAATTTCTCAAACTTCGTCTTTAACACACTTAACCTTTCATTTGGTATTTCCCATCGTGGTGCATCAATTGCTATGGTAATCCTCACGTTGCCATCATGGATGTATTGTGGTTGCCATGAAGGTCTGCTTTTTTTCCCCCACACCCGGAGGTGGGCAAAGACCCGCCCCTATCCTGCCTCTGATTGGCTAGTACTCGTTTATGATTAAGCATGAAGAGTGACGATTGGCTAGAGTTAGTGTAACAATATCAGGCTAAGCCAATCAGAGACAGGGTAGGGTAGAGGGAAAAAAAAGAATGCGGTAGGTCATACAAACACATTTGGCAAGTATCATATATGTGAGGAGTAACTTGCAATGTTATTGTAGTTGAAGTTAGCATGTCTGCTAACGTTAAACTGTAAAACCACAGTGTAAAACGTATTCTAATCTTGTGTTTTAAATTGGTTCTGCATGATGATTCTGATGATGAATAATGGCTCCTGAACTTTTTGCACTTTACCTCCATCACTTAAGGACAGCTGCAATAGCTTCCAGTCAACCTATCAGACTGTTGCACTGTCCTCACTTAGCTATGAAGTATTATTTTTACATTTCTACTATAATTTATACTTTGTACTAAGTACGATTTATCCACCCATATAGACAATAGCTTCTAAGATCGAACTTTTACGACCTACCTTACCTCTTACCTTTTTGAGACTCTTATTTTGAAAGTGTCTGTGCTTCTGTGTTTGGCAGTATAAATTGCATAAGGTTTTCTATAAGAGAGCCAATAATTCCCTCTTACCATGTTGAGACTTTTATTTTGAAGGTTAATTCATATCGAGATGGTGTTTGTGTGTTTCTGTCAATAATTGTGTGTGTGTGTTGAAGTATGACGCAGCTGTAGAGCTCCAAAGAAGGCTGGGTTTGGTCGTTTTGAAGACGTCTCCTCATTCATTCTCTATGGGAATTTATTCGCCTTTTACCAGCATTTACGTTGCCATGGTTACTCGAAGCGTAAGGTGGTTACTTAATCGCTAAGCGTATCTATATTGTCTGGGTTTTCTCAAAGCTGCTGGACTAGTTACGACCCGAGATTTCGATACAGAAGATGACTAAGAAGAATAAGTATGCAGAATAATAATATGCCTTCAAGGCTATTGCATTGCAGGCACATAAATAGGAAATTCCTGAAGAAACTTTGCTATTCTACAGCTCAGGAGACAAAACTGTGATTCCCATTTCAGCTTCACTTTAGTTTCTATTTTGTTTGAAATGCTGTTTCTCATATTTTTTGCTAAATTGCACTAGGATAAATAAGTGAGACACGACAACTTGAGACTTGAGGAGATTCCCTGCTGAACTCCATTCAGTGTTTTTAATGGCTCCTTTTATTCTGGTTTGTAAATGAAATTGAACGATACTAGAGCTGCTATGGAGCAACACGTGAGGCTACATGGGAAAGTGGTCTCAGACTTTTGGACACCACTGTATATAAACTAACCCTATACTGACAGGTGTTCCTAATATTTTGTCCATCCCATTTATAGGAATTACATTTGACAATATATTAGGAACACGTCTCAGTATATCCCAGTACAGTTAAACATTACCACAATCACAACCTCCACAATGACCATTAAAATAAACCAACACTTCTCAAACAGATTCAGTAAATACTGAACATTATAATCCTCATGAAGGAGGATTTACTGCAGCCCTGTTCCATTATACTGCATTAGTTTCATCCAGGTTCACCTAATACATATATATGAATTAAAACTTAAAATCAAGGACACTTACAAATGCTATAACAAATCAGCCCTTTATTTAAAGTTCAACCAATAAATTCCTTTGAACACAATGGTGATGGGATTAATGGGGCAGAAATAAGTGACTGCAGATTGCCTTAGAAAGTTTCACTGTGTAACTGGTGCTGGATGTCCTGAACAGTCCGTCTCATCTTGTAACACCACTTTGTTCCTCAAGAGGCGATGGTGAGTCACTGTAGCGCCATAAACTTATCATATAACTTACTAATAGAACTTGAGGTTCAGGTGAAACTGATTATCTCTCTCTCCACAGCTCCTCACCCTGTGATAGTGAGTCATGTGATGACTTTAGTTTTCTCAACCGATGCTCATCCATCCACAGCACATGATGTGAGCTGCAAGAATAAAAGAAAGCACAAATTACAAATTAATTCTTACAAACAGTAACAGCATTGTGCCCAATGGAAACTATTTACAACATTTTTACCAAGGAAAACAGTCAGTGTCCAGTCTTTGCACTGCAACTTTCCATCTTGGTGTTGAAGAGTTTTTAAGACCATCGTGAATGCAATTTAAGAATATAACTAAAGGAAATCAAAAGAGATTGCCGCCCGGTGGCTAACTCGCACCCCCCTTGCCTAAATGGACGACTTAGCCCCCGGTTCAAATTAGGCTCAAAATGATTTTGAGCTCATAAAGTAATGTTCACAAATAATTCCAATGTTTGTAGTTGTAAATCAAACTTTGTAAACCTGTAAAATAAATCTGCATGAAAAATTCAAGTTTGTGCACGTGAAAACAAATTGTGCTTGTGGCAAAGAGATTTGTATTTGTTAAAACATTTGAATCAAAACTGAACAAATGATCAGTGGGGAGGTTAAACAAAGACACAGGGAAAGAAGAAATGCTTTTGTGGGCGTCTGTGTGCAGAAAACTGTAAAACTCAGTGAGCAACATTCCCAGTGTGAGACACTGACAAGTACAAAGTTTGATCCATGTCACTTCAGTGTCACACTGTGGGAACTTGACCAGAGTTTTACACTTTTCTTCTCTGTATCACGACACAGATGTTGACAAATCCATTTCTTCTTTTACAGTTTCTATTCTATTGTTATTTAATATAAAACGGTTCAGCAGACTGTTTATTACAACTAAGCTGAGGGAATAATGTATTTTCAGATATCTGTGATCATCTAATCAGAGTGCTGTTTCTTTTGTCTTTTTCTCTATACTCTACAATATGATATTGATAAGATTTCTCTCTATTATAATGTTTTTTCCCATCCAGCCAAGGTCTGGATCTTTGGGGACACCTACGACCTCTTGCAGCAATCATGGAGGCCCTGCACCACCTCCACCTGCAGAGTCCACACATGAAGATCTTCTCTTCCCAAACATACACACAGTGTCTTATATGATAATATATATAATACTTCTTTGTGCAACCAGTGGAGTCACCATGATGGTCATTCGATAGAATGCAAGTTTAAGACACGTCCGCATTGGCTTAATTTTCCAGACCCGGAGTCGACGTCCATTTTTATACATCTACGATTTAAACTTAAAAGGTCCCCCATCACAGTAAACCGGATCTGTGTAAAAATGAATTAAAAAAGATATTTATAAATATTATAAAAACAGAGATTCTTGATTTCTTTGAGTGAATGTTTTTAATACTCTCTCCACCACTGTTCACAGCAGACTCTCACTGTCAGAAACCATGGCCTCGCATCAACCACTAGAGGGCAGCAGCACAGCGCCGCGCAGTCAGTCTGAAGAGGAAGAGGAAGAGGAAGCGGTAGTTACAAACTGCAGCGGTGAGATGTTCGGACTCTTCGGGAAAAGTAAACCCGTGAAAATTAGGAGTTTTAATGAAAACAGGAAGTATGGAGTTGCAGCAAAAGACCTGAAGGAGCTGCTTAAAAAAGGCTGCAAGACATTAAAGGTGAGCCCGCGTGTTTTTAACAGCTGTACCGCCCGATCTTCATCTTTCACTTCAGCGAGGAGCGAAGTTAACACTGCTGGTAAACAAAATAAACACACAGCTGTTTGTGACCAGCTCAAGCTGCTATTCATTTGTTCTCAAGAAGAAGACGTAACTTTATCTATTGAATTAACTGCAGCTCGACACAGGGCTCCTCTCTGGTGTAGTTCACGGTCAGATTCACCTTGAACTAGATGTGACCAACCTCGAAACTGAAAGATAAAGTTATCTTCACATTATGTCACATAATGTTCCTGACATGTCACAGTTCTCTGCTATTAAAATAAGATTAACTTTATTTACACACAGGAGGGAAACTGAGAATTACAGCAGCACATGAACAGGTCAGAGAGGCAGATACGTGAATACCCCAGATACATTAACAGTAAAGAACATTTTAAATATGTTGCACCTTTCAGATTAAATGAGTTTTTGTCAGTAGGAGCTATTCTATAAAAATAATAATAATAATAATAATAATAATAACTTTTATATTTATATAACACTTTTCTAAACAGTTACAAAGTGCTGTACAAACATAAAAACAAAACAAAGCAATAAAAGATGAAGAGAATTAAGGCTAAGTGTCAATTACCAAGGCAAGTGTAATTACAAAATTACAAATACTGTGTTAAAGCAATGAAATCAATAAAGCAGCCAAAAGAAAAAAAAAAACTAAAGTAGAAACCAAAGATAAAAATATTCAAATCAAGACTCAAAAGCTGCCTAAACTGGGGAAGCGAGTTTGATGATAAGGGGAGAGGCGTTCTGAGATGTAAGAAGATAACAAACCAGCCAGAGTCTTATAAGTGATTAAAAGTATTTTAAAATGGATCCTAAAAGACACAGGTGGCCAATGTAAGGAGGATCAAATGGGTGTAATATGATCCAGCAGAATCTAGCAGGAGTCTAGCTGCAGCCTTTTGTATGAGACAATCATCTGCTCGTCTAGTCTCCTGTGTGTGAACACAAGATAAATAAATCCATTTAATCAGAGCAGACTCTGTCACAGGAAACATTTAATCTAAAAAAAACCCCATAAGATAATTAGATAATCACTGTATTCTGTCATCATGTGTCTCCACATCGTCTGCACACTGTAAAAATAAAAAATAAATAGTGCTTTCCCACGTCTGGGCAGGATTGTGTTACACAGGCATCACAGTATATACAGTGTTCATATAATATTGTATGTATAACTTAAATAAATACATTTTAGAAGCAAAGTCAAGACGTACCTCTTTGGCTGGCTTTTAATTCAATTTTATTTATTTATCTTTCTATTTATTAATATATTTTAAGCAGATGTCATTTTATTCTATGATTATTTTCTGGATTATTTTTATGAATACCCTATTTTTATCTCTGGTTATTTATTTCTTCTTTTATTTCTGGTTTTACTTTCTTCCAAACATCTCCTCTCTTTTAGCATTTTATTATTTTATCCTTCCTATTTTATCTTCACTTTTATTTGACTTTTAATATCCTCCCTTTTATTTCTGGTTTTACTCCCTTTAATACATCTCCTCTGTTTTAGTATTTTATCTTTATCACTCTATCATTATCTTTGCTTTCCAGTCTTCAGTGTTTCCTCAATGTAAATTTATACATTTTGGCATGAATATAAATAACATCCATTATGATTATTTTATTATTATGTCGTCCATATTTCCAGTTGCCACTTCCTGTTGCACATGTTTGTTTGTATTCTGATGGGACAACAGTGACGGAGGAATTCTTCCAGACTCTGCCGGACCACACCGAACTCGTTCTCCTCTATGGGGAGCAGACGTGGAGCGGGGGTAGGTGAAACAACACATAAAATAAATCAACAGAAATGGTTCTCTCTCTTATACTTGATACCTGATTTCAGTTGTGCATGACATCGGTGAGTTACTGGACACAGACCGACACGCCGACGCTATCATCGAAGCAGCGAAGGGGCTCCTGTCTGACGAGGAGTCACCGAAGAGGCGTAAGATCCTGAGTGACCTGCTGCTGAACCTGGACGACAGGTCTGAGCTGGAGAGCAGAGAGGAGGACGAGGAGTGGTTCAGAGGTAGAGTCACCGCCGCCATGACAACAACATGATATCTGCTAAGTTTCTGGTTATAGCAATAAAACTGTTCTTGTTTTAAGGGAGATCCTTTTTACATTAAAGTGAGGTATTCAAATGTAGGTTTCTCAGTTTCAGCAGCAGATTCTGAACAGATTACCGCAACCACAGCAGAGAGTTTTGGAGATAAAACTGCCAACTTCACTAAAACAGTCACCTCCTTCAGTTGTTGCCATGTTTAAGTTAAAATACGAACTTCTAAAGGAAGATGGGAAACTGTATCTCATCAGCTAACAGCGAGTCATCAATGCCCCCGAGAGGATCAGATGTTTGACTGCAGTGACTCTGCTCTGCAGCAACACCGAAGACAAACTTCACATTTCTGGCTGTTTTTCCAGAAAGGCAGAGTTTGTTGCAACAGATTGCTTTTCATACTGTGAGGTGTAATGAACATCCCGGCTTTAGGATTTAACTCTTGAGACATTTGGTTCTTCAAGGTGATGGAAAATGTGAGTGTTTCATTTCAGGCGTCGAAGCTCGATTCAAGACAAAGTCCGCCTACATGAAGTCCAACTGTGAGAGCAGGATACGAGGTTACATGAAGGAGGTAGGTCTACGAACTGACGCTCATCTCCGCGGGTCTCAGGTGTCTGACATGATATCTAACGGATTGTTTGTTTGTGTTTTGTTCTCAGGTGGACGCCGCCACCAAAACCATCCAGAAAGCTAAAGTCAGGGCCGAGTTCTTGAAAACATCAAAGTCCCTGGTGGAAATGCTGAAAGCTGCCAGATACAACGGCTCTTACTTTGACAGGACTGAGACAGAGCCGGCTCGCCTCTGCACTCAGGAGGGATGGTTCACCTGCCAGGTACCACAGGACGTACTGTAGACCACCAGACCAAACTGACGAGTGATTCTGAAAGAGCGGGAGCAGCTTTTTAACATATTTACACCTTCCTCTTCCTCAGGGATCATTTGACCTGGACGTGTGCAAGTCCCTCCACTCCATCAACCCATACGGCAGCCGGGAGAGCAGGATCCTCTTCAGCACCTGGAACCTGGACCACAGGTCGGACGCTTCAGCTGAGTCACGAAGGAGCAATCTAAAACTATATTATATATATCCAGAGGTGGAAAAAGTTTACAGCTCCATCACTGAAGTCAGAGTTTAGATCCTCCAGGTCAAATATTTCTCAGTCAGATTTTTACTGGAGAACTTGGTTTTAAAATACTGAAGTATTCAAAAGTACATTTTTTATGTTCTGTACTGTTTCCACATTTACAGAACCTAATGACTCTGAAACAACCTGCTGACTGACTGTTGAACCTGTAGAAAATGATCACAGACTGTAGACATGGACATGAAAACACATTGAATCAACAAAAGGAGCCATTGTTGTTTTCACATTTCTTATTGTTTTTAGTCAGTGATGAAGTCTGGTCATAGCAAACATTTCAAACTAAATGAATCTTTATTTGTAAACCTTCAAACACAGACTTCAGATCAGACCATGGTCTCTGTGAAGAACCTTCTGCCTCATAGTCTATCGCATTTTTTCAAAATAAAATCAAATCTATTCCACTGACTTAAGGCTCTGCTTCAAAGTAAGAGCGCTTCGTAGAAATGTAGTGGAGTCAAAAGTCACAAGTTTCTTAAGAAAATACTCAAGTAAAGAACATATTGGAGTTTCTCACATATCGCACATTTTCTGAACATGAAAAGTATAATTCATTCTTCATAACTGTCATTTCTTCTCAGTGCACAGCTGAAATTTCAGTAGTTTAATTTCATAATGTATAGAATTCACTTTTGTGCATTTTACATCATGCACATTATCATGTCTTAGTTTTTCTGTTTGTTTTTGGTTATTCTGCAAAACTCAAGGCTGTTTTTCATACATGTCTTTTCGCATATTACAGTAAGTATTTGAATGTGAACTTAAAACATCTGCACAAGGACGTTAAGTTTAAACCAAACACTATTCTAATGACTCAAATGTCTTGTGCATAAGGAAGCTAGTTCTTGAACAAACCCAACATTTCTTCTTCTTCTTGGGTCCAGGATAGAAAAGAAGAGGACGGTCATTCCCGCTCTGCTGGACGCTCTGCAAAATCACAAGGCAGCCGACGTCAACCTGACCTACTTCTACCGCCTGCTGTTCACCAGGGAAAACCTGAAGCTGGTTCACATCGTGTGCCACAAGAAGGGAGCTCACAACCTGCAGTGTGACGCCAAGAAGGTTTTTGAACGAGCCAGCGAGGCCAACAAGAGAAACCAGCCGACCAACGGCAAGAAGAGGCGCTTGAAGTGAATATTTTTTTATTAATTAATTTGTATTTACAGAAGCCGAGAAAAGGGCCTACTCACAAATATTTATTTTTAATCCTGTTATCTCAGGATAAAGCTAGACTTAAAGAGATATTATCAAGAGAAAATTATTTTTTGCTATCCTGTAATGAGATAATTATCCTGTTATCTCAAGATAACGAGATATTATCAGGATAAAACGATTTTTTATTATCCCGAGCTAAGGAGATAATTATCCGGAGAAAATAATTTTGACTGAACCTCATGGGATAAAAAAAATGGCCTCTCTCAGCTTCTGTATGTATGAGCTGTGACTACATTATGTCTTACACTGATGAACCATGTGAATATCTCCACTGTAGCAATAAGGTGACGTCACCTTTTTATTTGTACCTCATGGAGTAAATACTCAGAGTTGAAACCATGAAAAATGTTTATTTATTCTTTGTGTTGGCTGGTGATTAAAATCGCATGAGCTGATTACAATGACTGTTTCCTGTACAAGGCATTCGCTCAGTCACAAAGTTGCATAGAAGAATATGAAAAGCATTTTACATAAATAAGGCAGTAAAAATATATAAAACATTTGCTTGGACGGCCAGAACAAAAAACTCGAGTACAACGACTGTGACTCTGATTTAGACGAGAAACCTCAAGGTTTTTTGTTTTGTTTTTTTGTTTTTTAAACTATAAATTTTTCATTTGTAATTTTGTCATTTTTTTGCAAATATAAACCCAACAGGAACCATGTCAGGGAAAATGATTAGCTGCATTGATTATTGATATGTGTACATATATATACAGGAATATTAGACACTTGGTGAATAAGAAAACTACAGACATGAGATTTGTGATATTAAATGAGCTCATGTTGACACTGTTGACGTGTGTGTTCCCTCCTTCATCACACGAAATCTTTTCTTACGCTGCTTTTATCAACGCGTGACTTTTACATTTAGAATTTCAGACCTTTTTAATTTGGAGATTTGTGAGGAAAAAATAAACAGTTTTAATGTTTGTGACTTTAGTCCAGCACTGTATTTGGTATTTCTCAAAGTTGATCTCAAGCATCTCATGTTCTGGGGACTGATTGGTCGATATAAAGTGCTGTCATCACACCGTCAAGGTTAAGTCCTGTTACAACTGAAACCGGGGAGGTGTGAGCATAAATTTAACAATAAATAATTAAACAATCACTCCTCCATTTGTTCCTCACAGGTGTCCATATTAATCTCATTACTGCAGCTGTTTAAAACATCAGCCCGATGTTATGGGTGGAAAACAAATTTGGCTTTTTTGTGCAATTTCCAAGTTTAAAGAACAAGAACTAAACTGTTTACAAAGTCATAATTACCAGTGGTGAACTCGAACACGTTCAGCACATTAGACGAGGACTGATTGAACGCCGTGTTTCATTTGGCTGATTTTTTTCCTAAGTGCCGCTGAGAGGTTTTACGTCTTTCCTCAGACGTCACTGTGAGTCCTCAGCAGTCATCAGTGCAGTTACTCATCTCTAAGTGCCTCCTCTGTCGTCCTGCTGCACGCTGCAGAAGTCCACCTCCTCTTCGTCGCTGTCCTCTCGTGCGAAGTAATGTCGCCGCCTGTTCTCCCGGTGGGCGCGAGCAGAAGTCGCTGACGGTCTCTGAGGAAAGTCCTGTAGCATAAAGAGTTCATTGTGGAGTTAATTCGGCATTTCGTCAATTTCGACCTGGAAATAAATCGAACTGTTAAACTGTCAAGATTTATTTCAGTGTCTGAACCTCAACGAGATCAGGGTTTAATTCTTTCATGTCTCTGTTGTTTCTCGTTACGCTTAATTCTTAAAAGCAAAGATCATTTTTAGTGCCTTCAGTCTGATGTGGAGAACATAACAAATCCAGCCAGTGTTTTTATAGAGTAAAATGTCAGTTTAATGATGCAACACATGGTTTTCCTTTCTGCACCTTTACCTTTGTTTTGTAGTTTTTTTGAATAAGTGATTTTAATTCATCCTAAAAAGGCACAAACAGCAGTTGACAAAACAATCTCAATGCCCACTTACACACTTCCTCTGGAGCTTTTGACCAAATGACACACACTTCATCAGCAGATTGAGCACTTATTCAAACGTTGCCTCTCTTCTGTCTTTTATTGCTTTGTTTTGATTTGATGTTTGTACAGCACTTTGTTACTTTGTTTTGAAAAGTGCTATATAAATAAAAAGTTATTATTATTTATAAATATCGTTGGTAGAACATATTTCCATACCAGGGTCTGAGCTGAGATCTGAACGTCACAGACGCATGTGATGAAATAATATTATGGTAAATATACACAAGTATATAGAATATTTACTTGACAGATGAGAGAGCTGCTTTAATGATGTTTAGCCTCTTTCACACTGGCCGTCAGCACAGAACAATTTCCTCTACAAAAACTGGTTTCATTTTATTTCTATTTTATTTATTTATTAATATATTTTCAGCTGTTTTACTGGTGTGTCCTTTTGTTCTATGATTATTTTCTGGACTGTTTTCCGTTTAATACCTTACTTTTATTTCTGGTTATTTAGTTTATTTCTACTTTTATCATTAACTGGTTTTACTCACTTCCAAACATCTCCTCTCTTTTAACATTTTATTATTCTATCTTCACCATCTTGTTTCATTTTTATTTGATTTTTAATATCCCACCGTTTATTTCTGGTTTTACTCACTTTAATAAATCTCCTCTGTTTTAGTGTTTTATTATTTTATCACTATGGTTTTCTTTGCTCTCCAGTCTTCAGCATTTCCTAAGTTCTTGTTATTATTGTCTTATTTTTATTGTCTTTATTTATTTATGTGTGTGTGTGTGTGTGTGTGTGTGTGTGTGTGTGTGTGAGAATGAAGTGTTAACCACTTTGTGTTAAATTGTTTGTATGAAGTCCTATACAAATCAAGTCTGATTGATTGATTGATTGATTGATTGATTGATGGATGCAACAGGTTATCCAGTTACTGTGGTAAACCAAGCTGCCTCACCTGTACAGCGTCCAGGTTTCCAAAGAACTGCTCCACAGGGAGAATCTGGTTGCTGTCGTCGTCTGGAAAGATGTTTTTGCCGGTTTCTTCATAATCCATCTCCTCCCGCTCCTGTTTGTCCTGGAAGCCGTTCACTCTGCTGCAGCCGTCAACGTCCAGCCCCGTCCTCAGCTCGTTCTCTTTGCCCTCTGGTCCCTCGAGCTCCGGTGACGCCGAGCACCTCCTCCTGCCCGCAGACTGGTGACATTCACAGCTGATGCGAGACCGTCCCTCCACAGGGTCGGCCGCTGTACCGGAGCCACTGACTCCTGATTCGCTCTCAGCTGCCGAGTGCGTCTTTGAACTTTTCACACATCTCCTCCTGGCAGCAGACGCCTGCGACACACAGTGAAAGACCAGGGTTAAGATGACGCTGTATTTACTAATAATCAATATCCTTTGATTCTATATGTATCAGTGAAGGAGAAGACATCAAACATGGACTTTTTATAAACTGTGTAAAGAAAAATACCATTTAACTCAACTCGTTTAACAGCAGCACACCACTGCTGTCTTTATCTAGTGATACAAACCTTTCTGGAGCTTTTGACCTCAGAGGTGATCTTCCTCTTTCTGGGCTTCAGGCTGCTGTCGAGTTGACCAGGCATCTGCAAAGACACACAATGTGATTTGTTGGATCCCTTATGGCAAAACTAAATTATAGCAGTGAGTTAATGAAAACAACTGTTTAATTCTCGGGGGGGGGGGGCTGGCTCCTAATAAGCTACGATTAAGCTAAATGTTTTCACTGATCTTAGCGACATCACACGCCAAGTTGTTTTTCCAAAACACAGCTCTGTAAAAGAGTTGGTTCACTTCAATTTATTGCACTTTTTTCTTTATGTGATCCAGTTTTAAGAGCTTCAGGATGTTGGAAGTATTTTACACATGTGATCTCCACATGGCGTGTCGACAGTTTGCGTGCACTATAAATGGCTGCCTCAGGTAATCTTCGTCACGTCGGTTGAGAAAGTCAGGAGGAGAGGAAAAAGGACAAACAAATCTCCTGTCCTTCACTAAAAGCAGTGGGAAATATGTGCTGGGTTGAGATGAATCAGTGTTAGTTAAAAGAAGAGATGGCAGAAGAGCAGCCGGTCGAGTGACGTGCTGTGACAGAACAGACCAATGGCGGCATGCAATCTCTGACAGATAAAATTCCTACATCAAAGATTGTTCTGTATGATATGGCTGCCCTCTCGACAAGACAATCATTTTGTTTGTTTCTGAACGTAAGCTTCACTTTCAACTTGATGTGTGATAATCTGAGAATGTGTTTCAAATTGTGAGATGTCATTTTTTTCCATCTAACATAAATATTCACTCTAATGCTTGAAATCTGTGGGATGTTTTCGGCCTCCACTCTTCACAACTTTCACTAAACTATACACACTTTGAGTGATAAATGATAGCGATTGGTTTAACTGTATTCAGATTACACAATGTCAATGTTCTTTTAAACTTTGCAGCTGCAGCAATGAGCGGAAGTCAGTTTCCAAATGGCTACTAATGGGGAATGTGTATTTAGACGGTACAGTTTGTGCATTTGCTTAGTATGTTTTAGTTGTGTAAATTCTAGTCTGTGTGCACACTCTCAAATGCATTGATTTGCATTTTATTTTAATTTATTCGCACACATAAAACATTACAAATACATTCTATATCATTTTTTTTAATGGAGAGAATGTGCAGATGAGGCAAGAAACCCATCCAGGGTTTACGTTAAACCTCACCTTAATGTAAAATAATAACATCATAAAAAATGAGAAAGAAAGAAAGAAAGAAAGAAAGAAAACCACAATATATACAGTGTATATACAGTATACAGTACATACAGTTACTGCAACTTTTACACTTTCTTTTGGAATTTTATGGTCAATAAACGTCAAATTTTAATTATTTTGACTATAGTTACAATCAAAGGGAACATATGTGGATGGATTATCACAGACAGGTATATGTCAAGGTTTAGTCAGGATACTGTTTTCAAACCATTTCAATAGTGTGACCCACTGCCCCATTGTAGAGACTGGGTCAAATTTGTGGTCATTCATTACATTTGGAAAAAGTGTAGTAAGGAACCATCCATGTTATTTTCAGGCAATTTACGTCAAAGAAAACCATATTTCTTATATAAAAACATTTGAAAACGAGACCAGAACCAACCAGTGAGAGAAAGAAAATAAAAATACATAAAGCAATGTTTCTGTCAACACATTCTACCCTGATACTTGTATATATTTATATACATATATATATTTTACACCTATTTAAGGGCCCACTAAGCTGTTTGAAATCCCAACAACGCCCCTGTATCCTCCGCTGACCAAACTCCTCCCAAAATACTGGGAAATTAAACGTCACGTTACTCCTCAGCCATGAGTCCAGACCTCCATTAACTCTTCATCCCACTCACGTTAAATTAAAACCTTTTAGCTATGCCGAACTGAAGCTCATGACCGACAGCTCACATTTCAACTGTTTAAACAACACCACATCTCCAGCAACGTAGCCGAACTTAATTAATAATAATAAAAATCCAGACGCAGCGTCGTTAAACGAGCTGCAACTGTAAACGAGACGTTTACAACATAAACAACTAAAAGTCACATGCCGGGAGAATTACTTCACCTCTGGTTGTAGTTACAGTGTCACAATCTTTGCTAGCTCGCTAAAGCTAGCAAAACATTAAAACGACATATCAACTAACTACAAGCTAGTAAAGCTAGTAAAGCTAGCAAAACAGCTACGAGCTACCACTAACTAATTCACTACTAGCTGCCTGTTAGTTTGCTCAGCTAAACACTTACCTTGTGAATCATTTGCCGGCGTAATGCTTCCGTTTTACGGCGAGTCAGTTACTAAAAGTTTCGACTCCCTTGTTCGTTATTAGCTTAAAAATTACAGCTAGCTATAAACAGTGGTGGTAATTTAACGATGAGTGTCGTCGCTGGCTCAGCAACGTCTGTCAGCCCGGGGGAGACTCGGCTTATTTCCTGCCGGAGAGGTTCACTCATAGGTCAGACTGTTCACCAGGACGTCCCCCGAACCGCAGCGTTAACCACAGTCCCAGCTAACACCAAACAGGAAGATACTGTGACTGCCGATGTGTTTACAGCGGTACCTGGCCTGTGGTAGGTGCTATTTTTTATGGTAAAATTATTTAATTGCAACTTTTAACGTATCTGTAAATCAAATGTAAAAGACAATTTAACAAAATAATCGAGGTTAGCGTGTAGGAACGCCCAGCTAAATGTCAGATTGTGTTTTTAATTTATTATTTCTACTCGAATATTTTAACTGTTAACTATTTTTTGACATTTAATAAACTTTGTGCATCCCGGTGTTAATCCTTGTAAAAATGTCCATGAATTTATTTTGAAGGCCAACTTCCGCTCACAGTTGGTGCAGCTAGTTTAGCTCATCGGGATCAGTTGGACTTTCAAATTAAAAAAATAAATTGCGTTTGTTTGTGCCGGTGTACATTTATTTAAAGTTAGGAGTGTAGTTTGGATTTAATTCGTTCATGTGAGATGGTAAAGGAGGAGGGAGGCGCGCGGGGGTGGCAAAAAAAAGTGTAATTCCAAGAAATGTCCACAAGATGGCGCCAGACGCGTTTCAAAGCCACCAAACCTGCTCTCTGGACCAAGGACTGTGGGCTATATAAAAAGGTCTGGACGCATATGAACAACATGTTTGGTGACAGTCTTATCTTTTAGATTCTATTTCAGTTTGTTCTGTATATGAACAATAGGAATGAGCATTATTTTTTAATTTCCCTTTGTTTTTTGGTGACATTCCTTTAGGATAACTCATTATATGCTTTTCCTTTGTTCCACCTGCAGATCGATTTAAGTTGAAAAACACAGCACTTTCTCAACAAGATACTGTACTGTTTCTGATGTAATGTCATATCGGCATGGAATATTTTATTATTATTTGTGTGAATCTTGTTTTTGTCCTGTATCCACAGTGGAAAGTTTTTGTTTATGCCTTCACATCATTTATATATTTTCTTTAAAGATGTTTTCGTTGGTATATCTTTGATTATATGAGATAAATAACAGCTAATGTTTTTGTATTAATCTTATTTTGTATTAGTCAAATTCATTAGCCTAAATGTACATTTTGCATATAGACTCCTCTCTTTTTCGAGATGTTTTCCAGATTGTTATGGCTTTGAAAACA
Source organism: Seriola aureovittata (assembly GCF_021018895.1). NCBI lineage: Eukaryota > Metazoa > Chordata > Actinopteri > Carangiformes > Carangidae > Seriola > Seriola aureovittata. The sequence continues at coordinate 20,989,722 of NC_079372.1, forward strand.
ATGCTCTTATGTATAAGTTGTGGTGTTGGCTGTGTGTGTTATAGCCTATTTATTACGCGTATTCTGCTGTGCACTTTTTGTTTTATATGTTGCATTTGCCTTTGTTTGTAAGTCTGAATAAGTCGTTTATAGACATATTCAATGTGTAATATTTCATTAAACCTTTTTAATAAAAATCATTATTTAATGTTTAATGTTATTTCTGTATCTTTAAATTGTATTTGATATCTGATCAAATCATCTAGCCTGACACTGTTTTAACAAACTGTTGGGTCTTAATAATGTGGGGGGAAATAGGTGTGTGAGAAATGGGAAACCTGCTGGTCCCAGATCAGTGTGTTTCATCAGGGGGAGGAGATTTTTTTTTTTCTCTTTTTTTTTGGGTGAGAAAGACGTGTCCTGCAGCAGATCTCCAATCAGTCTGTAGGAACAGCCCGGGGACATGCAGCCTATCCCACATCGTCTGCCCGCACAGAAACTCCATGTGTGACTTCACTGAGCGCCACCATGGGCAAAAGGGGCCCCGGGGCCACTTCGGTGTCAGCGCGCTCACGCAGCCGAGGACGCAGCCTCTGGTGTCCAGATGAGAAGGCGCGGCGGCGGTGGATTCACCAAGGACGCATCACAGTTGTGAAACACTATGAAGGCAGAAGGTGCAGCATCTGAAGCTCTCCGGGCGCCGCACTGAGAGCCATGGATCACTTTTTCCGGAGGAAGCGGGTCGGTCTGCTGAAGCCGCTGCTGAGTCTGTCTCTGGTCTTTGCGTCTTTTCTGATGATCCACAAGCTGAAGCTGTCGGAGAAGGACGGGGTGGGGGGGAAACACACGAGGGAGCCCGGCTGGTGCGGCTCCGAGTGCTTTTCATTTAAGAAGGGGGTCGTGAAAACCAGTTTGGGGAGCTCGGACTCTTCGGTGCTCAACAACGATTTGGATGCGCAACGGGTTTCCAACGGGACTCCGGCTTCCTGGGATGCGCAGGTTCTGAACTGCAGCGAGGACGCGTCGGTGAGGAGCCAGGACTGGTTCCGGCGCCTGGACCCGAGATTTCACCAGTTCGTGCTGCACAGACACTGCAGGTACTTCCCCATGCTCATCAACCACCCGGAGAAATGCACGGACGGAGAGGTGCACCTCCTCATGGTGGTCAAGTCCGTCATTGAGCAGCACGACCGGCGCGAGGCCGTGCGTAAAACCTGGGGGAAGGAGCACACAGTGGATGGGAAGAGAATCAAAACGCTATTTCTTCTGGGAAGCCCGACGACCGGGAAAGACACCAAGAACCTCCAGAAACTGATCGAGTACGAGGACCGGATCTACGGGGACATCCTGCAGTGGGACTTCATGGACACCTTCTTCAACCTGACCCTGAAGGAGGTCAACTTCCTCAAGTGGTTCGACATTTACTGCTCCGGAGTCCACTTCATCTTCAAGGGAGACGATGATGTTTTCGTGAACACGCACAACCTGATGGAGCTGATCGGCTTCAAAGTGGAGGAGCGCAAGTACGCCGAGTTGTTTGTGGGGGACACCATCTCCAAGGCGATCCCGATCCGAAACCGCCAGAGCAAATACTACATCCCCAAAGAGCTGTACGATAAACCTTACCCCCCCTACGTGGGCGGCGGGGGGTTTCTGATGTCCTCCCCGCTGGCCAGGAGGCTCTTCGTGGTCTCGGAGGACCTGGAGTTGTACCCCATCGACGACGTGTTTCTGGGGATGTGCCTGCAGAAGCTCCACCTGGCCCCAGAGCTTCACCCGGGCTTCAGGACCTTCGGCATCACCCGGCGCAGGGTGAGCCCCATGAACAGCGAGCCCTGCTTTTACAAAAACCTCATAGTGGTGCACAAGCTCAGCGCGCACGAGCTGCTCCGGATGTGGAGCGTGGTGCACAACGAGGAGCTGGTGTGCGCGCAAAGGACCTCCATATGATATTAGTAGTCTTTATGAAATGACCAAAGCTGAACTGATACGGTCTGTGTTGATCATGTATTGATCACGTATTGATCATGATGATTGTTTGACATTTCACATGTAGTTGAGGGAGGGGAGGGGGGTGATCACCCAGCAAACAACCCCATACACAAATGTAATATATGTACATATATTGACTTTCCATAAATGAAATATATGTACACATAAAACAAAAAGATAAATGTAAAATTATAAATGAAACTTACTAGAAATTAGACATATGTTAAATAAATGCATCCATATTGGGATATATAATAAAATATATTCTACAATATAAAAATCCAACGTATAGATATTTTTAATATATGTATATATATATATATATAGAAATTTTACTATAGGAATTTCATATATGTCATAAACTTATATCTTCGTATATCAAGAGGATGTATACATGTGAGTAATATATCCCCTTATAGGAGACATATATGACCACATCACTCTTGATATGGGGACATATATGTCATATATTACATTTCTGTATGGGCTAAATATGAATAATACATATGATAAATAAATAAAAAAAATATATATATCTATAATTTTCTATATGTTAAATTCAACTGTATACTACGAGCAGGTTGGATTTCCTCTCCACTACCTTGATTTACCATTTAGTGAAACCACTACCACACAGCTCCACAGTGTAAGAGCTGAAGGGAGGAGGTTTCTGGGTTTCAGATTCTTGGTGCCATTTCAGATCGGAGTCTCGTGCGGTCCACACGTCTTCACCTGAGATCCGGTGCTCTTATGGTTGTCATGGTTTTTGTGCATTTACATAAAAACTTGACTTGTTGATTTTATTGTCATTTTCTAACTCCAGGATTTCAAAGACTCACAGCTGAGATCAGACAGGTTCGTCCGTAGTTGAGTGATTATTTTGTAGAGTACTGAAATTGTAAAAATGATCAAATGGTATGAATTTGTTAAGTTAATATATTGTTATTTCATAGTACTTTCTATGTGTTAAGTGTTACTCAATTGTGTGTGATTTTTCAGAGACAGGCCAAAAACCAAAGAAATTAAAGGGCTGTAAAACTGTAGATTTATGTATGATAGTGTAAATAAAACTGGATCTTTGTCAACTTTGTAATTACAACGTGAATGTTGAAGCCTTTGATTCATACCTGTGTGTCAACACCTGGAGGACAACACAGAGTAAGATCACTGCTTCGAGACCTGCAGCCTGTAAAGTCAACACGTGATGGATTCTGTTAGTTTCACCTGGTTTCTAGAACAGAGGCTGTTGGAGCTGCTGACCATCGGAAACCTCCTCAGCTTAACGAAGCTTTATTTAAACAAATACAGATACATTTTGCAGAAAAAATATTCTTTTAATGCCAAAATTATTCAGAAAATACAGACGACTGTGCACATAAAAAACACAATGAAACATCCACTGTTGTGATAGACCTCAATATGGAAGCATGTTAAAGCTCATGTGATGGATTGGGAAGTTAAAAACCAAATTGTTTAGTTGTTTGTCCACTAATAAGACAGTTATTAGAGAATTTGCCAAATTAATATCACAATTTGTGTATAAAAAAACACAGAGAAGTTTCTGTTAGTTCAGATTCACAGATGTGGGTTTTTTTTGGCTGTAGATGAATCACACATATATTACAATCAACACTGTCATAATACTGTGTAGTACAATAGAAGTAATAAAATTATAGTTATAATAATAATAATAACTATAATTATTGCGTGTAACTGTCTTAGTTCTTAACCTTGAGATAAAAATCAGTTTAAAGCCACTGAAACGCTTGAAAAAATAGGTGCTACACAAATTCTGCTATAAACTACATTCATCTCCATCCTACTCCTTTTTATCTGTTTTAATAATTCTGTTAAGTTAAAAGATTTACGTCGTCACTCTCACTGGACTTGTTCAGCATATAAAACTGTGCCATCTCCAGATTGTCAACAGGCTTTAAAGAGGAAGAATAAATAAAGTCCATTCTGAACTACAAACTCAGCGCTGACGCATCATCCCTTTGGCAAAGTGCTACTTTACTTCCTATATATAATTTATTTAAGAAAAGTAATGAAAAGAAAAATGTAAACAGGTGGCTAATGGCTTTAGGGTTGAAGCAGTGTATGCTGGGAAGTCACAGAGGGAGGGAACATCTTCTGCTTGTAGCTAAACTCCTCTCATCGCTGCTTCCACGAGGAGAGGAGTGTTTCCAGGTGTCAGTCAGTGTCACCGTCTCCTGATTAGATTCAGATTAACTGGAGAATTGATTGATACAACACTGGTCGTCGATGGGAAGCTCTGAACCTCATCACATCGTGATCATGAGTATGTTTTAGTTTTATTTACATCCTCGATATTTCTGGAGAATTTGTGGTGTACATGTTTTGACCAACACGCTGACATGCTTAAAATTTTACTCTTGTAAAGAAATTTATCGGGCACACCGCTCTTTCTCAGCATCACAATTTATTGATTTACGAAGGTCGAGAGAGACCGAAAGGTTCGTATGATCAATAAATTGTGATGCTGAGCAGAAGAGCAGCGTGACAGACGTTCTTCTTTTCATCGAGCAAATTGACCATAACATTTTACACACGAAGGTTTAGTTTACTAGCGAGTGAAAACAGTTTCATCATGTCTCCTGTGACTCTGGAGGAGCCTGAGAAAATAACCCTGATGATGTCATGATGATGTCATCGAGGTTATCTCAGCTTGGGCTCGTATGGACGACACATTTAAAGCCCACTTTGCAAACTGAGGGCGTGGAGTTTGTATTTCCCAGACAAGAAGATGTTGCATCATGGGAAATGTAGGATCCAGTGTTTAGTTGACCCATTTAAAAGCTGCAGCTTTAATTTGACCTTTTGTCTCTTTTGAGTCCCCCACCAAACTAAATCAATGGACGACCCCTTTAAGCTGCACAGTTCCCCCTCTCCACACGGCAGAGAGTGACCAGATATTCTGTGAGGAGATGTCAGTGAACAGCACACAGTACGATCACGTTCACAAGCCCAGCAGGTGTGTGTGTCTCCGTCTCTGACTGTGTAAATATAGTAAATCTACAGTGTGTGAATAAGTGAATATAAAACCATGTGGTCAGTTTGTACGTGAGCTAATGAGACAGGTGTTTTCCCTTTTTGGTTAATGTTTTTAAAAAAAAAAAAAAAAAGGTTTCAAACACAAATCTGTGCTGACCTTTAAAATCCTGTTGCATATGTCAGTGAAAACACGTGAAACCGATCATGTTTGTTCTCTACCAGTGTCTGTATGCGGGAACATGGGAGCAGGAACATGTGGAAGTGTGGTGGTGGGGTTACTGCAGGGATGTCCCCGCCCCCCTCCCGAAGTGCTGTGAACCTGGTTCAGCGCTTCCCTGGTGTATGTCCTCTGGCCAGGGGGGCCAGGGCTGGGATCCGGCTGCCTCTGCCAAGAGGTCTGCTCCTGGCCCCCACCGACCAGGCCTGCTTCAGCTTAGATCCACCGACAGCCCTGCCTGGAGACACACACACACACACACACACACACACACACACACACACACACACACACACACACACACACACACACACACACACACACACACAACTTTAACACCGATGAAACCTGTGTTTTCACGTGTTGTTTACCGCTAAACAAAGCCGCCTGCATGACCTGTGATGCGTGCATAAAGGGGAAGGTGTCAGAAGCTCGTGGCGAGGAGAGGTTATCTCTATTGATGTACAGTTAGGTCACATCACACGGCTTCCTTTCAATATGTACTACAGTAAACTAATAACTGCGTTCTGTCAGAACAAGATGGCTGACGGAACGGAAAACAGACGCTCGACTTAATGTCACTGTATAATACTCCATTTATATTATATTTATACTCAAGTATAAATATGAAATAATTAGCAGCTGGTTCAGTTATTAACAGTCAACTTACAACCACCATCATTGTGAAACGTCAAACACAAACTCCCACTACATCAGCTTCTGAATTAAATCTGCCACTATTATTACAGCACATGCCTCCATCTGTGCTCCGAGGCAGGAAACCATAGTGGAAAAGCTGCAACATAAAATCTCGCCAACGAGCATAGGCACTTTCTATAGCTCTCACACTAAGCGTTGGGGAGGTGGGTGTGAGCGGAGGGTGTATGAATGCTTTACCTTGTGCTGGCTGGGTTCTCTGGGACACCGCAGTCCTGCGTGAGTTTTGTTTACAGCCCTCCCTGCCCATGAGGTGAGCCTTCCAGGCCTGGAACAGGGACAAAGTAGCTCAGTGAGTCCAGTCCGCTCCCTGGTACCTGCTCGACTGGGACGACCACGGGTGACTGTAGGCCCAGTCAAGGCCCGAATGGCCGCCCTCCCTCCCACTAACACTGCAGTCTTTCATTGGGTCTGTGCTCAGAGCTCTGGCAGCAGAGTGTGACTTTCTGTGAGTTTGTTCTTCACTGCATTTTAAGGGTGTGTGAGGCGACAGACTGCATGTTGTGAATTGGACTCTGGTCGTGGGTTGGGAAGGTTGAAAATGGCTGACAGGCAAAGCACTAAAAAAATCTTCATGTTTAATCATTATTGATTCTCAGGAAACAGGATTTTCACAACAAGTGAGTAATTAGCATCATTAATTCAGGCTGAATGTGTTGTGTTTTGCACGCTGGTTGCACCTGCACTTTTACTACTAAAAGACAAAATATCTGGTGGGAAAGAGGCCGATTTGACATTCAATCAAATAATGTGGGGAAACTACGGTGGCCCTGAGAGCTCAAAGCACCGCAGCTTAAGAAAACACATGCACACAGACAAAACACAAACAAACTCAGAGAACCTGTGCTTAGGACTTCGCCTTCATGGTTCGCGCTCTACCAGGTGAGCCACCGGGGCGTTCCACAACACTTCCTGTTGTGTTGTGAGTATTTGTGTTTGTCAAATTGATGAAGATGTTTCCTGAAGTTGTTTGTGTTTTGTCTGTTTGCATGTGTTTCATTCAGCTGCAGTGGGTTGAGCTCTCAGGGCCACCGTAGAAAGTGATGTACATCTGACCACACCCTAAACAGTGATATACACAAAATACATTACAAACTGTAGACGAGTGAAGAGCGGCAAAACGGACCATAGCTTATATGATTGTTACTTCTACGTATCAGGTAGTTTATTATACTTTACTCCTGATTCGGCCAATCAGAAATCAGGAGCAACATTATTAAATTTACACTCATACATAATCAAAAACAAATGCTCCTCTCCTAGACTATCTTCCTGGTGATCTCATTGACCTATTGCAGAAGGGGCGCCCAAACATTGTCTTCACAAATAAGTCATAGCCATTTTTTTATTTTATATATATATATATATATATAATATATATAATATATTTTATTTATATTTTATTTATCTATTTATTCTTATTTCTGTATATTGTGTATTTTGTTTTTTTCATCCCTTTGACATGATAATAATATAAACAAGATTGTTTATGATAATGTAATGATAACAATATGATTCTGATAATTCATACGATGCAACCCATGCATGTTCATTTAATTCTGTTTTGCAATTTGCCAATGTCTGTACCTTTGTTTGCTCTTTGTTTGACTGTGTGAAAAATTTATAAAATATTATTAAAAAAGGCCACACACAAACAGGGACACTCGTTTCATTTCCGCTGCTGCTGCAAACTGGGATGGACCTGGACCGTGATGGGACAGGTGCTGGTCAGACTGGAGGAGTGGCTCATTGAAAGACGAGTGGCATGACTCATTAGACTCCACAGTGACAGAGAGGGAACAGAAGAACGAATGAAAGGCGACACTGTCGTTACATCTTGTCGAGAGCCAGAGAATCTTGTAAAACCTCGTTGTCCATTTTAAACTTCTCCATCGCACAAGAGGTGGACGGACACTAAAGATTAGTGGCGGATGAGCGGCCTCCAGGGCGCTGAAACAGGAGCACTGTTTACTTATGCAAGAGGAGAACGCACTATTCTTCCTATGGTTGTGTTATGTAATATAAAACAGTGAGATTATATTCAGTGAGTGCTCAAATTTTGGACATTTGACATTTCCTAAATCACACATCATTGTACCTGTTGTTTAAGTCCTAAATCCTAGAGGGCAACCTTTTCCTGTTACACACCTGAGGAAAACTGACACTACTGCTGGAAGCTGACCCTTTAACAACAAGAGAATAAGTCATTTTTTCCCCCACTGTTTATAATTTTTGTGAAAAGATAAGAGATCATTATATTGAACCATAGTTTTCTACGACTATCTATAAACAGCTCATTTCTAATGATTTTAGTCTATTTCTTTTTTACATTTGCTGCCAAACTTAATTTCGTTGTGTTTTTAATTCAGTGACAATAAAGAATATATCCGTCTAATCGGAGCATTTTAGTCTGTGCTTCTCTTTAAACTGGGAGGAATGTGAAGCATGTGACGTGGCATTTACTTCATCTTGAGACAAATGAAACAGCCCATTAAGAACAAAGACTTCTCCTCCTTTGAAGTCTCTAAAAGACCAACAATGGTGGAGTTTTACCTCAACACCTGTTTGCTCCTCAAGCCCTGACATTAGATGCTTTCTGGATTCTGTGTTGATATGAAAGAGGAAAATTGGAAAAGACTTCCAGCTTCTTTTTCCCTTTTTACATAAATGTGACGTGCGTAAACCCCTGGCCATTGTTTCACGAGAAAAACACAGAGCTGCATGTCTATAATCTCACCTCCTCTCCAGGCATGAAGTTGTTGTGACACAAAGGACAGTGGTTGGAGCCTTTACCGGAGATGGGGCCTGAAACAGAAACACGACACCTTTAAACTGCCAGTTATACAATTACAGAGAAGGTCCCCGAAACACTCCAGAGAGAACGAAGAATCGATGAAATTACACGACTGAAGGAAAATAGTTTTAAATACACAAATGACCTCGGAGGAGTGGGAACATTAAGGTTAAACAATCCATCCAAATTTCTGTTTCCTCATTCTAACCAACACAGGTGAGGGAGAATCGAAGTTTATGCTAATACAAAAGGCTCAATGGTGTTAATTATTCATGGGAACATATGGTTGGTGATGGAGATGGAGTGGGAATTATCTCCCTTTCTATCTTAAGAATATTGAGAGCTGTCGGTTCTCAATACGTGTAGCTTCTCCTTCAGGTTAGCAGGTGCTGTAACAGTTAGTGACTGTCCAACTGGAGAACAATCCAACAGTGGATGCAACGAGAACAGCTGACCTCAGCTTTCACAATGTAAATACTGGTGACAGGATTTAGTAGTTCACAAAAAAATGTGCTGAAACCAACACGATGTAAAAGGTTCTGTGTACCACTAGTGAAAGTAGAGCACATTATCAGGCCAAAAGTGTACAAATATATAACTACACATATGATATATATATTTTTTATCTTTTTAATTTTATTTATATATTTTCTGTATATACTGTATATATCACGGCTGTGGAGGACTGAGCTAAAAAACGAGGAGGAAATAAAAAAGAAAGACACAACCAGAAATACGTTTGTCCACATGAGGCTGGTGAATCAGTGTTTCAGGAAATGTGTTTGTTTTTTGACTGAATGCAATGGTTTATCTAAATAAATAAATGGTGGGTTTGTGAGAGAAGGAAGGAAAGCTTTGACATGGTATCAAATGCACCATCCACATGAAGAAGATTCTTAATCTCTGACTTTTAATTTCTGTTTGTAGCTGTTTTAATTGATCTTTTGTCATTACTTTTTTTATTAATTGTATTTCTAACTGGTATCTTTATCTACTCCACATGATTGTAAATGAGAGTTTAAATAAATAAAAACATATAAAGTGGTGCTTTCTTTTTCATTGCTTCACAGTTTTAAAACATAGCATGAAAAGAGTGAGACAGAACTCACGGTTGCAGGCGGGACCCTGGACATGACGGGTCAGGTCTTCAGCAGCCACGGCCTCTGAGCAGCGCGGACACTGGCTGAACCTGGACCTGCTTTCACATTCACCCAGGAGGTGCTCTGTGAGGCTGGCTATCTCCACGACCTGTGAACACGGAGCAGAGCCGTACAAAGAGTCTTCAGGCTGTATCACTGAGCTGGTGGTCAAACAGACAGGCAGACCATTCATTCATTCATTCATTCATGTAACATCTACCTGTCTACATTCATCGCAGCGTCGCAGCATAGGACAATGTTTCCAGTAGTGAAGGTCCAGCCCGTCTTCTGTGAACGACTCGTCCTTTTTACCACAGAATATACACAAGCTGAAACAGAGAGTGAAAATAAATAACACACTAAATCAAAGTTAAATTCACGTCTCAGCTGGTAAAAGAACGGACAGTGTGATAAAAAACACACGGAAAACTGGAACAAGAGAATCACATCATTTGTTGATATAATTCCAGTGAAGGTCTCCACCGGGTCATGAGTTACTCACTTGTCCAGATAGTCGACCGATTGTTGGACGTCCGCTCTGTCTGTTATCTTGTTCTGTACTTTAGAGACACCTGCAAAATCAAAGAGTCAGAATCTTTTAGTTACTGACTGACTGACTGCACTGATTCGCGGCCACCAACCAAACGAGATCCAGCCCTAATTATACAAACTTTACAAAACTTAAAAAGGATTTAAATATGAATGAGACTTGCAGGGGTCACAGTTTTGATAATAGAGCTCTGTAGATGCTTTGATATCTGGGTAACAGGTCATTCCCTTATAATTAGCTTTAGAGATATACAGGCAAAGGTGCTGGCTACAAATCAAAACAGTTAGCATCTTTTATTTATTTATGATGATGTTTGTCAGCTTGCAACTGGCAGTGGCGGACACAGTGTTAGCAGTTGTGCTAATGCTAACTCTCTCTCTCCGTACTGACACAGCTCCAGGTGTATTTAACCCCCCCCCCGTCCCCACAAGTTGACAGGATTGGTTCCTTAGGAGACCTTCATGAGACTGTCATTGGTTCACTGCAGTTCAAGGTGGAAACACTGAGCCATGGTGTTGATGATTATTTCTTTCATCAGATAACTTGTATCATATAAGGAACACCATATGGATGTTATCAAGTTTAATCACTTTAGTGACATGCTAAGAGAAGAACTATACTTGGAGTTCTTTGGCTGAGCAACTGACAACAAAAGTAAATGCTGTAAAGCTCCTGATCCATTTTAGAAATGTGAAATGAGGACAAAAGTGACTGTCCCCACTGATGTCATCAGCTGTGACCACGGAGCTTCGCTAGAATTCATAAAATCATAAAAGAGGTCACAGTTGAAGGCATTAGTGTTTGCACGTCGTGCTTTTGTCTACTTTCTTCTTTTTAAACGTGTACGTACTTGCTTTTCCAGCTCTTTGAGACTCTTTCTCGACTTTAGGAGTTTCCTTCTTGGCCATTTGTCCCCCGCTGCTCTCACTGCCTCTCTCCTTCACAAACAGACAGAGATGTATGAAAACAAATAGACGCAATCACACAAGGAAACATCTACAAAAACACAACGGTGACTTCAGACAGAGAGGGTTCTGTTAAATGGTGGAGCTCCAGAGACTTTAAAGATAAAATGTACCAGTGTTGTTATCTGTACATATAAACAACTGGGTCTCTGACCACCTAGAGAGAAGAAATTCTACCAAGTCTGTGTGGAGTCATAAATACAAATTAGCAGCACATGACGAGAGGTGATGTAATTGTAATTGCGGTCTGATGACAGCTCCACCTACTGTGATCTCTTTCAAGGCAGCCAGCTGCTCCTGAAGAGAGTGGATCTCTTCCTTCTCCTTTTGCCCCTCCTGCTGACCGCCTCCCTTCTTCGTCGCCTGGGTGAGAAGTGACACCATCAGCCGCTTAGTCGGAGTCATTTCACTGCTATGTCTAAATTCTTCTTCACTCTCAAACCATCATCTCAGCATCACAGGGTCGTTCCGGCTCAACACACCAGCTTTCATTTCATTATGTTCTCCTTTTGAAGCTGCACAGCTGAGAGCTCTGCAGACTGTTGGAGCTGCAGTGATGTGGTGTGGTGGTTTTGTTGGCAGCAACTTACACAGATGAGAGCTACTCAGCAGCATGGCCATTACGTAATGGGAAGTCTAGGTCTCTCATAATGCCAAGAAGAAATTAAACTGGGCCACTGGGGGAGTCAAAAACTTTACGGTAAAACAAAATCGCACGGTGACAGCTTTGGATCACAGTCGTGCACGATGACAAAGACTCAACTTTACCACATTTTGTGTTGATCATATGAAAAAGTCAGGATTGTTTCTGGTGCAAAACAGTAAAGCTGGTGATGGCAGGACGGTTTTGAAAGAAGTGCAACACTATATTTACTGTAAAGTAGGTAGTGCAGCTTTTTTTTTTTTAACTGAAACTGACACTTTTTACAACATTTTTAGCTGGAAACCTTTTAATTAATTCTCTCATATTTTACTTTTCTTACTGGTTTCTGATTTTATTTTCATTTAAATATTTCTATCATCTACTGTCTTTCTACTGTCCTTATTTTATAGTAATATTATATTACTATTATTTTTTATTGTAAAGCACTTTGATCTCTTGTATGAAAAGTGCTCTATAATTAAAGTTTATTATTATTATTAACTTTATTATATCACATCTACCAGGAGTAATTTGTTTCACCTCATGAGCAAAAGACAGACAAGAGTGCCCGTGCTCGCCTTGGCAAAGGAGACAATTAGCTCTCTGTGTAACATGAAGCCCCGCCTCCTCTTCCTTGTTACTGTCAGTTTTTAAAAAAAACAAAAACATAAAGAGACATGATGTCATGTACTCTCCTCCTAAAAGCTGAACTCTTTTCAGCAAGAGTTCTCCCGTCTGCCATGTCTGAGCAGTTTCTCTGTCCACCCACCAGCTGCTCCTCTCTGACTACAATCAAATCACTTTAACACAGTGAATATAGACACTCGTATACATGCTACATTTTGATATATAGAAATAAGGGGTGTTAGTTATTTCGAAGATGCCAAGTATCAATGAAAGATTCATTTGCGGCTGAGGAAAAAAAAACACTTCTTGCCTGAGTCTCCACCAGCTTTCCGTCAATCTTGGCGAAGCCATCAAAGAGGGTTTTGTAGAGGAAGTTCTTCCGTGCAGCAGCGTCGTTGGGTGGCAGGTAGCTGAGAACAGCACTTCTGTGCTGCTGGTACATGGATAAGATGATGCGTGCTGCCAGCTCTCGAACTGCTGATGCACTGTGCTCCAACGCCGCTGCGCAGAACTACAGTAGCACAGGAAACAGGCTTTAGTAACTTACTGCTCAAACATGCAATTTTGCAATTTCAGCTTTGTTCTGACACTCACGCTTGAATTAGAAAAGCAAATTGGGTTTTTTTGTTGTTGACATGAAACTAATTTGGAATATATAATAATATTACATTTTGAATGAATGATGACGGAAAATGTGAAAAATCTTCGACACACCTACAAATTGACTTTTGGTTATTTGCAATCATAAACCCGATTCATTATTACTAGAAACAGATTAGTGCAACCTCATAGAAATCTCCTGGAGAAAGACACATTTCTTGGCCATGAGAATGTGTAGTGACTTTTTTCCTGTGAACACATGGAGGACAAAGACTAGCGGCAGGATGACAGAATAAATTATTACACTCAAAATTAATTCAAAGTCCAACTAAAGCTGAAACACAAACAGCTTCTAGAAGTCAAAATAAGTTGGTTTCCAATGCTGAACATTTGACTATTTGTTAAATTCACATGAGGGTTATAAGGAAATAATCTGATTTATATCGTAACTAGGTTACTACAGTGCATGTAAACCCTTTTCCCATTTCCTGTATAACCTGAATTCTTATGTAAATGTATGTAAATGTACTGCATAGCATGTGGAATCCCCCAGGGGGCAATTCTTGGACCTCTATTATTCAATTTCTGACAGATTATTCCTATTCTTTAATATTTACACTGGCCTCCAGTTAGTTACAGAGGAGTTTTCAAAGTGCTGTTGCTCTTTCATAAATCACTTAACGGCCTTGGGCCAAAATACATTTCTGATATGCTTGATTTATTTAAACCTAACATGAGCCTGAGATACTTCCAAAATTAAATTAAAAACTTTACTGTGCACTCTACTTCTGCCTTTGGTTAATTTTTTCTTTTCCTGCTATTTTGGGCAACGTGTTAGGTCACTACAACGACAATGAAACATTATTTTTTTCTCCATTACTTTATCTAATCGTTAAATCATTATTGTTTTTTAGATGTTGTTCTAATTTTTAACCTTGTGTAAGGCAGTTTAAATTCCTTTACATAGCTGCCATATGATTAAATATAAATATATATACAGAGATTGTTAAATACAGTATAAATACAGTAAACAAGTCATGATTTGTTAAATCTGCAGTCTAGTTTCATGGTGCAGAACAGCAGCCTCGTTGAGGGTTCGGGTCCTTCCAGGGAAGTGTGCATCATGACGTAAGAAGAGCCCATTATCCAACATAATCTCTGTGAAGCGAGTCGCAACACAATGGAAATCCTGCCAGTGGAGGGCATTAACATCCAGAGGTAAATTGTGTACAAAGGCCTCCCATCCATCGCCCCAACAGTCTCAGGGGCAGCTCTCTATTATTCTCTGTTGTCTTTGTCAAGCACTTCTCATTTTAATTACAGGAAATTCAATCACCCCCTTTTTTTCACTGTCGCTCCCGCCTCAGACCAGATCACCCCGGTAACAGCGCAGGAAAAAGGAAAAATGTTCAAACCATAGCTGGACTAACACTATAGGGCTTGTAACAGGGACCAGTCACATGAGCTAAAAACAGATACTGGTCGTAGTTTCAGCTGTGAACTCAATGATTTAATCATTTACTAAGTTATGTATTATTTATTAAATGCAACTTGTTTGTTTGGCCACCAGATCAAAGGCATGATAATACAGTATATGATATGCAGGTATATGTGCAAATGTGTGGGGTTAAACCCTCTCCACTTTTTCTTTCAGTGCCTCATGCTGATGCTTAGATATCTAGTGTATGTGTCTGTGTGCTGCCTCTCTATTCACTCTCACTCTCACACACAGACACACACGCACACAAACACAGACACACAGACACACAGACAGACAGACAGACAGACAGACAGACAGACAGACAGACAGACAGACAGACAGACAGACAGACAGACAGACAGACAGACAGACAGACAGACAGACAGACAGACAGACAGACACACACACACACAACACACACACACACACACACACACCACACACACACACACACACACACACACACACACACACACACACACACCACACACACACACACACCACACACACACACACACACACACACACTCTTTCTAAAGGTTGCCTGGCCACAATATATTCTAATTCTAGTTTGCCTACCAGTTTACAGCAGGTAATGTTACTGGTTCATATCAGGGACATTGTTTATCACCCAGAGTCTTTATAAGCCATCACTCTGTGGAAAAATATCCCCAATGTTCTCAAAGTTTTATGGATACTTGATTTTTCTCGCTCTAGGCTGAGTGATATACAAAGTGCCTGAAACTAACGAGGAATAATATCTGCTGTGACCTGGTAGGAAAAGTAGAACCAAATCGGATTAATTCATCAGGTACAATAATTCATTCTGCTGCTTGAACATTAACAGAAGCTCTGTGTTATATGAGCAGCGCTGCTGCCGCATGACTGACTGATTGGATAATTGTATGAATATATGAAATGGTGTTCCTAATATAGTGCTCAGTGATTGTATTTCTCAACCTATTCCAACACATTTCTTTTTAATAGTTTTTGACAATGTCTGATATGTGTTTAATCTATATTTTTTTTGTCCTCTATCATTGTTTTTTGACATATTTTATTGACTCTCTTCACTTACTGTCAGATCCTTTAATAATACTAATACTGAAGTATGATTTTTTTCTTTTACTATTCTCAGGTTCTTTGACGTTTTCTTTTATCTGGTTTTCTTTTTCTGTGAAGCACTTTGTAACTTTGTTAAGAAAAGTGCAATATAAATAAAAGTTGTTATATTATTATCATTATAAATTGAAGGGGGGGGGGCTCTGGTGGCTCACCTCGTGGAGCACGTGCCATGGGCGCTTGGTCCTGGCCACGCCGGCCTGGGCTCGGGTCCAGCCTCTGGCCCTTTTCTGCATGTCATCCCCTCTCTCTCTCCCTGACTTTCCTGTCTCACTTTCACTGTGGCCATCAAAATAAAGGCAAAAACTGCCCAAAAAATAACTTTAAAAATGAAATTGTTAATTGAAAGGGAGTTTCAGTTTTCTCTTATGTGTTTCTCATCAGACTGTTTAATCAGGACAGGAGAGAAGGAACAGCTATGGACCAGAGTACAGCTATCCTGCTGCATCTCAATCTAGACTCTAATCTATGTTTCCTGAACAAACATGGAGGCAGAAAACACAAAAGGAGGGAGGAGCTGATCAAGCACGCACAAACGTGCAAACACAGGCCACCCAGCGCCACCTGTGTGGCTTTCGCTTCAGAAGGTGGACTAACCTAACAATTTGCTCTCACTGATAAAAAGCCTCGCAGAGTCAGGAGGAGGGCTGAGTGGACGGGGATGGGTGGAGGACGGGTCGTAAACTAGAGAGGGGAGGACAGGCCTGCTTGTTGTCCTGCCCAGCATGGGTCAACAGTTGGATAGTTTGCATGTAAATATTAGATCACTGCTGGGAACCACAGGAGTACAAGGGACACAAAATGGATGCCAATGGTGACAACATTGACTCAGCTGACTAGAGCTTACTGACGGCCTGTTTGGGTGAAGTGAATGGCCACATTGAGTCAGGGAGGGGCTGCTCTCAGCGATTACTGAGCCAAATGTAATGGAAAATATACTTAATGGATGCCTACATTTAAACTGGAATAATACAGACATTATCCTGTATGTATGATATGCAGCACATGTGCTATCGTGTAGTACAGAGGGAATGTCAGAATTGCTATTTCTAGACTGGAAAGATTGTGACAGGGGAGTTGACAAGCTGCCAGGAAACAACAGTAGCTGATAACAGCTTTAGTCGGGAAATCTTTGACCCTCAGAACCTATAGAACTGAATGGCAGCCAATGACTGCTGAGGTTTCTTTCCTTGAGATAAGGGAATAATTATCTTATTATCGCAAGACAAGAAATAATAGCTACCAAAGCTGCTCTTGCTATTGTGGTGACTCTGGGCGTCAGACTGTCTAGATGCAGTGAGGCAAAAGATTGATAATTAACTTGTAAACTGTACAGCCATATCAGAGATTTGAATTAGTTCAAATTAATTAAGGATGCCCACATCACTGCAAAGAGAACGGATAGATGCCTTTAGCATTTTTTAGGACCTTTACCATCATGACATTGTTCAGGGTGAAGCCGGAGTTCTCTGTGCCCAGTTCAGCGAGTAGCTTCTCGAGCAGCTCGGCCCGACTCTGGGCCAGACGAGAGGGGAAGTTGGATTTGAAGGGCTTCACCAGCTCCCCGGGGATCAGCTGCAGGACCCGTACATCCTTCAAAACAGCAATTTCCTAAAAGGGGGACGTGAGAAAGAGACACTGACTTTAAACGACTCATATTTTACACTTTTCCTGTGATCTATTTCAAGTGTTGATCCATAAGAAGATATAAAAACCATCTCAGTGTAGTTTTACATTTCCTCTCTCAGGCTTCTCTCTGGAGCTCTAATAACAACAGGTCGGTGGGCCAATCAGAAGAGAGGAGGCTCTGAGACTTTCTTCTGATTGGCTGACTGTTTTCTGAGTGATCCAATAAAAATATAGCAGATTTCAGGTAAAACACTCAGAGAAACCAAATCCTGCAAGGTTTGGATGGTGGGTCCAGGTGGGCGGGGCTTGGTGACTGTTTTGTTGTGACATCACAAAGTTCCAGAAGTCCTGACTCCTGGTTTTAAGGCTCAGTTTCTGAATACAGGCTGTGTGCATTTCTCTGTGGACTGAGGCTGATACTTTCACAGTATTAATATAGAACCTAGACCTGATCTATAATCAATCAAAACCTTTAATATGTTCAGTGTTAAAATCATGCAGGTGCTTCACAGACTCACACCTTCAAATGAAATAATGTGCATGCTGACGGGCACTGACAAACTGTACCCATGTGATGCTACACTCAGTGATTTGTCATTCAACACAAGCAGCTGGTGGAGACACAAGTCGTGACAGAGAACACATGTGTACAAGTATGACGGAAGAAAACTCTTGGTATTTTAGCCTCATCAGGTGAGTGGAATGTACATCGGAAATATGGCACACACACACATACACACACACACACACACACACAAAAAAACAAAAACAAAGAGGCATTCAGTCATTGCTCTAATCGAGGTCCAGAGGGGCTGAGCGATGATTTCAGAGGGCTGAAACTCTTGGTAACAGCCGGTACAGTTGTGACCTAAGTTGATCTCATTGAAACAGAAGCAACTGTAGCTCTTAAACACACACACATCCACACATCCACACATCCACACACACACGCACGCACGCACGCACGCACGCACGCACGCACGCACGCACGCACGCACGCACACACACACACACACACACACACACGCATGAGAGCACTGACAGATTCCACTGAGCAAACAAACACGACACATGTTCATACAGTCAGACACTTACTTCACTTACATACTACACGTCATCACCGACTAAAACTTGGGGCTTGTTTGAATTGTTTGAAGCCTGGGACAGATCGTGACAACACCTCAGACGCCTCCTGATTCACCACGTTTATCAAGCTACAGTGACGCCTTTGTAATCAGTCTAATGTTAGAAAAGCCGGCTTAACACATAAAATAACTTGCACACTCTTTTTAATTACAGTGATTTAAACAGAGTGCACAATGTGGATGTGAAGAAGTTTGCGTTTGTCGTTGCATCCACACATTTCCTCCCTCTCTCTCTCTCTCTCCGTCTATACTATGAATTAAAGACAGAACAAAACCAAAAAAACAACAAAATAATCAAAGGAAACAAATATAAACAAAAAAACAAAATAACAATAACAATAATAATAATAATAATATAATAATAATAATAGTGAATTTTCTCTGGGTAATGCAAAGATGTGTCCGTGTGAGTTGAAAATGTTTCAACTAAACCTGATGGAAAAAAACAAAGTACTGGACTTCCTGGTAAGTTATGATATCAGCTCATTTCATCATTTTCATGATTCATTGGTTTCATTATCTAACCAAAGAGTTTGACATTCAGTCAAGTAAATATTTGTTGTAGTTTTGGGGAGATTAAGTCGTGTAATTGATAAAAATAAAAGTACCAAGCACGCTCAGTCAATCTGCCTCAATGTTTGCCTTTGGTGGAAAGTGTGATTTGGTGTTGCACATGTTTTCTGACTGTGGAGCGTGTAAACAAGGCGCCACTCTCATCATTGTTTTGAAGGAGGACTTGTTGGTTTTGACCGTCGTACTGATTTCACCCGCAACGATCAAAAAAGGGTGTCTATTTAACCAAATCCATTATTTGTGTTTACATTCACATAATAATTAAGCATACAAATAAATATAAGCAATCACTGCCTGTGAAATGTTTTATGTGTATTTATCTCCATGGAAACGTGGCCATTATCTATGTTTGCATGCTCAGAAGAAATACAGTTCACCATACATGACCAAATTATCAATTGTCATACTAATGACACTCAATATTACATTACTGTTTCACTGAAGTTTGCTCAGATTTGTTACATCAAGGTTATTTCTTTAATTGCTTGGATCAGAATTTCAGCTTCAGGCACAGGTCTAGTTTCCACACCTATTTTTCTTGACTAAAATCTCTCCCATCACTGTCCTCTGACACTGCAGCTGCCATACTCCAGATGTGAGAAAAGAGGAATCTATGATAGAGTCATCTCAGAGTGCGTTCTAAGCAGTCAGTCGCTTGGCAAACTTTTGTTTTTTGCCCTGGGTTCTGCCTCACAGTGAGGGTACATCTGTAGCATTATATATAAAACACTGAGTCGCTGTGTTGTCCATTAAATTCTTGATAAAACCTGGATTGAGTCAAAAAGGAAAGGCTCCTGCAGAGCCACAGAAGACATTACACAACTATTGTCTTCAGTGGAAGTGAAGGATAAAGCACATATGCTGTTTATATAGAGATCTATATGTTTAGACAATGGTTCTGTGACGCAGCTGATGCTGGATAATGCTGGTATGAGAGGAGAATCTTTCTACTGTGAGCTGGAGGCAAGAGAAATGGTTTTTTTTTTAGAAATCCAACCTGTTAAAAAAGGAATAATTGACTGTTTTAACTTAAACTAACAGAGGATATGACACTAATATGATGATGAATTCATCATCAAGTTATTTTGAGGAAATCTTTCTTCTCTATGTACATAAATGGTGGACGAAGGACACATCAGTGTATTATTCTCTCACTCCTACAACTTATCTTTAATACTGTAAATACTTTATTTTATGCATGTTTTTGTTTTACTGGTGCATGGCTGTATTCTTTTAATTTTTCTAATGTTTTTGGCTTTGCTGTCTTGGTAACTGTTCCACCCTTGTATGGGCCCATCTCATGGGATAGGGAGGCCACTTAAATAAACCCCTTTGTATTTGTTAGAGGATGACAGGAGACAACTCCACCCTGGTATGTGTAGAAATCACTGCTACTACAAATTGAGAGATAATAACCATAAACAAATGAGATTATGAACCAGGACTTCACCTTAATATATGGCGTAAAAAAGAAGGAAAGAGCTTTTATAGAGCTCTATAAAAGAGAGGATGGTGGAGAGAATTAAAGTCAGATGGAAAATTATTGCAAAATCATCTTCAGTCATTTTGTTTTCCTTTCAGTCAAAGAAAATGTGCAACATGTCGGTCCAGGGTGTTTTAATACCTGTATGAAGGCAGTGACTGTGGCCCGGAGGCGGCTGGCTGAGTCTGCGGTCCTGGCCAGCAGGTTGGGCCAGGTCTGATCCAAGCAGTAGGTCACCTCAGTCCGGCCCAACCCCAGACCTGGGATCAGCTGACTCAGCATTAGGCGCAGCAGCTTCAAGGAGGCCTGGAAAACCTGAGGAGAGAGCCACGGGACATTTAACTCAAAACTTAGTCGACTTTCTAAGAAAAAGCTCCAGGCACCAGGGTGATGTCAGTCGGCAGAGAGGGGAGAAAATGTTTAGTTTGAGTTGGTGAGAGCGTGTGGAGAGAGAGTGGTGATCAGTGGTTGAGAAGGGGAAAGTTTGTTTGTTTTCATACTCACTAACAAGTAAACCAGACACATTAACCAGACACTGGAAACTAAAGATACCAACTAACCTGTTTGCTAGAGCTAAACTGAATTATCAATACATTATCAATATTAGTGGAATTTTTGTATTTATGGGAAAATTTAGACTGGAGTCATATAAAAAACACGCTGGGCTACATTTAGACGCAGGGGCTGGTTTCACAAAGAGAGACTGTGGCTTAAATACAACAAACAGTCAGACCTCACATTTCCTTTTTCTAATTGTTTTTATATTGTAAAAGATATTGTATTTGTTCACTTGTCTTTATATTTTGTTGTATGTGTTTCAGTATGCTCATCACTTAAAAAAGCAATAAACAGAGATTAAATAAATAACAAAGCAGTTTAGTTTGTGTCTATCTTAAGCTGAACAAAGAAAAAAGAAATGTCTGCTCTCTCTATAACACTGTTAGCAAACCACAAATTATGGGCCATGTTTTCCTGGTTTTTTGCTTGTAGAGCGCTATTGGTTAGCGCAGGTGTCATGATTGTTACCATGGTAACATTGGTCTTAGGTCTGGGATAGCCTGGGGGTAAGGTGTTTAATGGTGTTTTGGCTTAGAATTCTGTATTCAGTCTGTATTTTTTAGACTGATCTATGAGCTGAATGAAGACTGGACCAACACTACGGAGCCGACTGAAATATCTCCGGCCCCTGGATGTCACTTTAATGAAATGCAGCCACTGATTTCCAGAGAACAGCCCATTTATCATGAACTAAACTGAAGCACTTTTGTTGAGCAGCAAATTAACCAGTTAACATGTTAATGGATCATTCTGTGTGCCGATGTGGCCGGGGAAAATAAATCACCAGAATTATTGCGGCGCTGCCCTTTTCATTACCATACAAGCTGCGGACGACCTCCAGAGAGGTTACAAGGCCATCCTTGTCAAAACTGTTTGTTTAAGGAAGTCAGCTCGGGGGGGGGAGGGGCCTGGGGTTGCATGTGGCACAGGGGGAACGTTGTTAAGTGTTTGCATGTGTGATTGTGTGCTTATGTTTGACACCATCACTGTTAGTTCTGTTCGTAACGGGAGTCCAGAGAACACGATGTATAGAAGACGTTGACAGTAACAAACTCAACGTATCCAGTTCTCCCTAACAGCTGCTTTTCTCTACAGTTAACTTGGAACATTCACAGAAGTCACCACGGCTCACCGATGACACTTTATCCAGGAGGGCTCTCTTAACCAGGAAGACTGCAGCTCTTATCATGTTTCTCAGCTCCTCCTTGGGGGTGGTGGGTGATACCTCCAAAAGCCTCTTGTACACAGCCAGCAGAGCCTCCTCTCTGTTGGACCAGGTTTTGGAATAAGCCCCCGCCACCTGCAACAAAATAAAGGGAAGAGAGTTGCCCGGGGGATGTCTTTCCCGCCCTGTTCTATATATAGATGAGGGGTGTCCAACATGTGGCCCGTGAGCTTCCAGTAGGTCACACAGAGGCTCTGAGAATATAGTCTGTACAAACCATTGATGCATAGTTCAAACTTCAAGCAACAACCCCCCCCCGACATGCAGTGTTATCAAATCTTAACAGAACATATATAAACTAAACTTTTCCAACAAACACAAATATGTTGTCATGGATACAGGGAGTTAAACTCTGTGTTAAACTTCAACTTTTCTTTTTTTTTAGCCCGTGTTTGTTTACATTTTGGAAAATGAAGTGTAGTGAATAATCTATTTGAACTTCCTGTTTGTTATGTACCATCAGATGCACTGATAACTATCACTGGATCACGGACTGAGGAGCTTCTTCTTCTCTGATCTCTAATCAGATTTATTTGCAGCGGTTTCTCGTGTCTGTGTGTTCAGGTCTGACTGAATCATGACTCAAAATATTTGCCTGATGTGAGTTTCAGATGTTTTTGGATATCGATATTTGATGACTTGTTAATTTATCTTATTGATCTGATTTGGTTTGGAGATCAGTTTGAGTGTTTTGATACGATACGTGAATAAATGTGTCCAGTGATATTAGACAGGAGGAGCTCTCAGCCGCTTTTATTTTGTCAAAATATCTCTCAGAGTGAAAAAGGTTGGAGACTCCTGACATAGATCATAAAACACAAACCCATTCAAATGGCGATATTGATTTAAAACAAAAAAAACAAAAAGCTGCACTAATCGATATTTTCTATTTTATCAATAAATCAAATGACTATGTGAGGTGTGAAAAATGTGGCTTGTAGTTGAAAACAGCCACAGAAATAATCATCCAACTCTGTACTTCCCCTCAGTTTTACAGAACATTTTATCCTTTGTTAGCTCATTGCTTTTGTCCTCCAGCTGCTGCAGGCAACTGTGTCCAGGATAAACTCCCAGTTCCACGTTCCACCTGACACAAATGCCACAAGGTTGCAGGTGGATGAAGTAACAAGCAGGTGCACAGCAAATTACTTATTTTAGAAAGAGAGATACAGAGAAGAATCAAGAGATGGAGAGAGAGAAGGAGGTAAATGTTGTACAGACTGCTGAATATCTTCATCACTTGGCTCAGTCAGCCGTGTTGTCCCCTCTTTCTTTTTCTTACCAGGCTTTCTCCGTAAACCTCTATTGGTAGTCCAGCCTCTCTCTGGGCTTTCTCTGTGAGGGGCTCTGGCTCTCCGCTCAGCTCAGGGCCGGGCGGAGTCCTGTGGATGTCAGGTCGGGGGGGGCGCTGCTCTGCATGGCTCTGGACGGCCTCCACTGGCCGGTCTTTCCTCTGGAGCGTTGGCAGCGGCCTCTCATCATAAGGCACACCGATAACCTGTCATAAACAAGACAACGGCATTGGTATTTACAACTCGGAATATAATGTTTACATATATAAACATGTACAGCTTTCACTTTTTTTTTCTTTTTGTGTGTATGTATTCTCCAGAGATCCCTCAGCTGAAAGGCTCAGAGACAACTGATCCACAGGATGTCCACCCTTTTGAAAAATTCATCAGCTCTATCCCTGCTCTTTTCACTAACTCTCACTAGCATGTGATCACTGAATAGGCCGATCATGAAACATCACGATGACAATGGATGTCGAACCCCCTCTATACAAACCCAGGCTCCATCCAGTCAGCACTGTCTCCTGTGCCCCCGGGCCAACTGGCACTCTGCTGCTCGTACAAGGCTCAAAGCTGAGTCTGGACGCCAGGTTGGCAGCCGCTGGAGTCAGCCAACTGTTGCACGCTTTTAATTAAATAGTGAAACCTAAACCTGTAGCCGGACCGGTCTCAGTCTGTAGTGAGTAAAGAATAAAAGCTGGTCATAATCTGCCAGTGTGCTCCAACACTACAGGGGCTAAAGGCAGGAGATGTTTCCCAAAGTGCCACAGTACAACTATACAGCAGCTGTCAACATCTGGATCATTAACTGAGCTTTATTCACCTTTTTCTTTCTCAAATTAGTTTATACATGTATCAACAGTTTAGATCCAGAGTTTCTTTCCTGATACAGTAACAGAGAAACTGTGGTGAATAGAAACTGCAAACTATCACATTGTAGATCTAAATTTGGACAATCAGCTTTCTCCATAAAGAGCTGTGAACACATCACCACCTGAAGTCAAATCACACCAAAGGTGAAGTGCTGCTCAGAGCAAACCAGAGCTAATTGTATTTATTGTTAATTGTTTTGTTTGACTATTTGTAGCTTGTTGTTTTGTTGTTGTCTCTTTATAGACTGAACATCTGTATATTTGAAGCTAACTGTGTAATTATTATCATTCGCATTGTTTGTTTGTTTTGTGTTGTTTTTGTTGTTGTTGTCTCTTCTTGACACACACAAACACACGTCACATTCAACACATTTCAAAATAATGTTTCATATCTGTGGTTTCATGATAATCAAAACTGACAGTTTTAATTATTCTGTACATGTTAAAGTCCAACGAGAGATAAGAGTTGAAAATTAGCATCAGCTATAAACACGTCAGTTTCATGCTTTGTATTGGAACTATGTTAAACCGCATCTTTGTTTTTTTAAAATTGTATATTTATTTCTTTATATTGTAAAAGATATTGTACTTGTTCACTTGCTGTATTTGTATTTTGTTTTATTGGCTTATCTATTGAGTATGTGCTTTTGTGTGCTGCTCATTCAAAAAAGCAATAAACAGGGATTTCAAAAAGAAATTGCATCATCCCTGTTACTGGCCGTCCATAAAGCATTGTTAAAAGTGATATGTTGCAACATTTACACAGTGGATAGTGTTGATCTTACATCTATCTTGGGTATAGCGGCAGCGGGGGTGCAGGGTGTGTCAGGTTGGCTGCTCAGTTTGGGCGCCACAGTTTCTGTGGCCAACTGTTGATTCTGAGGAGCGTTCGTTTTTCTCCCCTTCCCGAATGTGTCTGTGGACACCAGGGACTTGGCAGGGACTGAACGGTGACCCGGAGAGGGCAGAAGGGAGGGAGGGTCCTGGAGCGGGGAGGAATCTGTCGCCCTCGTGATCTGGAGAAAACAGAGGCACAATACGTCATTATTAGATCCGCACTTAACTGTAAAGTAACCGATTTTTCCTGTTTCACCATATTATCTTCATCACACAAACAGGTGAAGTGTTGCCATCAGTGACCGGCGACTGACCATCGTCGTGTCCAACAGGTTGTGGACCTCCAGCTGCTGGTAGACGCTCCTCCTGTACTCCTCCATCAGCTCCTTCTTCTTCTTGGCCAGGTCATAGTCCTCCTTTTCTATGGCACATCGCTTCTCCACATCATATCGGGCCAAACGCTCCCCGACCTGGAAGAGCCCGGGACAAGCAGAGGTGAAGGCAGTGAGGCTGCATGTTTAGAGACGTAAACATGGGAGCAGAACTGTTGTTATGTCAGTTTGTGGCCACACTGACAAAAAATGTATTGGATGTTTACTGTTTTAACTTAGCGCTTACTTTTCCACCACCGGTACTATCTTAAAGGTGAGAGTGCAGTGTATTCTGGCTTTAAATACAATTTTATCTGGTCTTTTTCTTGCCGTGGTGTTTTGTTGTAATATTATTCCAGTTATTACATACTTGATCTTTGTTCATGTTTAGTGACGCATAGCGAAAGTTCAGTTAGGAAGACTATCTCCTCGAAATCTAAGTCAGTTTCCTGCTATCTATAAGCTCCACTCGCTGTTTCTTGTCTTCATCCAATCACAACCTGACACGGTGGCCTTCAGCCAGTTGCTTGTAAGATGTCAAACTTTTTAAAATGTTCTCTCTCTCTCTCTCTCTCTCTCTCGGAAGGTCCTTAAACCTATGGATCGTTTCCATGGTGATCCATTTCCTGTCTGGGTCTAAGCATCAAAGTCTATTTCTTCTGTTCACAATAAATTTCATTTAGTCTCTCCTGATTGAAATGATTAAAATAACATTGTGCTCACCGAGCTTATCTGGCAATAAACGTGATATCAATAAAAAGAAGTCAGAGATACAAGCAGTAAAACACTTGAAAATGATTCCCTCAGGACAGTCAAACATACGTAGGTGAGCAGTAAAATAATTACCCACACTGTGAGTTGTAAATATTCATTACAGTTTAGAAGCTGACACCCCAATACAATTCTGACCTACTTCACTTTCTGTAGTTGTGCACATCTCAGATCAGCTCACTTCCAGATTTTTTTTTGATCTAAATAATAATAAACTTTGTTTGTAGAGCATTTTTTATACAAGAGAAGCAGCTCCAAGTGCTTTACAATAATAATAAAAACAAAGAGATAGATAATCTGGCTAAACCGTCACCTTGTTTATGACCCGCCTGATTGCTCATGTTTATCACCTTTGACTTTGTTGAACCTACATCACAGATTTCCCCAGAATCAGTGATTGGTGTGTAAAATGTCATTTAATCTGATGCAGTAATGTTTAAAACAGTAAATTTAACTTCCAGAGAAGCGAACCAGACTTAATCTTTGAACCATACTGGAGGTGGTTCTGAGCTTTGGCTTGGAGACATGGCGTGGGCATTTCTGCCCCACACAGTAACACAGTGAGTAATAACAGGGAGTGTGCCACATGGTGAATCATTGAAATTTACTGAATGGAAATTTGACAGCAACTTCCAGTAAGTCAGGCTTGTAATTTCGTTGTGAGGAAATTCCATTAAGCTGAATTTAGTTGATAACCAGGTGCCAAGCAACACAGTCTCAGCTGCAACACCTTGAGCTTCCTCTCTTCTGCACCTCAGCTGCTCCTCAAATTTACTGTATATCAAGGATTTCCAGCATGTAGCTCTTTGTGATTTCTGAATCTTGTGCATCCTTTGTGCTAAGAAAAACTGGACTGTGTAAAGTGGGAGAAATAGAGCAGGTAAATACTCATCCTTCTGTCCTGTCTCCTCTCTGTCATGTGTTTATAGATATCATGTGACACCACAAAGCCTCCCCTGACATCCTGAGGGTGCAATGACAAGGGATTTTCAGCATGACTACCTTGGCAACTGCTTTGTGCACGATACTAATATGCCATACTAACAAGGTGCTAGTGTGTGTGTTATCAGGTTTCAGAGCGGCCCGCGGCCCGGCGTGGGAGAGACGCTACCCAAGGACCATCAGCTGTCAGGCTTATTAAGAATTCATGGTCAGCATGGTAACACTGCATACAAAGAAGGTCAGTAACAGGAATCTGAACAATGTTTAACAACTACTGTTACAAACAGTGGTGAGAATACACTAGAAACAAAGAATACAAGCCAGTGTTTGGATGCTGACATCTGGACCTAAATCATTTCCTTACCACAATAAAACATTTCCCACAGCTCTTATAGCCAGTTTACTGTACATGGTCTGCATGTACAGTAAACTATGGCTTCTTTGCACCGTCCACCTGAAACTCACTACAAAGGAGAGGTGCACAATTAATCGAAATATAATAGAAATCGCAATATGGCGCAAGTGCGATTGTTGTCAGCACCATAAGTGTTGTTGGTGCTACAGAGACGCCCCGACCGACAAATCATATTCTCCAGACGTAAAAAAGAAAAAGAAACATGTTTGTTTGGTACAAGACCAACAAAAATCACATCATCATCATCGTCATTTAAAAAAAAAAATTTCAGTGAAAAGGAAAATGCAAAAAACGATAATTTCCAACTGAAATCAGAACATCTGCCAAAATAATCACAATATGATTTTATTTTTTTTGTCGTGCAGCCCTACTACAACACTCTTTAAAAAAGAATTCGCTGGTGCCTCTTGGTCATTTTAGATTCTTAATCTCTGAACTTTTCATTTCTGTTTGTACCTGTTTTAATTGATCCTTTTACATTATTTATTAATTGTATCTATATGTTTGTATTTTAACTGGTATTTTTATCTACTTGACATAATTGTAAGTGAGGGCTTTACCCTCACTGATTTTTGAGTTTAAATAAAGACATATAAATGTGAACTCCTTCACACAAATAATAAATCAATAAATAAAAATGACTATCCATGCCATGAGGAGCCACTTACAGACACTGATAACAATGTCCAGAGTCCGGATTGAGGTTGAATATCGGGAACAAAGATCCCAGTATTATCCTGGGAATTCTTAGCAAAGACAAAAAAATACCCCCAGTAACTAGGTAGATTTAGCGCGTGTGTGTGTGTGTGTGTGTGTGTGTGTGTGTGTGTATGTGTTCACATACCACTTGTTTGTACTAAAACAAAGACACATTCTCTAAACCCCATTAACACTACAATGCAACTGCCGTAGTTAAATACTGAAGCCCAGCCTTAGAATGCTGTTGTGGAAACGAATTGATCAACTTCACTTTTCCATTTTAGGATAAAAGAGCAGTTTACACTCCTGCAGTGTGGGAGAACGTTCTGTAAAATATGTGTGAATGAGGCAAAATCTGTAAAATAAATCCATGCAGGTAGTTAAAGTGGCTTAAAAGGATAATTCGAAGTTTCTGGGAATTTGTTTTCTTGCTGAGAATTCGATGATAAAATTGATACCACTCATGTCTGTGTGATCAATACGGAGATGCTGTAATGCAACACAGGGTGGTGATAACCTTATTATATCAATAAATACAGGTAAGCACTGACTGGAAGTACAGGCAAACAGTTAGCTCATAAGTCCATCTGCCTGCAGGTCCTCCTCTAAAGCTCACCGATCAACATGTTATATTTTGTTTGTTTAATTCGTATGAAGTCGTGATGTAATGTAAAGTACTTTTTTATCTTTTGAAGGCCTTAAATATGAATCATTAAGACTTCTTGAAGACCTTCTCAGACCATGAGTAATTCACAAATACACTAAAATACTCTCACTGCAGCCAGAACACATCCTTGTGTTTATGGGGTATTTTGCTGGACCGTGTGAACAAACATCTGGTGTGAGCCTCTCAGAAGCTACAGTACCTTCTGCAGGTCGGCGATGGCCTGCTTCAGATTCTTGGCCTGCTCGTATTTCTCCAGCCTGACCATGTCCTGCTTCTTCTGGTCCAGGAGACGGATGATGTGAGCAACTTCCGGGTCCTGGTACATGTCGAAGGCCAGGTCATCCAAGGGGGAAAACAACTCACATTTTCTGGGTGTGAGACACGAGGACAGAAGCCGTTAACTAGACTGAAACATTAAAATATTCTAGATTAGCCACTCTTCTGTCAGGAACAATATAGAAACTTGTGTCTGAACTTTGAGAAAATGCTTGTGTCCAATAAATGTGTCATCATCAGTTCATTGGGCTTGTATTGTGCAATTCCTGATCAAAGGGGAAAAACACTGACTGACCCCCCCAGGACGGGAGACCCCGAGGTGAAACGTCCGTTGGGGGTTGATGTATTAAGAAAAGAAAAAAAAAGATTATTTCGAAATGTGTTTTCCTCTTTGCACCGGCTGCCACCTGCATTGCCTTCGAATGTGAGTGGCTGTGAATGCTTTGCTTGGCTTCCAGACTAAATGGCTTTGTTGAACAGTGTTATTGTCACAAGACAAAGAAACCAGGGTTCAATGGCCGAGCCTCACCCCATGAAGGTCATGTCCAAGGCGGCCTCCAGCTGAGTGCTATTGAGGTAGTGTTCGATCAGCTGCTCTCTGCTTGGCTGGGGGTAAACAGATGGACAAATTACACACACATGCATATGTACTCTTGTATTACTGTGCTCAAAAAGGATCTGACCACTGTTGTCTAATCCCATTAACTTTAAGGTGACCCTCAACTTCAGCCCTTACCCTAACCTGAAATTAACCGTAACACTGCCCTTTTCAAAAGTGAGGATCAGCCAGTGGAGCTGAGCAATTTATCTAATTTTATTTTCGATTATGATTTTGTCACTTCCTGGTTACGTTTGGGTTTGGTTTACGTTTTGGTAACAATGTACGCAGGAGAACGTCATCTTGAGTCGGTCGAGTTTTCAGTATGTTGGTACAGTGAACTACAACATATTTGATCTCATTTAATTTGGTCAAATTTATTTTTATTTATATTTTCAAATGCCGAATATATGTTTAGCAGTTTTCAGTAGGTTCACAGAAGTACAGTAATGTTACAACATATTTCATCAAATTTATTTTGATGTAATTTTTTTATTTATTATATATTTAATTGCATATATTTACATATTATATATTATTTATCATTTTATTTATTTATCTAATTTTTTTATTTTCTTTTTATTAGTTTTTTTCATTGAATTGTATTTTTAATTTAATATTATATATTAAGTTCAAGAAAGTCCAGTATTTTTAAATGGGTGGTGTTTCCAAAGTCAATGAGTAAACGTATTAAATAATCGTATTTTAATTTGATCATGATAACAGCCGTAAGTCTCGCTCACTCGTTCACTCACTAACTCACTCACTCACTCATTAACCAGCATCCTCAGGCTCTTATAGAGACTTGTTATCACTGTAGCACGACTATCACCTGAAATGTCAAGTGGCAAATCATTGTAAGCAGGAAACAGTGTGTACCGATGACTCACAGCACTTCATAGACATCAAACCAGGAGTTAATGAGCACCACTTCCTCCTCACCAGTAATAAGTAGAAAGAAGAGCAATTCTGTGCACCTATCACAAAGGATGTAGTTATCCTGCCTGAAATACAAAACTCAACTATTTTCCAGGAGGATAAAAAGCAGTAACGTGTATTTTTTAGTCACTATTTCAACCTTTGTAAGAGGAAATAAAAAGCTTGGGTTAATGCTCCCTGATTAATCAACTAACTGATGGATTCACTGATGGATTAATATGTTGCTAAAATAATTTAAAGTGTTAATGTCACATCACCCTCAGTCGTCAGTGACACAGATTAGATTCCTATCAGTTAAAAAGCCAATCAATAACTTTGTTGATTAAGAGAGAGAGAGAGAGAGAGAGAGAGAGAGAGAGAGAGAGAGATTTAACTGGTTTACACCATTGTGGTGGTCGGGTATAGGACGTTTTAATAAAATCAGTGACGGTTGAGTTCCATTTATCTGCCTCAGTTTCCTGGTTATAGTACTGCGCATGCTAGTTTCATGCTATCACAAATTACTCGGACACTTAAATAGAACAGATCCATTGATTATGGTTATGAGTAACACTCATTTATGTGCTATTTCCTGCTGTGACAAGTCAAAACAAACAAAGGCTCAGAGCAGTAACATGTTAGCACCACGGGAAACAAATAAACCATGTTATAGTAAGCTCAAAATTAAAAAAAACAGATTGCACTTTATAAGCATCATTTAATTTCTGGAGACTGATTTTACGAGTTGGAGAAGGACAGCGCAGATATACAGTATGATGGAGAGTTATTGGCAGCTTCAGCGTCTTTCTGACAACAGACATCAATCATTATTCTTCTTTAATCCTTCTGAACCATGAACAAAATCACATTCACCTCCATTTCATTTGAGGAGAGGCAGAAATCTCAAAGTCTGACAAGTAAAACAAGAAGCATATGTTTGGCCTGATACCACCGAGATGCTTTTTTCTCATAATTTGGGTAAAATGAGCCGTTAAAGCAGCAAATAATTAGGCTCTCTCTCTGTATCCACGCTACAGTGTCCCTCCACAGGACAAACACAACTTCCATCCATAAAGCAGATATAAGAGAACAAGATCCAGCCGACCCTCCAGGCAGGATCGCCGCTGTGGTGGAGGCGCTCGGAGTCAGATTAGTGGAGCAACAATGCACAGCCTGTTCACTGGAATCTGTGCGAGTGTGTGTCCTTGTCTTTCCGTGTCTCTGTTTCAGTGTGTGTGTGTGTGTGTGTGTGTGTGTGTGTGTGTGTGTGTGTGTGTTTTAAGGTGCTCTCTCTCTCCTCCAGGAGCTGTCCGTCTGCAGGACTATCTGATTACTCTGACTAACTAAAGGCCTCCTGTGTGATTACATACTGCCTTCCCTTTGTGTCTCATTACTACATTCCTGACACATAGACACACACCCACTTACACACACACACACACACCATTCAGGTAAACATGTGTGCATATTCTGTATACATGGTTATATAATGTCTCTGGAGCAGTGACTATGAGGAAACACTACATAAAACACCCATACAACACAGTGTTATCCAGTGTATACGCTCTACATGCAAGGTATGCTGAATCAACAACTCTCTGACATAATCTCAACAAATTACAAGTTCCATATCATTTAGGGCTATGGTAATGGATTAGCATTATCTTCTATAGGTATTCATATTATCCTGTCTATTCTAACAAAAAAAAAAAAAAGCAGCTCAAACAGCATCAGAGCAGAAAAAAACTGATGCTTAGAGATGGAAATGACCAACACCAGCCTCTCACACTTTGTGGATAAAAGAAATATTCAATAATTTACATCTTTAAAAAAGATCTGACATATTTTGAAAGGTTCTTCCAAGAAATTTTAAAAGATGTGGGGGCCTTTCTTTGTCTATGCAGAGTTATCATCATCAGTTATCCCTCAATAAGATCTCACTTTATTTTATTTACTTCTTCTCTGTATTTATTGTAACTCTGACCGGAAGGATTAGGCTATCATGTTTAAGATAATATAAGAGCAAGCTGACTGTTAGTATTGTGTTAGCGTTTTGTTAGTTTTGTGTTGTTGTCTTTTGCTACGTTTAGTATGTTGTTGTTTTGTCAGCTGTATTGCTGTAACATCACACTGTCACTCACAGTGCTTTAACACCATTGTCAGTATAAATATAAAAATCAATAAACAAAGTTTATGAAAAAAAAGAACCCAGTTTGCATCTCATGAGGTTTTATGAAGAATATTTGAATGATAAATAATGTGATTCTAATTTGACCTGTTTTGTTGACCTGGTTCCCTTTTTAACATGACAAAAGTTCAAACTGATAAAACTTCAGTCAAGGCCTCTCTGAGTGACTGTGATGACTGAGCACCATTTCACAAAATCAAAATGCAACAGCACCACCTACTGCTGTGCAGGTGTACATTCAGGGTGAGGAGGGTGCTCACTTACAATTGTGTTAAAAGCATTTCCATCCAGAGAGTCTCCCAGAACATTAATGGCAACCAAAGCAACCTGAAATCATAAACAGATGATGGTGAGGTGGTGGAACGAAACATGACTGCAGGAGAAAATACGAAAAAAAAAAAAAAAAAGCAATGCATGTGATAAATGGGTGAATAGTACTGAGAGGATAACGGTGAAACAATTTCACTGCAGTTTAAAGGATAACAATTGTGATATCCTTCATTAACTTACTATCAACAAATCCGTTAAAAATATTAAAACCAACAATGAACTGATCCTACTTAAGTAGTATCTGTGTATTCAAAGCTTGATATAACTAATTTCTCTCCGCTATAGATCTCCGTTGTTTTATAAACAATGAACATGGGAACTGAAGTTTAGTTTGAGTAAATCCCACATAAACTGTCCTGCTGCTGTAAATACTGACAAAAGCAACAAATGTGCATTAATCTGCTGTTGAAAATAGTCCCCAGTAAAGGCGCTGTTTATGGAGCAAAACTGTTCCAGGAAATTACTTAGTCAGATTTAAAAATTAATCCATGTATTTATGATCCATTTTCAAAGATTTAAGATTTTCTTTAGCATGAACAAATGGGAATGAGTCACAGACACAGATACACTAATACATTATTGGTTTTGGTCTTTTCATGGGATTTGTTTATAGACTAACACCAGCCTTATCTGGTGAGTAAAAACATATCAATTACAATCCTGCAATTACGATTCTGATCATTCTTTTGCTCAATAATTTAGTCTCTAAAATGTGAAAAGTCCATTACATTATCATCACAGTAAAAAAAATAACCCAAAGTATTCCATTTACAAGGATATAAAATGGAGAAAATAAAACTAATCATCATATTCTATAAACCAGAACAAGCGAAAATCTGGGATTATACTTGATAAAGGACATTTGATTGATTAACAGACCTGGAATCAATTAATTTTCTTTCAATCAAATAAATCATTATTCAACTAATCATCTCAGCACTACTGAAAATGCAAAGGAAACTTATGAGTTTGAGGGAATAACTGGCAAGAAATTAATTCTAAAGAGTGTCTAATAAAGCAGTCATTTGAACACATTCTTCAAATGAACACAACACATATTGTTATTCTTCTTTACATACGGTATCTATCAGCCACATTTACAGTGCTCTTTAAAACTGTCTCATATCACTGCAACACATCACAATAATGAGGCTCTCAAATATTATCTGAAAGGTGCTCTGACCAGTGTTGCTATTGGATACCAGGGTGATGGCAGTGTAAGTGCTGTCACTGAGAGCCTCACGCAACAGATATCACACAAAATAACTACTACTACCTTGTGTGTTCTTAGTAGCGAATGACTTTAAATGATCTGAAGAAATAGTTTTTAAAAGACACTGGCTGTATCTAAAGATATGACGAGATTTCGAGCAAGATTTTGTTGCTTATTTCACATTCTATTTATCAATTTAACCTAATAAACTCTGGAAGGCAACACCAAAACAAACAAAATACTTTTTTTTACAACCCAAGATTAAAAGCTGCCCACAGTCTGGATCAGACCAGACTTAAGTTACAGGCAGTGAAATAGTGAAGGTGCATCGCTAGTATTAAACAGAGTACCTGATTGTATTGATTGTAACCGTTGACATGATTCTTATGAAAGGTTATTCTCAGGTATGTTCCGATGGCGTCGACATGGACCGACTTCAGCTCCCGAGCTTTGAAGCCCGTTTTCTCGTTGTCTGACAAAGACACATACCTGTGGTGAGAGCACAGTGTTGCTTTTCAGTCCAACTTCTCTGCTGTGATACAGTATACCAGACTAAAATGCATAGCTACATTTTTAATATATGTTGAGCCCTCACCAGAAAAAAACTATGATCATTGTTTACATTTTTGAATGCTACAACATCCCAACCTCCTAAACCATCTAGTATTAACCTACAACTTCTAGTTAAAATATACAAGAGGGTGCAAGTCAAAACAGTTTGAAGTCCCACCCGAGCCTGCGAAGCTGCCCTGGGAACCCTGGAGTGCTGGTTTCAGGGAGAGTGTCTCCAATGTGGAACTCCACCTTAGCTGGGATCAGGTACTGGTGGGCCAGCAGCTGCAGCTTCCTCACCCTACTTCTCTCCACCAGCTGGAGGGTGACGTGTTGAGGGTAAGAGCACAGCCTGCAGAATATTTGATTCACGTAATATTGAGTTTCTTGAAGAGGAAATTACACTTTTTTTTAAAAATGTATCTATTTATTTATTTTTATTCATTAGAAATCTAAGAAAACTGCCATTCATAGGAAATGTTTTATTGCTTTTGCAGCCTATGAAGTTATAAAGTTGCCATGAACGAATGACATGCTTTTCAAACAGAACGCTTTGTATATGTACCTGCCGGATCTCCAACCATTGACTGTGGGCGCATGGACCATGAGCTCCTTGGCAGTGAAGTTGTCCTCATGACTTGAAGAGTTGACCACGATGAATCCTATCTTCCTGGGCATCCCTCTGATGGACACTGACATAAACAAGTAATTTTATTTTTTATATTTGATATTTAATATCTGAAAGTGCAAAGGAGTTCGATTAGTGACAGTGATAACTGCATAGATGATGTTCAGGTACAGTTATACCTTTTTGAAAGTGCCAGGAACGTCAATTTTTAATGAATATCTGCAAATTAGTCCGTGTGAATTTGTGTTCAACACTTTAGAAATTGTTTATTTTTCTGAATGGTTTTGTAGAAACAAATGTGAGTGTTTCTCAAAGTAAA
The DNA here is from genome assembly GCF_021018895.1 of Seriola aureovittata. Lineage (NCBI taxonomy): Eukaryota > Metazoa > Chordata > Actinopteri > Carangiformes > Carangidae > Seriola > Seriola aureovittata. Next base: position 21,026,063 of record NC_079372.1, read on the forward strand.
GTAATGAAAAAAGTCAAGTTTCAGTAACAAAACTCAGGCATTGTATCAGTACTAGAGCTGATAAATTCGCCCAACCACGTCAGTGAACTCATCTACAACCCTTACAACAAGGGGCAATGTTGAATATTTACTAATACAGCCCAAAACTAGTTAGTCAGAGATTAGACAGCAACTACCAGTTTTTAAAAGAATAGATTTGAATACAATAAATTCATTTCATCCCATAAATTCGACAATAAAGAATAACATGAACGCTATGAAACAACCTTTGGTTTGGTAGCAGTGTGAAATAGTACTAAAGTCATTATTTTTGTGTACTGAATGTATGTCAGTAGCTGTGAGGCTTAAAGACACAGAAGACAGAATATATTAACCGGCCAGTTGTACGGTTCTCTTCAGGGAACATAAACTATCCTGAAAATAGCAAACAAACCCCCCCAGGACAGAACAGAGAGGTCCTTCATGCTAACTTGACCATGTTGGGCGGGGGGCATTAGCTAACTGTTAACAACTCAATCAGCCAACATAGCTAGTCTTACATTAGCTATATTGTAAAGGTATTTTGACCGCCTGAAATCCAATAAATGTCCTGACAACTGTCACATGTTATGTCCTCCCTTTTATTGGTGTAAAGTTTAAAGTAAAAAGAAGTTTTCTTGAGCGTATTTTAAAGATATCTTACCGCGAACATCACCGTACCGTTGACAGCTTGTAGTCCCATTCCATCTCCATAACCACCGTTGACAACAACCAGCGCGGTCATGCGCAATGGTAGGATTGTCATCAGTCGCAATGGATTATGGTTGATATAGTTTTATTACTAGTTCTTGACATCAACAGTTGTTCTTAAGCCTGTTTGCCCCGATACACACACGTCTGGTTGTGTATGTTTCTACGTACACTTTGCGACGAGGACAATATCGATATATATTCAAAATACATTTTTTTAATGCGTTTTGACAACTTCTTCCTGGTGCTGGGTGGTCTGGAGCAAGCAGCGCGTGAAGCTAGCAAAAATGCTACAGGAAGTAAACTAGGTCTTCAAAATGAAGGCACAGCGTGTAGCGTTATTTTCAAAATCTTTGAGGTTACTAATTTCATTTTTTAATTTAAATATTCCTTTCAATTTACAGGTTCATATTCCAGTAATGATATCGTGACTTTAAACAAAAAAATATCGAATTATACATCAATATGTGATAACGGTCTAAAACTGCAATTACACAGGGACTATCAATACGACACGGAAGCCTAATGCATTCACTTGAGGAAAAAAAAGATTCTGCTCAGTTTTTCTGTTATAATGAGATAATTATCTAAGATAATATTTTAAAACGTAATAATTATCGAATTATCGAATCTAATAATTATGTCGTTCAGAAAAACAGGATTTTTTTAGAGAAAAGTTTTCTTTAAAAAAAATCTGCTCTGTTTTTTCTGAATTAACGGAATAATGATCTCCGAATTCTGACACAATTTTTTAATAAGTAATGATTATCTAATAATACAATTTAATAATTATGTCGGTCATTCAGAGAACAGGATTTTTTTTTGAGAAAAGTTTTCTTTAAAAAAAATCATTTATAGCCAAAATGCTATGAATAAGGTTTTCTCTGGATAGCAGTCATCCGCCAAATTTCACATTTCAAGTCACATTTTGATTATAATTATTCGGCATGTTGAGTCTGACATGTACCGTTATCTTCCTCAAACCCATATGGCCAAAGGAATAATTATTTATTTTGAAAACGGAAAACGGAAGTGGTGTATTTCATTGTCTGTGCTACCTTCACAACGACTGGTACCTCATACCAGGCAGCATGGATGACATGGAGAAATGGCCTGAAATAGAGAAAGCAGCGACAGAGAAGAGGCGTGAACTGGTTCTACAGGGTCCTGGTGTCGACAAGAGGATTTCCTGTAATGGGGGTCTCACCGGGTCCATCTATTCCCTCACACTGCTGAATTACCTGGAAGTTAGCCAGTGTCCGAGTCTGACAGAGATCCACGAGGACATCCAGCATCTGACCAACCTGCAGAGCCTCATCCTGTGCAGGAACAAACTCGCCTCCATCCCGAATGTCATCGGCAGCCTCAAGTCCCTGAAGGTCCTGGACCTGTCGGTCAACAACCTCAAGGTTTTACCGGAGGCCATCGTCCGGTTAAGAGAGCTGAACACGCTAAACGTGAGCTGCAACAGCCTGGAGGTGCTGCCCGAGGGACTGAGCCAGTGCATCAAGCTCTCCACCATCAACGTCTCCAAGAACCACATCACCGGCTTCCCCGCTGACTTCTACTCCGAGCGGCTGGAGCTTCTCAGCAGCCTGGTGGCCTCAGACAACTGCATCCAAGAGCTGAGTGGAGATGTTCACAAGCTAGCTGCTCTGAAGGTGTTGTTGTTTACTGCCAAACATGCTGTAAAACAATACAGATGTTATTTGAATAGTATTTTGAATTTGGCATACACACAATTACAAAATTTTTTACTGTATTTATTCTTATTTTTACTCATTTATTCTTACTAAATATACAAATGATCAAGGTCAGGGGACTCCAACCTTTTTTGCTCCAGGAGCTACTATGACAAATTAAAGGGGCTGAGAGCTCCTCTAGCTGATATTTCCCCTCTAAAACAACACAGAACCTAAAATTACCACTTTATTCTCATAATATTATGACTTTTGTCTTGCAAAATTATAACTTTAGTCCCTAAATTTCATTTTTTCCCCCTCAATCTGGTGCTAATACTCCATCGTAATGCAAGAAACAGCTCTTCTACATCATTTTAATGAGCACCCAGTCCACCACAATGAGACAAAGTTAACAAATAAAAGATATTTTCTTTGTGAAACGTACTCCTGTGTGAATCAAAGATGTGCCGAATTAAAGAGGAGCTGTCACTTGTTTCGGCGCACAGCTTTAATTGTAGCTTGCTAATATACAGTGAAGCTCTTCACTGTCAGATTTTTAAACAGAGTTTAGTAACCACACAAGACAGGCCAGTAATGTATCTGTACCAGCTTGAATATAATATACTCTGGGCTGTTGTTGGAGCTGATGCTCTTCTCCAGAATGTCAGACTAAGTTTATGTGCTTGGTTTTGTGCCCGTCTTCCCAGGTGCTGGATCTCTCCTGCAACAAGCTGAGTGAGATCCCCTCTGATCTGAGCGACTGCCCCAAGCTGAAGGAGATCAACTTCAAAGGCAACAAGCTGAATGACAAGCGTCTGGAGAAGATGGTCAACGGTTGCCAGACCAAGTCCATCCTGGAGTACCTCAGAGGAAAAGGAAAAGGACGACAGGGAGAGGATGGAGCTGATGCGGATGGCGGACGCAACGCAGACAAGAGGAAAAAGGGGCAACAGAGGAAGAAGAAGGAGAAGGCGGCAGAGGAACAGGACGAGGTGGAGGAACTGAACAAGATGGTGGTGAGGGTTCTCCACGTTTCAGACGCTCCCACGGCGCTCACGGTCAAAGTGACCGCTGAGGTTAAGGACGTGCGGCCGTACTTGGTGTGCTGCGTGGTCCGAGGCATGAACCTGAAGTCTGGGAATTCTCTCAAACGGTTCCTCGTGGCTCAGGTGAGGTGACATACATAAGACCATGTTAAATAAAAACATAACCACATGTGCAGCGCCGTGACCAAAAACACTTCCCTGTTGTTTTCCCAGACGAAGCTTCACGATGATCTGTGTGGTAAAAGGACGACGGCGACCATCGCAACTCATGATGTGCAGCTTCTCAAAGGTCCACTGGTGTACGACGTCAAACCTCCCACCCAGCTGAAGGTATCCTCATGGTTCATTATTTTCAGTATTCTGTCCAGACACAAGTGCTTCACAGAGGCATTGAAATATATTAAACATAAAACATTAAGATGACATTAAAACAGCATTTAAAAACAAATTTGAATAAATAGAAATAAAAATATTTGAATACATGAGATCAGGTAGGAAACTTAGGACAGGGGTGCAGTGATGATAGATAGATAGATAGATAGATAGATAGATAGATAGATAGATAGATAGATAGATAGATAGACCAACAATAATAATAATTAACAATAAGCAAATGCACCAGATTAATAAGATGTTCTGTATGTGAGCAGTGATGTTTAACTCCCTGATCTAACTGAGCTGACAGTCTCAGCAGATCTCAGGTGTTCAGGAAGCTTGTTGCACAGGTGAGGAGCAGAGGAACTAAAATCTGCCTCACCTTGTTTGGTCCCTGGAACACTGAGTGAATCTGACCCACCTGATCACCTGAGGGGTCCGGATGCTTCGTGTCGTACAAGTAGATCAGAGAAAAGTCTTCTGGTGTCTCCCAGATGTCGTCAGTTTTATGTTTGTGTCAGTTGCTGTGTGGTTCTGTGTTGTAACTGAGAACATAATGTCTGTTAGATCGTTCCTCTGGGTCGGAAGGAGATGACGGCGGTGGAGCTGATAAGACACCTTCACCTCGAGGCTGAAGAGCTGAGGAAGCAGAAGAAGAGGCAGAATGTAACTGGCCTCCACAAGTCAGTACAACACACAGTGAATGACTGATCCACACAGCACGAGCTCTGTCTCTCCTGAGGGATAACTGAGTTAACTGCAGCCTGGAGTCAAGGGACAAGGCTCTTGTGTTGAGGGCACATGAACTGATTTTCAAAATAAAAGAGAAATTATCTAATTTATTTTAGTACAGACATCTGTCCTTTTCGTTTGAGCACATGGGGGCAGTATAAGAATGTTGGACCACAGCTTTAGTCTGACGTACTTGTTGTCAGTATTGAATAAGATGTAGGTGTTAAACACATTCACTTGAACTTGAACATTATTAAGGATCACAAGCTTATTTAATCCCACATATTGAAAAGAAAATGCAGAAAAATTAGGATATAAAAACATGATTGATTTGTGTTAGTGGAATTCAAATAGTTTATTATTATAACTTACATGACTCGTAAAATCTTCTTTACCACTGTGTGCTTCAAAAGTAAAGTGCTACTTGAGTTTCTAGCAGTTTATTAGCGACCAGAGAGGAAGACAAAACCTTTTCACTGTGTTGTCTCCGTCGACTAGTCTCTCAGCTGTGCCTATTTTTCTTTTTTTTTTTTTTACAGATACCTGCAGCTTTTGCAAGGAAAAACCGTCTATCCCTGCCTGGTCGACGCTGAGGACCATGTGATCTCATTCCCACCTATTACCAACAGTGAGAAAACCAAGGTGTGTCTTCCTGGTTATCATGATTGCATCTTTGATCTAAGAGAGGATTTTATATTCTGATTTAGATACAGATTCTTAATTATGCTTTTTTCTATTCCAACTTTATCAAATCTATTTTAACAAATATAAAATTACAACACACATTATTGTACAAATGTTAGTTTTATTTTAGTTTTATTTTGAAGCTTGGTAAATAAACAGCCAATCAGCAGCATCATTAGATCTGATAACCATACAATATGTTTCAGCGTCTTTTTGTGATATAGTAGAAATAAAAAACATGATCAGCTGATTGTACGTTACAGATCAAGAAGACCACCAAAGAGTTGTTCTTGGAGGTGACGAGCTCCACCAGCCTGCAGACCTGCAAAGACATCATGGATGCTCTGATTGTAGTAAGTTTCTCTTTCCTTTTTCTCTTTCCTCTTTCTCAGAAATCAGAATCAAGAATCATTTTGTTTTTTTTACAACTTGGACCAAGAGAAGCTGCAGCTCTGACGGTATCAGTAAAACTCAAACCGAAACTCAGCTCATCACATATTTCGCGACCTCAGTTGACCTTTCGATCACAGGGTGGGAGAGAGGTTGTTAGTCTGGAAGCCGATGGGACATCTCGCTTTTCTCACTGACAGGAATAGAACTCTTGGGGAAAGTTTTGGATTGAACAGAGTGGTCTGAGGAAATGAAGAAAACATGTGAAGAAGAAGCCATGTACAGAGTCTAATACTGACTTTACCGCAAAGGTATTGTGAGTAGTCCGACAAATCATTTGCAAAACGGCAAAATTGTGGTGAAAATAAAATTAATATACATATATATATAATACTGTTTTTAAATGTTTTAAAATGAAATATTCTCTTAAAGATGTTTAAAAAACCACATCATATATGTGTTTGCTCTCTCAGTCAAAATAGAAAGCTGGTTAGCAGCAGGAAGAATTAAAAGGAAAGAGTTCAGAGACAGATGGTGAATCGACAAGTTGAGCTTCTCCTGTTTTCAGTTGAACCCCGAGTGTTCGAACATGATTAAAGTAAAAAGTGCTCTGGGGCATCATTAGGCGTCCTTATTGTTACGGGGTCGGATGAGGGGCGCCAGCATTTTTCAGAATTTCAAGTGGACCATGAGTTGGAAAAGTTTGGGAACCGCTGATATAGATTTTCAAGAAGAAGCCCTGAGAAGTTAGTGTGTCCCAAATTCATATCACACACTGATTCTGAGCAGACTTTGAGTATGAATTTGGGACACATGTTGTGTTTACTGTCTCCTTCCTCCCCCCTTCACTCTGTTTTCTTCTGGACAGATTTTTGAATGAAAATCATCCAAAAAAAAAACATTTCAAGAACCGAAGTGTTAAAGTGCATCTCATAAATGGTTTTAAAAAGAAAAAATCTCACAGGTATTTAAAGGCTGTTTCCTGTTTCATCACAGAAAATGGCAGAGTTGAACAAGTTCACAGCGGAGCATCAGGAGGAGGCGGGGTCAGACGGGGAGGGGGAGGGTCCACCGGAGCCGGCGACCAGCAGCGAGACCTCCAGCGAACTGATCGTCCAGCAGGTCCGAACCATGGACCAGGACGGGAACCTGAAGGTCGTCTACCCGTCGAAGACCGACCTCTCCAAAGACGTCGGCAATTTGAGCATCGTTTGGTAGTGGGCTGTGGACAACCTGCAGTGTTTCCACTCATTCACATACTTACATGAAGTTATTCACAGATTAAAGCAAGGTTTGACAACATGCAAAAAACAAAATGTACATCCTTTTACTTCAGGGAGAAAACCTGATCCTGTAGGAGTCTGTGATCAGAACATTTCTGATTAATGTACAGCTTTTTCAACCACATGCCCATAACACTTAAATAAATCCTCTTCCTGCTTCCTGACAGCATGATCAACACGACACACTGCAAAATATCCTTATTTTTGTATCATTTACAAACTGGTGGAATTAATTTTGTTCAACTGACATTGACTTGAACTTGGATTGATCACTTATCTGTGTCACAGGAAGATTTGTATTTCTATTTATCAACTTACAGCTCTGGCATTTTCCCTTTAAACAGCAGCAAACAATGTCTACATGAGACTAAATAAACTTGACTTCTGTTTTCATTCATTATATTAATGTTATTATTATTACATTCATTATATGTCACACACACACAATGTCTCCTGATCCGCTGGAGTTTCTGTAGGTTTTTGTGTTTTCTTCGTTCCAGACATTGAAGCGACACCGGCTCATTCCAACCACAAACTCCCTCCAAACACTGGGAACATAAATTGCATCACTTCCTGTGCAGCAGAGGAGTTTCAGCTGCTGCTCCAAATCTGTTCGTGCACATATGGAGCATATTAAAATCTTTCTCTTTTCTGAAACAAGTGTCCAGGCCAAGCTGCCCACGTCCCGACCACGTCAAAACATCTGTCTCTAAACCAAGAACAGGAAAGATTAAGATGAGATGAACCTTTATTGATAGAAATACTATATACAATAACAATAAACAATGTAAAAAATTAATTAAAATAAAAAAGCTGGACTTAAAAGCTTTTATATTGAAATTTCGACCTGAGAAATATAATTAATTCCGCCTCCTGCTTAACAAGTTATGATGTCATCTTGTTCACGGCTTTATGCAGTGAAATGTTTTGAAATGACTCCTTAACAACCTGCCTGCGATTTAACTATTCCATAGTGTTATTTAAATATAGTTCTGGAAGTAGTTTCTGCATTATATTTATTAAATTTTTTTATATCACTTATCTTTATTGATTTTGAACATGATACGTCACTTTTCCAGAGTGGGTTGGGCTTATCTTTCAAGTCTTCCTTGAAAAAACGTTCCCCTCTTCCCTCCGTACCAACCCCTCGCCAATGAACTGATGGAATTAATTAAGAAGTTTTAAGATCTTTTATATGCATACTAACATACCTGCAAATCAAAATAAATTTAAAAAAGGATACAGTCATTTGGTAAATGCTAAATATTTGATTTATTTGAGAAATTAATCCCATATTTTATGTAAAATATGACTTTTTTGTTTGATCATGGATGTAAGCCTTTCAATCCCAGGATGGTCCACAAACACTTTTCCAATGTACAGCAATAAGACGTTCTGCTTGTAATAGATTAATAGATTAACCAACTTACTTTCATGAGTTCTCAGGGACCAAGACCAAGAACACAAACCTCTGGGAGTACAGGGATCCTTTATGTTGGAAAGTGTGTTAATTATTTGTTTCCAAAAGTCCTGTACATAAGTGCACCTTCACATGCAGTAAAATAATGCACCTTCTGTTCTACATTTTACACAACTGTCTGGGATATTAGGATTGTATTTAAGCTTTTCTGGAGTTACATACATCCTCATAAGCATCATTATTTTTTGCATTTCTCTGGCCAATGGACAAAATCATAAACTTTACAAATTAATTTCATTCAATGCATGTTTATTGTGATATGACTGTAGCGTCAGTGTGTTTCCACAGGCTCCTCAGGAGCGAGCGCAGGATCTGCAAAAGAACAAAGGATTCAATTCAGACAAATTATTAATCCACTTTAACATCTTTTCTTTCCAGTATTTTTCCTTTGCACAGTTCAATTACAGTTACTTACTACAGGATACTTACAGTCACACACATAAGACACCTCCAGGTACTTGTAAGTGCCTATGCAGGGGTCTCCAAACACAGAGTTGTTTGCTCTGATAGTGCAGCTGTTTTTCCCGTTACAGCTGTGGAGTCAGAGTGACATGAGTAAAAACAGGCTTTAGAAAGCAGGTTGTTATGGAGGCCAGGTAAATAATGTGCAGTTTAGATTTGGCCTTTCCTTCTTTAATCAGAATCAGAATCATGTACTGTACTTAACTGTATTTATTATAAGGGTGAGCAGCTGTACCTGTCAGCAACTTGGCTAGTGGGTCTTGAACAGTCAACGTTTTGGATCTGACGTTCAGGCCGTCTGAAAGAGCAGGTAGCCTGGTCACGGCGTCCATAGTCAGCTCCGAGGACAAATATAACCTGCCCCACATCTGATGAGGAGTGACAGGCAGGAAAGGAAGGCAGGAAGGAAGGAAGGAATGTGGTTTATTTGATTTCTAATTATGTAATTATGATTTTGTTTATCACCATAAATGCAAAAAAGAAATTCAATCTTACCACAAAACAGATGTGCCAGAGAGCGCTCACATGCAACCACGTGAACTGTCAGAGGAACATGAATCATCATTAGAGATAAGTCACACTGATCAAACCTGTTAGAGGCTCTGAGTCACTGTGGATGTGGACGTCATGCAGGTGTGTGACTGACTTGCTGGGAAGCAGGTGTAGATGGTCTCCAGGTATTTGTGGACGCCAAAGCAGGGGTCAGAGGTACCGATGACATTTGCGTTGATCTCACACACCTTCTTACCATCACACCTTCAGGAAGGACAGTCAGAGCAGGTTTTTAGCACAAAGTTAAAGCTCAGGAAAATTAAAATAATCACAGAAGGTGAGAAATTACATCAGACGTACACTTGTTTAAATCACTATCATCAAGCATAAATACATAAACATACATATTTGTATGGGCTGAACACAGTATAGGAAAAAAAGTGTTATATTACATTCGCATATGGATCTGCAGTAATGCATTTTCCTAGTGTCTAAATAATGAGGATCTGGTGTGAAGTGCTTCAGTTGGTGACGCAGGTTCTTTCCTGAATAGTAAGTACTACATTTGAGACGAGGTCTTTCTCACAGTTCATTGACACTGAATGATTGACTCACTGCCATCAGCAGCTGAATGCATGTAGAAAAACACTATTTTAACTCTGTTATTATGGATGTGACGTGTACCTCCTCCTGAGGACGTCTGTGGTGCCGTTCTGAGAGCACTGTGTATCGAGCTGTTCCTCAGTTATCCATTCACTGCAGGTCTCATTGTCTGCACGTCCATACAGAGCTGCCTGCACACTGATCACCCCGAAATCTGTTTCACACCGGGAGGGGGGTTATTAAACATCCAGGTCTCTATTTTTTATAATTTTATGATCTTATTTCATATTATTCTGATATGATAATTTATGTTCTTAGAAAAATTTGGGTCAGTGTCATTTGTGCCACTGTAATTTTGCGGATCAGTGTTCACCTCCCAAAATCATTTAAAAATGTTAATGTGTACAATTCAACAATTCAAAATTTTCATTGTTGACACAAAGATTTAGAAAGTTCTGTCATACCACAGCTCAGGTGTTGGACGTTGTTGTTGCTGTCACAAGTGAGAACTCTCTCTGTAGAAACTACAAATATAAAGAGATATGAAAGTACAAATTGCAGTGTGTCCAGGCACATAAACTATATATAGATATATATAGATATATAGATATATACACAATATGTAGAAAATGAATCTTATACCACATTCTCTCAGATATTTACCTGCCGTCATGAACAGACATGTTGCTGCCAGCACTGGAAAACAAACATCAGTCAAACTGTGTCGGCCAAACAAAAGCGTAAGTCACAAAGTCTTGTATCCTGTCCTACAGCACAGTTTTCACTGCAGACATTTTGAATTGTAAATCACAGATTTTATTGGTAACATTAACAATGACTCTGTTCTGAAGCAGACATAATTAATGTTATTTATTACAACCGTGTAGAAAAGCTTTGAATGTCTGTCAAAGTATAAAACACAGTAAAACACATCATCGCTCGATTGTAAACACACATCAATCAACTTGCAACATTAATTTACAGCCGAGTCCATTTGCTTTCTTTAATAATCAATAATCGGATTTTACAACATGAGTCAGACAAGGAGAAACAAATTTCTAAACAGAGACAGAAAACCACCTGAATGAGCTGCTTCTTCAAACAACCTGGGGATGCTGATTTCCCTTCCAGCTATAACCATATACAGAACACTGGAGCATGCTGGGAATTATATGGCCGTTTCAGAACTAACCCAAAACAGTAAGTGCACAGTCTAGAACTATTTTTTCCTCAATAATTACACTGAGTTAATGAAATATTTAACTTTAGGGCCACAACAGATGAGTCGCAGCTGAAGCTGATGGGAAAATTCAGTTGTTGTGCATTAATGGAACAATCCACAAGCTCAGCAGATATCGCAGAAACTATTTCCTTCCTCCCAAAAAATCCCAGAGGACGTGGATTCTGAAAGAATATTAGATGTTTAAAGGTGGGGACCTGAAAGATGCGACCACAGAAGAGAGGTTGGAGGACTCCAATCAGATATAATAAAGCTCTCGGCCTCTGAAGCAAGGCAGCATGATTGTTGTTGTAGTTGTCAGTCAGTTGTTACTCACACAGTGCGGCGCTGAGGCTGAAGCGGAGCATGGTTTCAGAAGATCCCGTCTCAGGTGAGCAGTGGGACTGATGGAGGCTGGGTCGGTCACACCTGTATTTATTCTGCTTGATGAGGAACTGTCTTCGCTCTACCTGCCAAACAACCTGCAACAGCCTGATCTCACGCAATTGGCTCAATGTTTGGTGATCGTGATGATTTTTCCAGTCTGACAACAAAAACCTGCATTCACGTCTCTTTCCAAACAAGCAGTCACTTTTCTGACATTTCCTTCCTTGAAGGATATGCCCTTTATCTTTGAGGTGAATGTGGCCCCATTGTTTTCAGTTCATGTGCTTGTGTGGCCAGTTACTCTTCCTGATGTCACTAACCGGCCCATGACAGAGGGAGACGCACACAAACAATGTTAATCTGTAAGATCAGCAGTGTTATCAAAAACAGTAAAGACCGACCTTAACTGCTTCAAATGAATCAGACGTTACATACCCAGTTATTGATGCACTCTAGACTCAGACTCCTCACAGCCTTATACACTCAGGCATTAAAAGTAATGGACAAAATATATCTTTCTCGAATTAGTTCATAGATTTATCAACAGTTTAGATCCAGAGTCTCATATTCACAGAGAGAGAAACTGTGGTGAATGGCAACTGCAAAATATCATATTGTAGATCTAAATTTAGACAGTTGGCTTTCTCCATAAAGGACTGTGAACACATCACCAAGTGAAATCAAAGTGACTTCAGATATAAATTCCTTTACAACAAAGGTGAAGCAAAACAAAGCTGTATTCATTTCTAGCTGCTTGTGGTTCTTTTTCATTGTTTATGTTTGTAGCTTGTTGTTGTTGCTCTTTCAACTGAACATCTGTATATTTTTGCTAATTGTAGGATATTGTCAAATGTGTTGTCTGTTTGTTTTGTGTTGTTTTTGCTGTTGACTGTTTTAATTACATTAGACACGTAAAAACCCAACGAGGGACAAGAGTCGAGAATTAGCATCAGCTATAAACTCTTTGTGCAACTCATTAGTTTCATGCTTTGTTTTGAAACTATGTTAAATTGCATCGTCCCTATTAAATAAATAAATCAACTAAACTACAAAATTATAAAATACAAAATGAGTGAAGAAGTGTGTGAGTGCAATGTTGCATGGTGCATCAACAGAAACAACACAAACCAAACACCAACCAAAACCAAACTGGTGCCTCAGGGAGGAAAGAGACCCAGAGCTGAGCTCCAATATGGTTTTAAAAGCACCAGCGCACAGGAACCAGGTGTGCCAGGTGTGCTGATGAGCCCAGGTACTGACGACCCTTTGCCACTCCCACCTCCCAGTACCTGCAAAGGAGGCAGCCACACACAGGCAGCAAGAGGTACAGCTAGGAGAGGGCTGTCACACTAATGGACAGTTTGGCTCAGAACATGTTCATGTTACCTGAGAAATGACACATAGGTGAGTCTTTGTTCTTGGAATATGATAAAGCACCTATTGTGTTTTTGTTTTGTTTTTCCTGTCACTGAACTTCCTGGAAGATCCATACACAGCAGACACTGACAGTCAATCCTTCTGCTTCACCTGAAGGATTCATGAAGCTCTTTTTGTGCACATGTATTTATATTTTTAAATAAGGGATAACCATGTTTGTTTACTGTTTAATAAAGAACATTATTTATATTTTTGTCTAATTTGATACAAAGTACAGCTTGTTGCATCTTATTAGTGTACAGTAAAATAAGTGCGATTAGCAAAAAGTAAAACTTAATCACAAACTGATAAGATACATGTTGCAGATTTAAAGTTTGCAAATTTTATCTGATGCACGTATATTGTAATCTCATTGTGCTTTCACTATATTTACCAAGACTCTATCATAATGGTCACAGGATCTGCAAAAAGACAAATGAGATAAGTTTCACTTCAGATGGACAGTTAAACAAAAAAAAAATGCATTTTTTACTTCAAGAAGAAATGTAGACACTAAAAATCTGAATCCTATAGAGCCTAAAGGTTGTAATGTAAGCTACTTACATTCACAAGTGTAAGACACCTCCAGGTACTTGTAAGTGCCGGAACAGGGGTCTCCAAACACAGAGTTGCTTGCTCTGATAGTACAGCTGTTTTTCCCGTTACAGCTGTGGAGTCAGAGAGACATGAGTGAGGACAGGCTTCAAAGTGCTTCTGGTGCATATGAAATGTTGAGCATCCTCTGAGAACAGGTGGAAGTGGATGGCATCACAAATCTGCAGTGTTAAATACATCATGATTTTGATTTTCACAGGCTTCACAGAGCGGCAGCTGCACCTTTTAGAAAATCAAGACTTTTATTGAAATCTGCAAATGCGACATTATATTGATATGAAGGTGAAACATGTGCCTGAGCCAAGAACATGTCTGATAGAACTGTTGGGAAAAACATACAATTCAGATACTGGTAAAAGAATCATTTCATACAGACATTAGGACATTATGGTCTGTTAAACCTTAAAACACGTTGGACTTCATACATTAAGACAAAATGGGAGAAGGAAGGAGGGATAATTATATCTGAGGGAGAACAGATCACCGAAACGGAGGGAGTTTTGCTGGAAGAACCTGTTCAGGTATTTAATCTTCCTGTTTGTTGGAGAAACTGTGGAAATCAAAACTCAAACCACTATCATACATCAGAGGATGGAGAAAGATATAGAAAGCCTTACAAGACATTTTCCAATGTGATATCCCTCCCGAAATGAAGAACATATATATTGAATATAAACCAAGTCGAGACTGATCGAAAAGAGATAAATATTTAATGAATGTACTGCTGCTGGCTAGTAAAAACAATCTTACATGGAAATGGTTTTCACAGGAAAACCCAACTCAAAATGTGTGGATGGAGATTACAACTGACATTTATAAAACGGAGACGCTAACAGCATTTGTCGATCATAAATTGAAACAATGTAACGTCGCATATTGGAAAAAATGGACAAGTATGTAATGTCCTATGGGCCTGATTTTATTTTCACAAATCAATACTAGAGAAAAACATCGCTCCCTACCTGTTCATGGTTCTTTTTCATTGTCTTTTTTTTCCTTTAATATATACCTGTGCTTACAAACATGATTATATATTATATAACTACATTCAGGATGAAATCTGAGATTCATTGTATGGAAATATCTGTTTGATGCTGAAAGTCAATAATAAAAAAAAAGTATCTGTACCTCTCAGCAACTATGTTGGTGGGGTTATAGCAGTCAGTATTTTGGATCTTAGATTCAGACAGTTTGTAGATGCATGTGGTCCGGTCGTGGCGTCCATAATCAGCACCGTAGACGCTTATAACCTGCCCTGCAGCTGGCAGAATAAAAAGGTAGAGTTTGAATTAAAGAGAAAAGAGGAAGCTTTGAGAGGAAGGTGGCCAAAGGAGCAAGAGAAATATTAAGGTGAAGGCTGAAGTGCCATGAAACAGGAGTAAAAAGTGATCTTACCACAGTTCAGGTGTGCCAAAGAGTTCTCACATACCACATGGGTAGCTGCAAAAAATAACATGAATCACATTAAACATGCATGAATGTGAAATCCCACCTCTTTCCTCATGATCTTCTTCAAATCAGATCACACTAACAAAAATAGATAAACAGACAAACAGCCTGCTGCTGACTAACAAACTCCATGGCAACATGAAACCTCCCGTCTGAATCAACCAAGAGCTCAAAGCAGAATAGTTATACAGATATTTCCTGTGTGTTTAAAAAAAACATTTGAGGATCAGGCAAAAATACAAGCCCATAAATAAAGAACGATCAGTGCAGGTTTGCTTTAGTTTCATGCAGATGTGTGACTGACTTGATGGGAGGCAGGTGTACGTGGTCTGCAGGTATTTATAGGTGCCCCTGCAGGGATCAGGTGTGAAGGCATTTGAGTTCATTTCACACAACGTTTTTCCATCACACCTGCAGGAAAGAATATAAAGACCATGATTCAAACAGAATCACAAGAAAACTGAAATATGCGTTAGTGTTTTGTGACCTGGGCACAATACTAACGGCACAAGCACAAATTTTTATATCTCTCAACCAATCTCAATGACTCATTTCTATATTCAAAAGCTTATGATGATGGAGTAAAAATAAAAGTTTTGTCTCGGGTTAGTAAGTTTAGGCTGTAATGGAAGGAGGAGTGTGCATCAGTGAACTTAATACTTATGTGGCGGGAAATAATTCCTTGTCATAAGGAAATGTTATAACTTTTATTATACTTTATTCACTACTATTCACTGCGGCACAAATCTCTGCAATAGGTACCCCTCTCGAAGCAGCCTAGGAGCGGGCGATACCCCTAGTAGAGTGTGCCACTAGACTACCAGGGACAGGAAGTGGCAGAGGTTCTGACCATGGTGACGACCACCCGGTGTGACAGGCCCTGTTTAGACACAGCAAAGCCCAGTTTACTACTACCATAGCAGACAAACAACTGGCAGTGTGTGCTTCAACACTCAACCTTCAACACACTTACGGACACAATGTCTGTAAGTCTATGTCCCCCTCCTCAGACGCTGACTCTAGTTGAAATGAGCTGATCTCAATTGTTTGATTTACTGTCTGGGAGTTTACCACCTTAGGGAGGAACGAGGGATTTGGCCACAGCGAAACCCCCGTGCCATCCACCTCAAACACTGCTCACTAACAGACAAAGCATGTAATTCACTGACTCTTTTGGCTGAACAGATTGCCAAAAGGAACAGCGTCTTGTGAGAGGGACTTAAGGTCTGCCTGAGGCCCGAGTCAGGGATCTTAACACCAGTGGGAGATCCCATGATGGGGCTCTCAGCACCTTGCCTGGACACAGGTGATATGCCCCCTTTATTAACGGAGAAACCAAGGGGTGTCTCCCCACAGACACTCCCTCTACTAACTCCTGAAAGCAGGAAATGGCGACCGCATACACATTAATAGTACTTGATGCTCTCCCCGAGTCCAAGAGTGACTGGAGGCTGTTTGAATAGAAGAAGTGGGAGGGTCTACCTGCCGTCTGCTTGGGACAGGAGATCTGCCCTGATCGGCAGGGGCCACAGTCGGCTGTTGAAAACAGTCTAAATTATGATGATTCTAACTGGAGATAAAACTTTTATTTTTTTACTAGATCACAATATAAGAACAAATAATTGAAAACGTTTGAGAAATATAAACGTTACAGTGGTTTTTTTTAAATCCAGAATAACCGCTTCTCCATCGTTTATTCCGGTTTGTTTACAGGGCAGTCTTGACCGATCCAAGATGGCGGCGACGTTGCTGTATGGCAGCAGCGGGAACGTACCTTTTCTTGATGATGTCCAACACGCCGTCCAGAGAGCAGTATAAGTTTTCAGTCTTAGATGTAGACATTCCCTCACTGCAGATCACCCTGTCTTTACGTCCGTACAGCGCCGTCTGAACACTGATCACTCCTAAACCTGCTACTCAGCAAAGTGGTGAAAAAACAGTTTATTGAGAATGAAAATTAATAGCCCATCATAAATATTTATGATAATAAAATTAACTATTCGTAAGTTTTGCTACATAGCTAGCATTAGCAATAGCAGCTTATAATACGTCCTCTGAGCAGCACTACTTGTGATGAAATTGGCCGACTGAGCCTGAGCTAGCTGGTTAGCATGCTAAATTTAAGAAGTGATAAAACAGCGTTAACATTAGTGTTTCTTTCCACCTCTGGAGAGATGTTGGCGAGTGAAGGAATGTAGTTTGATGCTGAGCTCACAACATTTCCTTTAGACTGGTAAGTAAACAGCAGCTAATGCTACCGCTAGTTATATAGCAATAGCAAAAACTTAGAAATAGCTCCTTTGAATACAGTTGCAACTCTGATGGATTTCATCAACATAATCTATTATTCAGCAATACTGTTTTTGTCATGATAGAAGCAATTACTTAATCTTGTATCATAAAGAAAACAGTAGCTAACCTAACATACACAACAAATGTTTTCTTCATAGTCCTGATAAAATTCAACACAACATTTTTTTGTCTTAACACTTGTTGAGTCAGATCAAAAAAGTAATAAAATAAATAAATAAAAAGCATACATTTTTCAACCCTAACAACAAACCAAACCAACTCTTTCATGCTGCCAAAAAAAAATATAAGTACTGTTGTGTTCAGGAAATACATGTAAAGTCATACCACAGCTCAGCCGATGGATGTTGTAGCCCTCGCAGGTGGTAGCTGTCTCTGTGGGGAAATCTGATAAAGAAAAAAAAGAAAAAAGAAACAGATATGGAAGTATGAGTTTAACACAAAGCTAAATGCATTCAAACATCCTCATTCCATACATACAGTACAGTACATACAGTATATATATATATATATATATATATATATATATATATATATATATATATACACACATACATAGATATTTACCTGCACTTGCAAGCAGGCAGGTTGCTGCCAGGACTGAAAAAGAAACAGCACTGTCAGATTATTATTAAAAAAAAGAAATAGGACATAGATTATAGTATATCATATTACACTTTCTTAATGAGTCAAAATACAACATGAAACCACTAAGAGTTATAAAGGAACACTTTGGTTTCTTTGACATCAAAACTAAAACTTTATAAAATCACAATTTTAAATTTACCAAATTTATATAAAGCTATATTTTTTAAATAATTATTACAGTCATCAGTTCTACTCACAGAGTGTGGTGCTGATGCAGAGCATGGCTTTACAGGACCCAGTGGTAGGTGACCAGTGAGACTGATGGTGGGAACAGACACACTCCAGTATTTATTCATTTGGATCTTGGACCATCTGCTGCATCTTTTGTGCAAAACAAGCCTGAACCTCAGTGGCTTCTGTTCAGCTGGACAGTTTTCAAAATGAGAATAACACGACAATCCCATGAGGGACGGGGAAATGTCTGTTTTTTTAGAGCAGACCCTGAAGAAGCCAGAGCAGTGAAACAGACAAAGCAAACAGTCACTCAAACAGGAAGACTGGGAGCAGGAGAGGAGAAGATAAAATGATCAAATATTGGCTAAACACATTATAGACTAAACTGTACTGAATCTCGTTATACTTGTTCTAAATGTGTATCAGTAACTGTTCTGTCTGGCCACTTTCATTTGTGTATAAGAACACAAGCTTCTCCTATAAATGTGTATATAAATGTCAATATTGCACTAAATGATTTTGCCTAAACTGCTTTGGAGGAAATGTAATTTTCTGTATGGTTAATGTTCACAAGCAACATTTTCTTCCAGGAGAACGAGGTTCACAACCCGCGTCCAGCATGTGTTTAGATTCAGGCACAAACACAACAACAGGCAAAGATTGTGGTTTTGATTAAATATAGAAAACGTAAACAGAACCTGTGTTTTCCCCATTCTTAAGGGTTAGTGAATAAGTTTGTAGAAATAACCATTAAAAGCCAAATATCCCATTGGCCAGGGGCTTGTTTTGGAAGCATGTTCTTCCTCCACCCACGTGGGCGGAGGATTACAAACTTCTGGAGAACAATAATCACAACGTTTTCGTCATGATGACTTGAAGATACTGGCAAAAATAATATTCAAAGTGAGAATAACACATAGTCATCTACAGTGTCAGTTGACAGAAATGTTCAGTTTGTGCCAACATGTCAAGGGCGAGACAAAATGATGGTCTGAGGAACTAGGTATAATCTGATTGGGCCAGACACAAGAGAGAAATACTGTTTGGTTCCAGTTTTGGCCAAAGAGAGAATAAACAATATTTTGTAATTTTCAGAAAGAAACAAAACCATTGCAGCCAAAGACTCTGAGCCAGTGTTTTATTGATAGTCTAATACAGAGGTAAAAAGAGAGAGAAAAGGAGTTATAATCATAAATAATAACTAATAATCATTATTTAATATTGTGTTTATAAATAATTATAATTGGGGTTACAAAATAAAAGAGTTAAAAGAGAAATAACTGTTCCAAACATACAATATGAAAATCTGATGTCAAACATGGAGACTAGACTAATGCTACACTAACATCTGTGACACACACCTATTGTACTTTGCACATTTTGAAATATACTATTGTTTTTTTTTCTCCCTTTCCATGTGTTGTTTTATTCGGCCAATCCCATGTGATTCGTATAAAATTAAAAACATACTTTAATATAAGAATATAGAAACACAGCTTTGTGCAATTTTTGAATAATCGAATGCAGGTTAAGGAACTCTTTAATCACAGTAAAAGATATTTTACTTTTGAGATAAGTGGGTGAAAATGTATCTATTGTATTCATTTTAATTAAATTAGTTTGATGAGCTCATTGAACAGCTTTAAGAGATGAAGATGAAGAGATGTTTGAAGTTTCTCTCCTTCAAAGGTCTAATAACATGATAATGAAGCAACTCAAAGGAATCAAGAATCAATTAATTGGATTTCTAAATTAAGAATTAGAGCTATATGGAGGAACTGATGAGTGTGTGGTACTGACAAAGGGACTTCCTGTGTTGTCATGTAAAAGTTCTCCAAAAACAGAATTGTTACTGAAGCGTTGGGAACATGCTACTGTATGTGTCAGAGTGATTTCATTGTTTGTAGTTTAAGAGGTGAGAGATGAACCTGCATTTCAAACACTTTGTGTTGTTGAGGTGATTTAAATGGAACCGATTCTAAGTTAATGGAGACCCCTGGTGGTCGTGGTGGGAACCAAAAAACTCACAGAAAGTACAAATATCTGAGGGTCACAGACACCATCTACTGGAGTTTGGAGTCTAGTAAAGTACAGGAGCTTTTCTTTTAGGATTGCCATCAGTGTTACACACTGAACCTCAACAGTAGCACAAGCAACAGTGATGCCTATAACTTTCATTCATTAGCACACTTTGCATATGTTTCGTTCCTCAAATAATATCTAATTTTGTGTTGTTACTTCCTTATTTATGCAACAAATGATTGATCATAAAAAAAAGAATCTATGATAACACCAGCAACGTGTATGTAATACATAAATTATGGGTATAAATTTCCTGGCAGTTTTAAGGGAGGTGTATGTGATATCACTGCTGATGTGTTAAGATGAATGTTGGGCCTTAAGGGATTATTTTAACACATACATTTTTTATTTATATTTATTTTATTTTTCTCTTTCATTGTCTTTGATGTTTAACTCCCATGCTTTCCCTTGTGGACTGCCCCAGTATGTAGGAACTGCCTGTGAGCACAAGCCCAGTTCTCCCAGTTCTCTTGTTGTGCTTCCAGTGTGTAAATGTTACTGGATTCAGACATGTCGTGTGGTGGTGAAAACGTTGCACATCTATTTAGGGAGGCAGGTGTGTAGTAACAGGATAAGTGGATCCAGAGTGGCAATCAAAAAGTCCCGGCACTGTCTGAAGTGCAACAAACAATTTAATGCAACGTTTCGGTGCTAGACCTTCTCCTTAGTGTTGGAAAACCATCTGTAAAATGACTCACCCTGTCACTGGCCAGCTGTGTGTGTTACATTAGAGTAACTGTAGTGGAACAGCGTGGGTTGGATTATGGAACATGCAGCTGGAGAAAACAGGTGAATAAATGAGCAACGGGTCAGACAGAGAATCAGAAAAGCTCCGGCTCACAGTGAGAGTCGACACCTTTGGAGTTTATCACATTTTCCACAAAACGACTTCACAAAAATCCACTTTGTTAATATGATCAATATAAAAGAGAAAGAAAATAAAAGTCAGCGAAATCTGTTCTTGACAACTGTGGCCGTGTTGATAAGACACCAATATATATATATATTAAAAAAAAAAACTAACCTGAGCCACATGTTCACAGTACATATTTTCTTTCCAAGATGACAATAATGCTTAAAAAGTTCATATAAAGAAGATATCAATGATTAATCACAGAAAGGCTTGATAAACAATATCAATGTAAAACCACGATTTAGCAAATTCATACATCTCAAAACTCATCTGAGACACAATCCCAAGAAATTACAGTAATTGAAAGAGACATTGAACATTGAACCTGAATCTGAAACAGAAACTCATCGAGCTGAACTTTGAACCTTGGCTACGTTTGGGTTTGAAAGTAGAGAAGTTTGCGGAGGAAGTTAAAGGAACCAGGCATTTGCTTATAGAGCCCTTTTGCAGAGTTTTGGGAGACCTCGTGGTTCACCTGCAAATAAGAACAGTTCATAATCAGATGTGTCTGTGTTTAAATTTAAAAGCACTAAATGAAATGGTCAGAGGGATTTAATCGGGCCCCAGTTAATTTTGCAGTTTTAACAGAGAAGCTCACCATCATCAACATTGTCACTAAGTCATCTGTGGCAGCGTTTTCCTCGAGGATACGGTCCATTGTCTCAACGTACCACGATCCAGACTGGGTGTCTCTCCAAGAAACATAACCTACACACGTCACATGGTCAAAGTGGCGTTAGGAAGACGTTAATATCAAGTCAAGTCGATCTATTGATCTGACTTTACAACGAAGATGAAGTGCTGCTAAAAGCAAACCAGAGCTGTATCCATTTCTAGCTAACTGTATCTATTGTTAATTGTTTTATTTTATTTTTCTTTATTCTCGTAATATTATGACTTAAATTTCTTGGATGAATTTACTCTTAAAAGTATGACTTTGTTCTCCTAAACTCAGATTTTTTTTTCCTTTTCCTAGCTAATTGTATATTATCAATTGTGTTGTTTGTTTTGTGTTGTTTTTGTTGTTGTCTCTTCTTAGACTGTGCGTCACAATAAATGCATTTCAATATAGTATTTTACTCTGCTGTCATATCTGTAGTGTATTGTGATGCTATGATAATGAAAACTGACGGTTTTAATTACTCTGTACATGCAAAACCTCAAAGACAACACACCAGGAAAAGTTGAGTAGGACACCAGAATGTCACTCGGCGTGGGCAGAGTGACTCTGGCGTCCGGTTCGTCTGACATGCTCAGAGAGTCGCTGCTGGATGACATGGGAATGGCGTCCGTCTGGTCGTCTGCTCCGCCGAACGATGGTTTGACCTCATCCGGTGACACCTCAAAACCTGTGTCTCTTTCACCTCAAAGACAAAAGCATTTCCTGTGTGTGAGACACTTGTAGTTCATGTGTAACTTTTAAATGTTGTAAGACTAAACAGCATGTTCAGTGTTAGCTACCTCCTCCACATGCCTGGATGAAGAAAAGTTTGGGTTTGCCCTGTAGAGACGGGCAGTGCTGGCCGTTGAGGTAGTTTGTGATGTGCTGAACTGGGACGGACTGTCCATCCACACCATACACAGCACCAGGGAACCGGTTGTGACTCACCTAAGAGCATAGATATGAGCACACATCAGGTCTTACATGTCATCAGGATTGGAGCTTGTGTAGGTCAAAGAAAGTTCTGGAGTGTCGACCGACAGGTCTTACCTCAGTCCCATGTGACAGCATGATAACCACACAGCAGTCATATTGTGAGTGGTCCTCCTTAGACAGAGCTGACAGTTCACGCTTAATTTGCTGAAATGTGAAGAGAGCTGTTAGCTACATGCTCATAAGCTCACGTGTTTCAGTGAAGTTTCAGACACGGAGGCAGAAGAAATAGTTCTTACTCTTTGTTTCAAGTTTGTCTTGACTTCGACAATAAAGTTGAGCGCCTTGAATCTTCTCTCCAGCTTGTCACAGTCGATGTTGGAGCCTTTTCGGTTGCTCAATTCACTCTGAGGTTCAAACTCCACATTGTTTATGATGAGGCAGTGCCCGCATGGGCTGGCATCCATTTTATAGCTCTGACACAGACATACACGGAAAAGGAGGCACAGACATAAAATATGATATAAATATGTAATGTAGGATTAAACTGATTGTACAGCAATCTTTGTCCTTTTGTTTGTTGTAACAACTTACCTGTATACTGTCCCGTCGTTGTCTGCCTGGTGGTCTTGGTCTTATGTGCTCCCTTTCAGGTGCTGTGACATAAGCATCAATATGTGTTAAACATCAAGAAATTTATCAGATTGTTACTAATATATAAATTAACTGCATATCTTACATGGACTGGGAGTAGTACTGGGTCTCTGTACTGGATGGACAGGGAGTTCTTTTCTTTGCTTGTCAACATCCATTGGAGAGGCTGTTAAAGAAACACAGAGCAATTAATGATAAAAAAGTGTTCACATTACAAGAGTTAAAAGCAATTTCCTACTAAGACACAGTTATGATATTAATCCTCATGAGATATACCATAGTATCACACACTCACAAACTGGGAGAGGCTGCAGAACAGGCCGAAGAACCTCGGTGGGTGTCGCGGGCTGTAGATGAACTGTTGGAGCTCCATTCTGTAGGAGCTCCGCCAGACTGTGCTGCCCTGTCTCCTGAAGGCACAGCAGAAACAATGGAAAAGCTCGACTCCCGCGGGTCTCCAAGTCCCGGACCAACTGTCTGGCCTGGTCCCGTCTGGTCCCAGAGCCCTGAAAGGAGAAAGTTTGAGTTTGAGTGTTCGTAAACACCCCACAACCTGAACCTGAATGCTGCCACCTACATAGCTATCCTACCTTAATCTCATCGATCATGTCCTGGGTGAAAACTCCCTTTTCAAGAAGGCCGTCGTAGAGGTTCGATGGGTCCAAGTCTCTCACCAGGTTGGTCCTGTTGCGCTGAAGGATCTTCTTGTGTCTTTCCTCCATTCTCCATCCGACAGTAACGACCTGAGTGAGGAAGACAGAGGAGCCGTCTTTAAAAAGCTGCAACTGACAAAATATGTGACTGTTGAAAAGTCAGTCGGTATGTTAAAGTGAGCGATGTGATAACAAGTCGCGTGTAAGAGTGAAATTAGACCTACAGACTACAAATGTTAGAAGTTTCGTCTGTTTCGTCTTGTTTGTGCTCGGTTTCACTCGCCACTTCCGTGTTTACATCACCGCTGCCTGTGATTGGTCAACTGAGAGAGCAAATCGCGGAAAAAAATGGGGTGAGTTTGATTCTATTCACCGCGCGCCGCTGCTACGCGGCTACCGTATCACAACATATACATGCTGAAAAATCGCGGCGCGACGGGGATAAAAACCGAGAACACACGAACGAAGCAAAAGGTGTCACCGAATACTCACTCTCCCAAAATTACTTTCGACGCTGGGCGCCTCCCCCCTCCTCTTCTTCAGCTTATTCTGCTTCGCGGCAGCAGGTTGACAGCTTTGCCCTGGTGATGCTGCTGAACACACCCTTCGCGTCTTCACATCAGCGTTAACCGAGACGCCAAGGAGCATTTAAAATCTTCACCAAATATGTGGCGTAGTACCGGTTGACCGCATCTGCTTGAGGTGACTGGGAAAATGTTGAGCTGTTTCGTGGAGACAGCTAGCCACTGTATCAACGCAAATAACCCTAATGGGGAAAAAAAATCTGCGTGAACGTTTTTTTTTATCCCTTAGGAATAACGTTAATGTCACAGTCCAGAAACATGTCAGTAAGATTATGACGTGGTGTTAGCTGTTGCTGTGTTAGTTAGCTGACATATATCCTAGCCTGCCTAGCTTCTGGTTAGCATGCTATAATGTAATTTTCAGCATCTTTAGCTAACCGGTTGTCTTCATCACACAAACGTCAATATGGTTGAAAGGCGGTTTAAACTGAGTTTTAATGCAGATAAAGGTTGTATTGTTATTTCAGGTGTAGTCCACTTTAACTTGATGGTGATATATATGTATATAAACATATTGTTAATTGTTTGTTGCTCTATGATATGTTAAAGGTAGCTGTGATGGCAGGGTCAAAGATGTCTTTGCTGCTGGCTGTAGTGCTGGTCCTCTCAGTGCTGCTTACAGGAGCAACCCATGCCGGGCCTGAGATGGACCCATACAAAATCCTAGGAGTAACCAGGAGTGCAAGCCAGGCTGAAATCAAGAAAGTCTACAAGCGCCTTGCAAAAGAATGGTATATATTTTCACCAGACGCTCACCTGTTGAAATTAAAATACATTCACTTCTTAACTAACAGGTGTCTTTTTCTCAAGGCATCCAGACAAAAACAAAAATCCAGGTGCTGAGGATATGTTCATCAAGATTACCAAATCTTATGAGGTTGGTCACATTTCAAAAATGTGGTCCATCAACTGATGTATCATGGCGTGTGTGTGTTGACTCTGATAAATGCCAGGAACATACAGTATATATTATGAATGACTGGAAGATGTTGTGTCGTATTGATGTTTGTTCCACCCAACATTCAGATCTTATCCAACGAAGACAAACGTGCCAATTATGACCGTTACGGGCAAACTGATGACACCCAGCCTTACAGCAGCGGTCGCTATGGTCATCGCCACGACAGCTTCTACTTCGACGAGTCTTTCTTCAACTTTCCCTTCAACAGCAAAACCCACAGAGACTTTGCTGACAGCAAGTACACGCTGCACTTTAACCAGTACATCAACGACGTGGTGCCCGACAGCTACAAGAGGCCGTACCTGATAAAGATCACCTCTGACTGGTGCTTCAGCTGCATCCACATCGAGCCCGTCTGGAAAGAGGTGGTGCAGGAGATGGAGACTCTAGGTGTGGAAATGACCCAGCTGCTGCCCTGCCCTTTATGAAGTTTCACAGAGTGAGTTGAAGAGGTTGATGTGGATATCCTGTCTTTGCAGGTGTTGGAATCGGCGTGGTGGATGTTGGCTACGAGAGACGGTTAGCCAATCACCTGGGAGCTCACCGCACCCCATCAATACTTGGAGTCATCAATGGCAAAGTGACGTTTTTCCATTATGCTGTTGCGAAGGAGCATCTGAGGCAGTTTGTAGAGGACCTTCTTCCTCAGAGGCTTGTGGAGCGGGTAAATATCTGCCTGTCTTCTCGTAAACACAGTATATTCTGCAGGATGTTACATAATTTGTTTCAGATTAAGATTCAGACTTTATTTATCACAAGAAGGGCAATTCCTTTACAGCTCACCCAGTCCATACACACAACTTCAGAACTCACAGGCAGATCAGTTCATGTCAGAGGCAACAGATCAACATAGGAGGGTCAAACTAAGGAACAACATGCAGGAATAAGTCAAATAAATAAGAGTAACACAAGTACAATAGATAAAAATAACACATTATGTTGCAGTTTCTATGGTGATAGATAATAGAAATACTTTAATTAATGAATGAATGAATAATGAATTAATGAAATTTAAATTAAAATATATTTATATATAATTAAAATGGCAACTGTTGACGTTTAGTAGCCTGATAGCAGAAGGAATGAAGGACGTGGAGCAGCGGTTTGTTCTCCCATTGTAACACTGACCTCAGGACATTACAGTAAATTCATTTGACATAACATGGACAAATCAACAATCAATTAAACCAGCAAATAAATGAGAAAGTTAGAAAACTTTCAATGAATGATTGATAGAAATGTACCCATATACATACACCAAATTAAGAAAATGAGAAAAAAGAAAAGAAAAAAGCAGATGTATATATGTTTATCTACACTCACACATACTCTCCTACACATCTCCGTACTCAGGTGTATATACGATATATATACCTATACGATATCAACCACAAAACCCACATACATACATCCTCCAACTTATAAAAAAAGAAAACTAAAAAACTGCCTGCATACATGGACACCTGTAACTTAGGGCGGGATGGATTGTTTACATTTATCAAAATGAATGAAACAGTTTTGTTTTTTCTTCTTTTTTTTCAAATTTCAGGTCACAGACAAGAATGACCTGCAGTTCTTGAACAGCTGGCACGAGCTCAACAAGCCACACGTGCTTCTGTTCGACCAAGTGCCTGTAGTTCCCCTCTTATACAAAGTAGGCTCTTTTTTTTTATTTGAAATGTACCTCTATGTAACTGCGTCACTAAAACAAACATGTCAATAATTTATCACTGCATCTCCGTAGCTGACAGCTTTTGCGTATAAAGACTACCTGCA
Organism: Seriola aureovittata; assembly: GCF_021018895.1. Taxonomy (NCBI): domain Eukaryota; kingdom Metazoa; phylum Chordata; class Actinopteri; order Carangiformes; family Carangidae; genus Seriola; species Seriola aureovittata. Next base: position 21,053,456 of record NC_079372.1, read on the forward strand.
GTTCGGCTATGTGGACCAGGGCCTCTCAGAGACGGCCAATCTGCAGAAACAGTTCAATATCAACACTTACGCTCCGACCATGCTGGTCTTCAAAGAGAACATCGACAAGCCTGCTGACATTATACAGGTCAATCACAGCAATATGGAGCCTGAGGACATAAAGTAGATCCGTTCACTGTTGTTTTTACAGTGAAGTAGTTCCACTTTGCTCTTTTTTTTTACGTGGTTATGTTTGTTCTCTGCAGGCTAAAGGAATGAAAAAGCAAATTATCGACGAGTTCATGTCAAACAACAAATTTCTGCTCGCTCCGAGGCTGGTCAATCAGAAGCTGTTTGACGAGCTCTGTCCTGTCAAACAGTTCCACAGACGCAGGAAGTAAGAGAACCAAACATTTTCTCTTTTTTTTTTTTTTTAAACATCTGTTCACACCTGATAAGTTAACGAGAGAAAATTAAAATATGAAACCGAAGTGTCAAATTAAAAATTCAGGTATTTTAAGTTACGCAGTGTGTGTTCACCTACGTCCTGTAACGTCCGTCCTTTCCCTCAGATACTGTGTCCTGCTGATGACACGGGACGAAGAGACCTTTTCTTTTGGGAACCAGGCGTTTCTCTCGTTTGCCTCCGCCAACACCAAGGAAGTCGTTAGGTTCGCCTACGTGTACCAGCGGCTACAGCAACCGCTGTGTGACATCCTCATGCAGAACAAGGACAGCGCACAGTCACCACCACAGGTACACACAAACGCACACACACACACGCACAAACGCACTTCCAACACTACAACTGCCACTTTCACCATGAAGCTACATTTGAGAGTTGGCATTGCTTTAGGTTGTGCACCATGAAATTAATTCATTGTAGCAGGATAATGTATTAACAAGTAAGCTAGACCACCTCAAACCATATGTGATGTCTAATGCTAAAAACCTGATTCCAAGCTCTGCTTTGATAAACACATCACTTCTGTTTTTAAAAATAGTTACTATAACTCAGTAAAGACTTCTGTACAGTATATATAAGCCCATAAAACAAAAAAACAAAAAACGGTCCTTTAATTTTTCCTTATTTTATATATAAAAACAGTGTGAACCATAATAAAGAAGGAAAATATCAACCCAGAAAGTTGCACACGTTTGTTTGAGTTGTTCTGGAGGTGATTTGAAGTTTCTATCTTTATCTGATCATGAGTTCTGCTCATTCTTTGGAGCAGTATTTATGGGTGTTTTTTGTCTGCTCCTTGAAAAATCAAGGCTCTTAGATCACAGACCTTATTCACTGGCACTCAGCTCCTGGATCACTCAGACCTGGAAGCACATCTCTCCCCTTTGTCCCACAGTCACCACTAAGGATGTTTTCACACCTACAGTTCATTTGCTCTGCTCCACATCAGTTGATGAGTTTGTAAAATACAAGAGAACCAGAATGCATCATTACAAACCAGGTGAGAATGTTCTCTCCTCTTATTGGTCAGATTGTCTGGCGCAGGGAAGTAAACACAGGGAAGGATGTTACAGGAACCGTCAAGCTCAAACTTGTGAGTTCCCCTGCTGGTGGGGTCGGAGCCAGTTCCACTTCCTCTAAAGGGTCTTGGTGCGATTGTTTTGGTCTGATTACTGTTTTCTCATCTGCATAAACGAATCGTACTGAGAGGGAAAACCCAACCAGGGTTCTAGAGCAGGTGTGAAAGCACCTTGAAACGATAAGGTGACAGAGACTTTGCTCCAAAATGATGGAACCAGTTTCCTTTAGAAATCAGATGAGCTTTTTATTCACTGGCCTTTTTAGCTTGTCACCTTTTACTCCATTTTCATGTTCATTATTGTGTATTTGCTCCTTTTTATTTTCTTGTATGTTTACATGTTTTTGTATGCAGTATATTTACTATGCTTTTCTTGTGTTTTACTTATTCTGTACATTTGTTTTACTTGCTTTTATTTATCTTAATTGTCCTTTGTACAGCACTCAGTTCAAGGATTATTCCTCACTGCCCAAACAAACTTTTTGGAAAAACTATAATATAACTCCATATAACTCTAATTAAAAAACAAAAATAAAAACTCAATTTTTTTTTCACTCAAGAGTAAAAAGTCCTTTTTTTTGGTATTTCTTTAAAAGATGATTAGATGATTCATACTTCATACATAAAGGGTGCACTGGTCATGATCCATAGCACTGGACTGAGAGCCTCTTTGAAACTGTCTGGTGTGTGTGTATGTGTGTGTGCGTGTGCGCAGGTGGTGATCCTGGAGAGGCGTAACGCTGCAGGGAAGGCCTTGTTTAAACCCGTGACCGCCTGGAACGGCAGTGAAGAAGACAAACAACGTCTTCTGGACGAGCTGGAGCGACTTCAGAAGGACCCGTCCATCCTCATCCACGACGCCATGCTGCCTGAGCTCAACAATGAGTTTGCATCGGTAAGTTCTCTGTGAGTTAAAATGGAGGGTTTGAACGAGTGCTGGGCGATTAATCTAATGTTGTTTTTAATAAGGATTTTTGTCTTTCCAACGATTATGAAAACAAGATAATGAAGATGTCAATTTTCACCCCACCCCTGCAAAAACCAACCCCCCCCCCCCCCCCCCCCCCCCCCCCCCCCCGTCCACTTTCTGTTTACGCTTCGGCGTACGTTAGCAACATATGAACATATGTAGGAGTGCGTCATCTTGAGCAGTTTGCTGGTTCACAGACTTTCTATACATACTCTGGAGAGACCATGTCCTGGTTGGCTGCTGTCCCAGATATATCTCAGATATCTTTAACTTATATCAGATATATAACCAGAAAAAATATAAATCTGTTTTTTTTATTTTATGTTTTTCTTTTTTGATAGTGCTTGATATTAGCTTTACTGTCTACATGCATGCTGCCAGGGTTGATGTGTTGTAGTTGATCTTATTTATTTTGATCTATTTTATTTTTAATCATTTTTATATTATATATTTAATTGTATATTTACATATATATTATTTATTATTTTATTTATTTATCTAATTATTTTAAATATATTTTTTATTTGTTTTTCCGTTGAATTGTATTTAAAACGTTTTTTTTAAAAGCGTGGTGTTTTCAAAATCAATGAGTAATATCGTTAAATAATCATGATCTGAATATTAATCAAATTAATCGTGATTATGATTTTTGTCACAGTCGAGCAGCCGTGCAACAAACTGTGTAACCAGTATTCTTACAACCAGGTACTGTTTGTTAAATATCCACCACCAAAGGTAATGGTTACTAAACGTGGTGCTCTCACTCCGTAGATGTTTGTAATCCGATGGATCTACGCGTCATACGATTACCTCTCTGAAGTCATCGATGATATTCTGCACAACAACTGGTAGGTAGAAATCTGAAGTTTCGTCCAGTTCAGCAGTTCCATGTAAATGTTAATATTTGATGTGACAAATTAAACATTTATAAAGTTTGAAATTGCTCTACACCAGTACTTAACTTTCATGCGAGCTTTCCTCTCCATGTCATGGAAGAACACACTCTTGAGATGTAAATAAATACAGTGTGCTGTGTGTGATGACCTGCAGGCGTGAGATGATGCCTCTTCTGTCCCTCATCTTCTCTGCCTTGTTCATCTTGTTTGGAACTGTGGTGATCCAGGCCTTCAGGTTGGTTGCTTTACTGCACACGTTTCACTAGACCACCAACTCTGTAACTATAGCAACAGCGTCATCTTTTCACCGTATAAACAAAAGCTAAAGACGAGCCAAAGAAAACAGCTGTAATGCTTTTAATTTTACTTTGCTTCATCTGTGCTTTCCCTTTGTTTTTCAGTGACTCAAGTGAAGATAAACAGACAAAACCAAAAGCAAAGGATGGAACAAAAGCAGAGAATGGGTCACCAGGGAGCGGTGCTTCAAGGCAAGAACACATTTAACATTTCACGCTCTACTGAGCGCAGGATTTATCTTTGTGTTTTTAAGATTCAATAATATCAAACACTGCGATATTTCCTGCCATATGCAATTTTTTTCTTTCACTTTTCTGCACTTCTGCCAAGTCTGCCCGTCATTTCACTGCTTTGTGACAAATAAAACTTTTTACTGCTGTTAAGTGGCGGCATCACTTATACCTGAAACATAAAATACAATAATATAATTATATATTATTGAGGAAAAAAAACACCTGAAACATAAAATTTTATATATTGCGATATTTGGGTTGGACTGTTTAAAAAAAAAAAAAAAAAAAAAACTTAACGCAGCAGTTGCTACTAAAATATGTTTAAACTTGAAAGGCTGGGGTCTTCACAACTGATTACTCTACTGAGATATTATTTTTATTTATTAGTATTTATTGCTAATTTTGTATCTTGCCTGTTGAATTCATGTCTGGACTGATGGGACAGATGTTTTTGAACCATTTAATAATTATTTTAGTGTTTTAGGATTTGGGTATCTTGTGGCTGAAAATAAAATGAGATGAATTGAGATGTTACATTTTGGATATCATTTTGGATATATTGTCTTTTATCGCTGTAAATTTTGATAAAGCTCAATGTTTTTGCTGTTGGCTTTAGTCGGCCCCCTAAGAAGAATTTTGTGGAGGTGACGGAGCTGACGGATATCACTTACATGAGCAACCTGGTGAAGCTGAGGCCAGGACACATGAACATAGTGCTGGTGCTCACCGACGCCTCCAAGAACATCCTCCTCAGCAAGTTTGCCAAAGAGGTCTACTCCTTCACAGGGTGAGCGAAACAAACATCCTTCATGGAACAAATGAACTCCATTATATGAGCATTAAATTATTGATACTTCATGACATCTGTTCTTTCTTCTCTCTCCCAGGAGCCTGACGCTGCATTTCTCCTTCCTGAATATTGACAAGCACAGCGAGTGGATGAACACGCTGCTGGAATACGCCCAGGACGCCATGCAGATCGACGCAGACGAGGACGACGGTGGAGACCACAAGATGGACTACACCGGCTACGTGCTGGCACTTAATGGCCACAAGAAATATCTCTGTCTGTTCAAGCCCGTCTACACCGGGGAAGACCTTGAAGGTAAGTCATCTGAGGACGAAGGGGCCACTACAGGGGGGAGATCGAGGTCCAGTTCCCGCGACGACCACCCGCCGCGCAAATCCAACCGGTCCCGCAGCATCTCCACCCTGCAGATCCACCACAAACTGGACCGCCTGGGGTTGTGGATGGAAAGGCTCATGGAGGGAACTTTGCCCCGCTACTACATCCCGTCCTGGCCCGGACTGGACAAGATCACCCCCTGTAAATAGACGGAAGGACTTAGTATTTATCTACCGTCACACAGACATGGTTTCCCTCTCGTGTTCTGCTGAAGTTAGGCTAGAGCTGCCTTTTTTTTTTTTGCATTTGAGATATTTATAGTTAAAGAAGTCTTTAAAAGTTGGGTCAATATTACAAACTTGACATTAGTGTAACTACTGTGGGACAGGTCCTTTAGCGAACCCCCTCTAACACTCATTGCATGCTGTTTTCAACTGTTGCTAGTCTTATTTTATCCAGGCAGATGTTGCTGCAGCTGCAGCTGCTGCTGCCACTGCCTTGTGAACAGGCAACAGAATCACTGTGGCCACATGTGCTCTCCTGCCCTCAGGACCATCAGTCACTGTTACTAACCGAGGCAGGAAAACTACTGTAGTGTTCATTGATGAAAACTGTGAATAGAGATGCATGTCTCTAACACTAAATGTCTTTGCCTTTTTATGCATCTCTGCCCATTTCTATTTATCTAGTTTTTTTAGTTTTAGATTTTCTCCTGAATGCTAACTCGCTTACACAATATAGCAAACTGCTGTAATGACATTTTTGCCTTTTACCTGGACCTCAAGGGGTTATCCGTGTTCTTCCTGATCATATGATTGCAGAAAAAGAAAATTAATACCTGTTTTGTTACATGGAAACTGTTGCAGCTGTGGTTTATAAATGTACGTCACTACAAACAAGAATTATTTAGCTATTTAAAAACCTCAGTTAGCCAGTAGCTTTATGTAGCAACCCTAACAAGCAGGCTGTGTATTTCATGTCCTGAATGTTTTCATACGTCATCGTCATGTCATCTTGAATTACGACAAACACATGACAGTGAGGTCAAACTTAGTTTGTGCTTGCTTGATTTATTAATTTGTTTTGTCCGCATCAAGTGGAAAAATGTCATTAATCAAATTTTGTTGGTACTATGTTATGTAAATATTATACATAATCATGTTATCTATAGGACCTGTATTTTAAAGAGTATGTAACTTGAAAGAAAAGGTGAATGTTTTACATGGATTTATCAAAATGCTGTAGTTATGTTTTTTTTTCTAGTTCTCATGAAAATTTTCTTTTGCGAGTTAGTGTAAAAAGAACTGTCTGCTACTGTCAGATGTTTCAGTTGGTCTTCAGTAGTGTGTTTATCCTCTTGTTGGTTGTAATAAAATGCTTTATGTTTATTAATTAAAACAATATAAAGTTTTAATTGTTGCAGAATTTACCTTCTGTAGGAGTTCATTCAGCAGGACGGCCTGGACATTCAGCATCACCTCTAACAAGAATCAGACCACGGCAGTTAACAAAGCTAAGATATAACACAAATAATTACTGTAACTGTCAATATTGTGGTGGTTGTTTCCCCCACCAACCAGACGAGTTACAGGAAACATGGTCACAGTATCTCCTTCCTGATTTACAGCATCGAATAATGGCCAGAAGTATTTTAGCAGAACATAATGATGTCTAATCGGTTCATCCTTGAGTCCAATTTAATGTTTGCATTTTTGCTCAGGATACAATACCATTAATATAAACTGTGCATGTGTGTTTAGGAGCCCCAAAACAAATACTGCCGCTGTGTTCTCACTGGAAATTACGATCGCAACATGTGACTGATTGTTGCTCAAATGGAAATTGAATGATGCACCTGGAGAGAAACCATGGCAACCACAGACTCTTACGGACCAATAAACCACTTTACCGTACTCTCAGTATAATTAATGTGAATAGTATTTAGACCAGATACATTTCAAACACATGCAGCCCACACATTGAGAGAAAACTGTCAGTAAAACTTTATTTTATTGAAATATTTAACTCATTGGAATAATTGTAGAAAAGAAAACTTATATGTTTGACTGATAACCCACAACTGATCGGGAATAAATCCTAGAACACATACCTGTGGAAAACTACTTTTTCATTTTAAGTTTACATGATCATTTAAATAAAATCCATAATAGGCTTCTATAATGACTTTAATATGTATAATTTTAGCCTGTTATTTTTCTGCATTAGATGCTTGGATGGAGCACTATATTATAATAATGAATTATGCATTTAAAGGAGAAGCCAACCCTTTTTATTCAATTCAAACTGCTTTTTGAGGGACACCTGCAGTGACTGAGGTCAGTGTCAGGATGAGTCTCTACCACATGAATTAAACTGAATGTAACGTCCTTTGTGCAGATTGAAATGTGAGGAGTGAAGTACACGCACCAATCAGCAGGAACATTCAAAATTTCTCCAGGAATTTTCTAGTACTTTTAATGTTATCGTCTACCGGTGCAATCTTGCGTAACTGTATCATCTGTTCTGCTCTTCCTTGTTCAAATTTGGATTTGGATTTTAAAGTGTGTTTTGTCTGTATGCTAATCAGGCTGCGCGGACTCTGTGACAGGATTGGTCGGAGCAGAGAGGAGGAGCCTCTAACTCCACGGCTTCTCCCATTGGTGCGGCAATGATCCTGTGAGTCCTCACCACAGCTGCAGCCTTTCAGCATCAGAGGAAGAAAATTTAAGAGCCCGGGCAGTACATCACTAGTGGAGGCTGACATGAACTTTGATACCATGGTGATTGTTTGAAGTGATTGTTCTGCAGACCAACTGACAACACCAGTGGATTAATAATAAATCATCAGTTCCGCTCTGAGCTGCAGCAGGTGCTTCATTAGTCATCTGATGGCAGAATAAATAGCATTTGGCATCATTTCTGTCTCTGGAGCAGGCCTGAGGTTTCTCTTTGAATTTGGGTGAAAAGTCACTGCTGCATAGTTCAGGTCTGAGCCCTGACCCTGTGAACAAAAGGATTTTCAGTCAGTCTCAATCTCATACAGCTGTGCATGTGAGAAAACGACAATATCATTCACTGACAAATGACTTGAAGTGATTGTAGCAGCTGCTGAAATACAAAAATGTAAAATCTTTAACATCACCTCTGTCTGTTGTGGATTTTCTTCTTCAATGCGAGCTACACAACAGAAACAACATATCTGGTTAATTGACAAATGCTGTTTCAAAATGTTTGTTTTAAACACGATTTTACTATCATGTTGAAGATGCAACTTAAAAAGATGTGAAAGATGTGAAAATACAATAACTATTATTAGAAGTACCTCTCTTAAGCTGTTTTATTTTGACAACCAAACAAATGGTGACCACAGCGAGGGAAACAGTCAGACCGCCCAAGATCATAATCATCGCCTTTGCAAGTCGATTGAACACTTCGATAATGAGAGACAGTTAAATTAGACTTTGTACATTTTATACCACTAGTTGCTTGAGATCTGATCAATATTAAACTGAACAAACTGAATGACACAGTGCACAACAGAAATGTTTAAGTGAGGTAGGATGAATTTAAAATTTAAATTATCTCAAGAGTCTAAAAATTCAAACTGAGGTCTTCCAAAATTACATGTTATGTTGATAGACATCGACCAAAACGCTTATAAAACTTACCTTGCACTTCTAAGTAAGTGGCACCCACAATAAGCGGGTTTTTCCTTATGTAATATCCACAGAAATACAGTCCAGAGTCAGATACATCCACTTGTTTGATTTTGAGAAAGACAGTGGACATGTTGGATGTCATTTCGAATCTTCCATTCTCAAATCCATTACAGTATGAAGCAGAATCAAAAGCCTTGAATATATGAGAAATACAGCGGGCATTCAATAGCTTGACCACCCTGAACCAGAGTATTTGACTAGGAGAACTGGTGTAGTTGGAGCACAGCAAAGTGACCGCGTCACCAGGCTGAACCTCCAAAGTGTAAAACTCCGAAACTGAGACAGAGATCCCGCCTGAAAGAAGCACACAACTGATTAGTTGCAGGAACCCAAACAATAACCTTTGTATGACTTCAGCTATTAAATTGTTCAGTTATTGTATTGTTTTTAAATGCCAGTACTTACAGAGGCTGCAGAGAAGTGAAACCGTTATCAAGGTAAAGTTCTTCATTGTGCTTGTGATCGTGTCACTTCAATGGCACTTTGCAAATGAAAATGCTGCATCTCGGCGTGGGAAGTGTGGGCAGGCTGTGAAAGTAAGACAATACATTTTGTCACTTGTAGAGGAGACGGTTTAGTTCAAAACTTGTGATGAGGTATCACTTCTCTCTTGCTTGTAGCAAAAAGGCCATTATATTGTGACATCTGTCTTCCTGTGGTTGAGACTTTTTTTAGACTGACAGAGTGCTGAAAACCTGTAGCCACTTTAATAATATCCCAAATACCCAAAAGGTGTTTAAATGTTTAAAATCACCCTCTTTAAATAAAGTGAATAAAGTGACATTTTGTGTGTGCGTTCTAATGAAAGTTGATTGTACACAATAATAATGACAATAATGGTAAAAATAATGATAATTGTAAAACTAACGATAATGATGATATTGATAACAATTATAATGCCAACAATGAGTTACAATAATTGCAATAAATGATAATGATGATAATAGTGGCAATGTACGTGGACATGTACAGTATATAGAGCTGCCCCCCCCTTGTTTGTTACCAATTTAAGAGACTCAAAGTAACGTTCAGTATCAATTAGAAACAATTTAAATGAGGGAACTGGTTTAAGAAATTTTTCCTTATGAAAATGAAATTTCCTCAGTAAAATAAAGAGGTTAATAATATTGCAGAAATTGTAATCCTTACATCTGGCTCTCGACTTCCTTGTTCAATTTTCAAGGTACAAGTTGGATGATTGATAGATAGATAGATAGATAGATAGATTATTTTTTTGTGCAGTAAGATGAGACGTTTGCTGCTGCCCCAGCAGACTGCAGCATAAAAAAAGTGCACTGACCACCACTGACTGATAAAACGTGCAGCATTTCACTGCAGACGTCAAAAGACCTGAGCCTCCTGAGGAAAATGAGCCGGCTCTGCATCTTCAGGTAGATGGCATCCGTGTTCAGGGACCAGTCCAGTTTACTGTCCAGGTACACACCTAGGTATTTGTAAGTGTGCACCACCTCAGTGTCTTTCCCTTGAATGTTGACTGTTGACTGTTGTAATCATACAACAAGAACAGCTGCAGAAGAATTATACATCATGCACGGACTGAAATCTCCTCCTCCTCTTTCCACTTTGCCATAAACATCACCATCTGTAGGCTATATTGGATTTTACAGCAGTTTCCACGAACTTGAACATCTGTGGAGAGAGTTACAGTAACACAAAGGAGCCACAAGATGATGCTGTTCCGGCTTTCCGATCAATACCGGAGGATAACAGCCAGACTTGAGTACATGGACCAGACTCGGGCTGAGGACCCAGGCATGTGTTGGGCCCGAAATTTCATTTGGAAATATGATTTTGTTTGTTTCATTGGAGGAAGGTTACGGTCTTTTGTTGCTCCACACTCATCTGATGTTTCAGTCTGCTGTTATTTTTCATCTCTGCAGTGGAGCAGACATCAGTGGACGTTGAAGTCACATGATTTATTTGCCAATATATATTGTCAGTTTCCATTGCATTTCGTGTGTATTTTCTCATTTGATGGTTTGCTGCGTGAGGAAGAGAAAAACAGTTTAAAACAAGAGCTGCTGCTGAGGGTTGATATTGGACTGGAGCTGTGTTTTGTTATGAGGTCAGGTGTTTCTGTTTTTACTTGAGGTAACGGTGACTGAAAAGGAAACTCACTCCCTTCCTTGGAGTAGATTTCACTAAATTTCTTGGCAGACGTTTAACCGTATGTGTGAGAAAGGTGTGTTTGTGTGTGTGTGTGTGTGTGTGTGTGTGTTTTGTGCATTAACTCAAGTCAAGAGCCTGAGTTCCTCTCTTTGCGTTCAGTTTTAATTACCGGAGCCTCGTTGACTGTATCCTGTGTTTGTACCTGTTTTCCTGTGCGTGTTTGAAAGTTCATCCTCAGACCTTAAGTCACACACACATTTGATGTATTTGTGTTATTTCACACAGATTTAGACTAAGAAGTTTAAACAACTTTAGACCAAGCGCAGTAACCTGCAAGTCTTTTTGTTTTGTGCCGTTTGCTCATCTGCAAAAGTTGAGCAAACAAAAATACAGCTCCATAGTTTTAGACTTTAAACCCCAAATCAATTTGTTCCTGCTTTAGATCAAAGTCTTTTAAAATGGGTCATAAAAGCCTCTGTCATTGGTGTATTTGTTGGGGACTATTTTCAGCAGCGGATGAATACACATTTATTGCTGGAGTTAGCTAGTTAAAAAAAAACAAAAACATTCAACCGAACAAACAAACAAAATGAATATAAATACATAGATGTGAATAAATGAAACAGTGTTCCTCGTAATGAAGGAACGTGATGTGACCCTACTGATATTTGAATGGTTTTGGACAACAGTGCAGGTGTATGGCACAGAAGAACAGGGATCTAATGACATCAGATTTATTACAGCGAGTCAAACCTTTTCACAAAGTAAAGACAAGGTCCCGTGCTCACTCTTATGATACTAATGACTTTTAGTCTTTTTCTTTGCTCCTTTCATCTTGTTCAGCAGCAGCCTGTTAGAGATAGCTGGACAGATGCAGGAGAACACTGCTGGGTTTTAAATGGCTGCTTGGAGATAAGACTGCCTCAAGCTTCCTCTAATACTGACCTATTTTAGCTGGGTTCAGACTACACACACACACACACACACACACACACACACACACACACACACACACACACACATAAATCTATATCTTTAACCTCAGTGCCTCCTGAGTCTGCAGTTAGCATGACATCCTGTGCTCCCAGACTTCATTTAAATCAGTTCATTAGTTTGGCCCAAACTTCACTGAGGGATTTAAATCCATTAATTCTTCTGGGTGAAATAATCCTTATCTGTTCTGTTGTGAAAAAAACTTCTATCTTGGAGCAGGGTTAGGTTGTAAGACAGGAGTATAGAAAAGATAAAAACAAATAAAGGTTAAGACAAAGTTAGAGGTACGTTTGGATTATGTTCTTTAGTATTTCTGCCTCCTGTGATCCCACATCCAGAGTTGGTTAAATTAAGGGGAAATCAAACAGCCCTGTAGTTAACACCTTAGTTTGACTCCTGCAGAGGGAACTGAGTTCAGTTCAATTACCTCCTGAAGAAAATCCATGAAATTAACCAAAGCAGTTAAGGAACGAGTAAATCTATACTTGTTGAAATATTAATGTGCTCTCATTGAGTTGTTTTTTCAGTTTGATGAGTAGACACTAGAAAAATGTGGGTTAGAATTGGAAATTGATTGATTAGGATCTTCAGACAACGACTTCTCATAGACTTAATACACAAAAACATTTCACAGCTTGAATTGATGAAATTGATTTATAGCTATATGTTCATGGTCCTGAGGACAGATGACAACCAGTCAGTGAGTGGTTTGTTCTCACATTTATGGTTGAAAAGTCGGAGTTTTAGAGTTTGATAATCTATCAGAGATTGGATTTGAAAGATGGCTCGTTTGAATGGTAAAAGCAAAGGGTAAAATAATGAATTAAGTAGAACTGAAACACTGATTGTTTGGGAAGAGCGGGGTGAAAGAAGTGCTTTTCCCAAAGACGTATAGACGTTTACACGTGGACACCGAATTGGCCACTGGATCTTATGTCAATGTCACCGCCATATTGGTCCAGGCAATGCTGTCCTGTAAATCAGCGCAACGGAGGTGCTGCACTTTTTCTGTATAAAAACCTCTATAACATTTATATTTCTCAATCGATTTCAATGAGTCGTTTCTATATTCAAGAGTTTATGATCTACCTGCAGTGAAAATAAAAATTTGGTTTCTAGTTACTTAAAATCATGATAGTTTAGGCTGAAATCACCAGCCCGCTGCCTGGGCGCATTGCGCAATGGGAGTGAACTAGCAGGTTTGGCTGCACTTAAACCGGCCTCTCTCAAAGAGAGTCCGTGATTCACCACATGGTCATTAATTGTGGCCCTCATCTCATCAGACACCACAGCTCTTGGTCTTCCTCTCCCTGCCACTCTTCTCTCTCCACCAGCTTGTCCTCCTCCACCCATATTTCCAAAAAAATCCATTCAGAAGCCATCCCCTTAAATCTGCTCGCTACAGTAATGAGGCCAAACACACGTCACCTGGGAAGGTTTTCAGCTGCAAACTGCACTCAACTGTTTTTGGAATTATTATTATTTTGTTTTATCATCAATATTTTTGATATTATTTTCTATAGATTTTAATGTGGCTGCAGCAGAAATGCACTATTTTTTTAGTGTGTTAGCATTTGAAAAATGTGCTGCAGAAGTGTAGTGTTTTGCAGGTGGTGGACTCTGACTGAGAAAGGAGTTGATGAATTTTGGTAACTGTGGTCACTGAATGCATTTTGTGTGAAAGCAGTGAAAAGTGATTCACAGTTTGCTCCACATAGACTTCTGTTTCGCCGACTGTGTGAAGAGTTTTGACCAATGCTTGTTAGCAATTGGAAAAAACTGTAACATATGTGCTCACGATATGTTATACAATATAAAAACTCCTCATAGATATTTTTAATGTATGTACATATAGAAATATTTACTATGAATGTTTCAAATATGTTATAAACTCCTATCTTCATATATCCAGAGGATGTAGATATGTGATAATATTATATCCCCACATATGTGGCAACATCCCTTGATATAGGGAAATAAATGCCATAGATTACATTTCTACATGGGAAAATATAATTTAGCTGAGTGGATAAAAAAAAACAAATGTAGAACAATGAAACAACACCAAGAGCAGAATACACAGGCTGTATCTGAAGGAGTTCAGTCCCACCATCAACATCTTGACTGAGCCATGTCTGCCTCCCTCTGATCAGGGAGCCAAACACCTCCGAAGGGTTTTCTTAAACATTAAGTTCTTAAAGATGTTTTTAAACCACTTTGATAAACTCAAAAATTTATTTTCACATTCATCTCTTGAAATACTCGGTTTTTACATATAATTAAATTTACTTGCAATTTGTTTAACCTCACTCTGATACATGTCCTGTATTGTCCTGAGTACAGGGCAAGTAAACAAACATTTTGTGTGTGTGTTTGTGTGAAGGGGAGGATGTGAGGGTTGGACGGTTGGACAGGTCTGGTCAGCAGCTCCCTCTGCAGGCAGACCACGTGAAGGGCAAACTGACGGATCTGCTCCCTCAGCTGAAAGAAAAAATAAACTAAATAATTTTTTTTGTTTGTTTTGTTTTTTCAGGGTTAGTTTTGATAACAGCCATATCTCAGGTGAATCAGACTACAGTCTTTACTGTTCACCCAACAAATTAAGTAACTTTAATCAAATAGTTAAGGTTAACATAGTTAAATAGTTAATTAACATAATTCCAGTGTTCATTGAACATTTATTCAGGATCAGTTGTGGGCTAGCAGTTAAACACCGATAACAGTTATGAATTATGTTCTTCTTTTTTTTTTTTTATTACAAAGTTTTATTTATTTATTTAGCTTCCCTTAAATTTGCCGCTGCAGCCAGCACGTTTGTTCAAAACGCACAACCTTTACTTTGAAGGCAAGCTGTCTCTGTTTCCGGCTCTCGACTTCCTTTTTTTCCTTTTTTTCCCCCTTAATTTAAATTGGAAATTTTACAAACAATCAGACACATCAGTTCTTAAATAAAATAAACAGATTAAAAAAAAATTTAAAAAGAAAGAAAAAGATGAAAATAAATTAAAGTTTTAAAAGACAAACAAAAATACATTAATTAACAAAGGACAAATATGAAATTTAAGTGACTTCTTCAGGCAAACATTTCAGAATATATATATTAACTACTGACATGGATTTCTTGTTTGTTGATTTAAGAAATTTTGCCTCATGAAAATGAAATTTCCCCAGTAAAATAAAGAGGTTAATATTGCAGAAATTGTCATCCTTACATCCGGCCCTCGACTTCCTGGTTCAACTTTCATGGTAAAAGTTGAATATTGGAACAAACTGACGCTTTTGTTCGCTGAATTGAATTGCACGTTTTCATTTAATGGGACAATAAGACACGCAAAGCGTTAAAAACGTCAACATACATTTGCAGAATAATATTTCATGAACGGACCGATTAACTCATATATGACGTTTTATAAAGGCTGGAGTTTGTCAAAGAAGGGAACATCGTTTGGAGGTTTGCGCATGCGCATTGCGGCTGTTTCTACTGTGAGGGTTCCAATACACACTCATTCAAAAAACGCCAACTTCTCTCATGAAATACACAGACGATACATTTTTTCCAGAACTCGTCACGTTGCGGGCTAAATTCACACCTCTTGGTCAGTGTTCCGGTGGTCCATCTTAAAATAATCATCTAATAAATGAGATATTAGGCCTTAAAATCAGGTGTTTTGATTGCGTGCCTGTTTGATTGACATGCCTGCTCTGCAATGATTGATCAGCTGACGCGGCAGGCCGGGAGGTCGATCACCGGAGTAGCAGTCACCTGAGGAAAGCTTGGTTCGTGTGCATTGTATTGAATCAGTTGTGTTAAATTTCTATTATTTTTCTCAATATTTGTCTGTGGAGGAGGAGTTTTGCACCGACAGTTTTTCTGTCAGTTCTTTAGTTTTAATGAGTTTTCGGTTCACAGTCATTATGGCTCGTTCTTTGGCGCTAACAGACTGGAGAGACGCTGATATACAGTTTTGTTTTCGGTGAGTAAATGTTTATTTTCTGAATGTCCTACAGTTTTAATGTGTATGATGCTCACTTAAAACTAATGCGTTTTTTCTCTCTACGGGAGACAGTTAACATCCAAATTAATATTAGAGTTAATGTGAATTACAGATGCACTTTGCTAACCTAGCTAGCTAGCTAACGGATAACTTAGTGTTTGTTATGCTAAACGTACCTGGTCCCAAACACGCAAACATGTGCAGGACAAGGATAAATATGTTATTAGAAAAAATCAGTCGCTGATAGAATTTTCCTACATGCAGCAAAACATTCAAGTTTATCTCATTAACTTATTTCTGTCTCCTCTTCTCGCTGGTATCTTATTGTATTTAGTACAATACACAATGTATACTAGAACATTATCTTGTAGGGGTTTGTCATTTAATACTTTAAATTCATACACTGGAGTAGCTGAAGCAGATATTCATGTACCTGCCCTGACAGCTGGTATATGTGTGTGTGATTAACTGTGATCCACTATGTCTGAACTAAAGTGTTTGTCTTTTACTTTCATTCAAAGGTATCCAGGTATGAATCTGTGCGTACAGCATGTAGACACCCCCGTTTTCATTAGCTCTAGCATTAGCAGCTGGTTCACTGGCATTGTTCATTGAATGAATTCAACAATTTTATTAGAATGCAAAATAACGTGGGGGGATAGCTAGCATCTTTATTGATGACAAATGGATAAACTGACGGTGACAAAGAAGACATTTTAACCATGAAGCACGATAGACAAGTGACAAAATGTATATAAAGTGACATTTTGTTTGGGATTGTATATAATAATAATAATAATAATAATAATGACAATTTTAAAAATAACATGCCTGTTGTCATATTGAGTCATAGCGGCCCTGGCTAGAGGGGAAGCGCAGGATGCTTGGCCTTACTGTTGCCAAGGTGATCCAGAGGATCTCCTGGGAGGAGTGGAGGCTCCACTGATGGAGGAGGACACATGGGGCAGAGGAGAAGGTCCTCCTCATCCAGGATCTCTTCTTCGTCACCCTGGACGTCTGTTTGCTAGATTCTCTCTGCATCCGGGACATATGGAGACACAGAGGCGCCACCTCAGCTGCATTCAGGACCCAGCAGGTGTGCAGCTGTACACAGACTGGTAGGCTGACAAAGGGCGGGGTCAGCCTTCCGGTTTCCACCATAACCAGTTCATCCCAGGTACATGCGTTTGTCTCATAGCTTGTGGTTAAGTATATTGTGTATTATCATCTCATGCATCCTGTCCTGGGAAGGAGAGTCTCCAGAGGTGAGATTCACTTCAGATATCACTATTTCCTCTAATGAATATCAGATCTATATTAACACACACTGCTCTCTGATTATCTTTCAGCTGTCTTCTTGGACTGAACTCGGGCCCTGCAAACTGGGCCAGTGTCAGCCGCCTGGTGGAGCCAGCTCTGCCATCTTCACCCGGTGGCCACGTGGTCCAGAGGGACCGTGAGGACTCAGTTTACCTCCAATTGCTAATCCAAAAGCCAATCCAAAAGCCAGGAGCCTGTTGCTGTCAGGTTGCCGACGCGGGCGGGTGTACTTGGTGTTCTCGGTGACACAGGTCAGAACCACCCCTCACTCCTCCCCAGTTCCACCCTCTCATCCAAATATGGTTTCTTCTGGCTCCAAAAAACCAAGATGGCAACGTCCATCAAGACAAACTCGAGGCTTCAAAACGGCAGTTCACAAACCAATGGGTGACATCAACAGTTTGACACTTGGTCTGAGATCAGTTATGATATTGCAGGCATTAAACGCATGCGCAGACGTGTGATGAAACTAAACTTGCTCGCTTTCTAAGCGCTAGGAGGCAGCAGGAGCACGTAAACTAGCAAATTACACTGGTTTATCATCTGTGTGAGATCGGCTGTAAATTTGAGACGGAATATTGTTACAGGAGTAGTGCAACTGATTTCGGGAAGAGATCAGTACGTAAGTTGGGTGCGTATAGAGAGAGAGAGAGAGAGAGAGAGAGAGAGAGAGAGAGGCTGGCGACCGGAGCAGAGTTAGCTAGCTAGTTAGCAGTGTAGCTGTGGACGCACAGTGCGATGTTAGTGAACTTCAAGCTGTTTGTCAGTAAATAATGCAACAAAACCTCAAGACGTGAGTTCCAATTTGGAACAAAACATATGCTTATTGCAATGTTTTTGTGTAAACTAAATACCACCACTATAACTACAATGGCTGGTAAGCTAATATGAGGTTAGCATTTTCAAACCACACGTGCTCTCAGTTGATGTTAAGCATACTGAACAGCTGGTAATGTTTGGCTAGCTACATGTATACAGTAACAATACTTTTCTCCTTTTATTCTTCTGGAATAAAATAAAAAAAAATATATAAATATGTGTGTGTGAGAGGGTAGAGGTGTCCCTGTGACAGTGGAGCTAATTAATGTTACTTGGCATTTTACCAGCAAGCTACCAGCAAGACTGCATTAACATTGCAGGGGGGGTTGTAATACTGCTGATATAGGTGTCTCTCTGACTTGGCTAACCACTCTCTTGTGTTTTTCATAGGGTATTTGGGGGAGTGGGGGAGGGGGGGTACAGCCTTGTGTGAGCCAACAATGGTTGCTGTTTGTGTAGCACTTGGGTTTCTGCTTAGTTATTCAATGAATGCCTTTTACCACCTTGTTATGTGCAACAATGGATGACCTGTTCATTAATGATTCAGAATCCATTCTACTACTCCAAATTGCAATTTCCATGTTGAATAGGATCCTTAATAAGGTTGTAATGTGATTATAGAGTTATGATGTACAGAACAGGAACATAATAGCATGGCGTCTGCGCTGTGTAATGTCAGTGCAGGAGGATTTTTGCCTAAATAAGACATTTTCAAGGAAAACATTTTGACGCGTCACAGTGGAAACAAGATTAGAATATGGCTGCACCACATCTAAATGTTTTTCTGTTGGAACAACAGCGACTGTAATGTGGCCCATTAAGACGACATGTTAACTTCCAAGCTGCTGTAAGCTTCTGATTTTATAACCAAAAAAAAAAAATCACCAAACACATGATTTAATTACAAAGACAGAGCTGAGCATTTACTTATAAAATGATCACTCAGAGAAAGTTAGAAGTGACCTATTTTGTCCCTCACACAGCCTCTGTCTGTGATCCACAACAGTTTTCAACTACTGTATTTCCTGAGGACATAACCGGGCCTTTATTTACCTCAACTCCAGAACGTAACGACATTTATTAGAGGCAGGTATTTATATCTGAATTCCCTCCATCTGATTTGTACTTTAGTGTGACGCCTTGTTTTCAGTTGCTCCTGTCTGTTGTGTTACTGTATTACGTGTTAATACAAAGTCAACACTTCCTGTAATTGTTTCAAATTAAAAGCCGTCTGGCGTTTCAGTGGACGGAAACCCTTTATTTCTGAACAGGGCTTTTATTGCTGTGCTGCAGTAAGATTATCATCTCATTTCCGGTCCCTGGTGTTTCTGTTGTTTACATGCTATCCAGATCTGCTAGTTTCTTTAGCTTAGCAGTTAGTGATGACCTCCCTCTCTCCTGCTCTCTCTGCTCGGTGTGTTGAGTTATTGTTCTGCCTCCTTAAGTAATAATGATACATGGAATTAAAGTAGTTTATTTGCTGTAATGGAGGGAAGGCTCAGTGTATTGGAAGCACTCCTCCTCTTCCCTGCAGTTCCTGACCAGCCGGGAAACCAGAACGGCTTGGTAATGGATATGATCACTCAGTCAGTCAGGGACATTCGCCATTACAGGGCTGGTCCTGCTGTTGTGGTCCAGCCAAAAAAAAAAAAACACTGATGTAAATAATAAAATTATAAATGGTTGAATTCCATTTAGCTGCTTCAGTTTCAGGGTCCTGGTGTTGTGCATGCTGGCGTGCTGCCACTTGAATAGAACAGAGCCATCATTACTGTTATTGGTAAAACAACACTATGCTTTTCCCATTATATCAAGTCAAGTGTGTGCTGTGAAAAAGGGACATTTCACATGCAGGGACAAAGATAAAGAGCTGCTCCGTTGAGTCCTTGAGTTGACATTTTTGTTGCTTGACAATAATTGACTACAAACGGTGTAGACAGCTGCTGACTCGTCTTTCACTTTGATTTTTGTTGCACTTTTTCTGTCAGTTTGATTCTGTCACCTTTCAGCCAACTCACTGCTGCTCAAAGAGACTCTCATAGTTTTTTTTTTTTTTGCCAAAAACAAACCAAAAAAAATATAACATGCATCACTTCCTCTGCACACAAAGGAGCTTTAAGACTCTGAGCTTTGAGATATTGAGAGTATTTAAAACATCATATGTAAAAGATTTTTCCAGCTGGTTAAAGGCTGAATTAACACAGAGAATTGGTTTTAATAAAATATATTGAAGATTAGGGTTGTGGAGTATTACTTAATGTGTAGCTCACATGAAAGCAACTTTATGGCCGAAAAATCAACACTGTTGATGTGACTGAAGGTGTACAGTCTATCTGATGTAATTCTGTGGCTGCCACTGCCAGATCATTGGCCATGAATGATTTACAGACTGAGTGATTTCAAATGCACCGCTGCTGCACATAGGACTGTCTCTGTAGTTTATTTTAATTTCATTTATTTTGGTCATTTTCCAACTTATGAAACACAAATACACTGGTAGATAGGCAATAAATAAACATTTAGTTAATACACTTTTAAGCATTAAAAATCAAAAGATAAACAGGAAACAAAACAGGAAAAGGTGTAGGCTGAAGCCTTAGCTTGTTACGCCAACCCTTTTTACATTAATTATTTTGTCAGCTCCTTTTAATGTAAAGGAACTGTAACAGGATCAAAACTTCTTCACTGACAACACATAATAAATGTTCAGTTTAGTGTGAGCTAAACAACCAGGTTTCCCAACATATCAGATTAATGTTGGAACTGGAACCTTTTATACCCTTTACCACTGTATCATTCCGATGATGTTAATCACTTTAGAGACGTGTGGTTTTCACTCAGGATGCTCCTTTAAGGTGTAAACGATATTCTGGTTGGTGTGTATAAAATGACCTTTCAGGACATGAAAACACTGTCCAGTAAAAATCTTGTACGCTTAATAAATCTAATTTGTCATTTTGAATTTATACAGCTGGGTTTGAATGTGTCAAAAATAAAAAATAAAAATCTTAATGTGTACAGAAGCAAACAATGAAGCCTGGCAGTGATACGTGACTGCTCATTGTGGTTATTGGTTATTATCACAGCAGTCACATTATTAGTGTGTGTATTTAAACATGGCCAGTTTTAAACAATCCCTCTATGACATGACAAATGGCCAATCACCAGTATGGATACGCGCATAGTAACATAAAATCTATTCTAACTGCTCTAATTCTATGTCTGCTGCTCTAGAGTTTCCGCTCATAAATCATTCACACAGTGTGATTCTGCCACCGCAGACTGGATCGACATCCTGCAGCGGTTCTGTGATGAGACTTTAATCTGACGATGGTCACAGTTTTACAAACAGCCACAAAAAAAAAAAATCAAGACGGAGGAGAAAAAGTGAATGAAAATAGAAGTTGTAAAGGAAGATAATCGTGTGTGGGAGCGTGCACGCACAGCTGTCGAGGACACACGAGTATGGTTATTATCACACATAGGAATTATGTGGGAGCAGAACAGGAGCTCCTACTCTACTTTTTAGCCTTAATAATGAAGCAGATCATCTGTTAATGGCTGGAGGTGACACAACCTCCCTGCCACTTACGGAAAATACAGCAGGAACACATTTTTACGACAGCTTCATGGCCACTGTACATACACCGATCAGCCACAACATGAAAACTGGGAACTGGTTTCATTGTCGTGGCTGGTTGGTGTTTATGTCCTAAGACAAAGGAAAATATATCATACATAACATTTTGTAACAGTATGATCAGGGGCCAGTTGCACAAAACACCTTAAATTTTCTCCTTAAGCAATGGCACTTAAGGTTTAATTTCCCCTTAGCTGAAGGAGTTACTTAAGGGTGCAGAGAGATAGACAGATATATATAGATAGATATATACTTTATTTAGATGTCCAGCAGCTCATTAGTATTAATAGGAATGATAGTTAATAATAAATAATAATAGTTAAATTAGTCCAGTTCATGAGCCACTTGCACAAAATCTCTTAAAATGTTTCCTTAGTTAAGGAAAAAAGTTGAGGCATTTACAGCAGTAAAATTCTACTGCATCATTCAGGGTTTCTCCTGTTTGCAGAACACTTCCTGGGATGTTTTCATTTTCTTCATTTATCACCATAAACTCATGTTATGATGCTGTTAAGACAGAGTGAGAGGTACCTTTGTTTTTTTCTCCTTACTTTGGTCGCTAAGGTCTTTTGTCAACGGATTAACTGACTTTAAGTGATTCCTTCAGCATAACGAGGAAACCTTAAATACTTATGTGAACATTTAAGGATGTTTTGTGCAGCTGTTTTTATTGTGAGGAAATCTTAACTCACACTAAGGAAAATCTTAACTTAAGTGTGTTTTCTACTTCATGCTTTTACTATTTCAAACATCATATAACTGATAAAGGTAAATAAAAAGGTGATGGTAAAACTTACTGCTAATTAGCAAATGCTAGCATGCTAAAATGCTAAACTTTGATAGTGAACATGGTACATATTTTAGTTGCTAAACATCAGCATGTTACCATTGTCATTGTGAGCATGTTAGCATGCTGACGTTAGCATTTAGCTCAGAGCACCACTGTGTCTAAGTGCAGTCTGCAAGAGCTGCTAGCATGGCTGTAGACTGAGTCTTCTTAGCAAACCAATGTGAATTATATGAGACATGAGAATTCATAGTCATTTTTGACTACATATGATATATATATATATATATATATATATATATATATATATATATATATATATATATATATATATATATTAGATCCTATCACAGTAGAAAAAAATTCTAAGCTTCAGCCCACTCTTGTATTATATGTTTAATATAAAAGATAAGTCAAGGACATTAATAGCTAGCTATGGTTTAATAAGCATCTTGGTAGCTGCTGACTGGATGTGAGGTGACAGAATAATAGCAGAGTGAAAGAGGAGCTGCACAGGTCAGAGAGCGTGAGGTGTGTAAGACAAAAGACAACAGGAGGTGAAGGAGAATTAAAAACATAATTTAAAATATATAAAATACAGAGCAATGTTTACAGATTTTGGAACATGATGCAATGAAAATATCAACACCAAAATCATCTGGGTCTCAGTATCAGTTTGTTTTTCAAGGTCCATGCTAACACCTTAGCATCCATGACACATTGGGGGACTGACATCACCATTTTGTACAGGTTAGATAATTCATAATACTGAGTATATGTGGCTAATTTGAAGAAGAGCTATTTGTAAGTTGTGCTATTGCTACATAGCCAACGTTAGCATCAACAGCTGTTTACTTACTGTTCAGCATCAAACTTCATTAATGCACTCGCCAACAGTTGTCTCCAGCGGGGGAAAGTGATGCCAATATTAACTCTAGTCTCCATCCCTTCTTCTATACTTCTACTGTAGTTAGCATGCTAACCAGCTAGCCCGGCTCATCACTTACCGACAGCGACTCACTGCCCTGAAGACGTATTATAACCTCTTGTCTTGTAAACACAACAATGACCGAAGCTTGGGATGGAACCTTCATGATGGGAAAGGTTGTGTTTATATCTGCATACAAACAAACTGTATCATTAAGATAATTTCCTGTATCTAAAAATGTATTAATTAAGTTGGACACTTGATGCAAAAACAACATAATACATATAACGAGTATAACACCATGTAATCCTTACCACACTGAAATACTGTGTAACTGTAAATAATGACATTTAATACGTGTTTTATTGGATAGATTCTTATTCATATGATCCATTTACATATGCGTTGTCCATTTAAGTGTGTACTCCAACCCATCCTCCACCAGCCAGTCATTCAGTGGTTCCCTGCTTGTAATTCATTTTCAAAGAGCTGCTGATGAAGTGAAATGTTTTTCAGGTTTTTCCTGTTACAATGCAGCAGCAACAGAAAAGACTCAGTTATTATGTGAAATCAGGTCAGAGACCGAACCAAATGATCTCTGGGAATAATGTTTTTTTGCTTGTGCCTAATCATTTATTCATTTTTATTGTTTGTATTTATCAATGCATTACCAAATTTCTATATAAATTCAAAACATATACCCTTTGATTGTTTTTAGTTTTCTTATTAACAGTTTTTTTTCCTCTCTGCTCCTGTCTGTCCTGTCTTGTCATCTGTTGGTCTGGGTGACAGCTGCTTCATGCAACTGCCCAAAATAGGAATAAATAAATAAGAATAAATAGCAACAAAACATTTAAAACAAAAAAAACAAGTCTTAAACTTTGAGAGAAGCTCTTCCAAGGATGTGTGATGTAAATTATCTTAAGCTTAGAGACGCTGTGATATGGACAAAAAGCTGTAAATATTCATCCATAAAGAATAAACATAAATAATAAATGCAGGCAGCAGCAGAGGGGTCCATTAGCACACAATCAGTAAATGGAGTGTAGTGTCATTTTGGGGGAGTGGCTGTGTGATATATTTTTATATTTCTCTGCCTAAAATGAATGCTGTTCATATACCCTGAGCTACAGGCTGCAGAAATGTCTTTAAGTGTGTTTTAAATGCAGCTGCCACTGCTTCATTTCATCATTAACTGTACAGCCAGGGTGAATCATGCATCTGCTATAACAGCCGTGAACATTATTATTATTATAGTGTCCCTCTAATATCCTGTAATGGTGGCGACAGAGAGCTGCAGAAATGAGACTCTCTCCCTCTCTCTCTCCTCCAGAGCTGCATCCCGTTATCTGGGCGGAGAGAGAGAGGGAGAGAGAGAGAGAGAGGGAGAGAGAGAGAGAGAGAGGGTGACCATATCCTCCACACTGACTCTCTCTGTTCTCACCCACAACTCCTCTGAGCAGGAACCGGCCAGTTGATGTCATCCAGACGGAGATCCTGAGGAGAGGAGAGGAGGATTGATCCGAACAAAGCGGAATCATTTACAGGTTTATCACACACAGCGGAAAAAGGAGGATTATATTTATATTTGTTTTTTTGTTGTGCGGTTTTTTTTTTTGTTGGACTTTGCTTCCTGGTCCTGTTGCACCACAGGAGCTCTCATTGTGGCCGGAGTGAGAATCAGCTCCTTTTGTGTTGCTCTGCGGTTGTTTATCCACTCAACAACTTCTGCCTTCTCTTTCCACCCAAACAGGAGGTTTCATTTCTGTTTTTCTTGTTCCGGCCTAAACGGAATGAATGACAAAAACAAAGGAGGTTGATGTCCATAACTCTCCGACTCACCTCTTCTTCGCCTCGCCCAAGGAACGGAGACTCCATCTCCGGCAGAAGATGGAAAGCGGAGGCGGGACGGAGGGCTCGGACAGCGGGCAGACGCAGCACGCGGTGCCCGGGCAGCAGCAGCAAAACCCCCGGCCGGAAACTGCGGAGCTCTCTGCGGTGCTGTCCGCTCATCCTCCGGGGGAGAAGAAGAAGATAAACCGGGCTCCGTCCCCGGCCAGACCGAAGGATGTTCCCGGGTGGTCGCTCACAAAGATCCGCGGAGGGATCGGGACGCCGACCCTGAGCGTCAAGCCGGGAGCCATCCACCTGGGTAGCCGCATTTCCAGGCGCAGCCCCGTGGGAAGTCTCGCCGGAAAGGACGGGAAAGCGGAGAAGAGCGGTGGTGGTAAACCGGCGGGTAAATCCTCTTTCTCCGCCGCCGCGTTGTCCAAGACTTCGGCGGCCAAGGCGGCTAAAAGCACCGGAGGGCGGAGGAAGGTGTCGGACGCCAGTATAGGATCCGACGATTTGTCCAAGGACTCGGGCTGCGCCCCGGGGAAGCTCTCCCCGACCGACAGCAGCTCCGAGCTGTCGGACTGCGCCTCCGAGGAAAACAAGCTCTCCACGGACGCTGTGAGCAGCGACACCGAGTCGAGGAGCAGCCGAGGCGGCGGGCCGGACGGAGACAAGCCGCTCAGGGATGGCACCATGTCGGACAGAGTTAACCAACAAGCAGCCGCCAAGACCACCTGCTCCTCTGCGGAGAAAGACAAGGACCGGCTCTCCCTCGGTGTGGAGACCGGGGAAGGGAGCATATCCCCGGGCGAGGAGCGCTCGGTCACCTCGTTTGACAGCAGGGTGCCAGCAAGCACATCTCTGGCTTTCTCAGACCTCACGGAGGAGTTTATGGACGGCATGCAAGAGGAGTTTGTCAGGGAAATAGAAGAGCTGAGATCGGAGAATGATTACCTCAAAGTAAGTGCAATATATTTTCTTAAGTGTCAACAATGAATGTGTGGATTTACATTTCTTGGAAGTTGCTTTCCAGACAGCTTTAATCAATGTATGTCCAATAGAGAGACACTATTTTGCAGCAGGGACTCCCCTGGGGAAGGTGTTAAATGACAGACAGCATAAAAACATACATGTTTTTTTTTTTTTTTAATCATTAATTCCACAATCATTAGAAGGTCAGTTACTTTTATTTACCAGTTCACCCTGACTTGTTTCCCGGTGTGTGGAGACCCCTCTGGATGTCATCCAAAGCTACTCACTACAAGGAAGATGTTATGAATAGAGAGTCTCTGCACACACATCAGCAAAACATGCAGCTCTGTAGCCACAGATCGACCACTTCATATGGAGAACCAGTGTGATAGGCTGTAAAGATTAGTATATATATATACACACATTGTATATATAGTGTGGATGTGTCAGTATGGACAGACAGTGGCTCAGTCGGTTTTGTCAGTTGTGTTTCCATCTGCTCGCATAATGGAGGTGAGGATGTAATTTTCCTCAGCAGCCTGAGGGGTTGTCAGTCTTTGAAGACTGCAGTGAAATCTGCCTCATTCTGCCCTGCTGCTAATTTATCCAAGGTATTTGATGAGCATCGGTTTCACTGGGAGATTTCCTGTGATTGTCCAGATGTTGCTGCAGAGTCTTTTCCATGTTGACGAGAGGAAAACACTCAGATTCAGAACATTTTGACCACAGTATTAATAACCAGACCGTCACTGCATCATAACAAGCACCTGGACTCTCTGTGGGGGGGTGGGGTATCCTCAGGTCTGTGGGCAGTGAAACGTGGATCTACGTGGATCCACTAGTCGAGCTGATCCGTCCTGCTCCTGAGAGTGATTGATTAGGAGAGGGATCAATTACATTAGCATGTACCTAAGCAGTAGCTGCCAGTGACCAGACAAGCCAATAATTGTCAGAGATTGATTGAGGGAGGTGATTGATCAACAGCAGCACTTGCCTATACAGGAGGAGCACATGCTCTTTTCCCAGGGTGCTCTGCAACAGTGATGGAGAATTTAGATTTCTGGTTCACTGTAGGTCGTCGCCACGTTGTCTGTGGATCCGTGTGTTGATACGGAAACGTTCCTTGTCTCTGCACACCTGCTGCTCTTGTAAACACAAACCACCATGCAAATAGACAGAAATCCATACTAGCTGCTTTCTGTCTCTGGCTTGCAACACAATTACATTATTGTTTTATATTGTCATGATTTGTGCCAGAATGAATCATTATTTGATGAATTGCTCAAATTTTGCCTAAATTTTTGATAGTACAGTGAGAGATGGACAAGAAAGTCAGGGAGAGAGGGGATGAAATGTAGCAGTGGGCCGTGGGTCGGACCCGAACCCATGGACCTCTGCAGTAAGGACTAAGTCCATGTGGTACGCGCTCTACCAGCTGAGCCACGAGGCGTCCCATGAGTTAAACAGTGTGGATTTTGGATCAGCCTGGGCTCTTCACAAATTTCATCAGAGCTGAAAAGATTAGTCGATTAATCGATTATTCAGATGAAAGAAAATTAATCAGCAACTGATTTGATGATTTTCTTTAAAAAGCAAACAACAAAGATTTGTTGCTTTCAGGCTCCTAAATGTGAGAATTTGCTGTTTTTCAGTGTCTCACACTCAAATCATTTTTGATATTGGTCTGTTGGTCAGACAAAACACAGACATTTCTCACTGTTTCCTGGTGTTACACAGACCTAACTATTAATCAATAATGAAAATAATCATTAGCTGCAGCCCTGTTTCTCAACTGAACTTTACTGTTGTTTGCCTTGTTGGATAAAACCTGAACCTTTTTAGGTGTAAACGGTATTTAACAACGCATCTTAGTACATTTGCACATTTGCAGCCGTGTGTGTGTGTGTGTGTTTGTGTGTGTGTGGTGATCCAGTGTTGTCAACTTACAAAAGGGTGCAACAGAGCTACTTATTAGACCACCCCAAAGCCTCATGGGAGGCCTGGCAGTGCAGTTAGTGTGTGTGTGTGTGTGTGTGTGTGTGTGTGTGTGTGTGTGTGTGTGTGTGTGTGTGTGTGTGTGTTGTTGCAGCTGTGAGGAACACCTGGTTGGTAAACAGAAAATCAAAACACCACGCTGCCGCTGAGGCTTCAGACTCCTCAGACTTTTTCTACCTGTGCACCGTCTAATTCTCGCTCTCCAACTCCATCTCTCTGTTTCTACCCACAATGCTCAGTGTTTTTGTCTATCACTGCGTACTGTATCTGCCTGTCTCCAGCTATAAGCTCGTGTGCTGCATATTAATGTGCAGCTACGGTTTCCCGCTCACAACTCACAGCTGTTGAAACCTCATTAATTATGACTTCAGATCTCAGTGTGAATAATGTCCCTGTCAAAATCTGTTGAAGCTGCGACAGAACGCGTGGTTAACGATTATAATGTTCCACCTGCCACCTACCTGCAGTCCTAACTCCCCTCTCTCCTGCAGCCACAACATGCTAACAACAGTTTGACTCATTGTCGGTCACTCCTAAGTGGCTTTAGTCGAGCCCAACATGCTGCAGGTAAACATGATAAACTACATGTAGGCCTTTACTACAGACCTGATATCACAGCTGAGTGTGACTCTCTAAGATGAGGCTGTCCGGACTTAATGTTTAGGAATGTCTGTCCTGTGACTACAATTTAAGCTAACAGTCGAGCATCTGTGCAGCTTGTGTAGATGACTGTTTTAGCCTTCTCACTGCTTTACTGCAATATTCAGATTATTTCACACTGCAAAGAATTTTAACAGTTTACAGTTCAATAAGTGGCGGTAAATCCGGATATAAGCTTATTTTACAAAAGAATAAAATATGGAGCTTTAATTACTTTTGAAATACAATAAAATTTAAACTGGAGTAGAGTCAAAATAAGCAGCTTCTGTTTTTAAATGGGTTAATCACAACAATGAACACATCTGTAAGGTTCATGTTTCCTCGTTAACTCTGAAGCGTTAACAGCTTCTTTGCTTTGTTTTTTTTTCATTCATTAAAAGCGAAATGCAACGAGAACACCCGCAGCTTTAACGTCTTCATGTAGCGGTGTCAGTGTCATTTTGCCTGTGTATGAACTGGGTTCTTCATGTTGGTAATCTACCCACTGTGCTGAGCACTGGTATCACAGCAGATGTGTGTGAGCGCTAATTTCTACCATTAACCCATCTGGCTCACTGAACTCTGACGTCTGATTGGTGGATTCCTTCTCCTGACTGCCTGGTTGCTCACATGACAGAAACCATCTTTGCTGTTCTTCTTTAGTAGTGAAAAGCAGGTCAGTGGACCAGCTCTCTCTCTCTCTCTCTCTCACCACATTAACGTGTGATTCCCTCGTTTCCTGTCCTCACATTCTCACTCTGTCGTGTTTTATCCTCCTCACGATCATTTACTTCATGCTCTATTTTTCCATCCATCCTCCCTTTCTTTCTTTCTTTCTTTCTTTCTTTCTTTCTTTCTTTCTTTCTTCATTCTCTTCACTGCCTCTCTCCTCTTTGTAGCAGTGGTCAATGTTTTGCAGATTGCTCGTTGCTGCAGTCTTTTTTAGCTTGATCGACAAATCTTTTTTTACACACACACACACACACACACACACACATATACACACACACACACACACTTAGCTGCATGCTAAACTCACGCACCTTACCTTCATCTTTAACGTATTTACGATCCATACTGTACACAAACTGTTCTCGAGGAGGTGGAGACATGGACACACCCTAACCTTCTGTTGTTCCCTGTCTCGCTTTCATAACACACACACACACACACACACACACACGCACACACACACATGCACACACACACACGCACACACGCACACACGCACAAACCCAGAGCTTCGTCGGAGCTTCGGAGCTGTTTTGCAGAACATGACCCACATTTTCCACTATAGTAAATTATGACAGCACTACTCCCACTACTACAGCAGCTCGTGCTCCTTTTGCTTATTCTCCTTAGACATCACACACACACACACACACACACACACACACACACACACACACACACACACGGAGGCACACCATTGTGTAACATGCCTCTTACTGTCCCATTAAGCCCAGTGACCCAGACTTCTTCCAGTGAGCTGATACTGATTTCTTTGCCAAGGCGAGAGCTGCACCTTAAATAGGATTCAGAGGGATGATGCAATTCATGTTGTCTAGCGGAAATTAATCATTTATCTCTATCAATCAAGATAATAATCTATAAAGAGAGATAGATAACAACTCTACTGTAAATGAGTCATATTAACTGGGTTATTTTGTTTTGTTTAAACATTTTTATATCATATTTGTGTGTAGGAATCTCTTCTTCTTCCCCATTGATGCGTGCTGTTACAAAGAGACCCTGCATTTCCCTGCAGGGACTTTTAGTTTCCTCTAAGGTCATCTAATAGTCTGAGCCTGACCTTTGACCTCCTTTGCACTACCTCCCGGGTGGGAGAGAGAAAGGAGAATCAATACGGTATCATTTTATTCCTCAGTAGTAGCTTACAGCATGTAGATCTCATGTATTTCTGATGACCCCCTTTTATCTGACTAGAGATAATATTACGCAGCAGGTCATTCTAAGAAGACACTAATTGTTGTAATGGTTACTCTGATAATGAGGATGATGAAGACGAAGATTGTGGTGGTTAATGACAGCGAGCAGTGGATAATGATGATCGTAGCAAGTTAATGTAAAACGATTTTTTGATGATGATGATGATGATGATGATTCTTGGTTTGCATTCATGACAAAGATGCTAAAAGCGATAATGACTTCTATTAGACACCAAAGGATCCTCTTTATGACCCAGATGTGTGTGGAGTCATAGAAGAGCCATAAAAAAGAATAAATCTGTAAAAGAATAACACAATAAATGTGGAAATATAAACAGGAATGATCAAAATAATCAATAAATAAATAAAAAATGTGGAAATATAAAGAGAAATAACCAATAAAAATGCTCTTACCTATTGCTTTTGCTTTTACTATATTGTTTTTGACTTTATCGTATTGCTTTTGCTTTCTTTCCTTGAAGAAGAAGAGGGGGACATTTACTTTCTTATTCTTTTACAGATTTATTTATTTGTTTAATACATAACAGCTACCATACCTCTCTCTCTCTCTCTCTCTCTCTCTCTCTCTCTCTCTCTCTCTCTCTCTCTCTCTCTCTCTCTCTCTCTCTCTCTCTCTCTGCCGGTTGATATTGGATGAGCTGTTGATTCACAATATTTCATGTAAAAGTACAGATTGACTCACTCACTCTCTTCTCTTGACTGTGTCCAGGATGAGATGGAGGAGCTGAGGTCTGAGATGCTGGAGATGAGGGACATGTACATGGAAGAAGACGTTTACCAGCTGCAGGAGCTGCGGCAACAGCTGGAGCAGGTACGTGTCAACCTCAAGCCAGCTTTATTCATAGAGCTCATTTAAACACAGCTGACACCAAAAAGCTGTACGAAGGACTTTCAAAATGAAGGTATAGAATAAGTAAAACACCAGGAAAATATACAGTATACAGAAACATATAAAGATACTAACAAAAAGAAGAACACTATTATGAACATAAAAGGTTAACAAGCTAAAAAGGCAGGGAATAAAAATGTGTACTGAGAAACAATCTTCTGTGATCTCATTTTCTTTGATCTCTCTTGATTTGGAAGTTTAACTGTATGAAACTAGTCTAAATGTATGAATGTATAAAACCGAAACAGGATGCGAAATGTTTAGAAACAGGCGAGTAAGACGGAGAGTGATCAATGGTCTGAATGTCATCTGTGAGTGAGAGGTGCTACTCAAAGCTGGGTACAGTCTGGATCTTCAAAATTACAGTTTTTCATTGAAAACTTCAGTCACTAAATGGTTTGGGCCCTCAGCTAAAAGCTGCTGTGTTCTCCTCTGCCTTCATTTAATCTTTTATTTTTGCACTTTAATCAGATATTATCTGTTTTATAATCTGTGTTTTTACACTGTTTTGTTATTATGCTTTTTATTTCTACTTTTACGCTTCGTTTCAAGCACACTGAATGACCTCTGTGTTAGATAATGTGATATACACATAAATCTGCCTTGTCTTGCCTTAAGCTGCTCAGAGTAAAAAGCAACTGTTCTGTGTTTGTATATGTGTGTGTGTGTGTGTGTGTGTGTGTGTGTGTGTGTGTGTGTGTGCACTACACGTCGTCTGTTGTGTTTTATCAGCTGCTGGAAGGCAAATGTTTCCCGAAGGCACAATAAAGTGAAGCAAAGTAACAAAGATCAGTTCAGACACTCACACCGCCTGTGCTTTTCAGGCAAACAAGACCTGCCGCATCCTGCAGTACCGGCTCAGGAAGGCAGAGCGGCGCTCTCTCCGCGTGGCCCAGACGGGGCAGGTGGACGGAGAACTGATACGAACGCTGGAGCAAGACGTCAAAGTAAGTGCTCTCTCTCTCTCTCTCTCTCTCTCTCTCTCTCTCTCTCTCTCTCTCTCTCTCTCTCTCTCTCTCTCTCTCTCTCTCTCTCTCTCTCTCTCTCTCTCTCTCTCTCTGTGGAGTGTGGAGATGATCTGAAGCTGTGTCACAGAACAGATGCAGATCAGCTGTGTTCATGTGAGAGTTGAAGTGCAGTGTATCAGCAGATGTTATGGTGCTGTCAGCTTAGTTTACTGATGGTTGTTTGAAGTAGATTTATTTCAGCTGGGACACAGTGAGCTAGCTCTAATTTCTATCCCAAAACAACAACATAACAAAACAATACAAAAAAACAAACAAACAACACAAAACCTAGCTTAGCCAGGAAGCTAATTCAGCTTCTGCTAAAATATGTTTTAAACTCTGCTGTGATTCATATTTAGTTCAACATGTTTTCTCACATAAAAACTGGGTCTGAAGCTCGTCTCCTCTCACTTCCTGGTTGAGAAATCCGGATCAGGTCTTGAGCCCTGCCCACCACCTGCAGCCCCAGGTGGACAGGTGAAAGAGCAGAGAGCATCAAGATGGTGAGAGGAGGAAACATCAGAGAGACTCAGCCACATGTTTGAGCCTCAGTCAGACCCAGACTCAGAGGAGGAGTCTGTTGAGACCAGAACCAGAGACTAGCAGACGGGTCAGAACCGTTAGCTAGTTAGCATCTTCTACTTGTTTATGTTGGTTGCTAGCTTTTAACAGTGTCTGACACAGTGTAATGCTAACTCTCTCTCTCCCTACTGACAAGGTAACATTTTCGAGATTTTAAAGTAGGCCGTGAGTTGGAAAAGGTTGGGAACCACTGGGCTAGAGGACGAGTTAAACAGAATAGTAAAATCAGTGTGATGTGTGTGGTTAGATGAACCAGACTGAAGTTAGGACCTTACGTTTCCCAATCGGTGTCACACACACGCTGTTTTGTTATGGCCGTTCTTTTGTCTGTTGGGAGACAATTTAATGACCCGTTTTCTTCACGCTGTTGAAGTCATGAGACAGTGGCTTCCTTTAATTTGAAAAGGAATTCCCCTGTTGAAAATATACAGTGTGTGTGGCAGGGATGCAACGATTACGATTACAGTCTGAGGAATAATCACATTTCTTTAGAGGTTTTAATGTGTTATTTATTGCTGCCTTTTGAAAACAGAAATAATACACCAACCAGATAAAGAAAGAATCTTTTTAACTTTAACTTGGTTGTTAGTAAAGCTGGTGATGATCCCACAGATGCTGCATCAAGTTTTAAAACCACCTCTTCTCTCCAGCAGATGAGCCGTGGTCTTGATTAACTCCCTACTCATTCTTGGTGTTAGCGCAGTTAGCGTAGCCTCTGTGACTCGCTCAGAGTTGCTGCACCACTGGCGTTAACTGTTTTCGTTCCGTGCAGGTTGCGTCCCGGCATCGAGTCCCTTTTTCGAGTGAGAACAGAAACCGGCTCGGTGCAGCTGAGTCTTTACGATGACTTAACCGTGGCGGTTTTAAAGCGGTTAATAGTGAAACCGGTTAACAGCTGCATCAGTAGTGTCAGTTATTTGGTAACTCAAGAAATCCCTGGATATACACAGATACAGTCTTATATACACTCTCTCACACACACACACACATACACACACACACACACACACACACACACACACTGTGTTTTACAAGCGTTCTCCACAGTTTTCATACACACCAGTCATCCCAGTCACCTCAGGAATCCTTGATAAAAACCAGTTGTACACAAACGCTCAGAGAGTTCAGGGTGACACTTCTGTGTGTGTGTGTGTGTGTGTGTGTGTGTGTGTGTGTGTGTGTGTGTGTGTGTGCGTGTGTGTGTGTGTGTGTGTGTGTGTGTGTGTGTGTGTGTGTGTGTGTGTGCGTGTGTGTGTGTGTGTGTGTGTGTTTTTGTCACGCTGACCCTGGACTGTGGATCCACGCCGTCAAATTCACAGCGTTCCTCCGACATTTTCCGTGTGAGGGACGACACAATGAGGCCTTTATACCCTCTGAGAGAGAGAGAGAGAGAGAGAGAGAGAGAGAGGGAGAGAGAGAGAGAGAGAGAGAGAGAGAGGGAGAGAGAGAGGGAGAGAGAGACTGGCTGTGATGTCACTCTCGGAGGGTTTCCCGCCTGCTGTCGCTGTCTGTCTCTCGGCTGCTGTCTCACCATCTGGTTGTTTTGGAAGGAAGGATGGAAGGAAGAAAAGTATGAGCGTACATCCTGTGTTTTAGAGAGAGTGTGTGTGACAGAAAGTAGGGAAAAGAAGAGGGCGTGGTCACTGTTTGAAAATTCAAAAAACAGCCAATCAGAGTGAGAGGATGAGGCGGGCAGAAAAAGAGAGAGAGAGAGAGAAAAACTAACAAAAAATCAAAGAGAGAAACAAACACAGTGGAGGAGGAAACAAGGAAGTATTCAACAGGGATTAGCTGAAGTTAATAGAGTTCATCTGAATGGAGGTCTGACTCGAATTTAAATCTTTAGCAGTAGCGATGAGGACGAGGACGAGGAGTGGCAGAGAGAGGTCAGAGATGATCGAGAAAACAGAGAGAGAGAAAGAAAGAAAGCTGGAGGAAAAACAAGTGAAGTCTGCATCTGTCGGCTGCGTTAGTGAAGAGAGATCATTAAACAGGAAACACAGTGCGGAGACAAACCTGACCCCCCCCCCCCCCCCCCCCCCCAATCTCTCTCAACACATGGCTTATTGTGTCTTCTTGCCGTCAGGGCCAAAGACTCAAGTTACACCATGCTGTGTGTGTGTGTGTGTGTGTGTGTGTGTGTCTCTGTGTGTGCATTAAGCTCATGTTAAGCCTCTCACAGTCACTCCTCTGTTTATTCTGGTAGTTTTACCATTAGCCTTATAAAAACAGACACTCACTCCTGCCTCTGTGACTCAACACTGACTCAGCTCGACCGGAAAGTCACTATCACAGCAGTTTAAAAGAAAAACACAAAACATGTCTGTAAACTCGAGCGTTGATACTCGGTGCAGCAGCTGTTGAAGATTCCTGACGTGCAAGAGAAAAGCCTTGTTTACAGACTACATCAGGTTTTTGGGAAACTCTCCAACTTAACTGTGAAGTCATGGAAAAACAAAACCGTCCGTCCGCAACTTACCATTTGTTGTGGAGCGATCTCGTAGCGTGACTTCAAATGAGCTAAAAATTCTTAAAAAGGCTTAAAAATGTTGTTTGAAATAGAAAAGTGGTGAAAAGTTTTACACAGAATATGTAATAAAATCATGTTTATTGCTGGAAATAAAAAAAGTTTCTTTGCCATAATGTTCATCATTTGACCTATGAACTCTCCGTAGTGTCGCGCTAAAGTCTTACCACGTGACAAGTAAATTATCTTGGTGACTCCCTGCTCGTTCTTGGTGTTAGCGCAGTTAGCGTAGCCTCCGTGACTCGCTCAGAGTTGCTGCACCACTGGCGTTAACTGTTTTCGTTCCGTGCAGGTTGCGTCCCGGCATCGAGTCCGGCTCGGTGCAGCTGAATCTTTACGATGACTTAACCGTGATGGTTATAAAGCGGTTGATAGTGAAAACGGTTAACAGCTGCTTCTCTAATGGAAACCTGACTCCTGCCTGTCAGACTTTACAGTAAATAAACTCCGTCTGCAATGAGCAGGAATCAGAAGCTTCATGTTATAGAAAGTGGAGAGAGTTGGTGATTACTGAGAGTCGAATGTGAATGTTTTCTGTATCCGAGTTTTTTCCCTCACGGTCTGAAGGTAACGTCTCACTGCAGGATTCTCCGTGTGTGTCTCACTCCTCAGTCCAACTTGACCTTGACTTGCTGAGCTTCTCTGCATTGAGCAGCTTTACAGAAGTAACTGGCTTAACTGCAGTTAATGCGTTAAGGCCCTGATTTGATGACTCATGCACATGCAAATGAACACAAATCAGCAAATGTACACACACACACACACACACACACACACACACACACACACACACACACACACACACACACGTGGACTCCTGATAAAGACAGATAAAGGAAACAACTTAAAAAACTTTTCTGTCATTCGGAAACAGATTGTGTAAATCATCACGTCAGTTTGAGACGAAAACATCTTCTTACACACATCACATGCTCCTACTGGTTTTGTTTTAGAAATCTTGTTGGTCACAGTTTGCATGTGACTGTGTGTGTGACTGTGTGTGTGACTGTGTGTGTGTGTGTGTGTGTGTGTGTGTGTGTGTGTGTGTGTGTGTGTGTGACTGTGTGTATATATCCATCAGAATCTCCATGAGAATTCCTGACATCATTTCCTGTCCTACTCACACACTGCTCTCATTCCCACAGGCTACAGACATCTGGACACACACACACACACACACACACACACACACACACACACACACACACACACACACACACACAGAGAGGAAATGGTTGTCAGTATTCTCATGATGCCACCACAGCTGTACTTCACCATGTTTTACAGAATCAGTTTTGTGTTTCAGAGTATAAACCGTCTCTGCAGCGTCTTTTCTCCTGAATATTATCAGTGTTGGAACAAGTTTGACACTTGAAAAGAAATGTTCAAGGTTTTTGTGACATTTCTTTTTTTATTAATGATCCAGTTCACCCGAGAAGAAAAAACGTGTTTTTATTCCTCTGCGCCGGCGACAGTCAGAGCAGCAGCCATATTGTTTTCAGGTCGTCTGTCCCATTCTCGTGGACACGATATCTCAGTGACACTTTGAAGAAACTTCTTCTAATTTGGCACAAACATTCACTAGGACTCAAGGACATACATTTTGGTGGCTAAAGGTCAAAGGTCAAGGTCTTTGTGAACGCAGTATCTCTAGAATTCCTCAAGGGAATCCCTTCACATTTGGCACAAACACCTGGAACTAGTCTGAGTGGCGGAGGGATACAACCACGAGGAGGGGATTCTGGTTTGTATTACTTACTGGTGTCTGGTCATGTAAATAGAAATAGTCACCATGGAAACTATTGGACTATACGGAGAAATAAACATCTTTTTAGAAACATTTGTTGCTTTTAATTAATTTTATTTGTCAGTACTTCGTGCTGCACAAACCAAAATATTTTTACATTTCTTAAATTGGTGAAGTGATCGGATCTTCAGCGGAAAGTGTCTCAAACTCTCAAACAGTCTTCAGAGTCTTCATTCTGGTTGCTTGTTGCCCGAATAAGGAGAGACCACTGACCACCGCAGCAGCCGCTGTAACCGCGGCGACGGCTTCACTCTGCCGTGATGATGTTTACGCTTCATATGAACGCTAATGTTCAGCCTGCGCCGTAACGTAAACATTACAGATACAATAAATCCTGCTCCCTCACACACACACACCACACACACACACACACACACACACACACACACATATACACATACACATGTGTTAGTGTATCCTGGAGTCTAATAGAGATTATACTATAACACACACACACACACACACACACACACACACACACACACAGTCATTTCATTAGAGCAACAAGCAGCAGAAAACAGGGCCACTTCCCAACCTCATCTCCGTGTGTGTGTGTGTGTGTGTGTGTGTGTGTGTGTGTGTGTGTGTGTGTGTGTGTGTGTGTGTGTGAGGGAGAGAGAGAGAGAGATGGAGGTCGATAAAAGTAGATTCAGTGTCGTTGAACTGTATGAGACCCTGGAAAGTCTCTCTCTCTTTCTCTCTCTCTCTCTCAAACCTGAAATTAGTCCAAGTGGCGGAGGGATACGACCACGAGGAGATGATTCTAGTTGGTTTTTAACACTGCACATTAAACTCTTGAGGTGTGGAGCTTGAATCTTTTAAGTTGATCAAAAATAATTAATCTGACGTCGTTACCACGTTGCCTTGGGAGCCAGTTATGGTCTTTTTTTCTACTATTTTCTGACATTTTATCACTTGAACAAATAATTAAAAAGATAATTAACGATTTGCATTTCATTTTATCTAAAAGATATAAAAATGATGATGAAGATGTGATTTTTGTTGGTCCTGTACCAAACAAACATGCTCCTTTATGTCTGTTGAATATGGTTCGTAGGTCGAGGCGTCTCTGTAGCGCCACAGCACCACAGATTTTGATCGATAATATTTCGATTGATTGTTCAGCCCTGACTGAAGTCCTGTATCTACGCTGCTGGATAGATGGCTGAATGTACAGTGTGTAAATATGAATGGATGGTGATATTAGAGGTGAGATCACACTTTTCAAACGGCCAAACAACATGCCAAGGATTGTGGGAATTCATCACATTCCCCCACTCTGTCACTTCCCTCCTCCCTCCCTCCCTCTCTGTCTATCCAAAGATAGATGGATCACAGCCTGTACTGGAACAGCTGTCACGCCAGTGGCTCTCTCTCTTTCACACATAATGGTTTTATATATAGACGTGGAGCAGATTACTGATGACGTAACGTCCTCTAAAAAGGCTGTCGAGAGGCCAGAATGTTAAAAGTGGAGAAGGTCGACGGCACCGACACTTAAACCTCAAAGTCCAGCAGCTACGTTAGTGATGAGAACGTTTGATGGATCTAAACATTATGATAAGTCTGAATTATTGTTTGGGTTCCACGGCTGTGAAGTGATCTGTTGTTGTGAAACCACGACAGTGATGAACTGATGCAACATGAGGCTTCTGCTGGAAATGAACAAAGCAGATGCACATGGAGAGAGAAAACAAGCAGAGAACTGAAGATGAGTTTGTCTTCTCAGTTGTCGTTCATTATTTTATATGTAGAAGAAAGTTATGTCGTCTCTTTACCAAAGAACCTCTGTAGCCGCTCTTTGCCTTGCACGTGCAGATCAGAAGCTCATGTACCAGCGTAGTTATTTCAGTCTGAGGAACTTGTACTTTGAGTTTTAAATGGGAAATCTCCAACTTTCGAACACACCGCTCTAACTGAAGCCTCTAGACTCTGAAGTCTGAAGACTGCACATGCAAAACTACGGCCGAGTGTTCGGGCCACTTTCAGGAAAAAACACAAATCTGAAATTTTGAGAATAAAGTCAAAATATTATGGAAAGAAAGTCGGAATTTTACGAGAATTAAAAATGTAAAATTTGGAGAGAAAAAACATAATATTTTAGGAGCTGCTGTTTGTCGGTCTAACAATAGAACAGATTCAGTTTCTAAACAAGCTTTTCACTGTGTTGATGATGATGATGATGATTTGTGAAACCTGAATAACGTCACAGATGCTCCACGTTCTTCACTTTAAAGCTTCTGATATTTCTCTCTAAAACAACACGTGAACCTAAAATTATGACTTTATTCTTGTAAAATTAAATTTTTTTTCTTTTAATATCATCACTTTTTCTCATAAAATTAGGACTTTTTTTCTTTTAATATTTTGACTTTATTCTTGAAATTTCAGAATCTTTTTTTCCTCAATCTGACGTCAATACTCCGTCTTAGAAAACAAATATAACAGAACTGAAATAATTAACTTGACTTGCTGCTAATACTAACTACTATGAGTAAATATTATTACTAAAGTTACTGTTAATAATTTGTACTGGAGTATTTTTTTCTACTATTTGAGTCAAAGATATGAAAAGTGATGACTCGTCTTTATCTGGTGAAATACGACTTTGTTATTCGTTAATTTGTTTATTGATCAAAACAAACGTGTCTGATGTGTGATGACACCCGATGAAGACGAAGCAGC
Organism: Seriola aureovittata; assembly: GCF_021018895.1. Classification (NCBI taxonomy): domain Eukaryota; kingdom Metazoa; phylum Chordata; class Actinopteri; order Carangiformes; family Carangidae; genus Seriola; species Seriola aureovittata. Next base: position 21,093,741 of record NC_079372.1, read on the forward strand.
GGTCCACGCCGGTCCGCAGACACTTCCTCTTATCTCCGTGCAGCGACCGGCTGATGCTGCAATACTCTCCTCTGTGATAAAGCGAGGGCTTCAGCTGAAGAGCAGACAGTCAATACTTCTGCAGAGACGCTCTTTGTAAGCACATTTCATAGCTCATTAAAACAAACAATAGTCACCTCCGAGGCTGCGGCCTGGAAGACCTCAGGCGCTTCTCACGGCCACAGACCGAAGAGAGAGCCGAGGAGAATAAAACTACAGATTGAAGGAGTACAAACAGTTATGTTTTATTGTGCATGACAACAGAAACCACAGCAGGAAGTAAAATACTCTCAGAAAAAGCATCATGAATAAGACCAACGATAAAAATGTTAATGTTCTCGGTGCGTTTATAAAAACGCTACCATGGAAAACTCTTGAAATGCTTTCAGCCACAGATTACATTTTAAAACAACAAAGAACTCGGCTGCTGGTTTTGTTTCTGAAGTGGGAAAAGTCAAAGTGGTGTAATGAATTAATTTTAAGCAAAGTGGCTCTGCGTTTGGTGCAGCCGCCTCGCAGTGAGAGCCGTGCTTCCTCCCACGCCAAAAAGGACATGAATGTTTCAGCAGGCGGTAGGAGCACCTCGCTCGTTTGCCCCCGGGGCTGGACCGGCGTCGTCCCCAGGTGCCGTGCTGTTGCCACCCACTGCTGCTAAAAACCACCACGCTTAAATCCAGACGACGTCTTTCCTCGTGTCGAAGGACGATTTGGAAAGTCTGCTTCTTCCTTCAGCTCGTCAGGTGTTGAACACGAGTATCGTTCAAGTAGAAAGATTGTTCCAGGACGTGTTTAGTTTAACATGAAGTCACAAGAAATGAGGAGAAACTGCTCGAATCCATCAGAGAAGAACTCGAGTCACCTCCTCGTGGTCGTATCCCTCCGCCACTCAGACTAGTTCCAGGTCACACCCCTGTTCATATAAAACATGAACTGTTGGTGTGAAAGTTTGTCGTTATTTCTGTGTGAAGTCTTCAGTAGTGGCTAAAGAGTGTTTTGTGAGGTCACACTGACCTGTGATCTTTGACCTTTGATCCTTGGACCACTAAAGTTTTGTCCCAGAGCAGGAGAGATATTGTTTTCAGTTCGTTACCGATATCTCAGCAACACCTTGAGAGAATTTCTTAAAATTTGGCACGAACGTTCACCTGGACTCAAGGACGAACTGATTAGATTTTGGTGGTAAAAGGCCAAAGGTCAAAGGTCACTGTGACCTCATAAAACACGTTTTTGTCCACAACCTCACAAATTCATCCACTAATTATGACACGATTTAACTCAAATGTCTATAAAGATAAAAACCCTGAAAAGTGATGACAAAAGGTCAAAGGTCAACTTCGCTGTGACATCATAATGTTTCCTGGTCACAGTCTCAGACCTTCATTAACCCCCAAAATATCTGAGTACACACATACACACACACACACACACACACACAAAGAGGGAGCAGCTGCAGGTCGTGTCTTGTTTATGTAACTGTCTCTCTAACAATTTCTCTCGCTGTAGATCTTATCAGAGGTTTAACATGCAGCCAGTAAAGCGTGTGTGTGTGTGTGTGTGTGTGTGTGTCTGTGTCTGTGTGTTCGGCTGAAGTTTGCATACAGACTGGATAACAGGAGGAACAAGACTCTTGTTGTTGAAAACACACACAGTGGTGTGAAAAAGATCCTTTTTAACACTAACTGCCACTTTTTGAATGATATAGCTGTTTGCCCTGTGGCCTGTGTGTGTGTGTGTGTGTGTGTGTGTGTGTGTGTGTGTGTGTGTGTGTGTGTGTGTGTGTGTGTATGGGTGTGTGTTTTGCAGTATGTGAGTAAAGTCAGTCAAGAAACCGTTGCTCTGTTTCTGTAGATCTCATGTTTTTTTCTTCCCTCCAGAATCCATACTCCCACTGTCACACACACACACACACACACACACACACACACACACACACACACGCACACACGCATTTACACACACGCACGCACTCACACACTCACCCAGCTTGGCAGCAACCCTGACCGAATCCTAATTACATCCTATAGCTCTGTTGCCGGGTAAAACAGCACAGCTTCAATGGTGTCAGATTCCTTCACGTTTCCCTTTAACATAGAAGAACAATGCAGCATTTATTAGGAGTCAGAGGAGGAGGAGGAGGGGCAGGAGGAGGAGGAGGGGGAGGAGGAGGGGGAGGAGGAGGGGGAGGAGGACTGAAAACATCTCATTAATAAAAATCTGTTTTTCTTTTACAATATTGACGCATCAATCAAAGTGCGCAGCGTTAATGGATCACCGTCTGTCCGAGTCGATCCGCAGAAACCTCGATTCTCAACTCATTAACAATTGTGTGTTTTCACACAGAGGCTGCTGTTGAAACGTCCTGTCTGTGATCACAGACTGAGACAGTTTTCATTCTTGATTCATTTTTTATAGATTTTATAGATTTTTTTTTTTTAACCGTTTTTATTCCTCGGCGCCGGCGACAGTCAGAGCGGCAGCCATGTTGTTTTCAGGCTGTACGTCCGTCTCGTTCTCGTGGACACGATATCTCAGTGACGCCTTGGAGAAAGTTCTTCAGATTTGGCACAAACATTCACAGGGACTCAAGGGTGAACTCAATCGATTTTGGGGGTCAAAGGTCAGAGGTCAAGGTGTGAGGCGTGGTGACCTCACAACATTAGGTTTTGGCCTCTTGAACGCGATATCTCGAGAATTCCTCCAGAGAATCCCTTCAAATTTGGCACAAACGTTCATCTGGACTCAAGGACGAACTGATTAGACTTTGGTGGTCAAAGGTCAAAAATGGAAAAGCTTTTATAAACTTATAAATATGGTGGATCAGTGAAGACAGAGGATTGTTTCTGACAGAGAGTCTGTTAGATAAAAACAAAGATGGAGGACTGAGAGGGACGATTAGGAACTGTTGAAACAAGAGAATCTGAGAGAGAGAGAAGAAGAAGAAACACACACACACACACACACACACACACTTTAAAACATGAATTGGAGCGTGGTGGAGCTCAGGGAGCCATTGGATAGCATGAGAGTGGGCAGCACAGAGGGGCATTGTAGGACTCTCAGCTGCACAGTGGCACTGGTTCAAACACACACACACACACACACACACACACACACACATTCATACTGTGCCGTACAGACACACAATAAACACACAGAATTACAAATTGTGTTTGGAGAGATTTTGTGGACGAGCAGTGAGACACAAATCGTACAAGTGTTAATCAAACACACACACACACACACACACACACACACACACACACACACACACAACCACTCACATATAATTATGAATTGTAAAAGCATTAATTATGCTGATGCACATTCAGATAAGTGATCGCAGCAGTAACTGTTCAGACCTGTGACACTGTGAACAGAATATACTGTATAAATGTAGAATAATGTCTAATAAACACATCCTGATGCAGACTTTACATCCTTGTGGTTGCATGTGTGAAGTGAATGAAACTGATTCTGTGTTTAGAAACAGGAAGTGAAGAGTTTTTTGTCGATAGAAAACCACCTCCTTAAACCTGAGGGCTTGTCGTTCACTAAAATCTTTGTTCCTCATCTACTGAAGCAGGTAGAAACATGAAATAAAAACCATGTGAGAGCTTAAAACTCTGACTTTCATTGTAAGTCTCTGCTTTTTCCTTGGACATAGTATATGTCTGGAAAAACAAGCACATTTCTAAACATCTTTCAGTTCAGTTGTTCTTTTTTGTTTTAACATTTATATTTTTTTTTCAAACGTTGATGGACATTAAAGTAAAGCCAGTGATTTACAATAAAAAGCCAAAGGTTTAAGGTCTCAAATGGTTTTTATTCCATGTCTCTGTCTGCTTCAGAGGCTGAGAAATAAAGGTTAATCATCAGGTGAATCTCTACCTGTCCGGTCTTCGTGGGTTAGGTTAAGTTGTGTCGGGATGTTGGGAACCTCTTTGTTTAAGTCATTTGGGCACAGAAATTACCAAGTCATATTATTACCAAGTCACACGGTGCTTTGAATGGAGTCGCCGTCCACCTTGTTTCCATACAGTCAAATGGAGCTCAGAAGTCCTGCAGCGCTTGAAGTAAACAGAGGCCGGTTTCAAAAAGATGTCTCAGACTGTTTCACACAAATAAAAAAATAAACTCCAGGCTGACTCAGGCCTAAGACCAATGTTACCGTGGTAACAATCAATGACAATTGCGCCGAGTAACAACAAAAAAACATGGAAAACACAGCTCAGAATTTGTGGTTTGCTAACATTGCTATCACTGTTTTGAGTTTTCCGTCCGTCCCATTGTTGTGAACACGATATCTCGAGAACTCCTCGAGGAAATCCCTTCAAAATACGGCGCAAATATACACCTGCACTTTAAGATGACCTGATTGGATCTTGGTGGCTAAATGTCAAAAGTCAAGATCACAGTGACTTCACAAACCGTGAGACAGTCAAGAGATAAACTGCTTTGTGCAACGGATGAATTCAGACGTCGTCGATCTGAAGTCTGACTGTTTGTTCTTTCTAAAGTCTGTCTTTATTAGACCAGCGTTTTTCTCCATGCAGCTTGGAAGTAGTTGAAGTTTGTGTCAGAACATTTTACATTTTATTTATTTATTTTCAAACATGTTTTATTGAGCCAAAGAAAATCTTACGTACAGTGAATTTTTTTTACCAGTGCTCTAATAAAAACCAGTGGAATAATAAATGATTGTGAGAAATAAATCAATAAAACCCACAATCACTAATTGTGAACATGAAAGTAAAATCTATCAACATAAAACTCTCACATAAAGACCTCTCTCCTCCCACCACATTAAATCAGTGGAGGTTAATGGGGGCTAAGTACATTTATGAGCTGTTGAGTGACCGATTCAACACCAGCGTTTCTCTCTAGAACTGGATCCATTTAGAATGATTAAACTTTCATTTCATCACATCTAATAAAATTCTGCCTTTTAGAATAAAAACCCTCATATTTGGTTCCACAGGAGTCAGACTGAAGTACAAATGGAAAAACGTATTAAAGCGAGCGGCCGCTGCACTTCAGCTTTCTTTTAATAACCAGAGGGAAGTGATTGTGTGTGCCATAGCTGGGGAACATCTGTTTGTTTTCAGTGCGGATCAGCTGATTGGCTGTTGTCATGTGGTGACCTGTGGTTTTCTTCACCACACACAGTTGCTGCATGTCAACGGTTTTATTTCTAAACATTTACGATCGAACCAAAAGGGATTTTTACCAAAATATTTTCCTTTGAAAGAAATAATCTGCCATAAAATGTGTGGAGCTGAAAACCATAAATTCAGTAATTGTTTAGTTGAATTTGTAGAAGATTGATCTTCTATTTTGATAATCAGTTGAGTAAATTTTGAATTAAATAAACCCAATAAAAGAGCTGCTTCCAACTTCTTAAATATAAGGATTTGTTGCTTTTCTCTGTTTTATATCATTGTAAACTGAATATTTTAGTGTTGAAGGTTTTCTGTTGTTTGGACTTGTGATTTTTTTCCCTGATATTTTATAAATCACAGACGGAATCAATTAATTGAGAAAACAATCAGCAGATAAATTAATATAGACAATAATCATTCGGTGCAGCCATAAAATTGTGCACTACATTCAGCCAAATGTGCCGCAGCGCAGATCTTGGTAAACTGTTGGAGATGTCTCGCAGTTGTCCGACTTGTTCACTGCAAATACGACATTTAAAAATCATTTTCGTGCGAGTGTCTCAGGCTTCATTTAAAGTGTGTGATGTTTCATTGTAATTTTATTTCAGACTAAAGACAAAAGAGGCTGTTTTGGCAGGAAAATGAGCAAATGATCCTGATTCTAATTCAGCATGAAAAGCACCATTACCAGATACAAATATAAGGTTGACTATGAGGTTTTATGCCGTTTTTATTTCCCACATTTTATTCCAAAATGTCCGCCGCAGCGAGGAGCAGACGCCATGATGACTGTGGTTGAATACTGGCTCTGGTTGTGTCTTTTGTTTCCTCTGAGCTCAGCAGAAACAGGTTTGACTTCATCCGTGTTGAACGTTTTGCCAGTAAAATAAAATGTAAAGTGTGTTTCTGTGACACTTTCACCACTTCCTTCACGGGCGATGACGTCGAGCCGTTTGGACATCGAGTGAAGCTTGATTCACTTCCACTGCACAAAATGAAAATAAATATGTTCCTGTGTAAATTGACTCTAATCAGATAACAACATATCAGATGGGATTTTTTTGTTGTTGTCAGGGACACGACTTTAGTTTGACTCTTTGACATTAGAAACTTTTAATGAATAAAAGCCCTCGGGGAGGGAATAATCAGTCTTTCGTAAGATCACATTATGTATAAAAGATCAGCCGGAGTGATATTAATTATCTTTTCGGCTTTATTAGATAGAAAAAAAATCATCTCAGCTTCTCGCTGAGTCGTATGAGCAGAAAGTTCCTGCTGATGGAAGAAGACACACTTCACAGACGAAGCTAAAACAAACGTCTTTTATCTTGGTCCTCTTTGCTCTGGCAGGTTTCCTGGAACATTTCTGATCCTCACAATGATAAAAACACACACACACGCACGCACGCACGCACGCACGCACGCACGCACGCACGCACGCACGCACGCACACGCACGCACGCACGCACGCGCACACACACGCACACACACACACACACACACACACACACACACACACACACACACACAGAGCCAAGATTCTGTCTTTTACCTGAACACAGATTAGAAACATGAAAAGAAATCTCTGAGTAAAGTCCCATGATGACGGTTTAAAGGCTGCAGCAGCAGCACCGGTGAATTAAGATGTTTACTGCTCCTCTCACCACCTTGTGTACTTTATTGTACAGAAGAATATGAGTCATACACGCATCAATTAAAATAAGGGATAAAATCATTATATTATAAGTTTGTCTGCTTGTTTCTGTCGGCACAGTAGAAGATTTCCAGCTGTTGTGGGTTTTAGCAAAGTGAAACATGGAGAGTGGTGCTGATGATTCTCTGGTCGTGTCACCAGTCACTACATTATTATAAAAGTGACAACAACATCTAAAAAGAGACAGAACAATCACCACATTTTGAAGTTTTGAAAGTGACTTTGTGTGTATGTTTTTATTGATTTTGTCTCGTGTCATTTTCTCTTTGATCCTTAAGAACCTAAAGTTTCAGTCCACTTGTATGTAAAGCTTTACGAGCACGAGCCACATGAACTGTAGAAAAATATCACCTCTAGTCTTATTCAGTTAAACAGGTAGTTTTTAGAAAAATAATGTCCATTTCTATTTATAAAAGGCAAAAAACAAAAACAAAAATACTTCTAACTGTAATTCTGGGCCCAGAGAAGAAGCCAATGCAACAGAACTAAACTCCAGCGCCAGCAGACGTGAACACGAGCACAAACTGACCTCACCGACTCAAACATGGGGGAACTGTCAAGGAAATAATCAAACTAGGACTAAAACGCTGCCTCTTCCCATGATGCTGCAGGAACATGGTGCCGTCCAATCAGTCATCAACACTATTTAAGCTGTGACTCCCGCTGGGAACCGTAGTGTCAGATATTACTAAAAAAACAGAAACAGATAAACGTTATTTATTCGTGTGTGTGAATTTTGAGTGTCATGCTAAAAGAGTTCCCATCATGCCTTTGGTTCAGTGTGTGGCTTGCTGGTGCTTAACTCCTCTCCCCTCTGTCCCTCCCTCTCAGGTGGCGAAGGACGTGTCCATCCGTCTCCACAGCCAGCTGGACAGCGTGGAGAAGAAGAGGACTCGTCTGGAGAAGGAGAACGAGGAGCTGAGGGTCCGACTGCAGGACCTGGAGGTCGCCAAACAGGTCCTGCAGCAGGAGATCGACAAGGTAAGATCAGAGAGTCCAGACTGTGACCTGTGGAGCCAGCTGCTGAATGCTGGTGCATAAATGAGTTCATGGCTCGGTGAAGAGGCTCCTTTACGGTTCTTTAACAGACGTTCAGAGCTGAATGAAACTGTCACCGGCTGCAGGTTGGAACAGTTTCTAGTGGTGAGAGTTTTCTCAGATGAATTTAGTTTATAGAGTCTTCTCCAGTTTTCTCCAAAGTGAAGATCTCAGCTAAACACTGCGGTTCAGGCAGATCCTTATTCATCCAGTCGTCTTTGAAGGAAACTGTGTTTACTGAGCTCACTTTGCCTCAGTAGAGCCCGTCTCTGTTTTTATCTGGTGTTGACTTTGTTTCTGTCACTCTGCTGCCGCTCCAGAGACTTTTCTGTTACAGGAAGTGTGTAGTCAGTAAAGCACTGCAATGAAAGGGAAGACTTAAATTTGATGTCGGGGTGAGCTTAAGTGAAAATAAACAAAGCAGAGTTGGCGTTGCGTTCCCTTTTTCCAAAATGAAATAAATAAAGACAAATTGATGTTGCAGCCTTCACTGTGGGCGAACCGAGACGGACTCTCCTGAAGTGAGTGAAAAGCAGAAAATGAAGCCTTGTCGTTCTGCCCATTGTCTCTTTTCCCTGATGCCTGATGGTCTGATGGTCATGGCCTTGGCCCAGGACCAGGCCCCTGATGTGGGTCAGGCTTGGATGGATGGCTGGGCTGCTGGCAGGGGATGTGGGTCTGTCTGCTCCGGTCTGGCTGAACTGTGTGTTCCCTCGATACAATTGCCAGTTTAGTGTCGAGGGACGGCCGGGACGCTCGATGTGTCACGCTGCTGACTTTACAGCAGCTGGTTTCTCTGAGTAAACTACTTTGTTGTCCTTCTTGTTCATCGGCGAGTGTGAAATGGAGTGTGTGACAGATTGGAGATACTTCACTCCCTCCTTTAACTGTGTTGTGTTGATAGTCTTGTCTCACGCTCATTACAAAGAATCCTCTTTTTACGAGAGTTAAACTTCCTTCAGACACTTTTTAAACTCAAAAAATCCTCTGCTGTGATTCATGTTTAGTTTCATGTTTTCACACATAAAAACTGGGTCTGAAGCTCGTCTCCTCTCACTTCCTGGTTGAGAAATCTGGATCAGGCCTTGAGCCCCGCCCACCACCTGCTTGCTCCAGGTGGACAAGTGAAAGAGCAGCGAGTATCAAGATGGTTAGAGGAGGAAACATCAGAGAGACTCAGCCACATGTTTGAGCCTCAGTCAGACCCAGACTCAGAGGAGTCTGAGACCAGAACCAGAGACTAGCAGACGGGTCAGAACCGTTAGCATAGTTAGCATCTTCTTATTTGTTCATGTTGTTTGTTAGCTTGTAACTGACAGTGGCTGACACAGTGTTAGCAGTTGTGCTAATGCTAACTCTCTCTCTCTGCACTGACAAGGTTTCAGGTGTATTTAGCCCCGCCCCCACAAGCTGACAGGATTGGTTCCTTAGGGTTGTGACGTATTAAACCTTGAATCTGTGTTTATGAGACTGTCATTGGTTCACTGCAGTTCAAGGTGGAAACACTCAGTCATGGTGTTGATGATTATTTCATCATCATCTGTCTTGTATTGTATAAAAACATCATGTGGACGTTAACGAGGTCAAACACTGGATTGATTTTCATCAGACGAAGTATTAACCTGCAAAAAGGATTTTAATGTTGCAGATGGTTGAAGTTCTCACCTGTTTCTTTTTATCAGCTGGTGGATTGTATCACATGTTTTGCATTGCTGGTTGCAGAATATTTTTCCCCACTGTCACTTAATGCTTAATGCTCTTTGGGAGTTGTAGTCGACTTCTGCCATTCATTTTCTATACACAAAGGGTTGCCGTGTCTTTTTTTTTTTTTAAATCAAAGATATTTTTAACACAGTTCCTCATTTGTTGTTCTGATGATTCAGCATCAATCTGAGTCTTGAACACTGTCTGTGCACAGAATGAACAAGGCTTAAACGTGTAGAGGCCTGGAAGCTCAAAATAATTCCCATATAATAATTTCCCATATGTGAAGAGTATGAGTAGAAGTCTTTAGCCCGCAGACTGGCCAGATGCCTGCCATGCTGAGGGGCTCTCTGTCTGTTTGCTGGCGGCCTGAGTAACATGGTTTCATAAGCTGTGTTTGGGTCTGTTGTGTTGAGTTATGCTAACCCTGCAGAGAGGGGGATTCTTCACATAGCTGATATGATTCATGGAACCCGTGTGTGTGTGTGTGTGTGTGTGTGTGTGTGTGTGTGTGTGTGTGTGTGTGTGTGTGTGTGTGCGCCCGCGCGCTCAAACACACAGGAATGTCTCACCTTTGATCATACAGAATCAATGAGAGAATTCAAGCTGGACAAAATGAAGGTGAGATGAGAAAAACGCTTTTGGAGAGAGAGAGATCAAGTTACAAGAATATAGATATATATAAAGCAGACTGGACACAAAAGGCATTTAAGCACATAGACAACGGAGGCTTTGGTGATTCACAGGTGTAGAGCAGGTTTGTGAATTATTGATTGTGTTGTGGTGGCGGCTGCAGCTTCCAGTCTGGACTGATATTGATGTTCTTGAAAAAGCAGAGGGGGTGAGACCTTTTTCTGTGCTGCTGGAGGTTTTCAATATTTTACTGTGAAGTGCAGAAGGCTCAGTCTCTGCAAACCAAACAGGTCCTACTCTTTCATACAGGAAGTGAGGCCGCGCCGATCATCTCAGTGTGAAACAACACAAACAAACGCAGCTCTCTGTCTCTACAGAGCTGATGCTGTAGGTAAAGATATTGCTAGCTTAGTGTGCTATGCATTTTTATTATGAAATACAACTTCTCAGCTCTTTCCACTTAATCTGCATATGTTAATGAACTGCTGATGCTAATATGTCACTGTCACCTCAGCTGTAGCTAATAGAAGCTAAAGCTAAACTGTATGTTAGCACATTATTAGCAACGTGTTAGTGACTTCTGTAGCCTACACTTGCGTTTGGTGTTTGTATGCTAATATTAGCTGCATTTACCTCCTTGTTTACAGGACTTTACTTCACAGAATAATGTGAACCAAAGGTTAAAAAAACTAAACATTTAGATTATTATGAGCTGAAAATAAATTTTTAACTTAAGAAAAACAATGTCAGCCGTGCTCATCGAATTAAAAAGCGTGTTACCAACTTACTCCCGTTAAAATTATCATCATGAATTCAAGCAAAGCATTTAAAAAAATTTTTTTTCCAAAAGACATCACGTGTTTCCTCTGATACCATGGCAAACTTCATACAAGTTACAGCGCCATTATTAGCCGTTAGCCTCCAGTAACCAGAGACTAGCACACACTTAAAAAGAGCAAGTTAACTTTAGTTGCCATTTTTAAATTCATTCATTAAATTAAATAGACACAACTCAATTCTTAAGTAAACTTAACCAGTGGATATAAAGTCAACAGAACTTAAAACGTGTTTAACAGCCCAAATTAAACAGAAATATACATTTTATTAAACAAGAAAGAAGCATCATTGTGTACAAACACTGTTAGCTGGGTGAGTTAGCTAAATGCTAGTCTACGTTGCTATTGTTTTTGTTGTAGGCCTATGTGTGCAGTGTTAGCTATCTGTTATTGTCTGAGAGAATGTCAATGTATTTATCTCACTCTGCTCTCAGGCCAACACACTCCTCTGTTGTTTACCAATCTGTGAGTAAACAAACAAACAACACAAACAAACAAACAAACAACACAAACAACACAAACAGACAAGGAGAAGGGAGACGTCGCCTCTCTTCTTAATTTTCTCTATATTCTCCTTTTCTCCCGTCCCTCCCTGACAGACTGACACCACCTCCCCCAGCCTCCATCCCTCCCTCGCTCCCTCCATCTCATTCTCCCCATTTATTATCACCTTCCATTCTCCCTCCCTCCCTCCCTCCTGCTGCTCCCATAGAGACTCAGAGGAATGCTGATGCGAGGATTTTTTTTTTTTTTATCCCGTCTCCCTCCGTCTGTCCTCCTCCTCCTCCTCCTCCCTCTCGTGTCCTCCCCCTCTTGGATCGCCGTCTCCCTCCTCCATGTCAAAGCCTTTACTCCCTCTCTCACTCATACCTCTCCATTTTTGTCTCTCTCTCTCTTTTTTCCCTCCCTCCCATCCCTCTGTAAAACCATCGATCCATTCCAGCTGTTTGACCTTTGGAGGAGGCAAGGTGGGATTTGATGAAGACAGGAATATTGGGTTAGAGTCACAGAAGGATGTAGGTTAGGATGTATAGAAGGTGGTCAGGGAGGATGGAGAGGGTGTGTCCTCTCCAGGTGTTTTGTCATCTGAAGGTGAGGAGGCTTGACGAGGGGGAAGGAGTGATGGAAGGGAGAGAGGAAGAAAGGATGGTGTGGCAGATAAAATAAACAGAAACATCTTCTGAATCTTCTTTGTTTACGTCTTGTCAACAGAGTGAACTGGCTGCTGGATCTCTATTTTCCTCCCGGCCTCAATCATGTGTGTCGCTGGATTTCAGTGTTTCTGTTTCATTCAGGTTTGAGTGAACTGTTGAACACGGTGTCCCTTCACCCTGTGAATGAATGAATGAATGAATGAATGAATGAATGTGTGATGGACAGCCAGAGGAGTGGTGGAGCAGAGTGGAGGGTAATGAAAGTTCGGTCACACTGGTGCCCATCAGGGGACGATAAGCAGAATAAATGAACAGCTTTGACCTTGTGAGGCTGGATGGAACGATGGATCAAAGAGTGATGTGAAAATGTGAAAATAAAGATGTACGTCGCCTCACAGTGGGCTGCTCCGCCGTCGCCATCTTGGCAGTGTCTGACTCCGCCCCTAACTCCCAGCTAATCCAAAAATGGGCAAAGAGGAGGGGCATGTGTGGAGCTGAGACTGCAGAGTTTATGACACTAGCTAAGTTTTGGCAACTATGCGTCATCTTCAGCTCTTAAAAAATAAGCCAATTATCCATCGAATCAAATAATAATAATATTATTATATTCAGGCAGAGAGGAATGAGGCAGGTGTTAACAAGATTGTTAGTAAAAAAAAAAAATTCCAATTCAATCAGGTGAATAAACACGTATTCTTCAGCTAGTGCAGCTAAACAACAGCTAATTGTGTAGCTAGTATTCTAGCACGTGTGTTTTCTGCAGCTGTACATTAACTCCCATCGCTCCTCCTCACTGTTGTCGTCTCGCTGGAGAAGAAGCGCCGCACTTCCCTTTCAGACGCTCGCACTGAGGCGAGCTGCAGATCTGCTGAACGCTGCTGCTCTGCTACCAGCCTCAGTCCTGGAGCTTCTTTGTTCGCACGCTGCAACACAAGCTGACCAGAAAGGCTTTTTTATTCCAGCTGTGGCCACACCGCCTCAAGGTGACTGTGCACAAAGGAGTAAGAGAGAGATGGAGAGGGTAAAAGAAGGAAGAGGTAGACAGATGGAGGAAGGTGAAGTGGAGGGATACAAAGGCTGGTCGGTCGGTTGAACAAGAGTAATTCTCCTGAGAAACAGAGAAAGGTAAAGACACGGGAGGAAAACAAAGAAATTAGGCAAAGCAGAACAAAGAAGGAAGAGAGAGAGAGAGGAGGAAATTATACAGTGTAGAGAGAGAGAGGGAAAAGAAAGGTAGAGAAGAGGGACTGTACCATGTGGGGTCCTGGTAGGAGGGCTGGTCGACGACGAGATAACGGCTTTAATTGGAAAAAAAATACTCAGTGACTGAAGAGAAAATATATATATATATATATATATATATATATATCTCTGCATGTGTTTAAATCCTTTAAAGGTCATTCGGCAGGAGGTTTCTTTCTTTCTTTCTTTCTTTCTTTCTTTCTTTCTCTCTCTCTCTCTCTCTGTGAGAACAGGGTTATGTAGAATGAGTCCATTGAGGATGATAAGGTCACTCTGTCGTTGTGGCAACACACGTATATAAAACGGACACTTTTATGTTTGTTCACAAGATCTTCCCACGAAGCTGCTGTGAAGAACATGGACGTATAAAAGACACCGTCTCCAAAACCCCATTAACGTCCAGCGACAGTGTTTTTATTCCTCCACGTCGGCGACAGTCAGAGTCAGAGACATGTTGTTTTCAGGTCGTCCGTCTCATTCTCGTGGACACGATATCTCAGTAACGCCTCGATGGAACTTCTTCTAATGTGGCACAAACATTCACTAGAACTCAAAGATGAACTGATTAGATCTTGGTGGACAAAGGTCAAAGGTCAAGGTCACTTTGACATCATAATGTTCTGCAAAAACACCTCTGTCCATTATCCAGCGCTGTACCTCAGGAAGTAGAGACTGTGACCATGTTTCCTGACACTCGGCTGGTTGGTGGAGGAAACAGTCGGTTGGTTAACCAGATTGTGAAACTAGTTAGTTATGGTAAGGTAAACACAGATCGTCACTTTTGTTCCAAAACCTTTATTCGCAGCTCTGTGTGGAGATAAAAACTCTTCATCATGAAAGTTCCCGCCTCTCCTCTCTCTTAGGAATTTTTATTTCAGTATTTGTAAAACTTCCGCCGAGCTCAAGAAAAGAGACACTAATGTAGGTGACACTGCTGTCCACTGTAGTGCTGTATATACACTACTTTACTAAAAAAAGACCCACAATGCAATGCTTTGCCTTATTATTAGTGAGTAATTTGTTAATTTACAGCTCGCTATTGAGTAAACCACTGAGTGTTAAGGGAACGGTAAATGAGGAAACAAGCAAGTCATTTAGGACACACACCCTCCCTCTCTCTCTCTCTCTCTCCTTCTCTCTCTCTTTCTCTCTCTCTCTCTCTCCTCTATCTCTCTCTCTCTCCCTCTCTCCTTCTCTCTCTCTTTCTCTCTCTCCCTCTCTCTCTCTCCCTCTCTCTCTCCCTCTCTCTCGTTACTTCTGAAGGAAACTGTTCCCTGTTATTTCTGACTTTCAGGAAGTGCTGCCTATTGTTTGGACCGAGTTGAGGGATGTGGGGCAAAGTTAGCCGGAGACTGAGCAAGAGTGCGTTTGCTAGTGTGTAGTGTGTGTGTGTGTGTGTGTGTGTGTGTGTGTGTGTGTGTGTGTTCTAAAAGCGAAGACAGGGCGTTAACCTGCAGTGTGTTCGTGTACATTCCTACACTGACCTTTTCCACGTGTGTTCCTGCTGCATGTGTGCACAGTTTGCAGTGTGAGTGTGTTTTATGTGCATCAGAATATCAGAGCAGAAAGAGAGAGATAGAGAGAGGGCGAGAGAGATTCAAGGTTTGAAGGTAAAACCAGCAGCTTCAGATTTAAGGCCTCAATTAACCCTTTGAACCTGATTTTGGTTTTCACTCCCTTTATTTACAAGCTTATCGTGACCACAAGTCTCAGCTCGTCACGCCATGTATCATTAATGTCAGGTAGGTTGTGCTACACAGCTTCCATCATTCAGATTCAGAGGTTTCGAATGTCTTGAAACTCGTTTAAAAGACCTTAGAGAAAGTTATTTGTGCTGCATTAGTTCAGTGAAAGTATTAACACTGTCATTCATTATCATGTTGTATTCACCACTGGTAGTCCAGGCTGATGAGAGCCAATCAGGAGAGACCGTGGCTGTGACCTCATCGTTTACAGAGTTCACTTCATCTCACCTGGCTTATCACAGCTCTGTCGTTCATTGGTCAGTCTTTTTTCCTCGTGGTTTGTCTCAGGCCGACGGGACACGAGGAAAAGCTGAGGTTTGTCTGCAGGGAAACCAGCGTTGTTAAATGGGTCAGAGCATCAAAGCAGCCCCGGTTTAAACTCAGCTTTAACTGGGTCAGAGTGATTGATTAGACTGAGGATGGTCTTAGAAGAACAGAGAGGGAAATCAGCCACGTAACACCCCCCCCCCCCCCCCCCCCCCAACTCCACACCAGAGACAAGATGATGTGTGTGTTCAAGAAGACAATCACATGAGGAAAAGTTATTTCTGTTTCTGAGGTTTGAGAGGAAGAAGGAGCAGGAGGATAATCTGATCACTGCACGGTGTAAGTTAATTATTATAGATGGATAGAAGAAGAGAGTGATAGAAGAACAAATATTTAGATAGAGGACGAGCTTGGTGAGAGCAGAGATGGAGAAGGGGCGAGATACAGAGAGAAAACAATAAGAACAGAGGAGGAAGACGAAGAGATGACGAGACAATGAGGAGTGGAGATAAATACAGAATGAGAATGATAAATAAAGATAAAGAAAAGGAGATGATAGAGTGAGAGAGAGGAAGAGGGCATGGGGATGGAAAAGACAACAAAAGATAAAAATAGAGGCATGAACAGAGGAGGGAAAAAACAAGGGAAGATTTTAGAAAAAAGAAAGGAGAGAGGAAGAAAAACAGAAAGAGAAAGAGAAAGAGAGGGAAGACAAAGGGAATTTTGCCAGCAGCGTTTCTGGGTTGACGGGAGCTTCAATGGTACCAGTGGGACAGACAAAGGTTACAAGCACACACACACACACACACACACACACACACACACACACACACACACACACACACACACACACACACACACACAAACACACATCTACACACACACACAGAGTTGTGCATTTGTTCATGTTCACACGATAGCCACACATAACGTTATAGCAGCACACACACTGTAATGTATAGGAGAGCACAGAGTCCTTTGGGGAACCCAAGGCCTTACACACACACACACACACACACACACACACACACACACACAAACACACACACACACACACAGTAGCAGCAGCAGTACAAGGGCAAACCAAAGAATAATATATCACTGTAGTCACTTTATCACTTTCTGAACAGTTAGCATAGTTAGCATCTATAACTCTGTACTGACAAAGTTTCAGGTGTATTTAGCCCCGCCCCCCCGTCCCCACAAGCTGACAGGATTGGTTCCTTAGGGTTGTGACGTATGAAACCTTAAATCTGTGTTTATGAGTCTGTCATTGGTTCACTGCAGTTCAAGGTGGAAACACTCAGTCATGGTGTTGATGATTATTTCATCATCATGTGTCTGTATTATATAAAAACATCATGTGGACGTTAACAAGGTGAAACACTGGATTTTCATCTGTAATACAAAGCACCGCTCTGACCTCCACTTCCTGTCTTTCTCTGTGTTCATAACGGTGTCACACAGATTTATAGAGTTCTTCTCTCCTGAGCTCAGAGGAAGAGCGGCGCTCATAACGCCTCCACGATGTGATGACGCTTTTACATACAGATGATTAGCGCTGTGTCTTTGCCGCTGCCTCGTGTTGACTCGCCTCCCTGCCAATATTTGTGTTAAAACTTTCGACAGTGGGAACATCTCTTAGAGACCTGGAGGGGGTGCAGAGGTAATTTCATGCCTCAGTAGCAGTAACATGAGTCTGTCTGAGGTGCCCCCCCCCCCACCCAGTACTTAAGGGCAGAGAGGTGTTGGAGTCACTGATGGAGACACTGGGAGGTGACTGGGGAGTAAAAAAACACTGTAAAAACACAAGAGGGAAGGACAAGAACAGAGGATTAGGGGGCAGAAAGAGGGAGGAGGGGGGGGGTAAATAGAGGGATGAATGTGTCGAGCATTCGGTGATAGAAACCCTGCTGCAGGGAGGAGATCAACACAAACAGCCCTTTGTCTGTCGTCCACTCACAGCGTCTGATGCTTTAATAGGATTCATTTAGACACAGTGTCACTTAGTTTTTATCAAATTTTTTATCTCAGAGTCGGAGCTGAGATTGATGCTAACCTTTGTCCTGACTGTTTCTTTGATCACTCATGAACCAGACGTTCAGCAGGTTTTTACCAGCAGCTGAATGATCCACAGAGGTTTCCTCCTCTCCACAACAAACACACCAGGGGATTAAAACACAATTCAACAACATACAGAACATAGTTCGAGTTGTGTTTAGACATTTTAAGTTAGAGATTATAACTCTAAAAAATTAATTAATAATCAAAATTGTTGAAAGAATAGAGAGATCATTGTAGAAATAATTAAAAGCTGTTTTCTGACGACGTTCTAAAACAGGCTGTAAAATAAAAGCTCACCTCTAACTGCAGGACACTTTATCTGAGTGCTAATGCGTTACCAGAAGATGACTCTGAACAGCTGCTACATCAGTGTTCACAGGTGTAAATGTCACCTTTTGTTGGAGGCGTGGAACACCGCCCATACATTGACCTTTTATTTTTTTTTACATTTGTATTCCTCTACACCGGCGACAGTCAGAGCAGCAGCCATATTGTTTTCAGGCTGTACGTACGTCTCATTCTTGTGGACACGTTATCTCTATAACGCCTCGAAGGAACTTCTTCAAATTTGGCACAAACATTCATTTTGACTCAAGGATGAACTGATTAGATTTTGGTGGCTAAAGGTCAAAGGTCAAGGTCAGTGTGACCTCAGAAAACACTCTTCAGCCATTACCCAAGACTTACCACAGTAATTATGACAAACTTTCACACTAATGGTTCATATTTTCTCTGACTCTGGATAAACAGGGATGAAA
Source organism: Seriola aureovittata (assembly GCF_021018895.1). Lineage (NCBI taxonomy): Eukaryota > Metazoa > Chordata > Actinopteri > Carangiformes > Carangidae > Seriola > Seriola aureovittata. The sequence continues at coordinate 21,112,094 of NC_079372.1, forward strand.
CCTGAAACTAGTCCGAGTGGCGGAGGGATACGGCCGCGAGGAGGTGATTCTGGTTACGTCTGAAAAGGTTTGGCAAAACCAAACACTGAAGAGTTTGTCACTGAGACTGAACTTGCACTTTGTCTCAGGTAATGTTACCTGTAGGCGTCCGTCAGCGTTTCAGCTTCAGCCCGGTTGTTATGCCGTCGCTCGAGGACACGTGGACAAACCGCTGCGACTCAAATGCTGTAAAAATGTCAACTATAATTGCTCTTATATTTCCTCTGCAGCAGGTGGGTTGTTGAAGGCCGCCCCTGCTCTCCTCACTGTCACCTGTCACCTCCTTTCAATTGTCACTTAAGTTTATAGAAAAACTCGAGATACACCTGTTTATCCAGTCATAATGGGCTGGTAACTGTTTACATTTGAAGAGGAGGAAGATACATGTTGTTCAATCACTAATACTACTCTAATACCCTGCCTCACCTGAAATCATCCTGTTAACCACACCCAGGTTATATAACCCCGCCCTCTCTCTCCAAACCACTGGGAACAAAGAACCACTGTGAGCTGAAGGACGGACTTTTCAGACCTTTTGTTATTTTATTTGGTTAATATTAAAGCACTTAATTGTTTGGCTCTTGAATGTTTATATGCATTACGTTACATTAGATTCCTGTTTAGTACCCGGAGGGTGGAGGAAACACAAACAGAGGAATGAAGAAAAAAAACAAAGCAGATGGCTGATGGATTCTCTCTCATGCATTTAAAAGCTTTACAGCCATTAAAAGCTGACTGGAGTACAGATTATCTCACCTGTAAGACACGCACACACACACACACACACACACACACACACACACACACACACACACACACACACACACACACACACAGGTTTGTACTATATGTATCCTGTTGTGATAGTGTCTTTAATCCGTACAATATAGATCCAGTTTTGTTCCCTTGAGACTGCATTTGTGTGTGTGTGTGTGTGTGTGTGTGTGTTGCATCAGACCGTGATGCAGAGCAGCTCTCAGCTCATGTATTATACATGAGTGATATGTCCTGATGTCAGTGGTAATCTGCTCATCAGACCATTACAGTGCCACTGTGCCCAGACTCTGCTGTCTGAGACCAGCTACAGCTCAGACCCGGATCCCAAAAGTCAATCGCCCCCTGGTCGCTGGCTGCAGGATAGTTCATAAACCCCGCCCCCTTCCATGTTAGCCAATGAGACATGGGTCAAACTAAAACATCAAAGTACATGACAAATACATTTTTCCCAAACGTGGTCTCGGTCATTTTCAGTAGCTGTTATCACGCTGAATAACAGCTGATGTTCAAATTGTCATGTTCCTGATAAGTTTGGTTTTAATCAGTTCTTTGATTCTATAAAACGAGAGTGTGACATCATGATTGACAGCTGGGATTGAGTCAGATGGGTGTATGTTCGGGAGATGGCAGCGCACGGAATATCTTAGCTTTGTTTACACACAGTGGGAGGAAGTGGAGACGCGGCGGCCATCTTTATTTACTGTTGCCGGTTTAAACTGAAACAGAAGGTTTTTTGTGAATTATTTCATTTGGCAAACCGTCCGACATTAGCCGAGATATTTCAATCGACCAAAGAGGAAACAGTCAGAGTCTCTTGTTTTGAGATTGGATTAATCTCTGAACATTTTGAAAAAGATGTGTAGCTGTGTGTCTCACAACGATCTCTTCAGAGGTGAATCTGCTGCTTCAAAGTTATTTCTGTGACATTAAGCTGTAGGATCAGTGGAAGTGGAAGTGTAGAAAACTTTACACTAATATCACGACGCTGTGAGTAGCCAGATCATTATCATCATTAAATGTTTGCGCAGTAGTGGATTTGAGCACAGACATGGACTCTGTTTCACGGTGACATTTCTGAGTGTTTCTAGTGTCACATGAATGAAGTTCCCTGGATGATTGTTAATCCGCTCAGCCGACTGTGCGGCAGCTTCGGCCCCTCTGCGGCGTCTCTGCTGGTTCCTGGGTGTGGAGCAGATGAAGCGAGGAGGCTTGAGGCGGCCAATAAGGGCGTTTAAATTTTTTAAAAGCACAGAGAGACTTTGAGTTCAACTGCTTTGCACTTTGCTTCTGGTAGATTCTGGTTCATACGACCCTGAAAATCCTCTTCAGCTCCTTTTAGAGTAAAGTTTTGGAACCTTTGCATAACATTAAATTTCTTGAGTCTCATCCTTATAATCAATCAAATCTCCAACATTCAAGTCAGGCTTCTTTCCCGTGCTTCTCCTCCTGGAACTGCTCCACAGTGTCAGACTTACATGAGCTGAAACTCTCCATCCAGCAGGTCATTTGTTCGTCGTGTCGTTCCGTCTTTTATTTCCTGGTTCAAACTCTTGCAGTCGAACTCGTCTCTGAAATCAGACGAGACAAAGGGGCGGATATCCACGCAGTGATTCACGACGCAGAGAGCTCAGCGCCGTGTGGGTGATCCAGACGCGCTCGTTGATTGGTGCTCCCTCTCAGCGCTGGCAGCTCTAACCGCACCACAAGTGTGAAGTATTAAAGTGTGAACGCAGAGTCCCAGCGTTTTCCTCTCTGTCCGCTCTGATGTCACTGTCGAGGCTTAAAAACCTTTTAGGAGGATTTTCATATTTCATCTTCAAAAGAGAGAAAGACTGGAGAAACTCCAAACTGCCAAACACATGAAATATAAATTAGCCTTGTCTTTTTGCTGCGAGACGATCACAGCTGGAGGCTACATATTCTACAAAGGCTGAAGTTCAGCTGAGCTTCATTATTCTTTCTCACTGTGAAAAATAAACAATATCTGAGGTCATTATGTCCCAGTTTAACGTTCACCTCGTCTGTTTTAACTATTATAAAAACATTCTCATCATCTTTTTCTGCTTCATTGTACTTTTTTAACCACAGCCAGGAATTCTGGGACAGCGCCCCAAATACACTTCCACACGGTGGAAGAAAAATCACCTTTTCTAAAAGAGCAGGATGAGATTCAAAAGTTTCTCATCTTTATTTTTATCACAGATTCGTCATCCCTCACGTTGTCTGGAGGAAGACTGTTGGTATTTAGTTCACGGTATAAAAATCCTCGTGCACACAAGACATCACGCTCAAGGTTAACTTCCTGGCTTTTTACAGAACTTTCAACTGCATTACAAGGTCTTCGTCGGGAGTGTGTTCAGTTGCTGCCATGTAACCAAAGTAAAGTATATCCTGAGGCATCTGGGAGGTGTGCAGAGCTCAGGTGGGCCGCAGGTAGAACGGTACCACATGGAGGCGTCGGCTACAGAACCTTTATTGTTTATTTTCTAGCTGTTGTGATGGAACAGATTTTGTTTTCAAAATTAATATTGTTTGTTTTTATGATTGGAGCTGACCTGGAGACCTGGAGCTCCAGCTGTTTCAGGAAGTTGTTGCATGGGACAAGAGTCACTGTGGATGAAGAGACTTAAACTTAACCTGCAGGAAGCCGCAGTCCCGCCCACACTGATTGATTGACAGTTGTGCAGACACGATGCAGCCAAAACAAAGATGGTCTCCATTAAGATTTAATAAAGAGTCTTCGGCAGTTTCGCAGAGTCTTCGCGAGCCACCTGGACTGACCCTGTGAGTGTTTACTACCCGTGGATGAGAGTTTCCATGGTAACGGAGGATGATTGATGTGGAGGTTTAGTGCTGACGGATGATGAATCTGAGCTCTGCTGTGTATCGACGCCTCTCTCTGCAGTGGCGGCGTCGACTGCACGAAAACCACGGCGAGCAGATTAACTTGGGTCATTTGTAAAACACACATGTAGGAGGGGGTCACAGGAGTGTGTGTGTGTGTGTGTGTGTGTGTGTGTGTGTGTGCGTGCGTGCGTGCGTGCGTGCGTGCGTGTGTGTGCGTGCGTGTGTGTGTGTGTTCCTTCCTTCACGTCCTCCTTGTCTTTTTCCCTCCTCTCCTCACCTCTCTTTCCCTCTCCCTCTCCTCCTCCTCCTCTGGATCCAGAGTGAGGCTGTGTGTGTGACATCATCACCGCGCTGCCGGCTCTTGTTGTGATGTGGAAGTGGAGACGTGGAAAATGAGTAGCTGGCATGGCACCTCCCGCTGATGCTCGTCTGGCTGCACCGTGGTTACCATGGCTACATTGCCGGTGTCATGTGCGTTGCTATGGTTACGCTGCTACTGTGATGTCCCACAGCAGCTGTAAGCCTGGCGGGGAGAGAGAGAGAGAGAGAGATAGAGAGAGAGAGAGGCACTGTTTCATGTAGAAATGAAGCAATTAAAAAAATAGAGAAAGAGACATACCTTGATTGTTTATGGTGATTTATGACTCGTGTTAGTTCTCACAGTTGTAGTTTGATCCTGTGAACGCACGACATTCACTAAACTCAAGGTTCACTTACTAGCTTTTTTTTTGGAGCCTTTGACCACATCTCTCTGCTTCATCCACCTGGAATTCACCACAAAGCTCCTTATAAATTAATTCATTGGCTCCTCTTGTTCATTTTAGATTCTTAATCTCTGACCTTTTAACTTCTGTTTGTATCTGTGTTAATTGATTCTCGTAATTTTTTAATCAATTGTATTTATATGTTTGTTCTTTTTTAACTGGTATTTTTATCTACTCGACATCATTGTAAAGGAGTGTTTAATCCTCAATGATTGTCGCGTTTAAATAAAGACATACAGTATATATTAAATGAATCATACAGTCAGAAGCTCAGGGTGAAGTTTAAGATTAGAGTTCGTCAGTACAGTTTTTTTTTTGGGTCACGTGTAAAAAAATAAAAACTATTTCTGGCTCAAATTAAACGAACAAAATCAAATTTTTTTAATACTTTTTAATCCAAAATTCTGTGGACAGGACGGAGTTACAGTTGGATGGTTTAAACAGCCTGTGAAGTCGTGTAGCTACCATCACTATTATATTGCATCATATCATTATAATTATTATTATTACCTAAGTGCTTCTCTGGCTGACTGTTGAGCTGGAGCCTCGGGCCTGTTGTAACGAGAAGAGTTACATGACGATGATGATGATGATCTCCTAGCATGCCCGCTCATAGTATTTCATCTTCTCTGTTTCATAGTTGTGAGTCTGTGTTGCATAATTCACAGTCCCATACTTCCATTGTGCCGAGCTCATTAGGACGGATCAGCGCTCAGTCGTGTTTTGACAGGACGGTTTGTTCGTCCCTCCTCTCTGTCTGTCCTCTCTCTCTCTCTCTCTCTCTCTCTTTCATTCTCTCTTCATCTCTTCTTTCTGCTCTCTTCTTTTTCCCATCTCCACCTTCCTCCCTGCCGCTCCTCTTCCTCAGCTCTGGAGAAATGTGCCTGATCTTGCTGCGAGCGTTTGGCAGCTTCACCTTCACAATCGTTTCACAATCATTTTGTGGCACAAGTCATCTCCTCCCTTTTTCTTACTGTGATTTCTCCCATGTTTCGAAATGTCTGCCCACACACACACACACACACACACACACACACACACACACACACACACACACACACACACACACACACACACACACACACAAAACCTTCCTCATGGTCGACACACAGAAAAGCCACAACCAGAGAAATCAATTGACCTCAAAATCTGATTTAGATTAAACATTAAGAATTCTTTGCCGACTGCCATATTGTGTGGAAACATCTGCTTTTACACTTTTTATATTCATTTTAATTACAGCAAAACTAAAAAACGTGACAATGATCTTTTTAATTAGAAAACATTTTTACCTTGAATAACTATAATATTATATAACTTTCTATATTTTTACAATAAGAATATAAAAATATCCCCCCTAACTATTAGAAGCACAGACTGTAAATAAAGATGAATGTTGTCTCTGTGACGTCACCCTCAGGTTTCTGAAGCTCAGAGTGAGCTGCTCCGCCGTCGCCATCTTGGCAGTGTCTGACTCCGCCCCTATCTCCCAGCTAATCCATAAATGGTCAAAGAGGAAGGTTGTGTGGAGCTGAGACTTTAGTGCATGTTGATTTGTGGCAAGCATACTCTCACCCACCTGTCACTCAAAGAGGCCACGCCCTCAATCCTCCATAACTTTAGTCCTTAATAAAATGTAAACAGGTGAGTTATATAAACAGGTGTCATGAAGGAGGAAATTAGCTCTAGAGACCAAAACAGTTGTAAAGTTGGACATTGCAACATGGGAGTCTATGGGGACTGACTCGCTGTTGGAGCCAGACTCTAGTGGCCATTAGAGGAACTGCAGCTTCTGGTTCTTCAGGACCTGCTCATGCTCTGTCACATACTGAGGGATATGCTGTTTACTGTGACTGTAATACTGTGTTAAGAGGTTTGTTCATATCCACAGAGACACTCGATCACAGGGTGTCAAGTGTTGAACCTGAACGCAGCCTGAACCACTCGTACCTGAGTGGGAACAGCTCTTCTTACTGTTCCTTATACTCTCTGTACATCAGCTCTATCTATACATCTAATCTGTGTCTGCTAACTGGTGAATGATGTAACTGGGATAGGACAGGCTCTGTCTCTCTCTCTCTCTCTCTCTGTCTCTCTCTGATCACTCCGATGGTCAGGTTATGTAAAAGACGCTGAGCAGCAGCGACAGTCGTTTCTGTTTGGAGGATTAAATCTGATCCTGTTTGTGTGTGTGTGTGTGTAATCATTGACTTATTTTATATTAAATTAACTTTCAACATATAAAGTGAGTGTTATTGTTTCCTAAGTGAAGCTTCCTGGTGTTGCTGTCAGAGGTCGTGATGATTGACTTGTAGCGCGGCGGTGAGCCTCACCCAGTCATCCGGAGCAGAAACACTGGCTGGATGGGTAATGGGCCAGAATGGAGCTGTGGGGATCTGGAGCTCGACTGAGCCGAGAGGAGAGAAGCTCTAATGTGATCACACACTGACTGGAATAGATAAAAGGAGAGGGATTATTAAGTGATGGTGGCGGAGGGAGGGACTGATTGTGTGACCGCCTAAAGAGAAAAGTGGCTTCAAGGGCTGCTGTGTGAACAAATGTGGAGGAGAGGAACAAGAGATGAACAAAGAGAAGGAAGAAACGACTCTGATTTTTACTGACCTGACCCAGCAGACAGAGCAGGAGGGATTCAGTTAGATATGACAGAGAATGTGTTTTACTGAAATGTGCAGTGCAGACCTGGGATTTAATTCCTGGAAGTGTTATTTCTGTCCCCTCTCCTCTCCAGCTGAATGGCTGCAGTCTGGTGTGGATGACGCTCGCCCTGTCAGGAGCTTTCAGCCGGGTCCGGCTCTTATTTGTCGTCATTCCCTCATGTGGTTTCTTATCAGATGTTTCTTATCAGAATGAAATAAATTCAGCTTGTTGTAGGGCAGAGGTTTTCAAAGTGGGAGGTGGGCCTCATCGGGGGGATGGGGGGGCCTCAGACAACGTCCACACGACTACGTTTTCATTTTAAAATGGCGTGTTCAAACGAAAATCCAGAATATCACACCTGAAAACACATACTGACAAATCGTGTACACTGAGCATGTGTGAGCCGGTGTAAACAGGAAGTAGATTGTCTCCTCTGCAGTAAATCCTCTGAAGGAGGAACAGCAAAGACAGTTGTAGAGTTACAGAGAATGTAAGTGAACAGCAGCTGCTAGCAAAGACAACAAGGTCATTCATTATCATGTTGTATGCTCCACTGGTAGTCCAGGCTGATGAGAGCCAATCAGGAGAGGCCGTGGCTGTGACCTCATCGTTTACAACCCCAGAGTTTTCACAATAAAACACAACCCCAGAGTTTTCACAATAAAACAGGTCCAGCAGCGTTTCCAAAACTCTCTGTTTTCAGTTCTATAAAAGTCTGGAGTCGTGTGGACGGGAGGCGAAAACGTAGGAATAGAGATGCGTTTTACTGCAGCGTAGCACTGTGGATGGAACCTCAGTGCATGGAAGGAAGTTATTACATTAGTTATCAAAAGGAGATCATAGATTAGCCTAAATGTGTGTAATTTGATTAAACAGATGAGGAGGGACCTTTTTTATGAATTTAAATTTAGTCTCAAGTTAATGTCAAACAGCAGTATCAGGATATATTGGCTCAATTGTTGAGTGTGTATGTGATCAAATAACATAATGATGATCCCATAGGCATCCTGGAAACAAAGCAAGTAAATTAAGGTGGGGTGAGGTTTGTCTGGGGGGAGGATGTGGCGTACACATATAAATGCCAGAAAATGGATTGTGTGAGGTCGTGGTAACTCTAACTTTACCATCAGCAGTACCAGTATATCTCTTAGTTTTGTTAAATGTCAGTGTAAAGATGTGTTATGTAACAATGAGCTGCATTGCTAATGTACTGTTAGTTATGCACTGACACTGGTCACGCTGGAAATGTGGGTTTTTTTTATTGGATTAAAATTGAGGTCAGGCTTTAACAGCTGTTTCAAATTGTATCTTCAACCATTAAAATGTGAAAATATGACAATATTAACTCTGAGTCATCGCTGTTAAAAGGTATCAGCAAGAAGACTGTTTTCCACATTGCATTGTAGTTTTCAGGAGCAACCAAGTTGGATTTGATTGGACAGGATCTTTTAAACTGTAAAAAAGGAAGAAAACGTGCTTAATTTACTACCTACTTAATTCCTTCCCATTAATATCTACCATTATGAATCAGTTGAGATTTAATTCTTTGGCGGCTTTAATTTCTTTCTCTTCATATCAATATTTTAATTCTGGATTGAAAAAAAATGAGAGAGATAAGAAAATAAAATAAGACATGTGAAGAAAGTGAGATAGAGCGAGCATGAAGAGCACAGGTACAGAGAGAGAGAGTGGGGTGAGATGAAGGTTGAATGGGTGTGTGTAGATAAACAGGTGGAGAAGAAAATGAAAGGTAGAAATATGGTGATGGGAACATATGAGATGGAATAAGAGGAGGAAGAGAGAAGAGTGAGAGGACAGTGATCCTGCAGTAAGAGAGATTTATCTCTGTCCTTCTGTCTGATGGCAGAGGACACCAGTGGACCTTTATAGAGACCACAGTCTCATCAGGAGACCATGACGCCGCTGTAGGTCGAGGCTGATGGAGGAATCTGTTAACAGGTTAAGAGGCTCTGTGATGTTTTATAATTTAAGGACTGAGCTGATCTCATTCAGAGTAATTAATAACGTGAACGTTGGTGGTTTGGATTCTTGCTCAAG